>NC_133324.1:834572262-835772262 GCF_042186555.1 Aquarana catesbeiana | reverse complement strand
TGGGGACTCTGATGTAAGGGGGGCTCTCTGGGGACCCTGATGTAAGGGGGAGGCTCTCTGGGGACCCTAAAGTAAGGGGGGGCTCTCTGGGGGCCCTGAAGGAGAAGGCTCTTTGGGGACGATGTAAGGGGGGGGGCTCTCTGGGGACCCTGATGTAAGGAGGGGGCTCTAATGCAAGACTGAGGCTCTCTGGGGACCCTGATGCAAGACTGAGGCTCTCTGGGGAATCGGATGTAAGGGGTGGGGGGCTCTCTGGGGACTCTGATGTAAGGGGGGTTCTCTGGGGACTCTGATGTAAGGGGGGGTTCTCTGGGGACCCTGATGTAAGGGGGGGTTCTCTGGGGACCCTGATGTAAGGGGGGGGTTCTCTGGGGACCCTGATGTAAGGGGGGGGTTCTCTGGGGACCCTGATGTAAGGAGGGGGGTTCTCTGGGGACCCTGATGTAAGGGTCCCCAGGGGAGGCTTTTTTTGCGCAATTGCGTATAGTTTATAATACTGTTTTTGTGCGTGTTTTCAAAATTAAAGTGGGCCGGTCTGGATGAAGTCCAGGGCCAAATTGTTGTCCCAGTCCAGTCCTGCTGGAGAGTGACAGTTCGTAACTTTAACATATTACTCTGTGTTCCCAATGGAGATGCTCCTCTCATTTCCTGTCCTGGTGACTACTCCTCACCAGTTTAAGAAGAGAATAAATTTTTTTAAACAGGGGCACAGAAAGCAAAAAAAGCAAAAAAAGCAAAAAAAAAAAAAAAAAAAACAAAAAAAAAAAAAACAAAAAAAAAAAAAAAAAAAACTTTACAAAATCCCAACTCTATTGAAATAACAAAGATGCTTGGGCTAGAGTTTCACTTTCATTGTCGCTTAAACCAATTATCAGGAGTTAAACAACCTTCCCTATTAATTAGGGGAGTATGAGCCTTTCAATGGCCAATCAGACATTAGCATTAAACATATGGCTATACTATCCATTTTAAGATCTGTACACATACAATTGATATCTGATAATTGGAATAATCCACAATGTTACGTATGGGTAGCTTAATGCTACTGTATATGAAGTTTAATGGCTGCACTGGTAAATGAGCTTTTTTCAACTTTCACACAATGTACATTGTTCAATGTCAAAGTCATGGTAATGACTTTCCATAGGGACAGACTTACTTTGGTATTCATATAAAAATCAAGTATTATTATTATTATACAGGATTTATATAACGCCAACAGTTTTACATAGCTCTTTACAAGTAAGCAAAGAGTTTCCAATATATGGGTAAATTATTTTATCTGCTGTGATTGCTTACGCTTAATAGATGCTGAAAGTGAACCTTCTTGGGTTTAACCCAAAGTGTTCTTAGGGTTGCCACCTCATCCCTTTAAACCTGAACACATACTAATTACACAGGTTCTATGGCTGATTAAGGTGGTGATTAAACTTACTTAGTTCCTCATCTGCATTAAATTAGCCTCAGAACCTGTGTAATTAATATGTGTTCAGGTTTAAAGGGATGAGGTGGCAACCCTACATTGACCTAACATGACTATGTGGCCATATTAGGTCATGGATGTCAAGAGCATCCTGCCCTTTGTGCACCTGCAGCTGTGGGGTGGGAATGCCCTAGCTGCAGTTGATTGAGCTGCAGGGGGCAGGAGTGACAGCTTCCTTCCGGGTTCAGTCCGAACACAAATTTGGACCAAACCGGAGCTCATTCCTACTGGCCACCAATATCATTCAACTATCAAACCCCAAAACATCTACTACCCTCTAAAGTTCTGAAAGGTGTATGTACTTCAGCACGGTTATCATAGAAATGTTTTAGGTCAGGTCAGGTTCACCAGAAAACCAGTTTGTGCATTCTGCATTTATATTTTATGTTAAACAAAAATGACTGGTAACCAGTTATAATAAACAGCTCAACAAACTTACTAAATGTATGCATTTTTGTAATTTATGTTCTCCCAAGTCACCTATAAACAAAGACTGCTATGAGGCCTAAACAGGGCTGGTGCAAGGATTTTTGACACCCTAGACGAAACCTCATTTTGCTGACCCCCCTTGGCTCCACCCCTGACTCCACCCCCTTTGACCTGCCCATGTATACCCCACCTTTTTAATGAAGTGCCCATCAAATGCAGCTCACCAGCACCCATCATTGCAGCCTCACCAGCGCCCATCAAATGCAGCCTCACCAGGGCCCATCAAATGCAGCCTACCAGCGCCCATCAATGAATGTTTGCTTGCTTCCATTCATATGGGAGTCGGGGCACAGACACAGTCCTCCGTCGCCACTGTGCCTCTGACACTATGTGCGAATGGAGCGGCGGCTGTCTGCTGATGCTGAGACTTAGTTGCTTGCTGCAGAGAGAAGAGGGTAGGAACACCAGTGGCCGGGCACCCTAGGCAGCAGTGCGCCCTAGGCGGCTGCCTAGTTTGCCTAGTGGTAGCTCCGGCCCTGGGCCTAAAATACAAGGGCAATTTTTAGTAGTGTTATCCGCGTGGCCACAATCCACCTGCTATTGATTGTGGATTACTTATATAATTTTCCCAACAAACCATTCAGGTGCATACCCCTTATAAAATTAGACTATAAAATGCAATGAACAAAGCCAAAAGCTATTTACTGACATATATGTCCTAATATACACATCAGGTGCACGTTTTCTAAAAGACTTATATAATACAGGGATTGTGCTCTTTAAAAACCCTACTACATGGGTGATATTCAGCTGTGTGGGCCATGTACTTAAAAATCTGTGACAGAGTGTGGATTGCTGAAATAAATCACATCCTTTAAAGAGGAACTAAACTGTATCTGAGCACCACAAACTAAAAACATTATTTAATCTATTTTTAATATTCATAGCAAACCAACCTATCCATCCATTTCTCCATGCTTTATTTTGCTGAGAAATCATTTTGAAAAACACCTCCTAGAATTTCTGGCTGTGGCCATCTTAAGTAAGGACAGATGATTCGTGTATGATTTACTTCCTGGAATCCATCTGCCCTTAGCTCAGGGGACCCATCAGATTGGGGACCCGTCAGATTGGGTAACAGAAGTGACAATCCATCAGCTGCGCATGCGTCCACCGCTACCAGGTTTGATAATCTGACAGAACACCTGCAGTCAGAAGAAGGTAGTGGACATCTTACTACACCCAGCTATGTCTTGAATTTCAGACTAATTTTAGCAATAAAGTGAGCGTATATAAATATAGTATATTGACATCTGTGATGCTGTTTGGAAGTTTAATTTTGAAAGCCTAAAGGTTTAGCGCTGAGCAGTGCGGGGTGTACCAACATGGCCTCCACCACCTTCCTACTGCTGGCGTCCAGCTTCTTTCAAATTGTGACATGAAAACAGCATCACAGATGTCAACATACTATATTTATTCATATATACGCTCACTTCACTGGATGCATGCACAGCTGATGGAACGTCACTTCCGTTACCTAATCTGACGAGTCACAGATTCTGACAGCAGTATTTGGGTTTTCTTAGCTGGCAAAGCCCTCCCCTTCCCCTCCTCCAGATGAAAGAAAAAAAATCCCATGACAACATTTTGGCCAAAAAATAGGAAGCAACTGAAGACATGCAAAAAAAATGTAAGGCTGGGTTCACATGTGAGCCGTGAAAAAAGAAAAAAATGTGTGAGTGTGGCGCTGTCCCAGAGATGTAAAAGAAATGTCTGCATATATACAATTTTATCCAAAGTGTCACGTGTGTATTCCCTTAAGTGAAATATGTATGGCAGTTATTACATACATATACATATTTCACTTAAGGGAATACACACGTGACACTTTGGATAAAATTGTATATATGCAGACATTTCTTTTACAACTCTGGGACAGCGCCACACTCACACACTTTTCTTTTTTCACTTTTTCCGCTCATTCCACCCCCTGTGGAGTCAGCGTATGTGAGGGCAGCAGTCTATCAATTTAGGAATATACTTCCCACCTAGGCTTCTAATTACACCCATTAGCGCGGACTCCCTATTTCTTCTGTCACATGTGAGCCGCATGCGGCTCACAGCAGGGGTTCACCGTTTCCAGTCCGATTTTAGCCCGAATTTTGGGCTGTATTCGAACCTGAAACTGACCAAAAGACGCAGAGTGTTTTTGTGCAATTCGCACTGGACCTCCTGTGGAGATATGTGAACCGACTCCATAGAGAGCTGGTCAAAATCTCCTGCTATTGCGAATTGGATGCGGTAAACTGCATTCAATTCGCAATGGTGTGAACCCAGCCTAAAACAAGTAAAAAATACTTTCCTATATATTTACTATGGCGAGCAGCATAAGGATTCAAATTAGTTAATGTTGGCTGAGAGAGTTTAGTTTCGCTTTAACTTCTATAGTGATTGCACTCTAATTATGCAATGCTGCGATTAACCACAGATGATAGTCTTATGTAGCAATCACAATGGCATCTTTAATCATGCTAATCCATAATTCATTATGAAATATTTTTGGATGCATTGCTCACACACTAAACGTTTTTAAATATCACCTGGTAATATATGGTAGTGTAGATATGCAAATTAGGGGTCACCATTTCACCAGCCCTCATAACCACATCAGGCTTTCTTCAGGGGGGGCAGAATGACCAGATGGGGCTGTAACTTCCACATAGACCAACAGAAATGCTGATTTTCATTTTAGTGCGACTAAGACACAATTAGAACAAAAACTACCACTGAGCACTAGTGTATGCTGAGACATTAAGGGGTACGTAAACTTACAATCAACTTCTTCATTTTACTTAAAATTCAATTGCTTCCTTTTGGTCTGTTAAATATACCACTAAATCAGGGCCGTCTTTAATATTGATTGGACCCTGGGCAAACATTTTCTTGCCCCCCCCATACAATTGCTCTCTCCACCTGCTCTGAGTCATACAATAAATAGCAGCTAGACCTAAAATCAGTTTACTGTATCAGATCAGGCAATGATTGTGATTGGTTGCCAGAGGTTACAGTGTATTATTACTGCTTACTGACTGGTTGCTAGAGGTTAGAGCATACATTACGGCTCACTGATTAGTTACTAGATGTTACAGCACATGATTTCTGCTTGTTGATTGGCTGGTAGAGATTACTGTACAGTAATACTGCTCACTGATTGGTTGCTAGAGGTTACAGCACATCATCTCCTCACTGCAGGGGGCATGATATACATTTGAATGCCGTCTTTATTTACATATCTATGCCGCCAGATGCAGCTATTTACATATGAATGGTGGTTATTTAAATGTAAACACAGGGTTTGCAGATGAGTCATCTGTACACAGTAGCAGCACTTCACACTGAGATATCAGGACACAGCAAGAAACTAAAACCTCAAGGGACAAGGGAATTTAAACTGGGATAGTTGGCAAGTATGAGGCAGCTGCTTTGGGCCCCACAACAATGACAGGGCCCAGGGCAGCTGCCCCTTTTTACCCTGCCTTAAAGACGGCCCTGCACTGAATGTGTGGTGTAATATTTGTTTCAAAAGTGCAAAACAGAAATCCCAAGAGCTGACAACTTCTTTTGCTCTGTCTGTCTTGCACAGTTATCAGTTACAATGTTTCCATCTCTGTCTGACTACGGAACACTTTCCCCTATGTTATTGAGAGAGCCTGTAGTCTTTACATACTTCTTTTCCTGGGTTGAAAATGTTGCCCCTCCATAGATACAGTATGGGCCAGTTCACACCACGTGCAGTCCAGTGCGTTTTTTTTTCTGCATCAAAAACGCATGGAAAGTAGGTTATATGGTTTCCAATGGCATAGTTCACACCAGTGCAGTCAGTGCCAGAGCTTTCCAGTTCCAGAAAAAAAAATAGAACATGTTGCATTTTTCCTGCACTGAACTGTACGGGAACGAAGTAAAACGCAACAAAAATGCACCAGAATGCACTGGAACGCACCAAAAAAGCACTGGACCCCAGTATGGTGAGAAAAAACAGAAAAAAAGAAGAAAAAAGCACCTGGAATGTATCCGCATTAAAAACACGCATTCAGAAACGCATCCACTACGGCTTCTGGAGTGCGTTTTTGTGCTGTAAACCAGCCCTGAGTGTTGTCATCCTAGGACAGGAAGTGTGTTACTGGCAGCATCACCAGGTGAAAATAAGGGAAACAAACACCTGTTACAGAAAACAAAGGCAGCCACCACATCTTAGGGCTGGTAACGTGGGCCATACATGAGTTTACTTCCGGACGATTTGTGCGTTTTGTAATCCGATGATGCTACCATTCATTTCGGAATTTGACCAACCAAGCCTTCAATTTCACTTCATGTGGTTACGAAAAAGAAAATTTGTTTCTGGGAATATTCTTTTCTTTCCAGGTCACAGCTCATGCGCATTTCTTTTTTGATTATATTTGTCGCACGATTCTCCCATCATTGATTAGACGTTTGTTAGTTTCTCAAAAAAAAAAAAAAATTTCCAACATACCCGATCACTCGAATTTGATGGCCGCATGAAAATCGGCCGTTGCTGTGACCCCATTAATGGTTGAAAATTGAACAGTTATTCAAACGAACGATTTTGTATGGCCGACATAAACTGCAATACATGACAATTTTGTCCTTGGATTTAGATAAGTTTTAAATTCAATGCAGTTTTGTACACTGGAGCTGGAGGACAGTGACTGGCATATATTAGAGGAGTTTCAAGGTGATATAAAAAAAAAAAAAAAAAAAAAAAAAAAAAAAAAAATCGAATTTTCTATAATAAAAAAGGTGGTAACAGTATCATTTTAGGTATACAGATTGATGGGTGATATCATGTTACCGCTTACCGCTATTAAAAATTAGGGAGTTTTCAGGGATTTAAATCTTTTGTTAGACTGTCACATTTTCTAAGTGATGACTACACAAATATAATACTTGTGTTTGTAAAAGGAATAGCAAATTATAAGGTGACAGTTGACAAGTAATGTGAAACTAGTTCATACCAACTGGGGTTTCAGCCCTCCTGATCGGTATTCTTGTGAAAGAGGATTGAGGACGATTTTAAAAGTCTCTGTCGTGTCTCCTCAGATTGTCATGGAAAGTGCGCAGATTCTGGATCATGACAGATTGGTGTTACACTGAGGTCATAGCAACCTGCGGACTGCAGAGAAGAACCTTTTCGGAGAGTTTGCTAATCTCTGCCAACAATACTACAAAAACACATTGTACTAATGTTTGTAACATAAACAGTAATCAATCCTGCTTGTTCTCTAAAGATAAAAATTCTATCCACTTGTATGGCAAACATATGTTCAATTTTGTATAATAATCCACTGCAGAAAAAAAAAAAATCTTTGCTGGCCTGACTACAGAGAACTAAAATTCTATTGGGTTGTCGCACTTTGCACACTGTTGCTGCACACTGCTAAACGTTATTAAGCAGTATTATATATTCTAAACCTAACGTTGTAAAGCGCTGAGCAAACTGTTGGTGCTATATAAATCCTGTATTATTATAATAATAATAATAATAATAATAATAATAATAATAATAATAATCTAAAAGCCAAGAACAAAAATGTGTAGTATTGCAGCTTACCAGTTCATTATTTCACGCATTTTTTCGCTTTATTTTAACCTGGTAATCAAATCAGAGACACTTAGGCTGGCTTCACACTGAGGCGGTTTTCAAGCGCTAGAAATAGCCATTAAATAACGCCTCCCATTCATTTCAGTATGACTTTTCACACTGGGGCGGTGCGCTTGCGGAACGTTAGGAAAAGTCCTGCAAGCAGCATCTTTGGAGCGGTTTGGGTGCGCTGTATACAGCGCTCCCAAAAAGCTCTGCCCATGAGTGGGCAGCGCTTCCAAAGCGCCTGAAAAGCGCTTCAGAATAACCGCAACACGGGCGCTTTTAACCCCTTCTTCGGCCGCTAGCGAGATTTAAAACCGCCCGCTAGTGGCCGAAAAGCGCTGCAAAAACAAGCGGCATTTTATCGCTAATGGCCGGGCGCTGCCTGGGCACTGCAGTGTGAAAGTAGCCTTGAGCTGGTTATGGATGGATCGAAATTCGTCCGGTTCAGCAGGGTCCGCTGAATTTTAATCCACGTGTGGCTGCTTCTGTTTGTTGGAGTCGATGTAATGATTGACAGCTCTTGAATGAGACGGTTAGTACATTTTAGTTTGTCCAGCACCTGCAGCCAATCGGCTGCAGCTCTGATCCATGTATTCCGGCAGTCCCCACTGTCAGCATCCAATAGCATAGCAGGGAAAATTCCACTATCCACCTTGCTTGTGTGGATGGGGGAATCTGTTTTTTTTTTTTTTTCAAACTTATCAAAAATAAAAAAAAATGATCCATGTGTGGCCAGCTTTATTGTTAAAGTTTACATACAAGCCTCAAATGAGCCAATTCAGTAATTGTTTATGTTGCTACTGGAGAGCTCAAAGCATATGGTAAGCAAGGTCAAGGTCTGGCGTATGATTCTGCATGGTGCGTAGTGTGGGAGCTATGAGAGGTGTCCTTGTCTAGCAAAACTTCTAATCACACAGCATGTACAGGATTCTCATGTTACTCTTTAACAGCTGTAAAACAATACTGAACAAATGTAATGTTTAACTTTCATTATTGTTTTAACCAACCAGTAAATGACAAGCAAAGCCATCTTACTTATCTTAAAATATATTCCATAAAATTTAAAAAAAACTTACCTGATCTTAGGTCTTTCGCCCAGTTTCGCCGATCTGCTCTGCGAAAAAAAAAAAGTGCTCTCGAGCTCGGAGATGTCTCAGCGTGACTGCAAAGCTACTGCATCTCCTATATTGTCTCAGGAGAGAGAGAAGAACATACACCTCCTGATAGCAGCCAAGCCCTTCAGACTTCACTCCAGGCTTCACCCTCTGTCAGTTTTTCCCCTTTCTGAGCCCTGGAAAAAAATGCACAACCGACAAACTCTCAATTAGCAGGTCCTCACTAATCTCAAATCCGCACTGCCCAAAAGCTGCACATTCCAATATTTTAAATAGAGGCTCAGAAGGATATTTCTTAATGAAAAAAAAAAAAAAATCCTGACTAGACACAAAACATTAAAGGTATGCAAACCCTCCCAGAGATTAAAAAAAAAAAAAAAAAAGCCCCCCTTCGCTTGAGTTAAATAAAGCGAGAGATGAAGTAATATTCGTGGTGAGAAGCACAAGGGGTTGGCTGGGGCTGTCTTATCAGTTCCCTCTGCTCACTCGCAGTGAAAAGCCTGTCTCTAACTGGTATACTCCCTGCCCTTAAACTCACCAAACCAGAATCTCACTCCCGACTAACACAAGCAACTTCCCGCACATCCAAACTGAAACTTTATCCAGCTCAGTGAGCCCTTACTGGCCATGGGCCAGTACAGCATTCCTCTCCAGATACCTTTACTACAAAAGAAAAAACTGCTCCCTGCAATTCATGTGGGTTCACCTTAACCGGTGACACCGTATAGCTCGGAGGGGGAGTTCCACTTTACAATTTCTCGGAGAAACTGCTTTTGCTCTTCAGATGAAAGACAGTTTTGTTTTTCCTTTTTAACACACCTGCTTCATTTTTCCTCTGAGTGTTTATTAAAGCATAGCTCTCAACTGTCCCTGATTTTGAGGGACTGTCCCTGATTTGGAAGAATGTCCCTCTGTCCCTCATTTTGGTCTCTACTCTAATGCACTACTTATCAAAAAGTGTTTTACAGTGCTAAACCTTTCACTCAATTTCTAAATTGCTGCAACTGTAAATTCAAAAAGCCAGTATAAAGAAATAGTAGTCGTAAAAAAAAAAAAAAAAAAAAAAAAAAACTCTTGTGGGTTTAACCAATAATTTTAACCAATAATTTTTTTTCTACAATTCTCCTTTAAGGGGGGCGTGGCAGAGGGTGTGTCCTATGCCTACATACTTTTGCTAATAGGTGTCCCTCGTTCCCATCTCAGAAAGGTGGGAAAAAAAACTAAAAAAAAAAAAAAATAAATAAAAATGGTATTAAATACACTTGTGGGCTTAACCAATAGTTTTTTTCTACAATTCTCCTTTAAGGGGGGCGTATGTTAAAGCCCCACAAAAAAAATAAAAATAAAAATGGTAATAAATACAGAGTACCGCATGCGGACTTTGCCCATGTTATGTGGCTTTGCCCAGTCACGGCGAGGTACTGGCAACAGGTGACGGAGATATTGACTGCAGTTTTGTCAATCCCTGTTCCATGTACCCCATTGGTGTGTTTGTTGGGAGTCCTAGACAAAGAGTTGTGGCCGAGACATACTAGGACCATGTTAATGGAAACATTATTTATGGCTCGTAAAGCTATGGCACTTAAATGGATTCAGCCCACTCCATCTATACGTGGCTTTGGTTAGTAAATCAGGTATTGCCTTATGAGAAGCTTATTTTTGAAAGCAGAGGTTGCCCATCTAAATATAACAAGGTGTGGATTGCGTGGTGTTCTGATCTCTCTGTAACCAATGCTTGAAGTAACGATAATCAATAATTTTGTGTTTCTTTGTTAAACATGTATATCAGGATTGGTTTGAAGAAGAGTGCTGTATGATTATACTTATGCAAAATATCAATGCACTGTAAATGTACCTTATTGTTCTATGTGCTCATGTTGAGCGCATTGTTTATTGTCACTGTTTTATACCTTTCTCAATCAAAAGAATAAAACATTAATAAATACAGAGTACAGTTTGGTCCGCTTGCACAAGTATAACATAAACCTATATGTTAGATCACAATATCCTGTTTGGGGGGGGCATTTCTCATCCCCCCCCAACAGGATATTGCACTAAACCTGTAGGTAAATAAGAGAACCGGATCTCCTCTGCTAAGTTAAGGAGTAGGATCGATATTAAAGGGGTTGTAAAGGCTCGTGTTTTTTCACCTTAATACATCCTATGCATTAAGGTGAAAAAACACCTTGTAGTCACTGACCCCCTTTTTTTTTTTCAAATCTTTTATTTATTTCAAGAGAAATGAAACACGAAACACAACATCTTCAAGTACATGGAAGAGGAACAATAGCATATAGTGAGGCATGGCAACACAGCATAACAGAAATATTGTTACAAGGTACAATTAGATGTGACGTGGTGAACATACCGTCTGCTCTTAACATAAATAAAGTAAATTAAACCCTTTACAGGGTCTGAGAAAATATAATTGTAAGCCTCTGCCTCTAGATCATGTAATGACTATTCCATCTCATTGTAGCGTAATGTAGTGGGTGTCCTCGCGTTCCCCATCTCATACTTTCCAAATGTATTAAAACTGCAGTAAGACATATTTCTGTAGGGGAAATACAAGATGGATATAGAGGGCAGGAAGGAAGGGGGAAGGAGGGGAGTAGCAGAGACAGTTAAGGTACCCCCAGATGTGGGGAGAGGGGAGGTGAGAGGGGAGTGGGAAGGTGGACTGGGACGAGGGGGGGGGGTCCCAGGGCCCGGGGGTGATGAATGTGCGTCTTTCAGGTTGCAGTCCTGGTTGGAAGAGTCGGCGGATAGCCACAGCAGGTCGCTGCGTGGCTACTGTATATTAAGTGGATTGGTCTGCGGTGTCGTTATCGAAGAGGGCACGTCCCTCGTCAGAGAAGGCATACAAAATCCACAGTGTCCATGTCTTAGTGTATCGTTCACGTTGATTGCGTGCTGTGAGGATGAGCTCTTCCATTTTGTTAATTTCCTCCACTTTTTTAAGCTACAGGCCAATGGATGGAGGTTATGTGGATTTACAGTATAGGAGGATGCATGTCTTGGCTGCGTCTAGGAGATGGCAGATTATAGATTTTTTGTAAGTTTTGCTCGAGATGTTGGAGGGATAGAGCAGGAAGAGGGCCGGGTCGTTCGGGATAGTACGTTCTGTAAATTTTTGGCCAACTTGTTGGATTGTCTTCCAGAACTGTTCCAGTTTAGGGCAGGACCAGAAGATGTGAAGAATTGTTCCCCTATCTTCCTGGCATGTCCAGTAGCGATCTGAGGAG
Source organism: Aquarana catesbeiana (assembly GCF_042186555.1). Classification (NCBI taxonomy): domain Eukaryota; kingdom Metazoa; phylum Chordata; class Amphibia; order Anura; family Ranidae; genus Aquarana; species Aquarana catesbeiana. The sequence continues at coordinate 835,760,325 of NC_133324.1, read as the reverse complement.
GAGGGGAAGATCTTTTGCAATTTTGGGGGGGGTATTGTACCATCTGATGACTATTTAAAAGTTTGTCTCCTGTATCTTAGTACATATGGAGGACTTATAGGTGAAATGGAGGATATTTTGCCTTTGACGGGGCAAGAGCTTGTTCTTGATATCGGTCTCCCAAGCACTAAGGCAAGGTGGCTGGTAGTTGTCAGGGGGTGTAATCAACAGCTGGTAAATGGCGGATAGATTGTGGGGCATGGTATCTTCTTCTGAGCAATATTTCTCCAAGGTGGTGAGGGTTTGGCAGAAATTGTCCGGGGGGGGGGGGGGGGGGGGATGACATGAAGAAGTGATTTGTTTGGAGGGCTCTCCAGTAGTCTATCCAAAAAGGACCCGCTAGATCCATGAGTTCAGATAGGGATGGCCAATTACTATGGGTTAGGAAGTGAGAGGCTTGGAAGCTGCCAGAGTGCCTCAGGGAGTGGAAGACTGGATATTGATACCCTGGGGTGAATAGAGGATTTCCCAGTATCGGATAGAGTGGAGTATGGGTTGACGTAAGAGAAAATTTAATGAAGAGGGACAAGCAGATTTGCATAATCAGCCCCACCAACAGGTGATTCTTTATTTCACTTGGTAGTAACGGGTAACACCGAGGTGCTCTGTTTAGTGGGATGTTGCATTGGGATTGTTCCAAGCGAGGCCACAATTTAGTGGTCTGATGGCGGTTCCAGTCAATTAGTCTGGTCAGGTGTGTTGCTTGTTGGTATTTTCATAAGTCTGGGACCGCTAGTCCACCATAAATTTTGGGTAGTGAGAGCTGTCGTCTGTTCAATCTAGGTCATTTGTGTGCCCAGATAAAGTGACCAGATATAGTCGGAGCATATCGCCCCGACCTGATCGAAGTAGTTAAAGGGTATATGGATCGGCAGGGCTTGCATCAAGGTGAAAAAAACTTTTACCTTTACAACCCCTTTAAGAGTGTCCCTTGTAATGAACACAATGCACAGTAAAACATTAAGGCACAAAGTCCTTTGGAGTATGGAAGTATGGAGTATGGAATAACCATTAACAGTAAACATATTATAGAGAGCTAGTATACATGCATAGGAAGGGGGGACAGTAACTCACAAACACATAACCTGAGCTTGCCCTCACATATGACTGTGATCGTTGACAATTCATCTTGCGATATGGGTCGTAAATGTGCGGGCCCTCATCCTCAAAACATGTGGGCCAGAAGGGGGTTCGGAGCGTCAGTGTCGGGCATGAGGGGGCGCCCATGTGTCCTGTAGGTGATGGTATGCAGAGGAGTTACCAGGTGGTGTAGTAAGGAAGCCTCTTAGCGACCACCAATTTGTCCAGTGTAGGGGATGTCAAGGAACAGGGGGGAGAAAGACAAAAAAAAAAAAAAAAAAACACCACACAAAACACACAGAGATCCCCAGGGGTAAGTAATGAGACAACAGAAAAATTAAAAGAAGAAGAAATAAAAGTGTAGGGTAGCCAGCGATTAGAAGGACCAAATAGTCAGCCTGTGTGATGTGGAGCTTTGGCAACAGGGAAAGGCAATCAAGACTCACGTGACCCATCCGTGGACGGTGCTCGGGATCTTCGTCTGGATCTCTGCGGGCGGGCAGGCTGGTTGTTCCGATTGATGGAGGGGCCCGAGCGACCCGACGGTTGGGGGATGATCTGGAGCCAATTTTGTACCTGTACCGGCTCCGCATCCAGGAAAGTATAGAAGGCTGGGAGGTCTGCTGGGGAGCACAGAGTAAAGCATGACTGGGCCTTGCGGAACGTGACGGTTAAAAGGTATCCCCACCTGTAGGTGTAGTCATGGCGTCTGGCCAGGTCCAGGACCGAGCGCAGTAAGGCTATTCTCTTAGCGTGGCTCGAGAGGTCTGGGAGGATCCTCACATTGGCTCAATCATAATCTATGTCCCCGTGCAACACGGCCCCACGGAGGATGAGCTCCTTGTGTGAATAGCAGCGCAGCCTGCAGAGGACATTCCGGGGCCTGTCAGGGTCCAATGAATTAGGCCGCAGAGTTTTGTGTACCCAATCCAGTTCCAGGGAGGGCTGCGGGTCCCCCAATATTTTATGGAAGATAGCCGTCACCGTCGCCGCTAAGTTTTCTGTGCCAGTGGCCTCCGGGAGGCTCCGCAGCTGCAAGTTGTTTCAGCAGCTGAGGTCCTCCAGATGGAGCTGCAGGTACACGGCCGTGGTAGCCTGGAAGGTCTGGGCACGCTCCAGAGCTGACACTCTGTTCTCCAGGGAGGATAGTGAGGCCTCACCTGAGTCCACTCGGTTGGAAATGGAGTGCATTTCAGCCCTCACCTCCTGCATGTCTCTATCGTGAGCCTCTTCTATGCGGAGGATCCGGGCTTCAATGTCAGTCTTCATGGGGGGGTCTGCAGCATAGTTCGGAGGTCCTCTTCCAGGCAGCTCGGACTCTGCGGGGGACCAGCCATGTCAGTACCGAAGACAGCCGGAGTCCCCAAAGGCTGATCTGGATCTGGGGAGAAGGTAATAGGCGCCGATGGGTTTGGAGAGGCGCTGTCCTCCATGCAGGATCCAGGTGGAGCGGAAACAATAGCATCCGGAGAGGCGCGCTGCAGGTCGCGGAAATATCGCCGGTTCCCGCTCTGAGGTGCAGGTGGTCGGTTCCCATGGGTTGCCGATCTGGTCCTGTATCGTTTATGTAATACCATGTGTATAGGTCAGCCGGTAGATCGTGGCAGGCAGAGGAAAGCCGGGAGCTCCTCAGGAACACGTCTCTATACTGCCATCGCTAAGCCACACCCCCGAGCCCCCCGTTTTACTAACCTGAGCCCCGAATTTCCGTTGGCGCTTCCTTGCTGTCCCTCTCTCCATGAGTTCCCGGCTCTTGATTGGATAGATTGATAGCAGCGCAGCCATTGGCTCCCGCTGCTGTCAATCAGATCCAATGACGCGGGGACCGGGGGCCGAGTCCTGCATTCGGCCTCTATGGACGCCGAATGCTGGACTCGGGAGCGCGCCCGCAAGGTAACCCCCTCGGGAGAGTGCTTCTCCAAGCAAGTGGGTTATCTAATGCGGGGAAGAGCCGCAAGAGCCACTGAGGGATCCCAGAAATACAGTGCAGCATACATACAGCTCAGTACACCATCCATACATGTCAGTAAGTGCCTGAGAACTTGTGAATGTGTGAGGAGCAATGCCTCATGGGACATGTAGTCCTGGGCAGGAAGTAAGTGGCTCTAAAAGTTAGAAGTTTTTTTTACTTTACTATTGGGGCACTCTATACTATACTTTGCAGCTTGCTATATGGGCACTCTGAAGGCAGGAAGAGCCAGAAGAGGAGAATCAGGGCTGCTCTGTGCAAAACCATTACACAGAGCAGGTAAGTATAACATGTTTGTTGTTTTTAAAAAAAAAAAAAAAAAATCACTTTAAAGACTGTGCAGGGAAGATCAGCATCTGAACCCAGAGAAGGTGGAGGCTGATAGACGGGAGGTAATAAAAGGCATTACATCTGCATTTTAAGTAAACTTTTACCAGTATTGTGCATTATATTTAAAATGATCATATCCATGAAAAAAAAAAAAAAAGTCTCAGCTTTTATTAGTACTACTTTTAATATAAAAGATTTATATCTTCCTTCCACCCTTCCTATAGCTTCAGGTCTGATTCCTAGGTAAAAATGCCCATGTATCCTACTTTTGGGTTTATTTGTTATTGTATGTGATATAAGTAATATATATTTTTACTTTCACAGTCTGAGTCTGATGATATTTACCAGATTCAACCTCTAATAGTATATACAGTATATCTCTTCTGTCTGTTATTCTCAGCGTGGATTAGAGATTTTGCTTCCTAACCATATAGCTGGTTATTTATATTTACCACTGCATAGAGATAAAGGAAAAATAGTTTTTTTTTTTTTTCAACTTTACATATTAACTAAATTGTACACCACACTTTTAAGGTCATTATCCGATTAATCGAAACAATAATCGACCAACTAATGGATTATGAAAATAATCGTTAGTTGCAGCCCTAGTTATATTTACATGTTTTAAAGTGGTTCTAAAGCCTAAAGGTTTTTTTTTTTTTTTTTTTTTTTATATCTTAATGCATTCTATACATTTATGTAAAAAACTTTCTATGTTAAAGAATCCCCCCCCCCCTTTATTATACTTACCTGAGCCCATTCACGATCCAGCGCTGTGCATGAGAGCCAAAGCTCTCCCTGCTCTGTCCCTCCTCTCTGGACAGATTGATAGCAGCGGGAGCCATTGGCTCCCGCTGCTGTCAATCAAATGTTTTGATGAGGATTGGGGGGGCGGAGTTGAGCCGCCCTGTCTGTGTTTATAGATGCAGAGAGGGCGGCTCGGGAGTGAGCCCGCACTAGTGCCCCCATAGGAAGCGGCTTCTTATGGGGGCACTCAATGAAGAGGAGGAGCCAGGAGCACCAGTGGGGGACACCAGAACAAGAGGATCGGGCTGCTCTGTGCAAAACCATTGCACAGAGCAGGTAAGTATGAAAAAAATACTTTTAATATCACTTTAAACTTTTTTTTTTTACATTTCTTCAGTTGCTTCTCGGTTTCTGGCCTAGGCCAAAATGATGTTATATATTCCAGTAGTCTTCATGGGCATTTTTTTTTTTTTTAAATCTGGAGGAGGGTAGCAGGGGTTTTCCCAACTAACCACACCCTCCTGTCTGCCTGTCTGAGCTAAAGGGCAGAAGGATTCCAGGAAGTAAACGCTACACAAATCATCTGCCCTTACTCAAAATGGTCAAAAACAAAATAAATAAAGCATGGCGACTTGGATGGATAGGTGAGTTTGCTTTGAATATTAAAAAGGATTTAAATATTTTTTAGCTTGTGGTGCTCAGATGCAGTTAAAGCAGAATGAAACCCTGTGATTTAACTTCCAAAAAAAGCTGTAATCAAGACAATCCCTGAGAGATAACTTCACAGTTACTAATGTGCTACATTATGTTAGCTCTCAACTGAACTGGTCAAGCCAACAAATGGCGGGAGACAAAGTAACAGATCACATGTGCGGCACCACGGAACCTTCAGATCAAACAGAGGCTAAGATGGCAGCTTCCTTAACTTTAGGATAGGAGGGTTTAGTTCCACTTTTAGCATTGCACAGTTCCAGCACAGCCAAGGACTAACATACTAGAACTTCTTGTTTTGATATACAGTAAAATATCTGTGTCTAGCATTATTGACTGACCTTTTACTGCTCCATAAAAGGCACCAAAGGATTATTATAATACCTGACCCCCTCCTAGAATATATTAGCAAATATGCCTGGTAAAGGCTCTGTAAAGTCCACCCTACCACCTACGACAGCATGTAGATGGGCCAACTAGCACTCCAGTCAATGCATCTGACTCCAAGGTTTGCCAAGCATTCTGGAGGCTTCATCACAGCAGATGAGGTCACCTGAGTGCTAAGACAAATCTGCTTTCATTTTGCCTTCTGGTTCCTCCTTTTCCCCTCATCACCATGCCTATTTTTTTCAAGTAAGGCTTTTATTTTACATACTTTATTCCAGACCCAGTGATATCATTGCTGTGTCTCTACGCTGTTCTATGTTATGCAGGCAGATTATGGCTGGTGGGAAGGTGTTGTACATAGCTGTACATTGCGTTCTAAAAACATCACAGCACCCTGCGTCAGTACACCTCTCAAGAGCCCTCAACCTTATTGTAAGCAGCGGGATGGCTCTTGGGAGGAGATAAGCAATAAATGATGCTGGACGTCCTCCAGCCAGGAAACGATACTGACTATCTGACTTACTGCAGCTTCTAATGCACACTGTGAGAAAATCACAGTGTAAGCAATTTCGGTACAGAAGAGGAGCCTGTACAACTGTGCAAGACTAAAAAGTGTTACATCCATGACTTGTGGACAATAAAAACCCTCCAAATAAGTGTTTTGTAAGTTTGTTTTGTGTGTGATAGGTGATGGGATACAAAACCAGTTTTGCAACTATAGCCAAGCCTTTTTAAAACTTTGACACAATCTGCTGTACAGCAAACTATGCAATACACCACACTAGAGTTCACACTATATTACTAAGACTAGAGCATAAAGACATATTATAAGAGGCAGATACGATTACGGTATCTTGTTGAGCCATACACACAGTTTATAGTAAACAGACAGCTAGTAAGTGACACAACAGAGGACAAAGGACAACACCTAATACAAGACTGCTTGCTGTACAATTTCCTTCTTACAAAATATCACAAAATTGAACACAAAGACCTAAATACAAGAAAGTTTATTTCACACATAGATAATGTTCCTCCAGGCAGACATAATAAAGATTTTTTGCTGAAAGATATAGTACATAATAATAATAATAGTACAATGACCTTGCAATATGCCACATTCATCTCTGAAGTGCAATAAACAGAATGGATTGAGCTTTCCCAACATGATAAGCTAAAGAACAGTCATTTAACTCTTTCTATTTAGTGTAGTGCTACCACCGCAGGAGCCTCTCAGAAATTTGTGTTCTCTGTTCTGTGCCTGAACTCCAAGAACACCCTCAGCCCTTTCACACACCTGGTTGAATGAAAGTCACTGCAAGCACTTAAAAGAACACAAGTATAGATACCTTTATCTCGGCTGTGAATAAGCACCAGGAAATAGACACAAGACTGTTTAGTGGTAAATTAACTCAGTGTACTGTTACAGATTAGAATGGTGGTTTGAGCATAAATGAACACACAGAAGGTAGGTCCAGACACAGTCTGCTAGACAGTATAATCACTATGCCAAGGTACCCTGAAGTAAGAGTTATGTATCACTAGAGTAGAATTAACTCATCAAGGAAAAACAGCAATAAACAGTGTATATAAGCATTAACTGCAATGTGAATAATACTATAACTAGTCTAGAGTGAACTCTAGGAGGATGACTAGGATATGTTGCAATGTCCCCTGAGAGGTACCTCATAGCATAAGCAAAAAGGTAAAGGTCTCTGTGTACCAGCTTTAAAGGGTCAGTCTTTAGTTCTAAGTCTTCAGCCAGGTAGCGTTGGGGCCCAGTTGCCCAGTGCACATGAGAATAGTCCCTGTCATGCTTGGAGGGCAGCAAGAAGGCTACTGAATGGCTAAATGGTCCATTCCTAAAGGGCTCATTCTCTCCACAGCAGCAGCTCACCAGTCCCAGCGATATTGCAGCTCACCATCTGCTTACGTACAAATTAGTCCTCTCTCTGTTCTGCAACCAGGTGACTGTGTGTGTGCACACCTGAACTCAGCACTCAGCTCAGGCAGCAGTGATGATGCACAATGGACAGCAATGTGTACTCTCCGGTTTCCCTCATGGCAAGAAGAAGCTGTGTCCAGTACAGCCTGAGAAAATGCAGCTCTTCCCCCTCATCCTGGCAATCTCTCTCTGGGAAATGCAATTTAAAAGCTCTTGATTACAGTAGAGTCTCTCTCCTCTGGACTACAGTTCCCACAGTGCAGTGCTGCCTGACAAAGTCTATTGGAGTCTTCCTGCTCAGCACCTCCCTCCTCTTACTGATAAAGCTGTTAACCAGTTCAGCACTGCAGGGCAGCAACTACACAGAGCAGCTGCAGCCAGTGTTTCTCATACTACCATTCTTAGCCAAGCACCTGGCTACTTTGCTTTGGGGGGGGGGTTGGTTAAAAGGAGGAGTATGGTCAAAGCTCTTATGGCCATATTTTGCTTCTGGGTCAGAAGAGTGCACTAAATTGGAGGTCCTTGATGATGCCCTGAGGGAGGGCCAAATGCATTGACATACTTTTCTGTTTCGATTGTCGTCACTTTCGGTCTGTGGAACGCACACTATGAACGGCTGCTTAATGTATTCACAGCTTTATATCCATGCCTGTTTTTAATCGTCTTTTTATAAGTACCGATCCCTATGCGCAATAAACCAACTTTTATAACAGTACTTCACTATTAGTCCATCCTCTTTTCGTTTCTGGGTGCCTGCATACCTGTTGAGAGCCTCTGAGTGGAAATCTACACCGATCTACCATCCAATGTTTTGACAGCAATCCATATGTGTGGGACACACTTACAAGCCTGAAGTGACCCCCGGACTGCAAAGCTGGGGGTCATCCTGTTTTGGTGAATGGGGGTGCAAAGGGGGGTGTCACTGTACTCCTGCAAGTTTGAAGCATTTTTTGCACCTACTTCATTGTGGAGTTATACTTCAGTTATATCTATTTGGACTTTTTTTGTGTTGATTTCACTTACATTGTATGTTGCGAGCGCTGTATTTTTTTATCCATATTTTTTCAAGTGATTAGCACCTTGTCTACAGCAGCTGCATTTGATTATCATTTTGTTGTTTCCACCAGCGCGAGTTTATATTTAGTAATATATTTTCGCATAATCTTCGCACCGCACAGCTGTGCAAATCACATGCGATGTCTGTACGATGCAAATTCAGCCATACAGATTGTATGGCTAAATTTGCATCGCATTCGGGCCAAAGTCGTGCAGGACCCTTTTTTTGGTCCACACCACAATTCACACCCATGCGATCCAATTTCTGTCCGAATTGACAGTGCACACTGTGATAGGCGAACCGATCTGGGGGTGTCATTAACTTTCTATTGACACCCGCAGCGTTTCACATAGGGCAGTGTGAAACGCCGGCAGGTGACATGCGATGTGGGAACCCGTACTAGATTCACACTGGTTCTCGCATCACAGCAGTGTGAACCGAGCCTGAAAGTGGTTGTAAAGCCACTCATTGGAATTCCTGCCAGCCCCTCTGTAATACTAAGGTATACTTCACAGTGTGTTTGTTTTTAGAAAATCTGGCAGCTACATACCTTTTTTCACATCGCCGATGTGCGATCACATGACCACCCTCTGCTCTGCTCCCACAGTCTAAGGACTACAGTGGGAGGGGCTGATATTTCCCTCTGACATCAGATGGGTGGTCACGTGACAGCACACCTGCGATGTGAAAAAGGTATGTAGCTTCCAAATGAAAAAAAAAAAAACACACTGTGAAGTATAACTTAGTATTACACAAGAGCTGGCAGGAATCTTGATTAGTAACTTTACTGCCGCACGGATAGCGGCAGGAAGGGAGGGGAGGGGCAGGTTTTTTTTTTTTTAGCTCATACACAGGAGCTGACAAGCAGGAGGGGAGAGGGAGAGCAGTGGAAAGACGGAGGCATGTAAACTGACCACTTCGGTCTGCATAATCTCATCAAAAAATGGCAGCGGAAACACACATATGTTTTACATGAACGGACTTCTGTCTGCAATATCCCACCCAAAATGGCCGCCGTAATTACCAATTACCGCAACAGTTGGGTCACGATTCGTTATGAAAAGGAGATGATACAAGTACGGTGTACGGTCCAGATGACGTCAGAGTGACGAAACGCGTAGGGCGGGGTCAAACACGTGTTTGCATCACTTCCGGTCGCTGAAGCTGATGTCAGCAACAAATGCTTTACTGTTTTTCACTGAATGTGAGTACCTTTTCATGCTTTTAAAGCAATAAACAGTTTAATCAGTATTACACTATTGGGATTCCTTTCTCCTCTATACTTTATATAACATATGGTACAAGATTGGAGGACTGCCAATATAGTGGGGATCGTCCAGCTTCCAGTGTGCTACACAGTGGCAGATACTGTGAATGCTCCATACCCCAAGAAGGGGACAAAATTCCGGTGAGTGCAACCACAATAAGAGCACGGATAAGACACGCATGCTGTGATCACCCTTGGAAAAGTGGAAATTATCAACACTAATTTTTTTCACCAGCACAGAAGCACTTTATTGTTATTTATCAAATGGGGCTATATATAGTTATATTAGTCTAAATGCATGTTTTATGGGACTGACCTGTCCCCTTTTTTTTAGGTTATAAGTTTACAAATTTACTCTAATTTTAAGAATTAATTTCACCTAAGTCATTAATTATTATTATTAATTATTCATTTGGTATCTATCACAAATTGAATATTGTTAAGGTTTAGACATCATGTTTAAACACAAGAGAGTTGATGCATGCTTAATGCATCAACGAATGGCCACTAGATTAACTTTTTATTTTGTATATTTATGTTTATTAACATGTATGTGATTAAGTGCACAACACATTAGAACAGCGCCACATCTACTTCATTTTCTTTTTAAACTGACCACTGCCCATTGATTTTAATAGGCGGTGGCGCTTTAGGAGCGGTGTATACACCGCTCCTAAAGCGCCCCAAAGATGCTGCTTGCAGGACTTTTTTTAACTTCCTGCCAGCGCAATGCCCCAGTGTGAAAGCACTAAGACTTTCACACTGGGACTGCAGATGAGGTATTTTTCAGGCGCTTTACAGGCGCTATTTTAAGCGCTAAAGCACCTGAAAAACACCTCCAGTGTGAAAGGGGTCTAAGGCGGACACAGGAACAGGCTGGATCAACCAGGTTTTTTACATCATACAATGGGACAAATGACACCGCACAAGTGCTATGGGTTAAAAGGAACAGGATTTTTTTTTTTTTTTTTTTTTTAGGGTTACAACCTCTTTAATGGATTCATCCTCCAGATCCAGTCCTACTTAATCATCCTCGTTTCTTTCACTGCTTGGAGAGTCGGTGGATATCAGATGGCTCAATTCTTTGCTTTCAATGTTTATTTAAACACAGTTTCCCCCAATTTTTATGTCATCTTAGCATTCATTTTATTGTTTTATAAATTGCTTATTATTTATTGTTGCCATAGTGTGGTAGTTTAGGTTAGCAAACTTCAGTTTAAACAGTGTCTATGGAAGGAACCTGAACATAAGTTATGTTAGGACTGAAAGCTGACCAGACTGTTGTCAATGCTGAAAATCAGACAAGCAATTATCCTAAAAATAATATACCGTAGTTTACTAATCTAATACAGCACAGTAATCATCTATTAAAACCCCCTCTATTAAGGACAATACGGATTTTCTGTAATGTAGTATTCATTCAGTCATAATAGCCACTGACTCTATTGTTTCTTGATTCAAACAGAAAAATAAAACGTCTTTTGCACCAAAGCAGCAACAACAAAACCGATATTATTCTCATTTCCTCCTGATCTGTACAAACCAGTCTGTCAGGTTCTCAGCAGGCAGCGCACAATCCCAGGGGGTTTACCAATGGCCATGAAAACATGAGGTAAAGACAGTCATATGAGAAGAGGCACTGTCTACTGTACCTCACAATACAATTCATTTTAAGCAGTGTAGATAAAAAGATATAGGAAAAAAGGTATATTTTACTGAAATACTCTTTTTTTCCAATAGAATATTGTCTGGAACAAAATAAGGAATCAGGTTGGTCACCATGGGTAAAACATTTATTTTCATTGTTTTTCTTTAATAAATAGTCCCCACCTAAAATGTCATTTTTGCTAAACAAAACAAGTCTGCCTACCTATCTCCCCCTAGGCCCCAACTTACAAAACTTGCTGGCCTGGTAAACATATGCAGGTTGAGTATCTTTGATTTGTTTATGTAGGGCCAATTATCAGTGCTTTAACTTCTTAACCACTTCAGCTCTGGAAGACTTGCCCCCTTCCTGTCCAGGCCATTTTTTTGCAATATGGCACTGCGTTATTTTAACTGACAATTGCGCGGCTGCGCGACACTGTACCCAGATAAAATGTATGTCCCTTTCTTCCTACAAAAAGAGCTTTCTTTTGGTGGTATTTGATCACCTCTGCGGTTTTTATTTTTTGCGCTATAAACAAAAAAAAGACAATTTTGAAAAAAAAAAAAAACAATATTTTTTTTACTTTCTGCAATAAAACATAGCCAATAAAAACATTTTAAAAATTAAATTTCTTCATCAATTTAGGCCAATATGTGTTCTGCTACATGTTTTTGGTAAAAAAAAATCCCTATACGCGTACATGGATTGCTTTGCACAAAAGTTATAGAATCTACAAACTATGGGATATTTTTATAGAATTTTTGTTAAATTATTACTAGTAATGGCGGTGATCGGCGACTTATAGCAAGACTGTGATATTGTGGCAGACAAATCTGGCCACTAACTGACACTTTTTGGGGACCAGCGACACTAATACAGTGATCATGCTAAAAATTTGCATTGTATTTGTACTAATGACACTGGCAGGGAAGGGGTTAACATCAGGGGCGATAAAAGGGTTAAATGTGTGCCTAACATATGTTACTGTGTACACAATTTGCTGTTTTTACTAAGCAATGTGCTGTTTTTTATTTCCTGGGCTCTCTTCGGGAATGTTCAGAGCCGATCGGCGGGTGCCAGCGATCAATCAACGTCCGGCAACCACCAATTGGTTGGTGCTGCAGCCAATTGAAGCACAGCTGGGGGCTGCGGGGCGTGCTCCTTACCCTGGGGTGAGAATCATGTACAGGTACGCGATTTTGCACAGAGCGGCCACCCTGCTGCAGTATATATGCGGTGGGAGGTCATTAAGCGGTTAATGATGGAAGGTAAAACAAACCTTAAAGTGGTTGTAAACCCCCCCTGCAACATTTTTACATATAGGTAAGCCTATAATAAGGCTTACCAATATGTATTGAAAATATCCCCTGAACGTGAGCCGTTTAGGAGAGATTTACCTTGTAGTGCACCGATGATGACATCGGCACATGCTCAGTGAGACCAGACTGTTCCGTGACTGGCGGCTCCCACGCCCATGTGCGGGAGTGACGTTACGCAGCTCCATCCAGTCACAGAGCCGGAGTCTGCGGCCCCGGAAGGAAGAGGGGTGAAGATGGATGCTTTCACCAGCAGGGACATCGCAGACATAGCGGGCTTTGTTTACAGGTAAGTGCCACATAATGGGCTAGTATGCGATGCATACTAGCCCATTATGCTTTTACTTTGCAGGGGAATAAAGAGGAAGTAAAACCCATCAGGGTTTACTTCCACTTTAACACATGAACCTTTGCCCTAGCTTTCTTCTTTTTATTTCTATCGGCCCCTTTTTTTTTTCCACAGTGAGTGGTCACATATATGGCAGCATGGAATAAGACCCAACTCTGTGCTGCCACATATATATTTACGACTGGTGGGAAGATTAAAGAGAACATTAATCTAGTTCAGACTTTTGCAAGGCTCTGGGGTGCCTTCAGGTGTCTTCTGGGGTGCCTTGAAAAAATGCCTAAAAATTGCCCAAACATTGTATACAAGCAAAAGTGCATTAATTTTGACTTTTAGTTACACAAAGCCACAGGTTTCATTGTGCACCAATAAAACATTCTAGTCACTGCTGTCCTAACAACCAATGAGGTCATTGGTTTCTGACACAGTCTTCTATGGATATCTCGCCACAGACTCCTCTGTGGCGGAACCCCAACCTTCCTGAACTCTTCGGTCACCCGGACTCGACATGGTAGAGACGATTTTGTATCACACATCTAACCCACATAATCAAAGAGCATACCTTATTATCTTTTGATGTACTCAGACTTACATATGGCCTGAACAGTAAATTTTTCTTCAAATATCTCTTACTCAGTGTCAGGGAAGACCAGCCAGTACTCAAGATGGCCGACGGAGAAGTCGACCTGTGACCTCAGCCTCTGCCAGAACACCTTCGGTGCACCTGTGTGCACATGACCAAGAGGCTATTTAAACTTGGTCTGTGCTTGCATCCAGTGCTGTCCGTTCTACAGCGTTCCGGTGTGTTCCTGCCTGCTTACTTCTGATACCTGTACCTGTTTAGCGACCCGGCTTGCCTTGACTCCGCTACCTGTTGCCTGCACCTGACCCAGCTTGTTCTGACCTCCGCACCTGCCTGCTCCTTCTACTACCACGCTGCCAGCCCGTTGCCGACCCGGCCTGTGTCCTGACTACGCTTCTGCTCCTGACGTTCCCGCCAGTGTATGACCCGGTCTGCTTAACCTGCCTCTTCCGCCAGCTGGAGAATCCTGCTCGAGCACCGTGCCCCCTGCTGCTGTTCCCAGTTCCAGGAAGACGACTCGTCAGGCACTCGTGTGACTCTGCACTTCTGCGCCTCCTGTCTGCTCTATCAGGGGGCCAGAATCAGAGGAGTAAGAGAGGCCGCTCCCTGCATATCAGGCTCTACCGTCAGGTACGTGACACTCAGACACACCATTCGGGCACAGTTTGGATCTTTGACCACTCACGGAATCGTCTGTTGAAGATATCCTGTCGTTCCCGGAAATTGACAAACTGGTGATGACCTTTTATGGTTGCCTTCAGCTGGTGGGGGCTGACCCCTTTCAGAACTCTCATCTATACCTGAGCTTTCTGAAGAGGACTAGGAAGAAGCAACTGAGATAGGTTTTCAGGACATAATTAGCACTGCTGACCTACTGGTACAATTTAAGTATCACCTGCATTATACTCCAGCTAGGCTGGTCCGGGTCGGTCTGGGACATGATACTGCATGTACTAGATGTGATATGATTGCTGCTGAATTTTTCCATATGTTCTGGACCTGTCCCGGACTTTCAACCTTCTGGAAGGAATTGTTTGCTTTCTTTGACCACAAGCTTCATCTACAGATACCTCACATCCCGGAGGTGGGACTTTTGGGAATACTCAATGACCATGTTTACCGTACTCATTGCTTTGTATACTATTTTATGCACGTAAAACCATCCTATTGTACTGGAAGGATGAGGGCCCTCTTTCAGCCCACGCCTTCTTCCGCATTGTTCAAGGGGTTCTTCCCAAATTCAAATTTATATACAAGAGTAGGGCATGCCCTAAGAAATTCACTAAAATCTGGAAACCATGGCTTGATGTATCGGAGGATTTCTGGGGGGGGGATGTCCTTTCTTCACAGCTTTCCCAGTAGGCCCACTACTTATATACTCTAATATTATTTTTCAGCAAGATGCCAAAATTGATATTCACAGATTGCCTTATATGAAACATTTAATGCATGGGGGGATTCTGGACCTCTGCTGTACTTACAGGGTCGCATGTGTTGCAGGTTTGAATGACTGCATGTAGAAGGTATGAATGTGTGTGGTTGGGGTATTTCTGTTTCTTATGGACTGTTAAACATGTTCCATTAGCTGAGTGAGGGAGAGAAACTGAAGGAAAAGAGATGCTGGAATGCCAGTTAGTATTAGTGTGCAAAGGTGTGTTTGCTTGGAACAATAAACCACCTCTAACGTTGGGTGTCCTATATGTGTGAATGTTGCTGCGATATGTAAAACTGTTAGTCACGTTTCTTTTAAATTTTAGAATTGGGTGCCTTGAGATTGTGCAGACTTTTAAAGAGTGCCTTGACTGGAAAAAAGTTGAGAAACACTGATCTAGTTACATAAGTCCCTGCCAATGAAGAAGCTTTTCCTATTCTAGTCATAACCAAACATATACGTACCCACACAAATTGGCAGATCTGGAAAAAATAAATTCATTAAGTAGAAAATTTACCAAATACCCCAGATCTATAGGACCATAGTATCAACCAAGTAGCCAGTTCACCAAGCATTCAGAAAAAGAGACGATTATCAAAAGAGTACCCCCCCAAGGAAATACTAAGGGACTTTTGAGGCAACTAATCAACAATTGATGAAAAAGACATAGAAATGTATTAATATAAAAAAAAAGGGGTGCATACAACACCCACAAAGAATTGCATATACGACAAACAGAATCATATAACAAATATAAAAATGCAGAACCTTCAATATTAAGCCCAACGCATTTCTGGACCTGTGTAGAGTCCTTTCTTCAGGGGCATTTCATATGAGGTATATTGAACCAGAAATATGTTAGAGCAAAGAAATACCAAAACATTAGTAGCGCTAAACAATCAAATTATTTTTAAGATTGCTAAAAAGTCCACTATATTAATGACAGTGAGCAAATGTGAACATAAAATTGTCCGCCAAAGAAAGAATCGTTGCAGATTTTTTGTTGCTGCTATACTGATGTTCTATAATGAGACAAAGTCACACATCAAATTCATATTCAAGGTAAAAGGAATGAGCATTGTTGAAGCCAAGTAAAAACAAACGTACCAGTCATTCAGAGAGCATGCAAAAAAACCTGCCACATATGGTGTTGCTAAAGGTAGAAACAAGCACGGCTGCTACAGAAAGGTCAGGGTGGGTGCAAGACCTAAGAAAATGTTAATCCTCAAAAAGAAAAAAAAGAGGAAGCATTTTGAAGAAATGATAGGCGGAAAAAAGCGCTATTGCACCCACAATGGAGACCCAAACAATGCTGCTGTGTAATGATGGTATCAACCAGTGCCCCTAGGGGAAAACGAAGACCCTAAGAGAAAACAAATATATTTCATAAATATAATGCCTGCAGGTATATGACCATATAATAAGCCATATTTTATATGAATACATTTCTATGTCTTTTTCATCAATTGGTTAGTTGCCTCAAAAGTCCCTTGGTATTTCTCCTTGGGGGGTACTCTTGATAATATTGTTCAATTTGGGATGTTGGCAAATGGCAACATATGGGTCTTCTCGGTTGGATTTCTATAAACTAGAAAAAGAGACTAGGCTCTAATCATTGTGAGGTCTAAAGTCATCACTTATGCTGTGTACACATGACCAGACTTTGACAGCAAAGGTCCGACGGAACGAATCCGACGGACAATTCGATCGTGTGTGGGCTTCATTGGGCCTTTGCTGTCGAAAAATCAGACGGACTTTAGAAATAGAACATGTTTCAAATCTTTCCGACAGACTCGAGTCCATTTGAAAAATCCATTCGTCTGTATGCTAGTCCGACAGACGAACAACGACGCAAGGGCAGTTATTGGCTACTGGCTATGAACTTCCTTATTCTAGTCCGGTCGTACGTCATCCTGTTTGAATCAGTCGGACATTGGTGCGATTGTGTGTAGGCGCGTCAAAAGTCCGTCAAAAAGTCTTTCGAAGTTCAGTCCGTTGAAAGTCCGCTCGTGTGTACACGGCATTAAAGTGGATCTGCTCCCTCAAAAGAAAAGTCCCTCCTCTCCACCCCTCTCTCTGCTGCACAAAGATCACTCTTTTTTTTTACCTTTTTTCTATTAAAAGGTCCGATCCTGCCCCCCCCCCCCCCCCCCCATCATTAGCAAATGACATGCACTGTGTCTCCTGTGCCAGCTGGGATTTGCACATCACATATCCCAAGAGCCATTATCTATGATTCACAAAAGGAGGAGGGAGTGGCGGTTCTAGCGTTGCATCATCAGGAGGCCCACCGGCTGACCCCGGAAGAGCCAGCAGCCTCTTGATGATGTCACAAGGAAGATGACGGCGTGGGACTCGATCAGTGGAGGAAGAGAAGAGGTCTGCTGGGTGGGTGAGTATCTGAACTGTTTAAAGACTGCAACCTGGTATGCAGGGGTAAAAAAAAAAAAAAAAAAAAAAAACACACCCACACCCCCACACCCACACACCCACACCCACACACACGAGGGGAAGAGTAAAGATCCGCTTCAAACATGAAGCTATTTTTTTTTTTTTTTTTTAACGGCCATGCGTTCCATAAAAAAAAAACTTAACATGCCAATGTTAATGTACAACTAAAGGCTCCTGTATGGCAATCTAAAATGTACAAAATCCAGGTACTATGTGAAGCACAAGCCTCATAAAGTTGTCAAAAACACTTCCTTTACCTTCCCCTACTGAGACAAATTCTCCTTTATTTGTGTCTCAGATGCCCCTCCCAGATACTGCAGCACACAGTGGGGGCATTTCAGCAACAGAGCAATGCTATCAATCCAAAAAGCAGTGGGCAGAACTAAGCGTGGAAAAGATCTAAATGGCAAACTACAGATGTGTGAATAAGCAGCAACATCTTCTCATCCCACTGTAGTGCAAGAAGGGACTGCCTGCATGAGAGTGGCAACTCTGCTATGAATTTCGGCGCAGTGCAGCATCGTTGCCACACCAAGGAAGCTGCATCAGGTTGCAGGGAAACTACAAGTAAACTAAGTGCAGCACATATTTTTTAATGGGAGACCATAACTCTACCTTAACTATAAGGAGGGTGCCATTTTCTTTAATTGTCACTGTGACATCATACTAGCATGACTAATATATTCTTTGTACTTGACAGGAGCCCATTTTATCCCTCCCATAGGGGCCTACCAAAACCATACTGGGGTCATCTGGGCTGCTGTGACATCACTGGTCCTACCACTGTATATTTATCCTCATAGTATGTTCTCACAAAGTGAATATATCCACTAAAAGAAAATTTGAGTGTATGTGGCAATAGGAATTAATTCACTGTTTTTCTCAATATCATTTTTTTATCCAGATTACACGTAGGAGTAGGATATTTGGTTAATGGGAACTCTGTCAAACAGCATGATGTAGTCGATGCCTATGGACACATAAGTGACTCTTCTCACCAATACAATGCTGTCCCATCTATAACACTGCTCTCCTCTCTTCCTGGTCTCACCGGAGACACTAAGGACTACTGTTGTCAGTCAAACTACTCTGAGGAGGGAGCTAGGGTGTGGCTTATCAGCACTGTGTGTGTGTCTATGGCCACATCCCGGCTCAGCAGCACACATGCATGGGTGCCCCCATAGCACCCAGCTTGCTAAAGAGGCACCTAGAGAAAGGAGGAGTGAAAGCGCCAAATGGGGAGACTGCTAAAGAGGAGGTAAAGGACCACTCTTCACCTGCCCTGGTTCACATTGCAGCGATTTGGCATGCGATTTGACATATCAACTCACATGCCAAATCGGTGCATTTGTAGGGCCTCACTGATTTCCAGAAGTAAATTTCTGTACTACTTATCGTGACTTCGGGGTGCGATTTTAATAGACATCTGTTCAGAACCCGCACTGAAATCGCCCCCGAAGTCGGGACTGATGTGGGGGAATGAAATTTGTGCGAGTTCAGCTGAACTCACATGATTTCATTCCCGCTGTCAGTGTGAACCTAGGCTTAGTATCACTTTAATCTCAGAACTTTTTATATTCAGGGTATAAAGAGTCTACATATTCAAAACTGCATGTCAATCCCTACTTTCTGATGATGCAGTGACAGTGTACAGCAAGGAGACCAAACGGCTGATTTTTTTTTTTACTTCCTAGTTTCTACTTCCTAGGATTATATGTTTCTGGAATTTCCTTAAGCCAACAAAACTGCAGAGACATACAGTGCACTAAAAACCAAAAAAATTCAATGCTTGGAATGAAAAGCAATATGCTGCAAAAATAGATTTTTAATGCGGTCTGTAATACAGTATAACTTTGTATATATACTTTCCAGCTGCCCGTACTTTGATGGCATATTTCATTTAGGTACAATAGGTTCTGTGTGGGAGGTATTGCCATAGATGTGTGCTGTTCCATCAAATTATAAGGCTAAATGGTTCTGGGTGGAAGGTATATGAATTATAGGAGGGTTCAATTTAGGATTGTTGGTGGGTGTGTCATTTGAGGACTGCATGATAGACAAAACTGAGATAAACACTAGAAAAAGAAAGGACTTTGAACATCCCTACATAAATATTGTTTGCAATGTCTTATTTTCCCATGGATGCATTAGTCATAAATATGCTAAAGTTCTAATGTAAAAAAAAGTTTTGTTTTACATTTAAAAATTCTGGTCTATGGCAAGTCACTTTGTCAGTTTCCTCTGCAGCAGTTGTTTTTGTAAGCTTAACAAAGCACAGACAATTTAGTCCTCATGCACACGGACGTTTTTACAGCTGCTTTTTTGAGCTTTTTTTGCAGCTTAAAAAGGCCTGTCTATGTTAGTCTATGGCTTCATGCCCACCTAGGCGTTTTTGAGCTGCAAGTGGCATAGGCGTTTTTAAGCTGTAAAAAAAAACCAGGACCAGTGGGTTCTGAGAGACGTTTTTCAGCTGTAAAAACGCTCTAACGCTGAAAAACGCTCAAAAACGTAATTCACCAACGTTTTTTAGCGTTTTTGATCCATTGAAAAAAAAAAAAAAAAAAAAACGCTCAAGAACGCTAATGCGGAAAAACGCTCAAAAACGCTATTGCAAAAACGCTGAAAAAAGTTAAAAAAAAATCACTGCAAAGATACTGGCATTTTCATAACGTTTTTTTAACAGCCTGTGTGCATGAGGCTTAAAGCCTTTTCAGAATTTAATCAAAGCACATAAAATATCTAAGAACAATGCTACAAAGCGAACTACATTGTGCTATTGATTTTTTTATGCCACATGAAAATTTACATTGAACCATACAGAAAAAAAAAAATTCAAGGACTCATGACCTACCTTGTTGACATTATACATTTTGTGCCCCAAAGGACTAAAAGGTCATGACTCGGGTGAGACTGACACTGAGAAGTGCAGAAGGCTGATTCTTACAGTCATGTGAAAAAATAAGTACACCCCACGGAATTGGTTGACTTTTTTTTTACATTTTTAATCAAGCAAACATCAGATCTTCATTCAAACAGTGTCTACAGATAAAGGCGATATACTTAAATAAAAAAATAAGAAAAAAAATTGCCTTTTCAATTTTTTTTTTTAGGAAAAATATCAATAGATGTAACTGTGTGTTGCAGAAAAAGTAAGAATACCCTTGACCCTAGAAGCAGGTATTGCACTCTTTAGCATAAATTACTGTATAACTGTTCACCAATCTCTGACATCAAGACTGGGAAAATTTAGACCACTTCTCATAAAAATTCCTTCAGTCACAAGAGGTTTGTTGGGTTCCTTACCTAAACTGCCTGTTTCAATTCTATCCATAATATGTCAATGGGATTCAAATCAGGACATTGACTAGGGCAGTCCATAACCCTCCAATCCTTCCTTTTGAACCATTTCTTGATGGATTTGCAAGTATGATTTGGGCCAATATTGCACTGAAATATTAATTTCTAGTTCAACTTCAACTTTCTGACAGATAGCCTTAAATTAGCCTTAAAAAGTAAACTTTGACCTGTTGCAGAACTCATAGTTGACTAAATGACTGCAAGCTACTCTGGTCTTGAAGCAACAAAGTAACCTCAAACCATAAAATTTCCACCACCATGCTTCACAGCTTGTATTAGGCTTTTTTCCTGAAATGGTGTTTTTGGTTTGTACCAAATATATTTAACTGTTAATGTGGCCAGGAAACTATTTTTAATTCATCGGTCCACAGCACATGGTTTCAGAAATCATTGGTCTCCAAACTGCGACCCAGGGGCCGGATACACCCATTTGCTGTATTTTACCTGACCCGTGAGGCATTATTCCCCCCACTGTCAGCAAAAGTGGGGCATAGTTCCTGCCACTGACATCGAAAATGGGGCACTACTCCTCCCACTGGCACTATTCCTCCCATTGATTTCAACGATAGGGCACTATTCCTCTCACTGACACAAATGACGGGGCACTATTTCTTTGGAACATTTTCTTCTCCCACGGACCACAGTCCGGCCCCTTTGGAAGGACAGTAAACTGGCCCTTTGCTTAGAAAGTTTGGAGACCACTGGTCTAAATGTTTAATGGCAAACTCTGGTCTTGCTCTAATGGTCTTCTTGGCCAGCAAATACTTTAACCTGACACACCTCTCTTGTGGGTTAAATTGGTCCAGTCTCTTTCTGGTTGTAGATGCATGCAGTTTGACACTTTTTATTTAAAAAGGGCTGTGTGTTTGTCTCGAGCATTTGCACAGCCATCATGAATAATCTATATAATATGTGTATTATGTTTACTTCTTGCGACTCTCAGCTTTAACTAGTTGACATTTTCCTGAAATACCCCAATCAAGAAAATGCAACATTACAGCCACTATTTAGAGCTGACTATCATAGGAAGAAAACATATCATTCAAATTACAGGACTATTTGAGACAGCTGCACAGCATTTTTTTTATAAGTATGCCCCTAACTGTTGCAAGAACCATCTGCAAAGTCTGCAATTAAAGCGGAACCAAACCCTCCTATTGTTGTCAGCCAAGAAGGCTGCCATTTGTCTTCTGTTTAATCTTCAACTGCCATGGTGATGAACAGGTGATCATTTATGAACCAGTTATTTGATGGTTTGACAGTTTGGCTGTGTCATGAACGCACTGCTCATAGTCCTGCAACTGGTCTGAGGCACACAGGTTCACAGAGGCGAAGTCCGGCTAACAGGCATCCAGCGGTGAACAGACGTGCACGTGCGTGCGCAGATCGCACACAGTGACTTTGCCTTGGCACCCAGTGGCCTTTAAAAGGGCTCCAGCTGCATTAGTTCCTTTCTGTTGATATGCAGCTTTGTCTGACCCTTGGCTTACTTGACCTTGCTCTGTTTACTTGTCTGCCTGATCCTCCGCTACCAACCCAGCCTGAACTCTGACCATTCCTTGACCGATCCGCTGTGTATTACCTTAGCTTATCTGACCTTGCTCCTGCCTGCTGTCTTGCATCTGTGTGCATCTGCATCCGCTGCCCCTCAGCGTACCTGAATCTACTGACCTGCAGCCTCAGCACACCTGCATCTGCTAACCTGCATCCGCAGCACAGCTGCATCCTGTATTCTGCATCTACAGCACCTAAGTTGGTTCCTGTCTCTGTCAGCTGCCATCATCTCCAGCCAAGAGAACTCTGCAGGCACTCATACCTCACTGTGCTCCTACGGTCACTGTCTCAACTCCAGTGACTCTGGAGCCAGGGCTGTACGAGAGGTCTCCCTCTGCATGTCAGGCTCACCTCCAAGGTAAGTGTCAGGCTGACAGCACAACCAATGTGACAGTTACATTCCTGGCATGTAACTGTTTTTTGACACTGTCAAATCGATGGGTTTAGTGCCGCTTTAAATGCTAGAGTTCTTGGAGACTTTTAAAGTATAAAATAGTCAACTCTTGGGCTGAATTTTCTGGGTCGGTCAGTTCTAAACAAATTAAGTGGACATTTGAAATCTGCACCAATTAAAGTGGAACTTTATCCATAACAACTTGATAAAAAATAATGTTGTTTAGCAAGGAACATACATTCCACATTAATAATTATGCTACCAAAATTAGTGCGTGCTGTAAATTGCCTCCAGTGTTGTTACTGTTTATTTTTCCTGGAGGCTACCATTTTGCATCTGGAGCCCAGAACCCCTGAACAGCAGTAAATCATAAACTGGAACCAAACCCATCGATTTAACAGTTTAAAAAAACAGTTACATTTTTTTCAAATGCCGGGATTGCTAACTGTCACATTTGCTTGTGTCCTCAACCAAACTTTCAAACCATCCAATGGCTGGTGTCCTAATTGATCACATCTGTAGCACCATGGCAGTTGCAGCTTAAACAGAATCAGCTTCCATGGCTGTAAAGGATAGGAGGGTTTGATTTCTCTTTAAGGCTGTCAGCAGATCTCGGCAGTGCCTAAAAATGGTGAGCAACTGAGCATGTGCAGAGCAGGGTAAAACTGTGTATTATTGGATTTCATACAGTATAGACACTTATTGTTTATGTTTTACCTAGCTATACCTGCAAAAGGGGCCAGCCTGAAGTGATTTAATAGGAGTTTATTTTTTGCCTAAAGCTCCACTTTAAAAATCTGGCAATTGTAATGGCATTTGTTTCAAATATCATCTTTATTATATTTCCTATTGATAGTGACATTGCATTTTTATATCTTCAGTCAATTTCATATAAACCCCCATCAAGTCTAAATCCCATTTAGCCAAGGATAATCAAGCCCACCTTTCAACTATACCAACACCTATTACTAAAACCACAAACCTGTCATGATATAAGGATTTGGACAATTTGGATGTGCGGCTCTTTTACATAATGCAGCGTACACATAGTCAGACTTTCCGGCAGGAAAAGTCCGACGGAATCTTTTCAGCGGACATTCCATTCGTGTGTGGGCCTCATTGGACTTTTATTTTTGAAAATTCTGACGGACCTAGAAATAGAACATGTTTCAAATCTTTCCGACAGAATCAGTTCGTATCGGGAAAACCGCTCATCCGTATGCTGTTCCGACAGACCAGAAACGACGCATGCTCTGAAGCAAGAACGAGACGGAAGCTATTGGCTACTCGCTATTGAACTTTCTTTTTCTAGTCCCGTCGTACGTCACCGCGTTCTGGACGGTCAGACTTTGGTGTGACCGTGTGTATGCAAGACCGCTTGAGCGGAATTCCGTCAGAAAAACCTTTCATTCGGACAGAAAAAAACGGTCGTGTGTACGTGACATAAGTATCTTGGGCTGTGTTATGTCTAGGTCAGGTTGCACTGGCTATGGTTTTTTGAGGCTCTCCTGTGCCTCTGTATCTGTTCACATTTTTTTAAACTTATTTTACCAATAAACGTACTTAACTTGGCTTAATAGCAAACACTGGGGCTTATTAACCAACACTGGCTGCAGTTGGATTGAACTACATCATGTGTACTGATTATTTTGTGTCCATTACATAGAGAATACCTGAGGAATGTCACAGCCAAAAACAAATGTGCTGCTGCAGAGCAATGAAGCTCATTTCAATCTGACAGGTAGATGGCGACCCTAATATACTGCCTCTCAGATCAGAGTCAAGGGAAGTCTTATGCCAGGAATGGCGCTGGTCCCTGGGAACTAGAGAACCAGCACAAGGCTCCGCCTAGCAAGTACTGCCAAAAAACTAGATGTGGCTATGTAAAGCAGCAATTGAAGGGTTTGGCGGGCTTGGGGGGTCATGTGAAGGGGTTCTTGCAGGCAGGAGGGAGGTGAAAGGGCAGCGAGAGGTCAGGGCAATTAGTACAGCAGAGTGCCTGCTGTAATGACAGCAATTTAGTGACGGGGTAGCAAAATTATAAGTAGGATAAGCAGTTTTCTGCTGCAGGTGTGTGTGTGTGTGTGTGTGTGTGTGTGTGTGTGTGTGTGTGTGTGTGTGTGTGTGTGTGTGTGTGTGTGTGTGTGTGTGTGTGTGTATTTTGAAATCCAATCAAATCTTATTTTGTAAACAGCAGTAACAATCAATTACAGAATGCACTCTGCATTGCCTACTTCTGACCTCTGCACTCTGCATTAAATACTACTGACCCCTGCCCTTTTCAGTACTTAATCGTGATCTTTGCATTGTCCATTTCTAACTACTGACCTCTGCACTCTGCAATATTAACTACTGACCCCTGCACTTTTCATCATTACACCTGATCCCTGAACTCTGCATTACATACTACTGACTCTGCTTTCTGCCTTACTTAGTCCCGATACCTGTACTCTGTGTTAATACTACTGACATCTGCATTACTTACTATGACTCCTGCAAACTGCGTTACATACTACTGTCCTCTACATTACTTACTTCTCACATCCGCACTCTGCGTTACAAACTTCTAGCATCCGTCTGTCCCTTCCCCCTCTTTTTACTTACTCCTGACCCATGCACTCTGCCTTACTTACTACTGACCTCTATACTTTACGTCACCTACTACTGAACTCTGAATTGCTTATTACAGACCCCTTCAAACACACAACTCTTCAAACCTTCCCTACATTTTAATAGGGTCTTGCTAGGTCATCTCCTTAGATTAAAAGATGTTGCACACTGGGGAGCTTTGATTCCTTCCATGTTTTGCAGGTAGATCCCCACCTCTACAGGGTTGCCCTGATCTACCATGTAAAGTACAGTGTGGACAGGAAAAAGATCATTTTCTGTTAAAGGGACAAAATATTTTGGAGCATTTAATTGTCTTCCAGGTAATTGATTGGCTGGATTCTACTTGAAGCTTTTTTTTTTTTCCTATAGTTTTTTTTTAAAAATACAGAATGTATTTCTCCTTAGCCTCCTATTATTTATATATAAGTTAGAGTCAGTTCTGAATTATGAATTCATTGTTGTTGGGGGCAAAAGTGTAACAGCTAATTATGAAGTGCTTTAAGTGAGCAGATGATTTGCTGTTACTTTGCCAAATCATTCTAGTAGCCTCTCTAATGAAGGGAAGGAAAATTTAATGAGTTTGTTTCAGAGTGAAATTAATGTTGTCTTATTAAATCAGGAGAATTAATCTTTCAAGTGCACAGACCCAACATGAAAGAGAATGTGAACCGTGCTTTCTCCTTCACGTTACACTTCTGCTAATTGTTGTGGGTAAAACCACTTCATGATATATAAATATTCTACTTTGTTCTCTCCCTATAGACAGTACAAACAATACCCTGGATATTGGTCTGCATGTGCAGCCTGTGTCACTCCCAATGAGTCTAATGACCCAGCACATTGGGGTGCACACTATACATCTCTCAAAGTTAACCATTAACCATTTAAGCCCAGGACCATTTGGCTGCCCAAAGACCAGAGCACTTTTTGTGATTCGGCACTGGGTCACTTTAACTGCGCGGTCGTGCAACGTGGCTCTCAAACAAAATTGACGTCCTTTTTTCCCCACAAATAGAGCTTTCTTTTGGTGGTATTTACCTCTGTGGTTTATTTTTTGTGCTATAAAACAAAAAAATAGCGACAATTTTGAAATGATGTTTTACTTTTTGCTATAATAAATATCCCCAAAAAGGTTTTTAAAAAACAAATTTCTTCTTCAGTTTAGGCCTATACGTATTCTTCTACATATTTTTGGTAAAGAAAATCACAATAAGAGTTTATTGATTGGTTTGCGCAAAAGTTATAGCGTCTACAAAATAGGGGATCGTTTTTATGGCATTTTTATTAATAATTTTTTTTTTTTTTTTTTTTTTTTTTTACTAGTAATGGCAGCGATCAGAGTTTTTTATCGTGACTGCGACATTATGGCGGACAGATTGGACACTTTTGGGGCAATTTTGGGACCATTCTCATTTATACAGCAATCAGTGCAATTAAAAATGCATTGATTACTGTGTAAATGTGACTGGCAGTGAAGGGGTTAACCACTAGGGGGCAGTGAAGGGGTTAAGTGTGTCCTAGGGAGTGATTCTAAGTGTGGGGGGAGGGGCTATGTGTGACACGACACTGATCACCGCTCCTGATTACAGGGAGCTGTGATCAGTGTCCTGTCACTAGGCAGAACGGGGAAATGCTTGTTTACATCAGCATTTCCCGTTCTTCCTCTCCGTGAGACGATCACAGGTATCCCTACGGACATAGAGTCCACAGGAGCTGTGATCACACTCACAGAGCTCGCGGCGGGCGCCCGCAAACCGCTTCTTAAAGGGCAACGTACAGGTACATTAATTTGCCTGTACGTGCCCTTCTGCCGACGTATATCAGCATGAGTTGGTCAGCAAGAGGTTAAAATATAACTAAAGGCAAAACTTTTTTTTCTTCTTAGTTCTGGATGGAGTGGAGAAGGATTAGAACACCTGTCAGTTTTTATTGCTGTCTGTGCCCCACCTGACCTCCGGAAGATTTACCCCCCTTCCTGAACAGGCCCTCTTTTGTGATACGGCACTGCGTTACTTTAACTGACAATTGCGCGGTTGCGCAACACTGTACCCAAATTAAATGTTTGCCCTTTTTCCCCACAAATAGAGCTTTCTTTTGGTGATATTTGATCACGGTTTTATTTTTTTTTGCACTATAAACAAAAAAAACGACAGACAATTTTGAAAAAAAAAAAAAAATAATAAATTTTACTTTCTGCTATAAAACGTATACCATTAAAAAAAAAAAAAAAAAAAAAAAAAAAAAAACACACCATTTAAAAAACCTAATTTCTTCATCAGTTTAGGCCAATATGTATTCTGCTACATATTTTGGGTTAAAAAAATCCCAATAAGCGTATATTGATTGGTTTGCGCAAAAGTTTATATTGTCTACAAACTATGGGATATATTTATGGAGTTTTTAATTTATGTATTTTTTTTACTAGTCGCAATCCGCGACTTATAGCGGGACTGTGAAATTGCAGCGGACAAAATGGACACTAACTGACACTTTTCTGGGGACCAACACTAATACAGTGATCAGTGCTAAATATATGCACTGTCACTGTACTAGTGATACTGGCTGGGAAGGGGTTAACATCAGGGGCGATCAAAGGGTTAACTGTGTGCCTAGCCAGTGTTTGATTGTAGTGGGGAAGGCGTTTGTACTAGGGCAAGGCAGAAATCCTGCTTTGCAGGGACACAGGATCCATGCCTTCCTTACTCACAGAACGGCGATCTGCCCTGTTTACACAGGCAGATCGGCGTTCTGCCTGTATCCTGAATGATTAGCGGGTGCCGGACTACATCGGGTAGGGATGCCACCTTTTCTTCAAGCCAAACTCAAACTCTTTAGTGGCGCACAGCAATTTTATTTTAAAGGGGGAACACTGTGGACTCTGGTGTAAAGGGGAACTTTGATGTAGAGGAGTTACTAGTCACCAAACCTCCAACTTACATCAGAGTTTCCAGCATTCCCCTTTAAATTAGGGTCCTTAAAGCTACCCTTACATCAGAATCCACAGGGCACCCCTTACCTTAGTGTACTCCCTTGCTTGGAGACAGGAGAGAGAAAGGAGGGAGGGGGGATTCTTCAGTTAAAGACATTGGATGGTGAGCTCACTCACCCGAGGATGGAGGCTCAGGCATCAACACCTTCCACCTTTCATCAGCTCATGTATCTGAGCTGAGTTGCTGAGCTTCAAACTTCCAGGCCACACATTCCTTTCCTGAGGCACTGAACACTGGGGATTGGAGTGTGGGTGGGCAGACAGAGGGGTAGGGGTGGAAAGGGGAGGAGCAGATCAAGCCCTCTCTCCTGTCTGTGTATAGGGGTGTGGCCCCCGTGTGCACTTGGCATTTGTGGTACTTGATTACTTGGGGAGCCACAGTCCATTCTGAATATTGTGTCCGGGTTTCAGATGATCTGAAACCCGGACACATGATTCAAAACCCGAACTGTTCGGGTGAATCCCGGACAGGTGGCAACCCTAACATCGGGCCCGCTATGCCACAGCGGGAGTGAGCCTCCGGCGGCGTGCACTCACACCCAATACCCGGAGATGCAGTATCAATAAATTATATATATATATATATATATATCTCTATATCTCTATCTATCTATCCTGTGGAGTACGGCTGCCCTTTAGCAGTAAAAGTGATATAGGGCTATCGGCAACAGGTTAAGAAGATTCACCCTCTCCATTTGTTCTGTTTATCATTGAAAATGAGAAAAAAGAATCCTAAATTTTCCTCACTTCCTGTTTGGCTATGGGACAGGAACCGAAGGGCAATCTCAGCAATAAGACACAGATGGTGAAAAAAAAAAAAAAAAAATCTGAAAGGGGTTACAAGTTATAACTCTCCCTTGCTCTATCCAAAAAGGGAAAAAAAAAATTTTGGTTACTTTAAACTGTTACTAAACCCAGGACCCTGCATTCACCATATCTGGTCTACCACAGTACACATAACATGGAAATGCAATTATTTTCATAAATATAAACTGCTAAATATCTTTTTCTCATCAGCAGTAAATAGCAGTCTTGTGACTTCTATCAGTGTCTGACCGAGAACTGGTTAAAGCTTGTAGGAAAGATACCCATCCACTATTCTCTCTATATTTCTTGCTGCTTGTGAAGGAAAAACACCAGGTTATCTCTCTTCATGATAAACAGAGGTAAAAAAAAAAAAGATTGACAATGGATTACAAATACTCCCATTACAAATGTTATACACAATAGGTTTAACCCCTTCTGCTTTTCTGGTTAATCAGGCCATCGGCTCTTGAAACTTAAACTGGTTCATATACAATCTTTGTGCAATCTCCTTTAGATTTACTAAAACTATTTAATACGAGAACAAATCTAAATAATATATTCAGTTTATATCAAATCATGCAGGTCCTTATACTACATAGTTGATGGTAAATTTAAAGCAGATTGTACAATCAGATTGTATAGGTCACATTTACACTGACACAATGTAATGTTAGTGTCACTACAAAGGAGATTGAAAAAAAAAAAAAAAAAACAATATTGTGATATAATGGCTCTAACTTCCTTAGGAGGCATGGTTTGGATTCTGGAGAAAAGTTGGGTCAGACATCAGGAAATTTAAAGGAAGTGAACATAATATGTGCAGAATTTGCAAGACGATATATCAGATTCACACACACAGATCAGGTTGTTTAGGTAAGAAATCAGTTACTGTTGAGAAGTAAATCTTTGTAAAGGACAATATTAGAATGTTTTTCCTCCAATAACTGAGTCCTCTATTTTCTCATTTGGTTAACAAAGTAAATTTACACTCAATGATGAGGAGATTCAACTTTTTAAAGGAAACCTATACTGAGAAAATACTAATATATATATATATATATATATATATATATATATATATATATATATATATATATATATATATATATATATATATATATATATATATATATATACTGCCATTAATGAGCCCTCCTTTTTTTAAAAACATGAATGCCCTTGGCTGTTATGCCAATCCAATCGGTGACTGTCCGGCAACAAGTGCGCAGATCAGGAGTTTGGACTTGTTCTAGAAATCTCTCTAGGAGGCTAGCAATGGCATTCTCCATGTTTCTGACAGTACAGGTGTTCTTTAGGAAAAATACATTTTAATAAAACTTGTAAATTAGTGTCTATCCCAACAATGAATGATGCTAGAGACGGAACTTACATTTGGATGATGGAAATAAGTTCTCTGCTCAAAGCTGCTCTCCGAATCCCCCCAACTGCCACTCAAACTGCCCTCACTCATTAAAATTGGCCATAGGTGATGCTTTAAAAGCCTCAACAGATTAGGAGTTAATCATGAATTATGGCACTAGAATTATTACACTTAGGTCCCTTTCACACGGGCTTGTCTGTGTACAGACTCCGCTTTGCTCAGCAGGGGGATCGAGCCGTTGATCCCCGCTGAGCAGACGGATGACAGGTCTGTCTCCGCTTACTGTGTAGGGACGGACGTGTCAGAGCCCTGCTCTCCTCTATGGGGGATCAGATGAAAACGGACTGCTTGTCCGTTTTCATCTGATCCGATCCATCAGACAGATGGAAAATAGGGTTTTTATCCATCTGCATTTAGCGGATCAGAGGGCATCGGATGTCAGCGGACATGTCATCGCTGACATCCGTCGCTCCACAGACATACATGGAGCATCCGTTCATGTCCACCTAAAAAAAAAAAAACCTGACAGGCGGACCTGAGCGGTCCGCTTGTGTGAAAGGGGCCTTGTTCTGACGTTTGTTGTGATATCTCATCAATGTTTACATACAGTGTGTGTGGAAGACCTACACGTGGTTTTATATTTTTATTTAAATAATTTTTTTTTTTTTACTTCATTTACATTTATTTTACTTTTTTTTTTTTTTAACACTTTTTGGATTTATTTTCTTTTATTTAACTGTATTGCTATAACAACACGCCAGCCCCGTGTGATCGCTTTGGACAGTGACAGGTCCTCTTTATGGAATTATCAGAGGCACACTAGACCCCTGATGTTTCCCCTGCATGCTCTCTTTCGACCCTGCACTGTAAACGGTTTTTCATTAAATTGTTTCTTACTGTGTTTTTCTGTCTCCTTGTACCCTCCTTCGTGAACTCTGAAATCTGTTTTTTCCCCCCCCAATCACTTCCATTTGTTTTCAAACAAGCAGGGCTGGATTTACATCTCAGGAGCCTATAGGCAGAAAATTCTGAAGCACAACTGATTTTTTTTTTTTTCTGGATAAAATATTTTTATAGTAATATTTTTATATATGTAAAGGGGAATGCTGCGGACTGTGATGTAAAGGGGAACTCTGATGTTAGGTGGTCTCTAGTCACCAGACTACAGTGCCTAATGAGAAATCTGTCCTTGGGAACATGCAGTGCATGTTAGTCCATAGTCCATCTCAGGAGCAAGCAAAAGAGGGTGGCTACATTCCTACTGTACATACAGTGGAACCATGGAGAGCAAACGTAGGCACCCTCTACCAGAAAGTCAGATCACTGCATTGAAAAATAAGGAATTTGGAGAATTTGAGGAGGGTGAGAACAATACATAATCATTTTTTGACTTAAGAATACATACTTGAATAGTATTATTATAAACCAGAGTTTAGTGTCACTTTAGAAGCCATTTACAGGCTATAAGTAAAAAGTCTGTGAGGTTAAGAGGAATGATTTAGATCTCCGGTTTATTTACTAGCTTCCATAATATTATCTATACAAAAACATTTCCTTTCCCTTCACATTTCACCTTCTCTTTTATTATCCTTCTGAGCCTCAAATATTTGTTTTATTATTCATACAGAAAAATACATTTATGTTGTACCACAATAACAATAAGCTCCTCAGGGCAGAGTGGAACGTTTGTTAGCTGATCTATGAGGGGATCCATGTATCTGAGCTTCTCTAGGCCTAGGCCTAGATGCAAAATCTAGGACACTGCAACATATTTTGATAAGCCTAGGGCTTGCGCTTTACATCTAGGCATTCTTCTAACATTCATTGGCAGTCCATTTATAATGGAGAGCAGACAGGGCCGGATTTGCCACAAGGCCACCGAGGCCAGGCCTCGGGGCGGCAGTGGTGCAGGGGCTGCTCGTTAAAGTTGATTAAGGGCACCGGTGCCCTTGGAAAAGATGGGCGCGAGCCGCCCACTACTGCGCAGTTCTGAAGCGGCCGGGCTCAGGAGAGCTCGTATGCGCTCGGCCGGGCGGCGCATGCGCAGTAGCGTGATTTCGCCGCCCGGCGCCATTTTTGAAAAGATTAAAGATTAAGAAGTAATGTCAGCGGTGCGGCGGCGGGGGGAGAGAGATGACATCTCTCATTGCCAGCACCGCTGTTCCGCCCTCCTTCATCTGGTGGCAGACAGGCAGCGTGGCAAGTGACATCCCCATCTGGTGGCAGCGTGGCAAGTGACATCCCCATCTGGTGGCAGCGTGGCAAGTGACATCCCCATCTGGTGGCAGCGTGGCAAGTGACATCCCCATCTGGTGGCAGCGTGGCAAGTGACATCCCCATCTGGTGGCAGCGTGGCAAGTGACATCCCCATCTGGTGGCAGCGTGGCAAGTGACATCCCCATCTGGTGGCAGCGTGGCAAGTGACATCCCCATCTGGTGGCAGCGTGGCAAGTGACATCCCCATCTGGTGGCAGCGTGGCAAGTGACATCCCCATCTGGTGGCAGTGTGGCAAGTGACATCCCCATCTGGTGGCAGTGTGGCAAGTGACATCTCCATCTGGTGGCAGCCAGGCAGTGTGGCAAGTGACATCCCCATCTGGTGGCAGCCAGGCAGTGTGGCAAGTGACATCTCCATCTGGTGGCAGCCAGGCAAGTGACATCTCCATCTGGTGGCAGCCAGGCAAGTGACATCCCCATCTGGTGGCAGGCAGAGTGGCAAGTGACATCTCCATCTGGTGGCAGGCAGAGTGGCAAGTGACATCCCCATCTGGTGGCAGGCAGAGTGGCAAGTGACATCCCCATCTGGTGGCAGGCAGAGTGGCAAGTGACATCCCCATCTGGTGGCAGGCAGAGTGGCAAGTGACATCCCCATCTGGTGGCAGGCAGAGTGGCAAGTGACATCCCCATCTGGTGGCAGGCAGAGTGGCAAGTGACATCCCCATCTGGTGGCAGGCAGAGTGGCAAGTGACATCCCCATCTGGTGGCAGGCAGAGTGGCAAGTGACATCCCCATCTGGTGGCAGGCAGAGTGGCAAGTGACATCCCCATCTGGTGGCAGGCAGAGTGGCAAGTGACATCCCCATCTGGTGGCAGGCAGAGTGGCAAGTGACATCCCCATCTGGTGGCTGGCAGAGTGGCAAGTGACATCCCCATCTGGTGGCAGGCAGAGTGGCAAGTGACATCCCCATCTGGTGGCAGGCAGAGTGGCAAGTGACATCCCCATCTGGTGGCAGGCAGAGTGGCAAGTGACATCCCCATCTGGTGGCAGGCAGAGTGGCAAGTGACATCCCCATCTGGTGGCAGGCAGAGTGGCAAGTGACATCTCCATCTGGTGGCAGCCAGGCAGAGTGGCAAGTGACATCTCCATCTGGTGGCAGCCAGGCAGAGTGGCAAGTGACATCTCCATCTGGTGGCAGCCAGGCAGAGTGGCAAGTGACATCTCCATCTGGTGGCAGCCAGGCAGTGTGGCAAGTGACATCTCCATCTGGTGGCAGCCAGGCAGTGTGGCAAGTGACATCTCCATCTGGTGGCAGCCAGGCAGTGTGGCAAGTGACATCTCCATCTGGTGGCAGCATGGCAAGTGACATCCCCATCTGGTGGCAGGCTGAGTGGCAAGTGACATCCCCATCTGGTGGCAGGCAGCGTGGCAAGTGACATCCCCATCTGGTGGCAGGCAGCGTGGCAAGTGACATCCCCATCTGGTGGCAGCATGGCAAGTGACATCTCCATCTGGTGGCAGGCATAGTGTCAAGTGACAAGCGATGGTGGCAAGTGACACACTCGGGGCTCCCAATGATTCTGCATTATGGTGAGTTGAACTATTTCATTTTACATTACAATGTAATGATAGAAATAATGTGTTTCAATCATCCTGACACCATACCAACCATGGTGCCGGGGATGATTGAGGCACTAACACCAGCAATTGCCCTGAAAAATTGCCCGCGAAAAATTGTTACCCCGCGCGCTTACCCTGAAGTACAATTAAAGCCAGTTGTTTTCAGTGTTCTCGTGTGTGGAGATATGTTTTTAATTGATCTATTGTAGCAGTCATCGATAAAGGACGAGAATGGTGGTGTGTGTGTGTGTGTGTGTGTGTGTGTGTGTGTGTGTGTGTGTGTGTGTGTGTGTGTGTGTGTGTGTGTGTGTGTGTGTGTGTGTGGCATTGAAGGACCCGGCCTTGGGGCGGCAAAGGGAGTAAATCCGGGCCTGAGAGCAGATACCACTATTTGCACCTTACAGGACACTGCTGTGTTTAGTCCACGCTGGGCCTACATTTTACGAGTCATTAAAAAAAAAAATATACAGATGCAATGTGGATCCCGTGATATCTCATGGGAATGGTCACAGTAAGGCTATACCACAGCTTTATAAATGGAATCCCAGTTGTTCACATTTCATGTGGAATGGGCAGAAGCAGCTCTACACAAAGAATCTAAGGTGAAAACATTCTACGATACCTAATAAACATTTATACATATCCTATCTTCCCCAACTAAACAAAATGAATAACCTGCTTTGGTTTAACAAACTGGTACTGGAGAGGACTAGTTACTAATGTCCCCCCAGTTGTCCTCTCCTAAATATTCATAACTTGGATTCAAATGACATACTATATGTGCTCTGCATTTGCTGCTAAATTATAGTATATAATTGCCTGCCAACCACCCCTCCATATACTGTATGTACAGTATTACACTATGGTTTGCATTATATTATGCTGTGCACTTTGCATAGTATTAGACAGTGTAATGTAGAACATATTTTTAAATGCTTTATTTCACTCTCTAAAATCTTATTTTAAGTATAGGCCTGGAGCTGAAGCGCAGCATAAGTGTAGGGCCTACATGATGGGCTTTTCCCTAAAAGGCTATAGCAAGGTGGGGGTTGTTTAAAAATGGATACAACTAAAAAGGAGGGATTATAATTAGGAGGGATATGATTAACATTACCCCATTGGAGGATATTAGGGTGTGGCTGGGTGGTCCTAAGGGGTTGCTAGGTGGGTGTTGGTCTTCCAGCATCACTTGGACTTTGGGACAGCAACTGACAAGATTCTCCCACCCTCCCTCACTCTTTTTTGTAAGGTAGTTGGCAATGGATGTTATTTATTTCAGTTGTGTTAGTGGCATCTTTGCCAGGATTGCACAGTGTCGTAGCAGCTGACAGAGGTCGTAGGGTTTTTGAAGGCGGGGATGATTAAGTTCTTTGGAGAACGATGGGTTGGGCCCATCTCTGGTATGGATGTACCTGCCCTAAAAGGATGGGTTGGGCCCATCTCTGGTATGGATGTACCTGCCCTAAAAGGGGCGGAAGTAATAGTTGGCTGTATTGGCTTGTGAATTTGCCAAAAATTGTCCCAGAGCTGGCGTACATCACGGCTGGGGGCCGTAAAAGGTAAGGTGGTGCCAGAAACAGAGATTTGATCAGTCAAGGGTGCCTTCAAAAATCCTATGCAGTTTTCATTTCAGTCAGATAGGTTATGATATTTTTGCTGTGTATTACCATTTCTTATTATTATGTTTAAAGTGTTTTGTTATGGTTGTGTTTGTGTAATAAAATAGGCTGCTATGGCCATTTTAAACCCAAAACAAGTTTGTCTGGCTTAATTATTGGGATAAGGTAAGGTAGTAATTGGGTATTTGGATAATGGCATACAGCCAATACCCCAGGCATGACCCACAAGGCAGTGCTAAAAATATCACATGATTGAGAATAATATGCTGAAACAGGGGCATAGCTAGAAACCTCAGGGCCC
Source organism: Aquarana catesbeiana (assembly GCF_042186555.1). Taxonomy (NCBI): domain Eukaryota; kingdom Metazoa; phylum Chordata; class Amphibia; order Anura; family Ranidae; genus Aquarana; species Aquarana catesbeiana. The sequence goes on along the minus strand of NC_133324.1, from coordinate 835,724,168 downwards.
CATAACAAAAATGTTAATGTGACTCCAACAGAAAAAAACCCAATAATTACTATGGCAAGTGACAAAGGCCTGAAGAGGACACAGCAGTGATATTGAGATAGGTACAGGTCTGTGGTGGTGGTGGTGATGGAGAGGGTCTTATTTAGGCAGGGGGGTAGAAAAAAGGTTGTGCACAATGTTTAATAGTACACGTGTTCTTCAAAGCAACCCTCTCACTAACCTAACATAACGACGCTAAGAATGAAGCAGTGTGTAATAGGGAACATACAGCATGTAATATGAAATGAGGCACTATGGAATTGAGAATATACCTTATGGCCTATGGGAAAAGGCACTGTAGAACAGGGAACATACAGCATGGTATATGAAATGAGGAATTAGAGAACATACAGCATGGTATATGAAATGAGACATTAGAGAACAAGGAACATACAGTATGGCAGGGATATGCAATTAGCGGACCTCCAGCTGTTGCAAAACTACAAGTCCCATCATGCCTCTGCCTCTGGGTGTCATGCTTGTGGCTGTCATTGTCTTGCTATGCCTCATGGGACTTGTAGTTCTGGAACAGCTGGAGGTCCGCTAATTGCATATCCTTGCAGTATGGTATATGAAATGAAACATTAGAGAATGGGGAACATACAGCATGGTATATGAAATGAGGCACTGTGGATTAGGGAACGTACAGCTTGACTTAAGGAATGAGGCACTGCAGGGTAGAGAATGTACAGCATGGTGTATGGAATAAGGTATTGCAAAATAAAGAAAGTAAAGCACGTTGCAGAAGTGTTAATGTACAGCATAGCATTTGGGATATAACGATTTGACAGCGTAGTATGCAGAATGAGCTCACACCATCCACCCACCCCTACCATATACTCTATGGTTACACTGAATAAGCACGCTACCAATACTTTTCAGAATCAGCAATATTGCTTGCAGCTTTATGGATTGCCAGTTACCATCACCACATAGATTACACCAATTGTGAGCCCTCTCACTCCTATAGGCCTACCTAAATATTGTCCCCTTACAGTCCTCAGCTTATAGCCTAGCTATTCCCACTACAAGCTTCATCTCAGATTTTGACTGGTGTGTCAGCATGTTTTCAGGTAGTCACACTGCCACAAACTAAACCATGACTTTGTATATTTTCTTTAAGCTTTCTCTTTATTGGCCGACTTCATTATTGACCTTTGGACATTTTACTGTAAACTGTTATTCAGGAAAATTCATGCCTACCTGAGTTGTCAGTGCTTCTATTGGTTCATGTTGATGGAGGTCTATATGGAGAATGATGAGGTGCCCCCCACGTCTCTACTCTGCGGCCTTTACTGGGCCCTTCTCCCCAGGTCCAGGCCCCATGGAAGCCATATGGGTTGCTATGGCGGTAGCTCCACCAGTGTGCTAAATGTAATTTACATTACATGAACACAAGGAACCATGAGTCCTATAACAGTTGCTGCCGCTAGCAGTTTTGCAATTTGGACTGGTTCTCCCATACCGATTGGGTACCAGTGCACTTTGACTTTTAGCTTTCTCTGTGTGACTACTTTTTGTTTACATCAGGTAGTTTTCTTTCCTTACATGTTCTGTACATTTTACATCTTTATTACAGAGAAAAAAAACTTTATCAAGATATTTGTCATAAAGAACAGAAAAAAAGAGCAAAATAAACAAGTCCATCTAAAGTATTACTAAACCCATAACTGTAAATTCAGTCTGTATATGCAGTAAAGCATGCTTGTTATACTCACTGTGAAACCTAAGAGGTTAATCCTCTGCATTGTGTAAAAAGGCTGTTTGATCTGGTCTTCTCTGATTATCCCTTTCTTCTACTGTCCCTTGATAATTTCCTGATAACACAGAGCCTATGGAGTCTGGCTGCACATACTTAGTTTGGTGTGTATTGCTAGAGAGGTTTTTATTCTTGGGAGAGTGCATGTGATCAGCACAGGACCAATCAGCACCGTCCAGACAGAAAGTCAGGAGTCTTGCAGTCTCATATAACAGTCAGAAAACTCCTCCTACAAGCTTTAAGCAGCGCTTGGCTGAAAACTGATAGAAGTCACAAGACTGCTCTAACTGCTGGAAAACAAAAAAAAACAAAAAAACAAAAAAAAAAAACAAAAAAAAAAAAAAAAAAAGTATTTAGCAGTTTATATTTACTAAAATAAATTGCATTTCCATGTTCTGTGTACTGTGGGAGACCAGATATAGTGAATGCAGGGTCCTGGGTTTAGAAACACTTTAATGAGTTGATGTAACTGTTATGTCCTGTACACACGGTCGGATTTTCCAACGGAAAATGTGCGTTTGGAGCTTGTCGGAAATTCTGACCGTGTGTGGGCTCCATTGGACTTTTTCCCATCGGAATTTCCGACACACAAAGTTTGGGAGCTGGCTCTGAAATTTTCCTACAACAAAATCCGTTCGTGTAAATGCCGATTGTGTGTAGACAATTCTGACGCACAAAGTGCCACGCATGCTCAGAATCATAGGTGTGCGCAGCCTATTGCATTAGGGTGTGCACCACAAAGCTCCAACACATATGCGTTTGACATATTTACTGGCCTCTTCCCCGCTCTCCATCCTGAAACAATGGGGGGAAGGGGGAGCAAGGGAGCACATGGGGGATCCAGGCAATAGAAGGAAGAGGAACAGGGAAAGGAGGGGTGGCATATATTAGTACCGATCCCCTATATTTTCCTCCTGTGGCAACTGAATGTTATCAAAAGGGAGAGGAGGAGAAGCCTACTTTCAGCTGCTGCAGGAGGAAAATACAGATCAGTTCCACAAAATTCCACCCCCGCCACCTCTCCTGTCCAGGTTCTGAGGGTCGGCAAGGAAGAATTGCGGTTTACCTATCAGCTGCCCACCACTAACAGATTGCCAACCCCAGGATTAGGGTGTGCCCAGGCACACCTGGCACACCCCTTGTGCACGCCTATGCTCAGAATCAAGCAGAAGAGTCGCACTGGCTATTGAACTTCATTTTTCTCGGCTCGTTGTACGTGTTGTACGTCACCGTGTTCTTGAAGTTCGGAATTTTTGGCCAACTTTGTGTGACCGCGTGTATGCAAGACAAGTTTGAGCCAACATCCTTCGGGGGGGAAAAAAAAAAAAAAAAAAAAAAAAAAAAAAAAAATATCGGATGGATTTTGTTGTCGGAATGTGCGATCGTGTGTACAGGGCATAAGGCTTCATGCACACTATTTGTTTTGCAGCTTCCTCTAGGGGCGTCAGGTGTTTTTTTTTCCTGCCTCCAAATGCCTCTGTATGTTAGCCTACATGTCAATGCACACAGAGGCCTTTAGCAGTGTTTGGTGGCAGGGGCTTTAAGAGGCAGGAAAAAACCCCCACTGCCAGTGCCTCCAGGAGCGGCACAGTTTTGGCAAAAAAAATGCAAGCAATTGGGGGGGGGGGGGGGGGGGGGTGTAGTGTGGGGTGGCAGGCAGGAACAGGGAGAGGTCTGTAGTCAGGTCTGTCTGCTGCCCCCCAACTGATGGAGCACCAGCTGCCACTGCTATCAGCATTTCTTTGGAGTGTTGGAGGAAACCCACTTAGGCAAAGGGAGAACATGCAAACTATTTTTCTGCCAAAACTCTGCTGCCAGCAGGAAAGGTTTCTAGGAGAGTTTGTAAAATGTCCTGTGTACATGGGGCCTAAACGTTGCTCTTTAGCTCTTGGGCCTCAAGCTCACTGAGTGTTAAAAACTCTGTCTGGTGTTTTTTTTTTGTCCTGCCACTAAACGCCCCACCATGTTAGCCTGTGTGTCCATGACACATAAAGTAGGCGTTTATAGGCAGGAAAACAAATCCCATTGCCAGCGCGTCCAGGTGCAGCAGTGTTTTGGCATAAAAAACACTTGACGTATGTAAATGCATCTAAACCTGTGTTAACGCTAGGTGCATCAAGCGTTTGAGTGTTAATTCATTTCAATGGCCAAAGTTATTATTATTCAGGATTTATATAGCGCAACTAACACCAAAGCACACTCATCAGCCATTTTTTCTGCCAAAACGCTGCTGGCAGGAGGAAAAGCGTTTAGGAGAAATGGTCAAACGCCCTGCGTGCATGGGACCTTATGAAAATTTTACAAAAATGTGTAAATGTAGTGAAATTTCACTTTTCAGAGAATACCCAATCACGTCCAAGGTAAATAAAAAAACCAGCATTTTTGCTTGGACATGTTTGGATGATGGAAGTCATTCACCAAGCTCTGGGGAAATTTCCCTTACAACGTGCAACTTCAATTGCAAAGTGAATAGTCTAGTATGTTTTAGTAAATCAACCCCTCTGATACTGGAATACTGCATATAGATCATTATTTATTTGAAAGACCACCCCCACCCCCATGCAAAAAAATATTAGCTAGAGATTAGAGCAAACAGTTACATTTTGAAGCAGATTCTCAGGATGACTGGAGAACTTTTTTACATTTTTTTTATTTATAACAAGAGTTCATGCTATATACTTTAAATGTGTTTACAAGTCTGAGAATAAAATTGGCTATGTGCCCTCCCCATTCAAAAAATGAAACACTTGTCTCCATGACATTGTTAATTAAACATATTTATCTTTCATAAGATGCACTGAGAACAAGTACAGAGAACATAATAGGGCAATATTTTCCGTTGATGTACTTTTTTTTATCTCACAAGGAAAGGTAAGACAAACAAAATTTACTCAACAAGTTGACGCTGCCTTTCTTAGTGGAATTTAGAAGTCCTTGTTCTTCTTGTAGTATTTTGTTACACCATGGTTGCCCCATGAAAGTTATGGTATGAAAGTGTTGTAATCACAATGATTAGGCAGTTACAAAACAAAAGACTATTCAATAATATCAGGGAAATAAAACAGGATGAGACTTCCTCAAAAAGAAAAGCAAAAGTGATAAAAAGGGCAGACTAGACTGATTAAATTGGTTGCATGACGAGTAATACTGCAGTGGTACGAAGGTTACCTATTGACCAGGAGAAGACACCCAAAAGCAGCAATAGCCTAATTGTTGAGTTTTTCAGTATGCTGTAAATATACAATATATGACAATTATACAGCACAAGGGGCACATCAGATTAATAGTAAGCCAAGTCTCTTGTGCTGATTTTTTTTAAAATCTTAACCACTTAGGCCCCTTTCACACTGGGGAGGTGGGGGCGTCGGCGGTAAAACAGCGCTATTTTTAGCGCTGCTTTACCGTCATTTTTGCGGCGGTATTCGGCCGCTAGCGGTGCGGTTTTAACCAGCCGAAAAAGGGTTAAAACCGCTCGCATAGCGCCGCTATAGCCGCGCTGCCCCATTGATTTCAATGGACAGGAGCAGTGAAGGAGCGGTGAATACACCGTTCCTTCACCGCTCCAAAAGATGCGGTTTGCAGGAGTTTTTTTTTTCTCCTGCCAGCGCACCACTTCAGTGTGAAAGCCCTCAGGCTTTCACACTGAAGAAACAGTAGAGCCAGTTTTAGGTCGGTTTGCAGGCACTATTTTTAGTGCAATAACACCTGCAAACCGCCCCAGTGTGAAAGGGCTCTTAAGGACCAGCCTCATTTTGGATTTTAGGTGTTTACATGTTTGAGGCTGGGTTCACACTGGTCCGACAAACGCTCCGACATTGGGAGCTCATGTCGCATGACGTGTGAAATTCAATGTTTGCCTATGGGAGCTGTCCTAACTGGTCCGACACAAGTCGTTCCGACTTTAGAAATGCTCCCTGTACTACTTTGGTCCGACTTTGATCCTACTTCAGCCTATTGACTATCATTGAACTCGGATCAAAGTCGGATCGTCGTCTCGCATGATCCGACTTCGGCACCCGACTTGTGCTCAGATGATCTAGAGAGGGAACTCCGCGCCAAATTTTAAATAAAAAACCGGCATGGGTTCCCCCTCCAGGAGCATACCAGTCCCTTGGATCTGGTATGGACCTTAAGGGGAACCCCCTACGCCGAAAAAAACGGCGTGAGGGTCCCCCCCCCCAAATCCATACCAGACCCTTATCCGAGCACGCAGCCCGGCCGGACAGGAATGGGGGTGGGGACGAGCGAGCGCCCCCCCTCCTGAACCGTACCAGGCCGCATGCCCTCAACATGGGGGGGTTGGTGCCTTGGGGGAGGGGGGCGTGCTGCGGGCCCCCCCACCCCAAAGCACCTTGTCCCCATGTTGATGAGGACAAGGGCCTCTTCCCGACAACCCTGGCCATTCGTTGTCGGGGTCTGCGGGCGGAGGGCTTATCGGAATCCCGGAGCCCCCTTTAATAAGGTGGCCCCCAGATCCTGGCCCCCCCCAGCCTATGTGAATGAGTATGGGGTACATGGTACCCCTACCCATTCACCTAAGGAAAAGTGTCAATTAAAAAGACCCACAGTACACAGGTTTTAAGATTAATTTATTAGGCAGCTCCGGGATCTTGTTCCGACTCCGGGGGGGGGGTCTTCTTCCGACTTCTCCCGAGCCCCCCTGCTATCTTCTTCCAGCTCTTTTGCCAGCGGGGGGGGCCCGGTCTGCTGCCGCTGTCTTGTCGCTTCTTCTCTTCATCTTCATCTCCGGCTGGAATGCTGTGTGCGAGCTGCGGAGCCATTTATATAGGCGTGACCCCGCCCCTTGTGACGTCATGGTCCCAGCATGCGCAGGGACTCTGGCGTCATAAGGGGGCGTGACCCCAGAGTCCCTGCACATGCTGGGACCGTGATGTCACAAGTGGGCGGGGTCACCGCCTATATAAATGTCTCCGCAGCTCACACACAGCATTCCAGCCGGAGAGAGCGTCATGTCAACATCGGAAGAAGAGATGAAGAGAAGAAGCGGCGACAAGACAGCGGCAGCAGACCGGGCCCCCCACTGGCAAAAGAGCTGGAAGATAGCGGAGGGTCTGGGAGAAGAGGTGGAACACCGGGAGAAGTTGGAAGAAGACCCCCCCCCCCCCCCGAAGTCGGAAGAAGATCCCGGAGCTGCCTAATAATCTTAAAACCTGTGTACTGTGGGTTTCTTTTATTGACACTTTTCCCTAGGTGAATGGGTAGGGGTACCATGTACCCCATACTCATTCACATAGGGTGGGGGGGCCGGGATCTGGGGGCCCCCTTATTAAAGGGGGCTCCCGGATTCCGATAAGCCCTCCGCCCACAGACCCCGACAACCAACGGCCAGGGTTGTCGGGAAGAGGCCCTTGTCCTCAACATGGGGACAAGGTGCTTTGGGGTGGGGGGGCCCGCAGCGCGCCCCCCTCCCCCAAGGCACCAACCCCCCCATGTTGAGGGCATGCGGCCTGGTACGGTTTGGGGGGGGTATAGCACACGCAGCGCACATGCTCGGAGACGCGTAGCACTCCGGTGACGTCATCTCTCCCCCCTGCGTGTCAAGCCGCATTCTGGACTCCCTCGCCGTGTAGCTGGTGTTCAGCTCGTCCCCACCCCCATTCCTGTCCAGCCGGGCTGCGTGCTCAGATAAGGGTCTGGTATGGATTTGGGGGGGACCCCCACGCCGTTTTTTTCGGCGTAGGGGGTTCCCCTTAAGGTCCATACCAGACCCAAGGGCCTGGTATGCTCTTGGAGGGGGAACCCATGCCGTTTTTTTTATTTAAAATTTGGCGCGGAGTTCCCCCTAAAGATTTATACCAAACACAGTGCCGGGCATTGGCGGGGATCCAAGTCGGATCCCCGTTCATTGAAAGTCGGACACATGCCGGCTTCATGTCGCAGGGCAGGGCAAGTCGGATCCAAAGTAGGACGGCTGTCGTGTCGCACCAGTGTGAACCCAGCCTTAAACAGGTTTTTTTGCTAGAAAAAAACATATATAATGTTTGGGGGTTCTAACACCCTAGAGGATAAAATGGCGGTCGTTGCAATACTTTTTTTGCACCGTATTTCGCACTTTTTTTTTTGGAAAAAAATTCACGTTTTTGAATAAAAAAAATAAGACAACAGTAAAGTTAGCCCAATTTTTTTTTTATATTGTGAAATATAATGTTACGCCAAGTAAATTGATACCCAACATGTCACGCTTCAATTGCGTCCGCTCGTGGAATGGCGTCAAACTTTTACCCTCAAAAATCTCCATAGGCGATGTTTAAAAAATTCTACAGGTTGAATGTTTTGCGTTACAGACGAGGTCCAAAGCTATAATTATTGCTCTCGCTCTACCGGTCGCGGCAATACCTCACATGTGTGGTTTGACCACCGTTTTCATATGCAGGCACTACTCACGTATGCGTTCGCATCTGCGCGAGAGCTCGTCGGGATGGGGGGGGGGGGTTTAAAATTTTTTTTTTATTATTTATTTTACATTATTTAAAAAAAAAAAAAAAAAAAAAAAAGTGTCACTTTTATTCCTATTACAAGGAATGTAAACATCCCTTGTAATAGAAAAAAAAAGCATGACAGGACCTCTTAAATAAGAGATTTGGGGTCAAAAAGACCTCAGATCTCATATTTACACTAAAATGCAATAAAAAAAAAAAAAAAAAAAAGTCATTAAAAAAATTACCATGAAAAAAATATGCCTTTAAGAGGCGTGTGCGGAAGTGACGTTTTGATGTCGCTTCCGTCCAGCAGTGTCATGGAGACGAGTGGGCGCCATCTTAGCCTCACTCGTCTCCAGGCACAGAAGGGAGACGGACGCGATCACCTCCGCCTCTACTGACGGCTCCGGTAAGCAGCGGAGGGCACCGGATCGCGGCGGGAGGGCCTCTCCCGCCACAGATAAAAGTGATCTTGCGGCAAATCCGCCGCAGGGACCACTTTTATCAGAAAGCGGACCGCCGCATAAAAACGGGGATACCGGGGTTATGGCAGCTAACCGCTGCCATAACAACAATATCCCCCTTCAAAGTTTGGCCGTACATCGGCGTGCGGCGGTCCGGAAGTGGTTAAATAAACGTAGGTTGTAAAGCAGAACTAAACCATCCTATCCTTTACAGCCAAGGAAGCTGCCATCTTAGCCTCTGTTTGGTCTGCAGTTGCTATGGTGCTGCACATGTGATCAGTTATGACAATAGCCATTCATACCTCCCAATTTGTTGAGATGGGGACGAGGGATACCCATTAGCACGGGGAAACAGTTTATGAAAGATAAATAGTGCATTTTTATACAACTATATAGATCAGACCAAATTGAGGGACAAAGGAGGAGGAAAGAGGGACAGAAGGACTTTGTACCAAATCAGGGACAGTCCCTCAAAATCAGGGATAGTTGGGAGGTATGGGCCCATTTGATGGCTTGACAGTTCAGTTGAGAATCCTTGAATGTAACTATTCAAAGAAACAGTCAAAGTGTTACTAAACCCACAACAGTAAAATCAGTCTGTATATGCCGTAAAGCAAGGTTTCTCAACTTCTGTCCTCAAGTACCCCCAACAGGTCATGTTTTCAGGATTTCGCTCAGATGAAACGGCTGTGGTAATAACTAAGGCAGTGAAACTGATCAAATCACCTGTGCAAAATAATGGTTAGCCTGAAAACATGACCTGTTGGGGGCACTTGAGGACTGGAGTTGAGAAACATTGCCGTAAAACATGCTTGTTATACTAACTGTGGTACCTAGGGGGTTAATCCTCTGTATTGTGTAAAAAAGCCTGTTTGATCCTATCTTCTCTGAACCTCCCCTTCTTCCTCAGTGCCCAATCCATCTCCTGATAGAACATAGCCTTGGGGGCAAGCTGCAAATGCTCAGTTTGGTGTGTATTGCTGGAGATATGGATATATTTTTTTTCTTGGGAGAGTGCATGTGATCAGCACAGGGCCAATCAACGCTGTCTAAACAGAGGGTCAGGAGTCCCGCAGCCTCATAGGACAAACAAGACTGCTATATATCGCTGATGAGAAAAGGTATTTATCAGTTTATATTTACTAAAATAATTGTATTTCCATGTTCTGTGTACTGTGCGATACCAGATATAGTGAATGCAGAGCCCTGGGTTTAGTAACACTTTAAAAAAAACATGTGACAGTCATATCCTGCTCTTAATGCCTCCTGCTCAGAGCTGGTCTTAAAGTGGAACTAAAGGGAGGATACTCACTTTCCCAATGCTTCCTCACCATCTTCTCTTGTGTGCTGGGTTTCGACCATCTTCATTGGCTAGAGCAGGATGACGTCACTCCTGCGCATGCACAAGAGCTAGTTATCCCAGCACACAGGATCAGCCCGGCCACTGTGAGCTGAACTGCACATGTGCAGATCAGTTTACAGTCTGGGGATTGCGGTGAGCAGGCAGTTAGGCGTTTTCCGCTCACAGTATACAGTTACACTTTAATTACCACCAGTTTCCCAATCTGCGAACTGGTGATAATTCTTTAAAAGTCTGTTGCTGCCAAAGCGACAGATTTTTAACCAGTTCCCTGCTCGCTCACAGTTCATTTACTGTGGATGGGCAGCGAGGGCAGGCTGGATGACATGCATGCAGGGGCGGATCCAGAGTCTAGTTTTGGGAGGGGCACTGCCAGAAAATAAGATTTATTGCAGGCAATTTATCGTGGACATGGCTGGTGTTAGCGCTTCAATCATCATGGCACCATGGTTGTTATGGTGTCAGGGTGATTGAAGCGCACTATTTCTATTATTACATTGAATATAAAATAAAATAGTTCAACTCACCCTAATGCAGAATCAGTGGGAGCCCTGATTGTGTCACTTTCCACTGTCACCTGCCACCAGATGCAGGTTGTCACTTGCCACACGCTGTGGATTGTCACTTGCCACGTCACCTGCTACACATTGCGGATTGTCACTTACTGTGTTACTTGCCTGCTACACGGTGCGGATTGTCACTTGCCACGTCACCTGCCATACGTTGCAGATTGTCACTTGCTGTGTCACTTGCCACCAGATGCAGATTATCACTTGCTATATCTCAGCTTGAAGGCAGGCAGCAGAGAGATGATGTATTCTCTCTGCTGCCTATGGCTGCACAGTGAGGGCAGGAGAGCGGTGATGCAGGGTGGGCGGTGAGAGATGATGTCATCTCTCTGCTCCTCCGCTCACCTGCCGACTGGCCGGTTCAGCCGCTCACCAGCCAGCCCACTAACTGATCCGCCAGCTCACCCGCCGGCCCCGCTAACTGATCAACCCGCCTGCCTGTCACTAAAATCTGGGGGGGGGGGGGGGGGGCAATTGCCCATTCCCCCCCTGCGTACATGTACTTCATCCAGCCTGTTCCAGGTTTGGGGCGTGCATGCGTGTGCCCCCTTCTAACTCGAGCTGTCACTGGCTACAGAGGGATTTTGTCAGCAGGTCCCAGCCAATGCAATGCTGTCTAGTGGCCTAGGCCAACAAGGCTCAGGCCTAGGGCGGCACTTTGGGGGGGGGGGGGGGGGGGGGGGGCGCGACAAAAAAGTCACCCCCCCACAAAAAAAAGCACCTGCACCATCCTCCCGGCTCCCGCACACAGGGCCGCCATCAGGGGAGTACAGCTGAAGAGAGCAGTGGCGCTGCTATGGGGGTGCAGGGTGACACCAGGAAGCAGTTTTAGTGGGTGCTGTCGAACCCCCATTGGTAAAGCGGTGACAGGGAGAGGAGAGCTGAGTTCTGTCTGTGTATCTTCCTCCCCCGCTCGCCCCCTCCCCTTTCTCCTGTCAGTCAAAGAGAGAGAGCAGCTCTAATGGGGTTCGCCGCGACGCTGCCCAGCTTCCTGCTAGCTCTGTTTCCCTCCCCATTGCCCACAGCAGAGGGCCAATCAGAAGACACAGGGGGCATCATGGGAAATGAAGATTGGCGGGCGGGCGGCCCTAGTGTGTCCACAGACAGCATGTTACAGCCCCCAGCATGCACTCTGCAGGGGGGGGGGGGGGGGTTGGAGAGCCTGGAACCCAGCAAAAAGCAAAAAAAGAGTTGAGTGCTACAGGAGAAGAGGAAAAATAGAGTACTGTGCTGGGGGAAGCCAGAGAGCCACGCTGTACCCGCACCATCTGAGAGCCACACTGTATCCACACAGAGAGAGAGCCACGCTGTACCCGCACCACCAGAGGAGAGCCACGCTGTACCCGCACCACCAGAGGAGAGCCACGCTGTACCCGCACCACCAGAGGAGAGCCACGCTGTACCCGCACCACCAGAGGAGAGCCACGCTGTACCCGCACCACCAGAGGAGAGCCACGCTGTACCCGCACCACCAGAGGAGAGCCACGCTGTACCCGCACCACCAGAGGAGAGCCACGCTGTACCCGCACCACCAGAGGAGAGCCACGCTGTACCCGCACCACCAGAGGAGAGCCACGCTGTACCCGCACCACCAGAGGAGAGCCACGCTGTACCCGCACCACCAGAGAGCCACGCTGTATCCACACCAGAGAGCCACATTGTACCTGCACCACCAGAGGGAGAGCCACCCTATATATATCTGCACCAGAAAGGGAGCCACACTGTACCTACACCACCAGAGAGGGAGCCACGACCTACCCACACCACCAGAGAGGGAGCCACGACCTACCCACACCACCAGAGAGGGAGCCACAACCTACCCACACCACCAGAGAGGGAGCCACAACCTACCCACACCACCAGAGAGGGAGCCACAACCTACCCACACCACCAGAGAGGGAGCCACAACCTACCCACACCACCAGAGAGGGAGCCACAACCTACCCACACCACCAGAGAGGGAGCCACAACCTACCCACACCACCAGAGAGGGAGCCACAACCTACCCACACCACCAGAGAGGGAGCCACAACCTACCCACACCACCAGAGAGGGAGCCACAACCTACCCACACCACCAGAGAGGGAGCCACAACCTACCCACACCACCAGAGAGGGAGCCACAACCTACCCACACCACCAGAGAGGGAGCCACAACCTACCCACACCACCAGAGAGGGAGCCACAACCTACCCACACCACCAGAGAGGGAGCCACAACCTACCCACACCAGAGAGAGAGCCACCCTGTAATCGCACCAAAGGGGGAGAAAGACTGAGCCACTGTCAGGGTACAAGCATGCTACACTACTGACTAGAGTCGTTCCGGCACTAAGCTCCGGTAACTGGCCAGACAGGGGAGCACTAGCGTGGGCACCCAGGACATCTGCCGTCCGGGGTCCCGCAAGCGGCGATCAGCTTTCCGTAGCAGCTGTCACCTCTCTCCCCATTCACAGCCACACACACACTCCTCAGTTCCTCCTTGGCTCCAATGTTCTAGTGTACACAGCCAGGTGGAGGAGGAGCCACAGAGAAGGCACACAACTTCAGTGCAAGTGCCACGCTGCTGGTCTGAGATCTGTGTATAGTTTACAGTGGAGGGGGACGCAGATAACAGATGCACACATGGAGTGATGGGGGCGGTAAGGGGATATGTGCTGGGTGCTTTGGGAGGTGAGAGGACATATGCTAGTGGGGGGGGGTGTCTGATCCCCCCCACCACTAGCACATGTCCTCTACCCTCCCAAGGTACCCAGGACATATCCCCTTCCCCCCCCCCCAAATTGAAAGATGCCATGTCCCTCTCTGTCCTCCTCCCATGAAGATAGCAAGGCGGGTATTAAAAAGGAAGGGGTGTGGCCTTGATAGGAAGGGGTGGGTCATATATAAATGACGGGGTGCATGAGTTTAGTCAGGCCTAGGGCAGCACAAAACCTAAATACACCACTGATTAGTATAAAGTATAGACATCATTTCCCCCATGAGTTTCCTTACACATGCTGTTGTGTATTGGGTTTTCATACAGACCATAGAGTCTTTGAGACAAGGTAGGTATCTATGTGATCATTTTTGAGGATATGGGGATATAGTTATTTTGATTTAATGACATCACTGTGCATGACGTGCTGATATCATTGGATGTTATAATAGCTTGTGTATCTAATAACTTCACCAAGTTTATGCAGCTGTAATTATGTGCTTGCAACTAAAATCAAAAGAAAATAGTTATCTCATGATGAACAAATGTAATGTCTTGATCTTATCCCCCCATTTCTCCTGTGATTAATCCAGTCTGGTGTCACTTAACATAAAAGTGTAATACTTTGGGCTTTATTTTTAGGCGAAAGTTTTAAGAGAAAAACTATCACTCATTAATCCTGATCTAACTATGCAACACCAATACATACATTTCCTGTAAGTACCACTCTGCTCAGTCACAGATTAGCAGGTAATGCTCATTACAAGGAAACAGCTACATTTATCAACAGGTCATGAGATGATAGGCTGCCAGGACCCAAATCTGAACCTGCTGTCTGGTAGTATCCCTTCTTGCTAAGCCACCTGAGATGCTGGACAGCTCCCTGCCTGATTTCTTAGAAAACTTTGCCTTTGTCTTGTTTCTCTTTAACCTTGAACCCTTTGCTACTCCCATGAACTTCCTATGTAAGCCATGTCTCTGAACTTCCTGTTTGCCAGCTTATTGTGCTCTCTCCAGCTATTATTTCGTTCTTGTCACTCCTGCTTTTGTCCGTATCTTCGTAACTGCTTGTTACTGAAAGCGGGGTTCCAACCAAATTTCGAACAATATCTGTATGTATATGTATGTAAAAAAATATCATATTTTTGCATTGTGTCACTGTCATTCTGATTTGTGTCAGCAAATTTATTTATTTTTAAGGTCTGTTTTATTCAAGCAGTCATTGCTACCGGATTCACTGTTTCACAATTACCTTTCATACATTATGCTTTGTTTGCCTGTAATACTATATGTATATTTATGTTGACCAGCAATTTTGAACTGCATTCTCAATACGTTTTCTGGCATTTAGAGCCCACTAGTGTATTTGCCCCTCTTTTAGTTCACTCTGTCACATTGGTCTTTTTTGTAGCCCCTCCCTTATTTCCCCTCCCCCACTGTCCCTTTATCACAGCGCAACCACCATCTTTCCTCACTTTAGCCCCATTTGTATCAGTACTTAGGTGTTGCAGCAGTGTCCTTTAGCGTAGGCCCTCCCTGACAGCGCAGGAGTTCTCACGTTTACATTGCTTGTTACTGACCTTTGGCTTGTTCCTCGCCTACGCTTCTGCCTGATCCCAACCCACGATGATCACTTGTTACCAACCTTTGGCTTGTTGACTACGCTCCTGCTACATTTGTTACCGGACCCCGGCCTGCTCACCTCCTGGTGGTGCGATTCTGAGGACTGCAACCTGGTACTAACACGCAGCAAAACACATCTCCACCATCAGGAGTTCTGGTGAATATCAGTTAGGGCTTAGGCCCACAACTCAGGTGAACATGTGTCATCCACTAGGGTGATCTGCGTGTATAGCTATCCTGCTGGTTGGTGGGAGCCTCTCTACTGCTATAGCTACTATTTTCTGAGCCTGACCCCTGACAGTGACATAGGCAGTGTTTACTGTAATATTTATTATACAGGGTTTGGCCAAGAAAGAGGCAAAAAGGGTAGCTGCAAGGGTGCAATAGCAGGGTTTCTCAATCAGGGTTCCTCCAAAGGTTGCTAGGGGTTCCTTGAGCAACGAGCAATATCTGTCTCTCAAATATGTTCCCACTGACACCATGGATCTTTTCAGCTATCTTTAGCTTCAACATGTTGACCCAAAACATAGTCCGATGTTATGGAGTACTTTCTTGCTCAATGATGATATAAGATCATAGTGCTGAGGATTATAATAACAAAACGGAAAGCCACTGCTTGCTGACCCAGCTCCTTGATAATAATAAAAACAATGCATAAAACAAAACAAAAAAAAAAAAAAAAAAATGGAATGATAAATGAATCAATAAAGTACAATAAATAAATACAAAATAAAAAAGCAGTTCCCAATTAATCCCTAGGTACAGTATTTAAATACATTGGATGCTGATGATGACGACGACATTTGCACTTACTGCATGTGTGCTAAACACTGCAAGTGTTCATTATCATTTAGAATTTTTCCCAGATCTTTTTATCTGGCACCTCTGTGTTAATTCCTGTCTACACAAACCTGATCTCATCTTTGTTATACTAACGATTGAGGCAACTTTTTGTATTTGTTGCAATATACCATTAAAACTGGAAACAAAATCTCCCCTAAATTACTAAGAGAACTTTGAGTGTTGTTAAAAACATGATGTGATATGAGCCTGAACAAGGTGCCGACGCCCCACATTACATATATAGAATAAAAAAACAGTGTTTGGATATATGGGACTTTCACGGTACCACCATTCACAAGCCTTTTCTTTTTATATAAAATGTCAAAACTTTTATTTTTCCAGAATTAAAACAAATATATCTTTTAACTCTGGAATAATAACAGTTTTGACATTTTATATAAAAAGAAAAAAAAAAAAAAAACCTTGTGGATAGTGGTGCCTTGAAAGTCCCATATATCCAAAACATTGTGGGGGGGATTTACTAAAACTGGAGCACTAAGAATCTGGTGTAGCTGTGCAAGGTAGCCAATAAGCTTCTAACTTCAGCTTGTTCAATTAAGCTTTGAAAAAAAAAAAAACTGGAAGCTGATTGGTTTCTATGCAGAGCTGCACCAGATATTGCACTCTCTAGTTTCAGTTAAAAGGGTCAATTCACCTTTGTACACTTTTTTTTTTTCTAAATCCCAGCTCCCCTATGCACCAATATAGCATTCATGTACCTTTTTTGCAAAAATATCAAAGCTTTCCATTAAATCTACAGTCACTTACTTTTCATGTCCTAATCCACATTTCCATTAGTAATGTCTTCTTCCTGATCAGACTTTAGGTCATAACACAGGAAGGAGTTGACCAGCTGATCTCATTAGTACACACCCTGCATCATCCACCCACCCATTCCCAGGTGCATGTTTTTTAAATGAAATGCAATCAGTGATCGCCCTTCTCACTAAATACACAATCAGATTGCATAGTGTATGGCCATCTTTATACAAGTACATAGGAGGGACTGGACAGAAACACTCTGCATAGTGGGAACTCTTATTCCCACATGTGTTTTTTATTTATTTTTTTTGCGAGGCGGGAGGCGTTTTGGAGCATTTTCACACATAGCGCAGCCCTTCCACCTGAATGGGCCGCCCTACACACAGCATTCGTCCCAAAGAAGCTTCAGAACTTTTTTTAGAGTGGAGCTTGGTGCGTTTTTTACTGCAATTTTTGGTGCATTTTCTGAAATGCAAGGAAACACACAGATGTGAATGGAGCCTCGTTGTTCTTGTGTTATCACACCAATTTCACTTTCAGGCCCCATTCACATCTAGCATAGTGGCAGCACACATTTTATGTCTTGTATTTCTTGTGCCACGCATAGGGCAACTTGTGGATTTCAATTGGCTGCACTACATGTGGTTAATGGGACATGTTGGTGTTTTGTGGGTTGTGTGTTTATTACTGTGAATTATGCAGCATTTGCCCCTCATTTTTTCACATGGCAAAATGTGTGTTTGCTTCTGTGTTTGGTGTGCTGTTAACAATTAATGGTACTGAAAGTGCAACTAGTAATTTTAGGTGCATAAACATGGCCATACACTATGCAAACTGATTGTATATTTAGTGAGAAGGGTGATCACTGATTGATTGCATTCCATTTAAAAAACGTGCATCTGGGAGTGGGTGGGTGGATGGAAAGGAAATATTTCTGATTGCAAATAACATAAAGGTTGTGCTGGGAAATAATATAGTAAAATGCTGTCAAATTACAAATCTATAGAAAATATATGTATGTGAATATGCTCTAAAATGAAAGCACTACCTTTCAATAAAAAGTTGTGTAGAAAGTTGTGTAGAAAAGGATAGAGTACAAAAACAGATATTACAAGGTACGGTATGGAAACATCCTGGAAACTAATATTAAAATGATGGGTAAGGGAAAAGGAGGTAAATCATTCCACATGATATTTTGATCTTTTACGTCCTAGTCATGTCCAAAAAACTGTCACAGTAAACTAGTTATTTAAAATTAGATTACATGGTAAAGCTGCATCTCAGCCCAAGAACACAAATGTATATTTTGCAGGTTACCAGTTATTATATTTGGTGGTTTAATTTGTTTTTGAGACCTTTTTTCTTTTTTTTCAACTAGTAATCCTGCCAGTAATACACTTTGTGTCCTACAGTGACACTGTTCTCTCTACTGGATCTATGGAGGCGCAGCGTTGTCACCCTATGCTGCTCCCTCTTGATTTGGACTTCAGAACATCTCCACATTTCCTTATCTTCATACATGGGGGGGAGGCTGGTTTTGTGTAGTCTGCAGAAGTAAACTGAGCAGGGTGGATAACACTGTCTGAGAGATCAGTGCCACACAGGGACAGTGCACAAGAACTTAATTCTCGCAATTGATTTCTGGCAGGATCATCTGGTATTTTTCTGCACATGCAGTATTCATGAAGAGGAACTTCACTCTGAAAAAAAAAATGAAGTCAGCAGCTACAAATACTGTATCCGCTGACTTTAAATAAACATTCACTTTCCAGTCTGGAAATCCAGTTCTGTCCTCAACTGGACCAGTTCTTCACAGGTCTTCGGGGCCCCGGCACCACCATCTTGGTGTATAGAAGAGATATACTGATTTTTATTTTATTTTACCTTGACATACATTTTAAAAGGTTTGATGTGTCTGCACAATCTGTCCCAGAGCTGCCTCCTTTGTTGTGACTACATCAGCTGGCTTAACTTTGAAATTAAAACTGTAGTAATTGACTTGCTGACTAACTTGAGCTAAATTGGTTTAGACAGATTAACATACTAACAGCGAGAGGTAATCATTCAGTAAAGCTAAATACAATTTTCAGTTCTTAGTTACTAAAAAAAAAAAAATATCAGTTACAAGCAGTCTCTCTGTTATGAACAAGATTCTGTAGGTTTGTTCTTAAGCTGTATCTGTTTGTAAGTTGGAACAGGCACATTTTTTAAGTGTAACTCCAGCCAAAAAAATATTTTTACGTTTTGGATAGCATAGGGAAGGGTTAACTGGCCATGCAGTGATGTGGGATTGCTGACAAGTCTGCTGAACAGTAGGTGGCAGCATGCCGTGAGCAGCAAGAAGGCCACCGGGAGGTTTCTGGGACCAGCATGACATCACGCTGCCTCTGTTCTTAGACCCCTTTCACACTAGGGCACTTTGCAGGCGCTACAGCGCTAAAAATAGCGCATGCAAAGCGCCCTGAAATAGCCTGTCTCTTCAGTGTGAAAGCCCCAGGCCTTTCACACTGGAGTGGTGGAGCGGTGCGCTGGCAGGACACTGAAAAAAGTCCTGCTAGCAGCATCTTTGGAGCGGTGAAGGAGAGGTGTGTATACTGCTCCTCCACCGCTCTTGCCCATTGAAATCAATGTGGCAACGCGGCTATACGGGTGGTTTTAACCCTTTTTCGGCCGCTAGCGGGGGTTAAAAGCACCCCGCTAGCGGCCAAATACCCCCCGCAAATACGACGGTAAAGGGCCGCTAAAAATAGTGGCGCTTTACCGGAAATGCCGCCCCAGTGTGAAAGGGGCCTTAAAGCAGACCTTCACCCAAAAGGGGAAGTTCCACTTGTTTGCACCCCCCCTCCACTGCATGTTTGGGTGAGGGGGAAGTGGGTACCTGACAGGTATCTGCTCCCACTTCCAGGTCAGAACGCCACGGCAATCTGTGTGGATGTTCTGCCCCCTCCTCCTTTCCCCCACAGCCTTCTGAGACCATTCACAAAATGCAACACCGCTCAGGCATGCACAGTAGGAAACCAGCTGTGATTCAATTACGGTTACCCTTACCTAAGATGCCGGCGCCTGCACCCGAAGAATCGGCTATGGGTGTTAACCAGTAGTGTATTTAGGTTTTGTGCTGCCCTAGGCCTGACTAAACTCGTGCACCCCCTAATTTAAATATGACCCACTCCTTCCTGTCAAGGCCACACCCCTTGCTGTTTAAGACCCGCCCAGAAATTTTCGAGTGGGGACACTAGTTCTGAGGGCCTGGGGGGGGACACAATGGATTCCCTTAAATTGCATAGATTTCATCTCACTTCCTGTTTGGCTATGGGGCAGGAAGTGAAGGAAAATATCTGCAATGGGACAGAGATGGTAAAAATTAAACTGACAGGGGCTATAACCCTCCCTTATTCTATCCAAAATGAAAAAAAAAAAGTGTTGCCTATAGTTCTAGTTTAAGCACAAATCTGTGATAATTTTATGGAGAGGACTAAGAAGATTTAACCATGTCAATGAAGCAGCAGAAAACATATAACACAGTGAGGAAGGTTTGTGGTCCAGGATGATAGGACAGTCAAAAATACAAAGCGGCACCCCCCCCCACAGTTGCGGAATGCCGGCTGCCCGCATACTAGTGTGGCCGCTTTATGGGGGTGTTAGACTAATTTGCCTCTCAGCCCAGTCCGCCCCATAAGACTGGCGCTACACTAATGCCCTGTACACACGATAGGATTTTCCGATTGGAAAATGTGTAATAGGACCTTGCTGTCGGAAATTCCGACCGTGTGTAGGCTCCATCACACATTTTCCATAGGAATTCCGACACACAAAGTTTGAGAGCTTGATATAAAATTTTCCGACAACAAAATCCGTTGTCGGAAATTCCGATCGTGTGTACACAAATCCGACACACAAAGTGCCATGCATGCTCAGAATAAATTAAGAAACGAAAGCTATTGGCTACTGCCCCGTTTATAGTCCCGACGTACGTGTTTTACGTCACCACGTTCAGAACGATCGTATTTTCCGACAACTTTGTGTAACCATGTGTATGCAAGACAAGTTTGAGCCAACATCCGTAGGAAAAAATCCATGGATTTTGTTGTCGGAATTCCTGATCAATGTCCGACCGTGTGTACAGGGCATAACAGTGTAACGCAAGCCGGCGGGGACTCTTTCCGTGCTGCCCCCCTGCAAAGTGCTGCCCTAGGCCTGGGCTTTGTCGGCCTAGGCCAGGATACAGCATTGATACTAATACTCTTTTTGTTAAAGGTGATTGGCTGGTATGGATAATATTTGTGTTAATGATGGTCATTTATGAGTCTCAATGTAACAGCTCTATCTCTATAGGATCTTTTTATATGACAGAGTGACAGGACACAATGTTCCATGTATTCAATCCTATTTGTACACGTCTTAGTCTGCTTAAATGTTCCACAGGTTGGTGCTGAAAAGGAGTGGCTTGATGTTATTCCAGCAAGTTTTTGTTCTTTCTTAAGTCTTGACCTTTCCAGAGAATGCGTAGCAACTGGCAATGTAAGGTAGTGTGTAAAACAGACATGCACTAGTAAATACAACAATATTTAACCTATATGCCTCTTCCAAATGTGATTTTAAATAAAAATCACTTCATACATATAAATCCAACTGTCTTCAGGCCAATCACGTGACATTACAGGCCCTTTCTTCTTTGGCAGCAGGGGTATGTGGTCCTTACTCCTGAACAAAATGGTGCTCATGTAATGATGGGCGAGTACTGTTCTGTCCAGTAGTGCTGTGGGCCTCATTTGGTGTGATAATGCACCCGTAAGGGGTGTGGCCACGATAGACTGAAAAAAGGTTGAATGACGCTTGGCAGTAAGTTTGTTGGGGGGGGGGGGGCAGCAATGGAGAGGAGGGGAGTATTGCAGTAAAGGCTTTTTTAAAAAAAAAATCTGCTGGGCATTTTATTTTTCATTTAAAAATGGTGGATTGGACTCTTGGGGAACCCCGTTATGTGATACCTGCCCAACGTAACAAATGGTTGTGTTTTTTGGAAACTACACTGGGGTTGTTACATTACCAATTTAGATGTAAATGGTGCTTAGAGAAATTACTCTTATACCACTTCAGCCCCGGAAGGATTTACCCCCTTAATGACCAGGCCATTTTTTGCGATACAGCACTGCGTCGCTTTACCTGACAATTGTGTGGTCATGTGACCCTCTAGCCAAACAAAATTGATATCCCTTTTTTCCTTCAAATAGAGCTTTCTTTTGGTGGTATTTGATCACCTCTGCGTTTTTGTATTTTTTGCACTATAAACAAAAAAGCCCGACAAGGTTGAAAAAAAAAAAAACCAATATGTTCTACTTTTTGCTATAATAAATATCCAAAAATTAAAAAAAAAGAAAAAAAAATTCTTCATCAGTTTAGGCCAATATGTATTCTTCTACATATTTTTGGTAAAAAAAATCACAATAAGCATATATTGATTGGTTTGTGCAAATGTTTTAGTGTCTACAAATAGGGGGTAGATTTATGGCATTTTTATTATCAATTTCTTTTCTTGCTAGTAATGGCGGTGATCAGCGATTTTTAGTGGGACTGCGACATTTTTACAGTGATCAGAGCTAAAAATATCCACTGATTACTGTATAAATGACACTTGCAGAGAAGGGGTTACCACTAGGGGTGATCAAGGGGTTAAGTGTGTCCTAGGGAGGTGTTTCTAACTGTGGGGGGGGGGTGGACTGACTGACTGACTGATCACTAGGAACAGACGATCTCTCTCTACTCTCCTGACAGAATAGGGATCTGCTTTGTTTACAGTGGCAAATCCCTGTTCTGGCTCTCTGTGGAGCGATTGTGGGTTGCCGGCAGAAATCGCAGGCAACGGGTCACGTGCATTGGCACCTGCAACGCGCCTGCTAAACCTATTGCATGGAGCGCCGTACCGGTACTGCGATTTGCACAATAGAGCCGCCCTGCCGCAGTATATCTGTGGTTCACAAAAAAACAAACATACATACCTAAATGATGCAGCATTGCTGCACCACTGGATCTAAGTCCAAGAACTGTGATCACATTACCGCTGACTGATCAGTTCTTAGTCTTCCCAGAGCTCTCTGTTCTGTCCCTTCAGGGCACTTTTTACAGGGTCACTACCATACACATGGGGTACCTTTACTTGAGCCATGCTCACAACCCAGACAGATGACTGAACATGAACAAACTCTACTAAACTCTCTTGATGTCATATACACCAACATGGTCACTTGTGCATTTAGGAGGGGCACGCAAAGCCATTGCCTTCTCCACCTGTCCAGCGTATCACAGCTACTTCACTCCCACCGGGCACCTAACGTGGGCTTCATTTGTGCACTTCACTTTATTTAACTCTTTTTCTCTTCCGCACCTGTGTACAGGATGGGGGCCACATCAATACAGATCTGCTCCTGTTTCTATGGGAGATAGATAGCGGTCAAAAGAGTGCCAGCAACACCTCCCTCGCTCACCTTCCACATGTACACACTTAACCACTTATTCTTCACTGGCTCAGAAAACACTCTATTGTTTATTTTAAGTTTCTTTTTTATTAGAACAATAACTTGGATGGGGATAGACAGCATGGGATATGCCTAGTGAACTGCAACTGGCACAACCTGAGGACTCCTCAACTTCTCGCTCTTCTTTACACTCTGCTGGCTGAACTTGTGACTGCTATCCACACACTGCTGGCTGCACTTTATTGTCTCATAGGGTTCCTAATATTGATATGGACCTGTACTCCCTCGGGAAGTTATAAGCTACACACCGTCACTTCTCCTTGGGGAAGGTTGGGGGAGGGGTCGTTTACTCATTTAGCTATAGGATCGCCGGTTGCCTCCTGATGATATCCATGGGCTCTTCCTAGTGAGGGAGATGAAGACTCACATCATCGCAGGGCAGCTGGACTTCTTCCTGTCAGGTCACCTGAGTCCAGGTGACAGATGCACCCCGTGGGGGCCTGGAGTGCACAGCTAGGTAGTGGACCCTATGGCTGACTGTTGTAGATGGGTGGTTCAGGAAAGTAGGCACTCTGGAGCACCAACACGGATCACACTGGGAGCTAGAGCATGAGATTTCCCAGGGTGCGGAATCTAAGAGCCAGCGGGTGTTCACCAGGGCCCCTGATGGTGGGGATGGACTTTGCTGCAGTCTGGCTCCAGGTCGCGGCCCCCAGGGTCTCCCAGCTCACGCTCACAGTAGAGTACATGATGGTAGAGAGGAAGCAGCAGACTGTGACAACAAAGGATAGTCAGGTGATAAGCCAAAAGGTCAGGGCAACAAGCAGATAGGGATAGTCAAAAAACACGCCAAAGGTCAGGATATGAAGCAGGCAAGGACAGTCAAGAACAAGCCAAGGTCAGTAAACAGGATCAGACGTAGGACACAGAGCAATGAGCACATGGAAGCCAAAACACATAATATTGATCAGCAGAGCAATGCAAGGTTAATATAGAGTTCCCTGATAGGGGCTGGGGTGGAGCCATGCTTTGAGGAGAGATTACTTAAGCAGCCAGGTGAGAGTGACTGGCCTCTTAATCTGAACACACGGAGAGGTAAGCTGACAGACAAACATTACTGCATAACCATGACACTTCCCACCAACTTCCTTCTGACTCTCTCCAGTGAGCCTCCTTCTGATCCAGCTCAATCCCTAGACAAAGGATCTTCGGAAGGCTGCCCCAGCTAAGCCTAGCTGGGACCTTGATGTCTTCACTTTAGCTTCTCTAGCTCTCCTGCCCCAGTAGCAAAGCCCCTGCACAGGTGTCACCTGCTACAAGACTTGGCCTAGGAGCTCTGCACCCTGCTGCCTAGGCCTCAGGCTACTTATTGGCTCTTCCTCCACCTTCTGGGAACACCTCCCCAGGGATTGGTTGGATTCCCACAAATATTTAGGCTGTCAATTCTGCTCTGCCTCCCACTAAACTTTGAAGCTTCTGGAAGACAGGAGGGAGTAGCAGAACAGCAGCCTGTGAATCACTGTGAATCATTGAGCAGTCCTGAGCAATCAACCCCTGCTCCACAGTTTACAGAGGAGCCAAACTAAATTTTCATAGCAGCCTACTCTAAACTAGGAAAGTGCTACATTTATAACCACTTTAACTGCAGCCAGTTTGTATGGGGCCAGAAACGCTGCTCTGGATGCAAACTGTCTTTGTTCAGAGCCAGTCAGAGGTCCTATTCGTATGTAACGGAGGAGGAGTGGTTACGTGTGACCAGCAGTGGCGCCAGCCATTGATTTGTATAGGGTTCAATTCTGGCCATGCTGCTGCTGATCGTAGCCATTCACAAACATTGTGTGAATTGAGATAGTTTCCACGATAGCCAGAACTGAACACTGTCAATTTCAGTTAACCTTTATTTGCTGGATGCTTGTTTCAGGTCCCCGGAGCAGAATTTATTGAAGTCAGAAGATCATCGTGACTGCCAAGCAACTAGTATTTTTAGATGGAGCTCACCAATGGCAAACTTTATATTTATCTCAGCCCAAGCCACATTTAATCATTGCAGGGGACAGCAGGGAACTCTGGAAAAAAATGAAATCACTGAAAGGGTGTGTGCTCCGCCTGTGTAGCTACGATTGTACCTTTCGGAGTGTAAACAGAGGATGTTTGTCATGTACCAGGAACTAATGACATGTGACGTGTCAGAATATATCTCTTACAGGTTAATGCAGTTTCTTTAGTCTAACTTTTCCTTAGGTTTAAACCTGGAGCGAGAGAGGTGATAAAAGAGACATAGGGGAGACATTATATTTTATATTTTAGGCCTTTTGGGCATACTAGTTGACACATACAAGCAGCAGGTTGACTTAATAAAAAGAGAACACCTCATGCTAGGAATTAAAGTTCATAAAACGCAAAAGGTACAAAAGCTCCCCATTTTTTCCTTATAGTAAAAAAAAAAAACAAAGCAATTGTGTTTGTACCTCTGAGAGCAGTCACTATGCTGGAGAAAAAAATTCTGTCCGTTTAAAACCACCAATGGCTCCTGCTGCTTCTCGAATGCTGTGTGAAGAGGAATAGATGCAGCCTTGCACAGTGCTGATCTCTTCTCCCCCCTCTTACTCTTCACTCAGGGGAAGGGGGGCACAGGTAATTTGAAAAAGTTTTTTACCTTAAAGTGGTTGTAAACCCTGTTACACCACTTTTACCTACAGGTAAGCCTATAACAAGGCTTACCTGTAGGTACCTTGAGTATCTCCTGAACTTGCACAGTTGAGGAGATATTCAGTATATGCGCTGCTGCCGACATTATCGGCGCATGCGCACTGAAGAAACGGGCTGCTGGTGCCGTTTTTTCAGGAGTCGTGCCATGACCGGCGGCTCCCACGCGCATGCATGGGAATGACGTCATCCCAGAAGTAACTCTGGTGGAAAATGTCCGCACTTTACTCGGAGGGCCGACGCCGATCCAGGGCATCATTCTAAGGTAAGTATTTCATAATGAGCTAGTATGCGATGCATACTAGCTCATTATGCCTTTATCTTGCAGGGTTTGTTGTTGTTTTTTTCCCGAGATTTACAACCTCTTTAATGCAAACAATACTTTAAGGTAAAAAACGTTTTTAGGTTTAGTAACACTTTAAATAACATTAAAAAAATCTATACATATGTAAATTACGCACTTGATGGAATAAAGGTAGGAACTGAAAATCCTTTGAAACTGTACAGATGTGACAAATCTTTCATCTCCATCAGACAACTGGGTTCTTTTACAAATATGTTAGTTCATATATGTATCTAAGTATCATAGAGTCTGGTAATGTAGTAACAAAGACAACTTTCTATAAAAATAGATACAGCAGTGCAAAGATTGATATACTGCAGACACAGGCATCATATATTAGATATTTCATAATTTCATATGTAAATTTAGACATTACTGGCTGACCAGATCTTAAAAAAAGTTTAATCTGTCACTATAAGTGAATATATTCAATGAAATACGCACAGCTGATGTTAAATTCTAATTAACATATTGTAAAGCAAGCTCTAAAAGGGTTACTTTGTATTCATATTTTGTTCTGTATTTGGAGGGATTAAACATTTTAGCATGGAAGGTCCCCCATGGTTACAAAAGATTAAATCCAGGTTTGACCTTTATCCTGTTTGCAGGAGAAAGTCCAAATCCGACAAAGTTATGTATTATAAAAAGTTCAGGTGAAATAGTTCACCCAGTTTCAAGTCGGTTAATAAATGTCTGTGGTTCAGAGAGATTTCTGATCCATTACTCAAACAATCACTTATTGTAGAAATGTTAACGCCAACACTTGTTTTCTGTGTACCACGAATAACATGTTTGCACTCGGCACTGCTTAGAAGATTTAGTCTGATCACCAGTTTAATTGCTAAGTAACCTAACTGAAAGATGATAATAATGAGAAAAAGAAGTCAACTTAGACAGTTTATTAAATTATGAATGTCACGACATATAGAGTAGTCTCATAAACATTAAAAAAGCTTACTTGCTTTTGCTTTTTTAGACTGCTGTCTGTTCAGATTTTTCTATTTATTTTTTGTTAAAATGAGAGGCACAATGCAGTAGGTTATCATTTTTATTTGACAGTAATGGCCTTCTGGGAGCCCATATGTTCATTTTCCAGGACCTTTGTTTTGTCCATGCCTGTTAGAAATAGGGTGAGTTATAGGCAGGCCACATAATAAAATGGAAAATGGTTTGGCAATGTCAGAAAACGACTGTTATGGACCATCAGTCTTGTGGGAAGAGTGGAAAGGCCAAGCTTGATTTTTTTTTTGTTTGCCAGTATTCTTGTTTACCAGGTACAGAGCATTGGGTACCCCCATCACACCTGCATGGTAAATAAGATTTTCTGCAACCACAAGATGGTGAAGTTCTGACCATAATCTTCTGTCTATGTCTAATAATAAAGTATTTTCAATTATAGATGAAGGGGGCTGTTCAATAGGGATGGGCGAACGGTTCGGCCCAAGCATAAGTTCAGGCCGAACTTTAGCTCTTCAGACGTTCGACGAACAGCTGAACAAACATGTCGTTCAACCGTTTTTTCGCCCCCCCGAACCGACCACAATGCATTGCGGAGCTGAACAGTGCATTGCAAGCCCTGATTGGCTGAAGCAGTGGAAGCTTCAGCCAATCAGGGTACAGAGCACTGTCAGAGTCATGATTGGACACTGTCATCATGACTTTATCCAATCATGGCTCATTCCTGCCCCACAGTATAAAAGTATTCTTTCAATGGCAGCCATTTTCAATGTGATTTTGGTATGGAGAGAGATAGAACAGGGCTCTGTTCAGTGCTATTAGTTAGTTAGTGTGCTATACTGTGCTATTTTGCTTCAATTGTCAGTGTAGAATATTAGTTTAGTGTCAGTCTAGGGATAGTGTGAGTGTAGTGAGGAGGATCATCATTCAGCTTTGCATAGTGTGCAGCTAGATTAGGGACAGCTCAGATAGTTTCACTGTAGTGTAGTGAGACTGAGTCATTCATACATACATTAGTGTAGAGTAGGGACAGTTCAGATCTGGACTGGATTTCTGTGTACCAGATGTGGTGAGCTGAATCATCTGTGGTTATCTCAACACTGACCCAGTTAATACAATAGAGACTGCTCCTTAACAGCCCATCTACCATCCATTGCACACTCTCAAAGAGCCAGCTTCATGTGCACCACCTTATAGAAAGGCCCCAACGATAGTCAGCTAATACTAATAATTAGGCGCCAGGTACTCTATAGCCCCATCCAGGGGTGCCCCTTTGTCAGGCATGCATACACCTACTCACTATTTATTATTTATTTATTACAGGTATATATAGCACCAACAATTATGCCATGCTTTTGGGGCTGTATGCGTAGTGTACACACAAGGATATTTTTGGGGTTAGTTAATGCCAACATGTTTTAACCCTGTTTGCATCAGTTAAAGTTTGGTTTAACTTTATTGTAGTTAGTCAACTACCAAATTATAGGCTAGTGTTCACCTTAACCAGTACAGCTTCTTTAAACATATTCAGTTGTCTGTTTACTGATTCCTGTATTGTTTAACTGCCTTGCTATAATACATCTATTAAATTTAGCATTCAGTTACTTTTGGCCTATTTTCTGTGTACTGTGATAGAGTGGTAGCAGTAGAGCTCTGCTGTATTTGGGATCGCCAAACTTTTTAGTATTAAGGCCACATCGTATATATTACAAATATTAGCAGGTCGAAAAATATCATATATACATTTTATAAATTAATGAGTTCCTCCTTACATCAGGGTCTCCATCACAGTCTGCCCTTACGTCAGGGTCTCCATCAGAGTCCACCCTTACATCAGTGTCCCCATCAGAGTGCCCTTTACCAATGTAAAGCATCCCATACATTATGCTTTTTTTTTTTCGTTCAACCAGCAGGTTGAAAGACAAAAATGCCTTGATTCCCCCTTCCACACACTCTATGGGTATGGGGGGGGGGATCCCTCCTGCTGTGGTATTTTATTCTGGCAGTGGGGAGCCTTCCCTGTCTTCAGAATACAATGATCAGTGTTGCCAACTATAGCCGACGGCACTGATCATTCGAGAAAAAGCCCAACACAACAGGCTGCTTGCACACAAGTCGATCAATAGATTAACTTATGTACAACCAATCTGCCCATACATGGATCAAAATTCAGCCAGTCCCTGCTAATCCGGCCAAATTTCGATCCATGTATGGCCAGCTTAATGCTTCCATCTTCCTTTGAATTCTGGAGCAAGCGCATCATTGTTTGGATGATGTGACAGTGCAGTGTGAGGGGGCGAGGGATTGTCCTGCACTGGAAACTGCAAGATAATGAGGGGGTTGGGGGAACACAGGAATCATGGCAGCCTCTTCTGTCCTGAATCACAATCTATGGTCAGATTCAAGCGTATCTAAACCCCAAAACAAAAATTTTGTATTTTGCAGCTACCCAATCCTTAGATGTGGTGTGTTCATTTTCTTTGTTAGTTTCTTTTTGCTATATTTGTTATATTGTGATATTCTTTTTGCTAAGCTTGACCTCATATTATACAGTTTTCATAAATCTAAAGGAAAATTGTACAAAAAAATTGTATATAGCATGGTCAGCCTTAGATTACATGTAACTAACAAATTACAGCTGAACCCCAGCTAACACTTTATAAGCAGTTACAGCAACAGATTTTTTTTTCTTTTGGAAATAAAGATTTTACATAAATAAATAAAAGTTGACCATTGTGAGTGCTCCGTCGGTGTTAAATGGTTTGTCTCAACCTTCTGACACTATTGCTGGACAGCTTGGTCTGTTAAAGGAAGATGAAAAAATAACAAGATGATCAACAGGTAAAGAAACTAGGTCAGTAACAAAAAACTGGCCACTGCCCCCACCTATAACTGGCCTTCACAGCAAGGAGCACATGGAGGGCCATATACATGTAAGACAAAAACAATTCCATAGCTCAACTCACCAATCAGTCTGCTGACCAACCAAATTAACCTGTCTAACCGTCTGTTAAAAGCAGTGGTTTCGTTAGCACACATTTGCAAACGCATGTGAAAGCTGCAAGCCCTCGTCACGGCACCCTGCTCTTGCTGGGTGTCCAGTGTGCTCCTGTTCCTTTAAGGGGGATTGGGCTGCCTCCAGGCCCACCTGCCCCACATCTATCCATTCCATGCATGTGCTTCCACTGTGGAGACACTTATAAATTTGTAGTGTTAGGACTGCAAGCAACACAGGGTGCCGTGACAAGGCCTTGCAGCTTTCACATGCATTTGCAAATGTGTGCTAACTAAACCCCTGATTTTAACAGACGGTTAGACAGGTTAATTTGGTTGGTCAGCAGATTGGTTGGTGAGTTGAGCTATGGAAATATTTTTGTCTTACATGTATATGGCCCTCCATGTGCTCTTTGCTGTGAAGGCCAGTTATAGGTGGGGGCAGTGGCCAGTTTTTTGTTACTGTTCGTATATATGGTCCGGGGACACACTGGGCACCTTCGCTGCCATTGTGCTCTTGCTGGGTGTCCAGTGTGCTCCTGTTCCTTTAAGGGGGCCTGGGCTGCCTCCAGACTCACCTGCCCCACATCTATCCATTCCATGCATGTGCTTCCACTGTGGAGACACTTATAAATTTGTATTGTTAGGAATGCAAGCAACACAAGGTGCCTTGATGAGGCCTTGCAGCTTTCACATGCGTTTGCAAATGTGTGCTAACTAAACCCCTGCTTTTAAGATACGGTTAGACAGGTTAATTTGGTTGGTCAGCAGACTGGTTGGTGATTGGAGCTATGAAATTGTTTTTGTCTTACAAAGAAACTAGATCACACTGGGACCCAGAAAAACAAAGACTGCTTTGATAATGCTAGTGAATGACTAAATTATATATTGGTTTTTGATTTTTCCTTTAGTACCATTTTAAGGCTGAGCACTTTCCATCATCCCAAGGCTGACCTAACAAGGATTCAGGGTTGACTTAACCACAGCAGTAGACTTTACCCACAAAATCTCTGCTTTTCATATATGCCCACATCATCAGGTTATGGTCAGACCAAAATGAGGTCCTTACAGTGTAAAACAACCAAGAGAAATTTTAATTGGAATCCCAGTGGAACATAAACCAGCTTCTTACTAAGTCTAAAATCAAATTGCTCTCATCAATACATGAGATACTTATTGACCTATTATTGACAATTAATGCAGTCTTGGCCAATAGCATGGAGGGAACGCTTAGATGGACCCAAGCCCGATACTATTAATTATGAACCAAACCTGATAAATGGCTATCAGCTAAACTCAAATCACACAAAAGGTACACATTTTTAGCCTTTTACCAGAAATTGAGTGACTCGCTCCATAACCCCTGACAATACTCAGTGAAGAAATTTTGACTTAAACCCAACTAGTCCCCACTCTTATCCCTCAAGCTTCCTGGGGAGTTATTCCTTAACTTAGTGACTGAGGTGAAGCTCTGCTGACATCCATCATCCTAATATGAGCAAAAATAGTGTTAGACTGTGTAAAAAATACAGAGGTGCTTTCTCTCCACATCTAGCCAGTTGATTGGACAGTAAAGTGGCAGCAACAGACAAATAGGGTAATACCTCTGCTCATTACTTCTATCCGCATGTAGATTGTCAGCCCATTTGCATGCAGCACACCTTTTGGCTCCCAGACCGATTTCTTCCTCTTTCGGTCTGAGTGCTGCTATACAGGAGATTGCAAAAAGCTGAGATCAAGTCGAATTCAGGTACTTGCACTGGCTGCATATAAAAATATAAATGTAATTTATTTACTTTTTATCAATACAGAGATGTATTCATTTCTGTCTTTCATATGTGCCTCCAGATTAGCTTTGAAAGTCAATTTTTTTTAAGGTATAATGTGTCAGGTTTTATAGCAATCTGTGGAAAGATTTCTCTTCACTTCCTGTCATGGAATCAAAACAGAAAAGGAGAATAAATTCCTCCAGCGTGAAGGAATCCCTGGTTATCATCAGGGTGACCAGAACTAGTGTTTTCCTGGGGATTTTTGTTTTTCTGTCACTCTCAGTGATATTGGTATAAAGGACAAAAAGAGATGCAGGTGTTCTAATCCCTTGTTGGATAGGGATCCCTAATCCCTATCCAAAAAAAAATAATAAAATACAATTATATATTATATTATATTATATATATAATCTTCATTTATATTTTAAATAATGCTGGATACAAATGTAATCAGAATTGGTCACTTTAAGAAAGCTTGGCAGTCATAGGGTTATATTGATGTCACAGGACTAAGACAAAGCATACAACTAAACACAAAACTCTTTTCGTTTATGCAATAACAATTGTAGTATTTTGCCAATAAACGTAGTCTCTTCAGACCTTCTTAAAGGATGTTTCAAACTGTTTTTGGTATACAGTCTTCTGGTATTTTTTGTGTTTTAACGTAGTCCTGCATTGTATTTGGGTTTCTAGATTCTAAATTCACTTTTTTTTTAATGTCCCCTGTGTAGCATAAATGGCAGACCTTATCACCTAATTACAAAACCAAAACTCAAACTTTTGTAATTAAAACTGTATGGATTTGCTAATGCTGAGGATGCTCTTGTCAACAGACCCAATAATTAGAATTGCATTATTTGTTTTAAAGCGATTTTAAACTCAAAAATAAAAATCTAATATACTGTAGTTTATCAATCTTATGCCCTGTACACACGATATGATTTTCCAATGGAAGATGTGTGATAGGATCTTGTTGTCGGAAATTCCGACTGTGTGTAGGCTCCATCACACATTTTCCATAGGAATTTCCGACACACAAAGTTTGAGAGCAGGATATAAAATTTTCCGACAACAAAATCGGTTGTCGGAAATTCCGATCGTGTGTACACAATTCCGATGCACAAAGTGCCACCTATGCTCAGAATCAAGCAGAAGAGCAGCACTGGCTATTGAATTAAAATTTTCTCGGCTCGTCGTACATGTTGTACGTCACCGCGTTCTTGACATTCGTAATTTCCGACCAACTTTGTGTGACCATGTGTATGCAAGACAAGTTTGAGCCAACATCCGTCGGAAAAAATCCCATGGATTTTGTTGTCGGAAAATCCTATCGTGTGTACAGGGCATTAGAGTGATGGCTGCATTTGTTTTCTTTTCTCAGGCTTTTTTCCCCCTATTTCATTAGTCAGTAACACTTTCCTGAGTGCCCTGCCAGCAGTGGCTCCTGTCCTCTTCCCTACTGACCCCTGTCCCCTGCCTTGCGGACCCCTGTACACTGCCCTACTGACCCCTGTCCTCTGCCCTGCTGACCCCTATCCCTGGCTCTGCTGACCCCTGTACACTACCCTGCTGACCCCTGTCCTTGGCTCTGCTGACCCCTGTACACTACCCTGCTGACCCCTGTCCTCTGCACTGCTGACCCCTGTCCTTTGCCCTGCTGATCCCCTTACACTGCCCTGCTGACCCCTGTCTTCTGCCTTGCTTGCCTCTGTTCTTCGCCATGCTGCCCCTGACCTCTGTCCAGCTGACCCATGTCCTCTTCCCTACTCACCCCCTGTACACTGCTGTACTGACTCCTGTACACTCACCTTCTGACCTTCATCCTCTGCCATCCTGACCCCCCCCCCGTCTTACTGACTACCTGCACACTGCCCTGGTGCCCCTTTGCTTCTGCCCAGCTGAACTCTGTACAATGCCCTGCTAACTGCTAACTCTTGTTCTCTGTTTTGCTGAACCCTACCCTCTGCCCTGCTTACCCCGTTTACACTGTCCTGATGACCTCCCATCCTCTGCCCTCTGACATTTTTTTACTACACCTTCACATAAGACAGGTTAGATACAGCCCTGTATGGTCTCCTTGCAGTTTCTGACCACTTTCTTTAACATTACATTCACTTAATTGTATGTGCAGCTCTTTGGTGTTGCCAGGGGCCACACTTGAGGCACACATGTGCACACACGTGGAGCATGGACCATACCCTATTACCCTTGTCAAAGCTTATTTTTTAGTGTAGGTGATACCACTTAATATTAAATAAAAATGTGGAATGGTTGATTTAATCCTTGACAAATTAAATTAACACAATTTTTTTTAGGTAATGTTTGAAGGTCACTATGTAAATGTTTATAACTCTGGAGCAGGGGTAGGCAACCCCCAGCACTGGTGCCGCAAGTGGCATGCCAAGCCTCTTTTGCCGGCACTCAACTCCCTCCCCATCAGCAGAGCGGCGCAGGGAAGTTCCAGTGAGACACTAATGCATTCTAATTTCACAATTCCCCACACTGCACCTGCACTGAGGGGGAGGCACTGTGCCCCCGCACATTGTAAAAGATGGGAAACATTGTTTGGTTCTCTAACTTTGCTGTATATTCGATTGTCAGCTTTTGTGATGGGGAAGAGATTCGGTGCAGTTCTGCTGGGGGGGGGGGGGTCCCTGTTTCCAGGAGGAGGGGGACTGTCGTTGGCCACTGCTAAACCCAATCACAGTCCTGCTAGCCCCGTCCACCACCTGGAGGAAGATGACTCACTTGGTTGCCACTACCAATCTCAGAAAGAAGGGACTTCACTGATTGAGAAAACCACAATCAGGTGACAGTTTGTGGAATTACTGTTGAGCTTCTGGGAACTTTGTTGAAATTATTCCTGAACCTTTGCGTCACTTACTACTGATCTCCTGCACTCTGTGTCCCTTTAAGCCACAGTCAGTATTCAGAGCAATGAAAATCACACCACTTTTTCTCAGCTGTGGGAGCCCAACCTATGCTCCTTCACACAGGCCCACTGCTTTCAGAAAATGCCCCTGACATGAGCTCATCATTGCGCATCCATTCCAGATGCTTGTATGTGACATCCCATACATCACATACATCCCTTACATCACATACATAACATACAAGCACGTGGGCTGGATGCGAGTGGTGGATCAGCAGGATAAGTGTGCCAGGGCAGGTAGATGTGTCTCATCTCTGATTCCTTTCACCACTCTGCATATCATGCATATCATAGATGAGAAGAGGTTAAAGCGGTGGGGCAGATGTGCAGGGAGGTAAAGTGGTGGAAGAGATGAGAAGGGGGTTCAGCAGTGGGACAGAAGAGCAGGGGGGTACAGTGATGGGCCAGATGAGCAGGGAGGTTCAGTATTGGGCCAGATGAGCAGGGGGCTACAGTGGTGGGGCAGGAGAGCAGGGGTAACTGTGGTGAGGCAGGAGAGCAGGGGAAACAGAGGTAGGGCCAAAGAGGAGGGGGGTACAGAGGTAAGACAGATGTGCAGGAGGTACATTGGTGGGGCAGATGAGAAAGCGGGTTACAGTGGTGCGGCAGATGAGCAGATGGGTTCAGTGTTAGGACAGATGAGAAGGTGATTCAGTAGTGAGACAGAAGAGCATGGGGATACAGCAGTGGAGCACATGTGCAGGGAGGTACAGTGGTGGGGCAGATGAGAAAAGGGGTAAATTGATAGGGCAGATGAGCAGGGGGGTTACAGTGGTATGACAGAAGAGCAAGGGGGTACAGTGGTGGGGCAGATGTGCAGGAGGTACAGTGGTGGGAGGGATGAGAAGGGGATTCAGCGGTGGGACAGAAAAGCAGGGGGTACAGTGGTGGGACAGATGAGCAGGGAGGGTTCAGTGTTGGGCCAGATGAGAAGGGGGTTACAGTGGTGGAAAAGATGAGCAGGGAGGGTTCAGTGTTTTGGCAGAGGAGAAAGGAGGTACATTGGTGGGACAGATGAGCAGGGGGTTACAGTGGTGGGACAGAGGAGCAGGGGGTTACAGTGGTGGGACAGATGAGCAGGGGGTTACAGTGGTGGGACAGAGGAGCAGGGGGTATAGAGGTGTGGAAGATGTACAGAGGGGTGCAGATAAGAAAGGAGGTACATCAGTTACAGTGGTGGGGCAGAAGAACAGGGGGAACAGAGGTGGGACAGATGTGCAGGAGGTACAGTCGTGAGTCAGATGAGAAAGGGGGTTACAGTGGTGGGGCAGATGAGCAGATAAGTTCAGTGTTAGGACAGATGAGAAGATTGTTCAGTGGTGGAAGGATGTACATGGAGGTACAGTGTTGGGGCATATGAGAAAGGGGGAACACTGGTGGAGCAGATGAGCAGGGGTTACAGTGGTGGGACAGAAGAGCAGGGGGTACAGTGGTGGAGCCGCAATGTCGCAGTACCGCTAAAAATCGCAGATCACTGCAATTGCTAGTAAAAAAAAAAAAAAAATAATAAAAATGCCATAAAGCTTTCCCATAGTTTGTAGACGCTATAACTTTTGCACATACCAATCAATATACGCTTATTGCAATTTTGTTTACCAAAAATATGCAGAATATATATTGGCCTAAACTGAGGAAGAAATTTGTTTTTTAAAAACATTTTTGGGGATATTTATTACAGCAAAAAGTAAAAAATATAGTTTTCTTTTCAAAATTGTCGCTCTTTTTTTGTTTATAGCGCAAAAAATTAAAAACGCAGAGGAGATCAAATACCACCAAAAGAAAGCTCTATTTGTGGAAAAATTTTTGTTTTTGTACAGCGCGCACGACCATGCAATTGTCAGTTAAAACGTTGCAGCGCCGTATCGCAAAAAATGGTCTGGTCATTAAGCAGCCAAATCTTCTGGTCTGTAAGTGGTTAAAAAAAAGGGTAATAAAAAGCATCTCTTATGGGGCATACACACGGTCGGACTTTTCAGCTACAAAAGTCCAACAGCCTGTCCGACAGACTTTTGACGGACTTTTGGCGGACTTTCTAACAACCGGATTTGCCTACACACGATCACACCAAAGTCCAATGGATTCGTACGTGATGACGTACACCGGACTAAAATAAGGAAGTTAATAGCCAGTAGCCAATCGCTGCCCTAGCGTCGGTTTTTGTCCGTCGGCCTAGCATACAGACGAGCGGATTTCTGGGTCCGGTGGAGCTACGACGTAAAGATTTGAAGCAAGTTCCAAATCTAAAGTCCGTCAGATTTGCGACTGGAAAAGCCTGCTGAAAGTCCAGGGAAGCCCACACACGATCGGATTGTCCGCCGGATTTGGTCCGTCGGCGTCCGTCGGACTTTTGTAGCCGAAAAGTCCAACCGTGTGTACACCCCATTAGAATAGATTTAGCAGCTAAAATACTATTGGATTTATTATTTTTCATTTACATCAAACAGCCTTGTTTACCTTGATTACCTTGTTACAATGGTATCTGAAAGTCAGTAGGATATATTAGGCAGCAAGTAAACATGTTGTCCATGAAGTTTATGTGTCGAAAACAGAAAAAATGGCATCGCAGTTTGTAGTTGTTGGGGCTGCAGAATTGCAGGCCGGTCAGGGTGTCCATGCTGACCCGTATCCACAGCAGGGCAAAAGTGTCTACAATGGGCACGTGAGCATCAGAACTGTACCTCCGAGCAATGGAAGAAGATGGCCTGGTGTGATGAATCATGTTTTCTTTTACATCCTGTGGATGGCCGGGTGTGTGTGCCACATTTACCTGAGGAATAGACGGCACCAGGATGCAGTATAGAAGAAGGCAAGCCGGCTGAGGCAGTGTGATACTTTGGGCAATGTTCTGCTGGGAAGCCTTGGATCCTTCCATTCATGTGGATGTTACTTTGACACGTATCACCTACCTAAACATTGTTGCTGACCAAGCATATCCCTTTACAGAAACAGTGTTCCCTGGTGGCAGTGGTCTCTTTCAGCAAGATAATGTGCCCTGCTGGCTGCCACACTGCAAAAATGGTTTGAGGAACACAACACGTTTGTGGTGTTGATTGGTCTCCAAATTCTGCAGATCTCAATCCATTCAGGCATCTTTGGGATGTGCTGGAAAACCAAGTCTAATCCATGGAGCCTCACTTCACAATTTACAGGACTTAAAGGATCTGCTACTGATGGCTTGGTGACAGATACCACATCACACCTTCAGAGTCCTAGTGGAGTCCATGCCTCTATGGGTCAGGGCTGTTTTGGTGGCAAAATGGGACACCTACTCAATATTAAGTGGGTGGTCATAAAGTTATGGCTGATTTGTGTACTTTTTTTTTTTTTTCTCTCTGAAAAGGTGGAAGCATCATGGAGGCTATAGCAAGGACAATAATTTTTGCATTCAAAACTGTATGCCTATTACATTTCAGAAATATGAAAAGTCTGATTATCCAGTTCTACCCCTGGTAATAGCAGACATGAAGGCAGTCTGAGATCTGGGGATCAGACACAGAGACAGGGGATCCCCAAGAGGTGTGAGAAGCTAATTGGTGACTGACCCCATTGCCAACACCGAAAAACAAAAATATTAATTTGGATGGACTGAACCTAAAATCTGTGTTGGCTATATAAAGCTAAAGAATTATGCAGGCATTTCATGTAGCAGCTGCTAGCATTGGTCTCTGGTATGAGGAAATAAGTACTACTTTTAACAATGCGTAGATAGATTTTCCCTTGGGCATTGACTTGCAATCAATAGACCAATAGTAGAGCTACCAGCAGCTGAAATATAAGTATATTTTAACACTAAATTCACGTGGTTAGTCAAATTGTAACAGCATTTTTGCTGCATTTCATTGTATAAATTTGTCCAAATGGATGACTGAGCAAATCAACCTAACTTAACCACTTCAGCCCCGGAAGAATTTACCTCTTCCTGACCAGAGCATTTTTTGCTATTCGGCACTGCGTCACTTTAACTGACAATTGCGCGGTCATGCTAAGTTGCACCCAAACAAAATTGATGTCCTTTTTTCCCCACAAATAGAGCTTTCTTTTGATGGTATTTGATCATCTCTGCGGTTTTTATTTTTTGCGCTATGAACAAAAAAAGAACGACAATTTTGAAAAAAAAAAACACAATATTTTGTACTTTTTGCTATAATAAATATCCCCATTTTTTTTTTAAAAAAGCTAATTTTTTCTCAGTTTAGGCTGATATGTATTCTTCTACATATCTGTGGTAAAATAAATTGCAATAAGCGTACATTGATTGGTTTGCTCAAAAAGTTATAGCGTCTACAAAATAGGGGATAGATTTATAGCATTTTTATTATTATTATTATTATTATTATTATTTTTACTAGTAATGGCGGCGATCTGCAATTCTTATTGTGACTGCGACATTATGGTGGACACATCGGACAATTTTGACACATTTTTTGGACCATTGGCTTTAATACAGCGATCAATGCTGTAAAAATGCATTGATTACTGTAAAAATATCACTGGCAGTGAAGAGGTTAACACTAGGGGGCGCTCGAGGGGTTAACTGTGTTCCCTGGGAGGTGATTCTAACTGAAGGGGAAGGGGTCTGACTAGAGGAAGTGACAGATCATGGTTCCTAGCTAATAGGAACACACGATCTGTCACTCCTGTCAGAACAGAACAGGGAAGTGTGTGTTTACACACACTCGCCCCTGTTCTGTGTCTCCTGCTCACGATCGTTCGTGGCTGGTGGTCATCGCGCCCGTCGGCCACGAACATCGGCACCCCCGCTGTGCAGCGGGTGGCGTGCGCCTGCTATTCCGACCCTGCGAGCCAACGTATAGCTATGACGTATCGCGCAGGGGAGCCAACCAGTGCAGCGGTTGGTCAGGAAGCGATTAAAATAACATTATATCCTTTATTCTCCAAATATATTTTATAAACATCCACTATTTATTTAATAGCCCTGTAATCTCTGTTCCAGAACCTCTGCTTTCCCCCCTCACTTCCCTTTTTTTGGGAGGAGAAGTGCAGGTTAGCTGAGATCATGTGCACTTTTCTATGCACATAACAAATCCTATAGTCCATAGTCAATAGTCCATCCTGGGAGCAAGCAAGAGAGGGTGGCTATACTCCTACATACAGTGGGACCATGTAGAAGGAACCTAGACACCCTCTAACATTTTATGTTATGATGAATGCAACAGAAACATTCAGAAATGTAGTGATGGCCATAAAAAATCCAAGAAAAGACATCAATAGCACATATATTTGCGTCAAATCCATGCCTCAATCCAATTAATCTAAACTGGAAAAATAGAAGAGAACCAAGTGACAGCTTGCGGTCCCCTAATGAAGTCGATGACGAAACACATAGGAAGAAGTGCTGCACATTCGCAATGTTACAAAGAAGAGAGCTTGTTCTCGCAGCAGCTCAGCTTAGCTACATGAGATCCTGAGCTCTCAGTCTGATCGAACCAGAGCGGTCAGCCATTGGAAATTACCCTGCTCCTCTGTACTCTCACTGAAGAGGTGTTTTTATTCTAAATGGGTTTTAAATAAATAATTTGGTCTCAAGAGATATACAGACAGCATTATGTTCAGTTTTTTCTCTTCTTGAGTTGCAATGCTGTATAATTTTCACCGAGTTGGCTTTAATGAAGGGAAGAATTTGAATCCCCCAGTGCAGGTTATCCTGGCTGATTTAGGGGAACTTACCCATTTAACATTTTAAAAGCTAAAGATCCAACTAAGGAGGTGGGAGCTTGTCCTTTTGACCTCATGGTGGTGAAGTGAACACTTTCTCTTTGCAACAATCATTCTCCATGTGCTTTTGATGGATGGATTCAGTATTTATCACCACCAAAGATTTCTCAATGGATTAGATTATAGTAAAACCCTGGATTGCGAGTAACTTGGTATGCAAGTGTTTTACAAGACGAGGAATTTTTTAAAATAAATTTTAACTTGATAAACGAGCGAGGTCTTGCAATACAAGTAGCATCCCGTCACAACCGAGACTCCAAGTTGTGTGACATGTGAAATCCCATTTTAGTCAATGAGAACTGTCTTAATTAGAAAAGGTTCCTGTACTACTTCAAGGCGACTTGTATCCGACTTGTGCCCATAGACTTTAATGGAAGTTGCCTCCAAGTTGGATCCTTATCTTAATTGATATGATTTGGATCCGACATTACAGGAAGATTACCCAGGCATTCCCTGAAGTTGCCTCTAAGTTGCTTCGAAGATGCCTGGCAAAATCATGCCGACTTTCAGGTTGTGGCAGTGTTAATTGCCTCTCATCTCTTTTATACTCTGTAGCTCCTTTAGTACAGGTTAATTTGTTTTATTTTTACAGTACACTTTATACTGTATTTTGTATCGCTGTAATCGTTTTTATATGAATAAATGGTTGTGGAACGAATCATCTGAGTTTCCATTATTTCTTATGGGGAAATTCCCTTTGATATAGGAGTGCTTTCATTTCCGGAAAGAATTATGCTCGCAATCCAATGCTTTAGGGCCGGTTCACACTGGGACGACTTGTCAGGCGACTTAGCTGCCTGACAATTAGCGTTCCGTTCTGTACAATGGAACCGTTCTAAACGGAGCGACGCAAGTCTCTCCGACTTAGAAAAAGGTTCCTGTACGACTTTGGGGGCGACTTGAGACGACTTGCATTGACTTCTATACAGAAGTTGTTTTGCAAGTCGCCACTCCTGTCAAGTCCAGGTCGCCTGAGGCAGTCGCACTGCAAGTCGTGCTGCCTCAGTGTGAATCGACACTTACTGTATTATTTATTCTAATTTTGTAAACGTTTGCACTGAATTTATGAGTTGGAGTGAGGCATGGATTTGATGTGTTGTAACTTTATATTACTGGGCACATGTAGTAGGTTGATGCAGTTAGTATCAACAGTATAGTGCAGTATAGAATTTTCTTGTGTTTGTGAGAACGTTTTTTAAGAACTTTAAGTTGCAACTTTGTATTTTATCACTGTTGTGGTGAGTGCGAAATTAGTTTTTGTATATTCATATACAGAGCCTTGAAAAAGTATTCATACCCCTTTAAATTTTCCACATTTTGTCATGTTACAACCAAAAAACATAAATGTATTTTATTGGGATATTATGTGATAGACCAACACAAAGTGGCACATAATTGAGTATGAAGTGAAAGGAAAATGATAAATGGTTTTCAATTTTTTTTTTATGAATAAATATGAGTGTTGTGCATTT
Organism: Aquarana catesbeiana; assembly: GCF_042186555.1. Taxonomy (NCBI): domain Eukaryota; kingdom Metazoa; phylum Chordata; class Amphibia; order Anura; family Ranidae; genus Aquarana; species Aquarana catesbeiana. Next base: position 835,682,231 of record NC_133324.1, on the reverse strand, counting down.
GTATTCAGCCCCCTTTACTCTGATACCCCTAACTAAAATCTAGTGTAATTAATCGCCTTCAGTCCACCTGTGTGTAATTTAATCTCACTACAAATACAGCTGTTCTGTAAAGCCCTCAGAGGTTTGTTAGAGAACCGTAGTGAACAAACCGCATCATGAAGGCCAAGAAACACACCAGACAGGTCAGGGATAAAGTTGTGGAGAAGTTTAAAGCAGGATTAGGTTATAAAAAAATATCCCAAGCTTTGAACATCTCACAGAGCACTGTTCAATCCATCATCTGAAAATGGAAAGAGTATGGCACAACTGCACACCTACCAAGACATGGCTGTCCACCTAAATTGACAAACCAGGCAAGGAGAGCATTAATCAGAGAACCAGCCAAGAGGGCCATGGTAACTATGGAGGAGCTGCAGAGATCCACAGCTGAGGTGAGAGAATCTGTCCACAGGACAAATATTAGTAGTGCACTCCACAAATCTGGCCTTTATGGAAGAGTGGCAAGAAGAAAGTCATTGTTGAAAGAAAGCCATAAGAAGTCCTGTTTGCAGTTTGTGAGAAGCCATGTGGGAGACACAGCAAACATGTGGAAGAAGGTGCCACATGACATGATGAGACCAAAATGTAACTTTTTGGTCTACAAATAAAACGCTATGTGTGGTGGAAAACTAACACTGCACATCACCCAGAACACACCATCCCTATAGTAAAACATGGTGGTGGCAGCATCATGTTGTGGAGATGTTTTTCTTCAGCAGGGACAGGGAAGCTGTTCAGAGCTGATGGGAAGATGGATGGAGACAAATACAGGGCAATCTAATGGGGTGTACACACGGTCGGACTTTTCAGCTACAAAAGTCTGACAGCCTGTCCGACAGACTTTCGACGGACTTTTAGCGGACTTTTGGCGGACTTTCTAACGACCGGACGTGCCTACACACGATCACACCAAAGTCCGATGGATTCGTACGTGATGACGTACACCGGACTAAAATAAGGAAGTTGATAGCCAGTAGCCAATAGCTGCCCTAGCGTCGGTTTTTGTCCGTTGGACTAGCATACAGACAAACGGATTTCTGGGTCCGGAGGAGTAACGACGTAAAGATTTGAAGCAAGTTCCAAATCTAAAGTCCGTCAGATTTGCGACTGGAAAAGTCCGCTGAAAGTCCGGGGAAGCCCACACACGATCGGATTGTCCGCCGGATTTGGTCCGTCGTCGTCCCTCTGACTTTTGTAGCCGAAAAGTCAGACCGTGTGTACGCCCCATTAGAAGAACACCTGTCTGCAAAAGACTTGAGATTGGGGAGGAGGTTCACCTTCCAGCAGGACAACGACCCTAAACATACAGCCAGAGCTACAATAGAATGGTTTAGATCAAAGCATATTCATGTGTTATAATGGCCCAGTCAAAGTGCAGACCTAAATTCAACTGAGAATCTGTAGCAAGACATGAAAATTGCTGTTCACAGGCGCTTGCCATCCAATCTGACAAAGATGCGAAGAAGAATGGGCAAAAATGTCATTCTCTAGATGTGTAAAGCTGGTAGAGACATCCCCCAAAAAGACTGGCAGCTGTAATTGCAGTGAAAGGCGGTTCTACAAAGTATTGACTCAGGGCGGCTGAATACAAATGCACGCCACAATTTTCAGATATTTATTCGTAAAAAATTTTGAAAACTATTTATCATTTTCCTTCCACTTCACAATTATGTGCCACTTTGTGTTCGTCTATCACATAAAATCCCAATAAAATACATTTACGTTTTTGGTTGTAACATGACAAAATGTGGAAATCTTCAAGGGGTATGAATACTTTTTCAAGGCACTGTATAAATGTCATTGCTCCACCAGTTGTAGAAAATGTTATAATGTATACAAAAGTGATTGGTAGGCTTTGTAGGCTAGATCTGATGTACAGAATCAGTCAGGTGCTGATATGCCCTGTTACTTTATCACTGATGCCTGACCAAAATAAACGTATATTTTTTGTATTCGTTTAGCATGGTGATTTATTGGAAACGCCTCATCATATCGCACAAGCATGCCATCGTTTTCCTGGTTGGTTTTATTAGCAATCAGATTAGCCTCAGCTATTTCATGCAATAACACAGTGGTTTGTTTAAGCTGCTCCATCAGCATAGTTTTTTTATTATTATTTTTAAGGGGCAGTGCAGGGATATTTATTTTTAATTTAATGCAATGGACTTTCATTCTTTCCAAATTGAAAAACAGTGCTGCCATCTTGTGGATGACTGCCAGAGGTAACTGGGAAACAGTTGCTGAGTCATGCTCTGATTTGATAATTTGTTAGTTCCGCAAGTAGAAAACAGGTGTGGTCTGATAAGATATGCCAAAGCAGTACAGTGACACTATTGAGTAAAAATATAAAGTGATCCTATTGGTTATCTAAACATAGCCGCCATCAGCCTAAAGGTGTCAATCAGTTTAGAAGAGACATTGGACATGCAGAGATAATCAGATCACTCTGAGAGATACTAGTTAGCTGCAGCAAGCATTTATGTGTAAGCTTATGCATAGGGAGAAAGGATGGGCTGCCTGATGCTAATGGCATTTCTTATTTTGGTGTGGGTGTGTATGTGTTTGTGTTAATACCATTAAAGATAAGGTGACCAGATTTTCAAAATGAAATCCTGGGATATATTTTTTTTTTTATTGGCAAATGGTAAACTATTTTCCTCAAATTATATATGCAGTATATGTGGTATGTGTTTATGGAATGATTGTATGATATACTGTAAACAATATTTCTCACATTTCATCCATGAGATTAACCACATGCCGACCGGGCCACAGCCGAAAGACGGCTACAGTGCGGTCAGCTTATTCTGGGAGGGCGTCCATGGACCTCCTCCCAGAATCTTGCTCCCGCGCGCCCCCTGGTAGCAGCCGTTTACCACGTGATCTCTCTTTCAAATGACGGAGCGATCACATGTAAACAAACCGGCGTCATGTCTGGTTCCTCTCTCCCCTCCTCGCACCGATCGATACAGAGAGGGGAGAGATCAAGTGCTGCAGCGCTGTGGGCTAGATGTGCAGTGCCCACAGCGCTGATATGTGCCCACTCCAGCACTAATCCATCCATACCAACAATACTCATCCATCCCAGCAATACTCATCCATCCCAGCAATACTCAATACTCTTCCATCCCAGCAATACTCTTCCATCCCAGCAATACTCTTCCATCCCAGCAATACTCATTCATCCAAGCAATACTCATCAATACTCATCCATTCCAGCAATACTCATCAATACTCATCCATCCCAGCAATACTCATCCATCCCAGCAATACTCATCCATCCCAGCAATACTCATCAATACTCATCCATCCACAATCATCCATACTCAACAATACTCATCCATCCATACTCAGCAATACTCATCCATCCATCCATACTCAGCAATACTAATCCATCCATCCATGCTCAGCAATACTAATCCATCTATGCATACTCAGCAATACTAATCCATCCATCCATGCTCAGCAATACTCATCCATCCATCCATGCTCAGCCATCCATACTCATCCATGCTCAGCAATACTCATCCATCCACCCATACTCATCCATCCACCCATACTCATCCATCCTCAGCAATACTCATCCATCCATCCATACTCAGCAATACTCATCCATCCCATCCATACCCAGCCTCAGCAATACCCGACCCAGCCATCCCATCCATACCCAGTCATACTCAGCCATTCCATCCACACTCAGCCATATCCACCCAGCCATACCAACCCAGCCATACCCAGCCATACCCACTCAGCCATACTCAGCCATCCCATCCATACTTAGCCATACCCAGCCATCCACAGTCATGGCTTAACCATGCTTAGCCATCCCCATCCATGGCTCATCCATGCCACTACAGTGCCTCAAAGTGTAATAGGTAGTCAAATTAGATTTGAAATGTATGCCCCTACAACGCCTGATGGTGCTCCCTGCATGTTGGACCTCTGTATGTGGCCAGGCTGTGTAAAAGTCTAACACATGTGGTATCGTTATACTCAGGACGAGTAGGAGAATCTATTTTGGGGTGTAATTTTTGGTATGTACATGCTACCTGTTAGAAATATTGTAAAAATGGACAACTTTGTGTAAAAAAAAAAAAAAAAAAAAATGCGTTTTCATTTTCTTTCCACATTTTCCAAAAACTTGTAGAAAAAAAATGACATGTTCAAAAGACTCGATATGCCTTATAGATTATACGTTGGAGTGTTTTCTTTCCATAATGGGGTCATTTTTGGGGCGTTTTTATTGTCCTGGTGCTCCAGGGCCTTCAAAAGTGCAGGAGGTAGTCAAGAAATTAGATGTGTAATTTATGCTCCTAGAACGCCTGATGGCGCTCCCTACATGTTGGGCCTCTGTATGTGGCCACACTGTGTAAAAGTCTCACACGTGTGGTATCACTGTACTCAGGAGGAATAGTAGAATGTGTTTTGGGGTGTAATTTGTGGTATGCATATGCTGTGTGTGAGAAATAACCTGATAATATGACACTTTTGTGAAAAAAGAAAAAAATCTTGATTTTGCAAAGAATTGTGGGAAAAAATTACAACTTCAAAAAACTCACCATGCCTCTTTCTAAATACATTTGAATGTCTACTTTCCAAAAAGGGGTCATTTGGGGGGTATTTGTACTGTCCTTGCTTATTATGGTCTCAAGAAATGAGATAGGCCGTCAGTACTTCAGGTGTGATCAATTTTCAGTGATTGGCACCATAGCTTGTAAACTCTATAACTTTCACAAAGACCAAATAATATACACCAATTTGGATTATTTTTTTTATTTTTTTTAACACTGTTTATTGTTCATTCAAGTTGGATTACACGTTGCAGTACACATTCTCGATACATAAGAAAGATGGTACAGGCTGAGATAATCACAGTAGTACAGTGTAAGAGGTACAGTATTCAATTATGATCAAACAGCATTGCAACTTTGTATGAGTCAAGTTTAAGGAAAATAAGAAATCCTAAATATATAACCAATAACTCAACAGGGGCATTTAGCCCTATATGAAACTAAATGGAGAAAACATTGTACGGATTCATCAATAGGTATGTGTATTATCTGTGACTAAATATCTTGATACTTTCAATAGAATTTATTAACCAGTTTATGCGAATCTGAACCTGTGGGTTGTTTTTGCCTAGAGCACATATTCGGGGAACGTGGGCCGGTAGAAAATATGACGGTAATAGCGGGAGTGTGTGGACTCAATGTTAGGGGTGAAGAAATGGGAGGTAGTCAATTGGGGTTGTTGTTGTTGTTGTTGTTGTGTGTTTGCACGAGGGTGGTGACTGTCACCTGTCTCTATTGAAGTGATGTCTCAAGAGTCAGCTGATGTTCTGACTACGGGATACTAGCCAACCTTACAAGAAGTTAGACTGGCTATCGGATAGTATGAGTGAGACGGGGACTTGTAGCAAGTGGTTTTATGAATAAGAGTGGAAGAGGAAATGGTTCGGAGAGGGTGGAGGTTTTGTGGTTGCAGGGGTTGTGTGACGACCTATTTTGTGGTATGATGTTGGTTAATCTGATTTTTCGGTGTGTGCAGGAGTATAAAGTGAAGGTTGTGAGAGGTGGATTGTGTCTTCTTCTCTTTGTTATCATCTTCTTGGGGCGTTGCCTACTCTTTGGAGAGAAGATGCGAGTATTCATCTGTTGTCTGGTAGTGTTGCCAACAGGACCAGATTTTCCTGAAATTTGTAGGTGTATCTTTGGATTGGTGTATTAATTCCTCCATTTCCGCTATTTTTGCTATACGTTTAAGCCAATCAGCGGTGGTAGGGGGCTTGGGGGACTTCCAGAGGGTCGGTATGCACATCTTTGCAGCGTTCAGTAAGTGTAGAGCTAGGGAGCGCTGGTAGTGTCGTTTTGGGATAGAGGAGTGGTGTAAGAGCATTTGTGCAGGTGTAAATTCTATCTGGTAGGTGGTGATGTTAGAGGTGATGCGATGCACTTCCTTCCAGAATGTTTGGATAAGTGGGCATGACCACCAAATGTGAAGTAGAGTACCTTCTACATCAGAGCATCTCCAACAGTTGGAAGGTATAGCAGGGGAGATTTTATGTAGGTTCGCCGGGGTTTTATACCATTTGGAGAAGATTTTAAAGCTATTCTCTTGTGCGGACACATTGATCGAACCCTTATGAATATATGAGTAAATATTTTCCCAATCTTCTTCCGATAAGTCAATTGACAGTTCTCTTTCCCAGCTGCGGGTTGCTTTATTAGACTTAGGAGTGTGGTCAGAGAATAAGAGAGAGTATATATCTGAGATCAAGTGTCGCTGTGGTTCTGTTTTGGTACATAATTGTTCAAAAGGTGTGAGTCGTCTGGCGTATGCGGAACGTTTGTGGGGGTGGTTGAGAAAATGTCTAATTTGGAGATATGTCCATCTCGGAAATGGTCGGTCATTCGTTTGTGTAGGTAAATTGGTGAGAGATAGAAAGGTATCTCCAGGGAAGAAGTGGTCAGCGCGTATGTCAGTGTGAGGCCAGACATCTTTAAGGAATGTATCGGTCATGCCGGTTGGGAATTCCGGGTTGTTTCGGAGTGGCGTCAGCGGGCCTGGCGTAGAGGAGATGTGTTGGTTTCTGCATGTCCTCTGAAAGGTTTGGAGAGTGCATCCTATTAAGGGGTGCTGCCTGCAAACCGGGGGGATATTGTTTGGGGAGATCCAGGGTAGCTGTTGTACTGGGATCTGGGAGAATGTGTTTTCAATTGTAACCCAGGCTTTCGTAGAAGAGTGGACACACCAGTCCACTATTCTAGTCAATTGACATGCCCCGTGGTATTTAGCAATATCTGGTAGACCAATGCCACTTTTAAGTTTAGGTAGGGTCAGTCGGTCAAAGCTCAGCCTGGGACGGTCTTTGCCCCATAGGAAGTCACTACATGCTCTACGATACGATGTAAAGAAGGCTTGTGGTAGTTTTATGGGGATGGTTTGTAAAATGTATAATATCCTCGGGAGTACATTCATTTTAAGTATTGCTGCCCTTCCGAACCACGAGAATATGCCTGTCGACCACGCCTTTAGGTCCTTCTGAATTTTTTGAAGGATAGGAAGGTAGTTTTTAGAATATAGGTCGGATAGTTGGGATGGTAAATTGATTCCTAGATAAGTGATGGTGTTTTGGGTCCATTTAAATGGGAAATTGGCTTGACATAGCGTTAGAGTCTCTTTACTTAGTGAAATGTTTAGAGCTTCTGATTTCGTGAAGTTGATTTGTAGGTTTGACAGGGTGTTGAACGTGGCAAAATCTCTAAGTAGGTTAGGTAACGTGATGTGCGGGTCTGTCAGAAATAGGAGAATGTCGTCTGCGAAGGCAGAGAGCTTGTGTGTAGTATTTGATACGGACACTCCTTTGATGTCCGGGTTGGACCGTAAACGTTGGAGTAGAGGTTCTAGGGTAAGGACGAATATTAAGGGTGATAGCGGGCAGCCTTGACGAGTCCCATTGAATATGGAGAAGGCGCCCGACAGGTGGCCATTGACCCTGACTCTTGCGGTGGGAGAAGAGTACAGGGCCATAATGAATTGGAGCATACGGTCACGTATTCCCACCACTTTAAGCACTTCAGTCATATAGTCCCAGGCCACCCTGTCGAACGCCTTCTCCGCATCCAGGGATAGGAAGAATCCCTGTTGCTGGGAGGAGGTCATCCACTTATGAATGTTAATGGCTTTGATCGTGTTGTCTCTTGCCTCTCTACCTGGTATAAAGCCTACTTGATCTAATGAGACGAGATTGGGTAATAGAGGCAAGAGACGATTGGCTAGGATTTTGGCGTAAATTTTGAGGTCTACATTTAGCAGTGAGATCGGGCGGTAGTTAGTCACTAAGGACGCGTCTTTGTTTGGTTTAGGGATCACCGTGATGTGTGCAGTGAGTAGGTCTCGTGGAGGTGGATTGTCGGTGGAGAGGGAGTTAAAGGCGGACAAAAAGTGAGGCTTAAGCGTGCTTATGAAAGTTTTGTAATAACGTCAGTCCATCAGGCCCGGGGCTTTTGCCGGGTTTCAATTGTTTAAGAACCATATCCATTTCTGTGGACGAGATAGGTTGTTCCAGATCGTTGGCCGATTCAGCCGATAGGGGAGCAGGAGAATATTTACTGAGGAAGTCTCTAATTAGTAGTAGTCTACTGGTATTGTCGGTCTGAGGGTCAACCGGATGTAAGTTGTACAGATGGGAATAGTAGCTAATAAACTGGTCGGCTATTTGGTCGTTGGAAACTAGTTTTTGTCCCTTAGCATCTGTAAGTGAGTGGATAGTCATGGAGGCTTTCTTAGCTTGTAGAGCCCTTGCCAAAAGTTTACTGGACTTGTTGCCGTATTCGTAGAAAGTTTTTTGGGAGAGTATATAGTTTCTTTTTATACGTTTGTTAAGTGTCTCTAATAATTCATTCCTAGCTTGAATCAGTTCTGGGAGGGTTTCTACTGCTAGGGAGTTTTTGTGCTTTCGTTCTAATTCTTGAATACGGGTTGTCAGATTTGTAATATAAGCATTTCTTTTTTTTCTGCGTGTGGCTGAGATAGCTATGAGTTCACCACGTATAGTACTTTTGTGTGCCTCCCATCTTATCATAGGAGATATGTCAGGGGATTTGTTTTCTTGAAAATATAGTGCCAGTCGTTCGTCTATTCTAGATGCGATGGATGCATCTGTAAGGAGAGAGGGATCTAGACGCCAGATTGGTGTTGTGGGAGGAGCGTCTGTGAGTTCTAACGTCATGGAGATGGGATGGTGATCCGATAGATACATGGGATCAATGGATGCCGCGGTCAGACATGGTAGGTCTTTTTGTGTGAGGAAAAGATAGTCAAGTCTCGAGTGTCGGTTGTGGGTTGTTGAATAGAAGGTATAATCTTTCACGTCCGGATAAAGTGTGCGCCACGAGTCGTGCAACGATAATTCCTGTATCTTTGATTTAATTGCCCTTAGTGCTTTATATGGCATGGTGGAGATGCCTGTTGAGGTATCCTGTAGGGGATTAAGGGAGACATTAAAATCTCCTCCTAGAATGAGAAGGCCTTCCTGGAACGAGGAGAGTTTTTGCAGTGTGGTTCTGAGGAATGATACTTGTCCGGTATTGGGGGCATATATATTGGCAAGGGTAACTCGTTTGCCATATAGGATGCCTTTTACAAAGATGAACCTTGCTTCCCCCTCTATGTAAGTATCGTTAATTTGAAATTGGCAATGTTTGGCAATGAGGATAGAAACCCCTTTCGTTTTTGCTGTGTGATTAGTTGCATGAAGTGCTGTTGGAAAGCGCTGGTTGGAGAGTTTTGGAATGGAGTTTGTTTTGAAATGTGTCTCTTGGATGAAAACAATATCGGCTTTGTTTCTGTGTAGTGAGTGGAGAACCTGAGAGCGTTTTTCTGGGATATTAAGTCCTCGTGCGTTGAGGGAAATAATTTTAGTTTTAGATTTGTTTGGTTTGTTTGTTGTTCGTGACATGTTATGGTGGCGTTTCCGATCGTAATGTAGCAGAGAAAGGAAAGGGAGCCGTTAGCGATATTTGTTGTGAATAAGAGTAGGGGCTTCGAGGGAAGAGGAGTAGGGTTAAGAGGAGGACGAGTTGGCGTTGTCTTTGGAGAGTATGTTAGCGACTTGATAAGAAAAAAAAAAAAGGGGGGGGGTATGAGGGGAGATGGCTGTGAAAGAGATCTTGTAAGTGTGTTGCTTGAGAGGAATCCGTAGCAATGAAAGAGGGAGGGGTTTCTGTCTATAGGTGGTCGATTTCGGAGATTAGCAAGAACCTGCTTGCTAATCCAAGGATACCTTGAGTCTGTGTCCAGAAATAACCGAAAGAAGTCAGTGGTGGTTACTGAAGGAGGAAGTGTCAGTCAGAAGGACCAATGTGCGAAGATAACCACTGAGTGGGGAGTATCTAGAGACGACGGAGAGTGTAGCGGTAGGATGGGTAATTACTACCCGCCGTACAGAGAGAGAAGCATGGTAGTGTGGGAGGGGGAGGTCAAAGGAGCATATTGAATGCTTTGCGGACTATGTTTAGGGCTAGTGGACAGATGGACGTATTATGAGGGTTAATAATTCAGGAGGTTGTTAGAATGGGAAGGTATGGGCATCTCCAGGATGGGTAGTATGTCTATAGTGAAAAGAAGGAGTATTCTGTGTTCTCTCTTAGTGTATGTGCGTGAGGTGCAGGGGTGAAGAAGAGATCCGTTGGAGAGTTTAAACTAACGCGGGAAGATCTCAATGTGGATGTATAACCTTGAAAAACGGAGTATGCTCATAAGAATGGAGGTACTCATTAAGAAAAACCCAATGACATTAACTCTCTATGAACATTCTCTAGAACAACTTATCTTTAATCCTAGGATTGAGCTGTGGCGTGTCTTCTTAGCCTGCTGTATTCGCTGCTTAGCGTGTTTGGTATAAGGGAAGTACGAACCAGGACATGTCGTCAGATGCTCAGTCGAATCCCCTCTGGATCGTGCAGGATAGTAAAGAGGAGGTTTAGCTAATGTGAGCGTTAGCAGTGGGGGGGGGGAGGTGAAGGAATCCAAAACAAAAAAAAAAAAAAACGTCAGGGAAATGTACTAGGGTGGGTTTGGGACTTCTATGCCACAGCGACTATAGAGACTAGCCATTGATAGTCTAATAACTCAGTGTCTGTGTGTAAGTTATAGGTCTATCCATGTCAAAGAGCACGGAGGGTTGCTCGAGGATGAAACAGTGTAAGGCAAGCATGGGATTGTGGGGTTCCTTCAATTTGATCTCTAGAAATTTTGATGGCTGTTGAGTGCGCTGTATCCATGTAGCATAAATGTGTAGCCAAGGATCTGTATTGTGTGTGTTGCGTCTCCTTTTCTCCCTTATCCCTCCTGATTGATATATCGGTGGGCTCAGGATCCATGGCATTCTTATCAGAATAACCTGCGACCTGGTGGGAGGGAAAGGTCCTGAGCATATATGAAAGTTCGTGGTATGGTACTCGGTAGACATGAAATAGCGTAAAAATACAATGTGTGTGAATAGTAACAACCATGTTCAGGTCTTTGTTAAATACATTACCAGACTGGGGGTTGGAAACTTAGGGTATTCCGTGGTCCTGCGATTATATCGAAGAAGCTTAATTATACATGGAGGACACTAAGTGTTATAAAATACAGGTTTACATTGTGTTTTTACATTTGCATTTGGTTTCAAGAGTCCCATAAGCACATTGTTCAAGTAGTGGTGAGGTGATGATCCATTGCGGCCACTCTGGTAAGCTCCCTACCTACGGGGGTTTGGAAGGGAAATGTTGAGTGAGTTTATGGCAGAGTAAGGAGGGAGATCATATATGGAATGGATCTAGCGTGATGTAATCTGGCATATGGTCCACCACACGATCCTGTATGCATGGTTGGTGGACCTAATTTCTTTAGGATCGACATGTAGGCAGGGCTATCTTTATAGAAAGAGTTGAAGAATTTCAAGTTGCCGTATGGATCATCATCCCAGCCGCATCTAAGTGAGATTGACTAGAAAGTTGTCATATATACTCATAAATTTATCATCAGCGGAGAGATTGCAGAGGTAAGCATTAGGATAGGCATATATTTAAATATGAAAATACTTAGTGATAAAAAAAAAAAAGAGGGGAGGGCAGGAGGGAGAGGGCAGGATGGAGGGGGGGAGGGAGAGGGGGGAGTGCGGGAGTGGGGGGGGAGGGTAGGTAGGAGAGAGGGGGGGGGGCAGGAAGTAGGGGGAGGAGGGCTAGACCGTTATAGGAGGAGAGTGCAAAACCCAGAGAGGCCTTTTTTTTTTTTTTTTTTTTTCTTAGGAGGGTAGAAGGGATTACAAGAAAGCATGAGAGTTGTTTGTTGCAGCCAATGCTAAAAGGTCAGAGGGATAGCGTTTGTAGAGACACTCGGCATGCAGTGGTGGCATACGACCTACATGTGTGTACCTGACGAGATAGCACCGAGTTCGAGTAAGCAAGCAGCATGCAACCCGAGCGGGTGTGAGAATGACCAGCAGATAGAAAAAGCAAGCTGTGTGGAGGAGCAGGCGAAGCACATCCCGGGAAAAAAGAAAAAAAAAAAAGCAGAAAAGAAAAAAAAGAACATGAGAACCATGGTTAACTTAGCTGAGGGTGGTGAGTCGCTGACTTTCTCTTAACGGTCGCGACGAGCTCTCCTGGGTTGAGGTGCTTTCGACGGGCTGGATCTGTGATTCTGACCTGGGGCTGAGTGGCGATCCCTGGGTTCGGATGGTGATCTTTGCCTCCTGAGAAGATGGGCTTGGGTTTCCATGGGCTCGCTGCGCTGTGTGGCTTTGTTGGCGGGGGGTCGATACTCGGCGTACCATTCGGGAACTTCCGTGTAGGGAATATCCAGAGTCTCACAGAAATGATGTAGATCTTCCGGCACTCGGAGCAGTGCAGAGCGCCCATGAGTGGAGGCTGACAAGCCGAAGGGGAACTTCCATCGATATGGGATTCCGTTGGTGTGCAGAACTTCCAGTAGAGGGCGCAGTTCTCTCCTTCGCTGTAACGTTATGGTAGAAAGGTCCTGGAAGAGACTAATTTCTATGCCGTTGTGCGACAGTGGAGTATTATTACGGGCATTCCGCAGGATCTCTTCCTTTAGTTGAAAGTCAATCACAAAACAGATCACGTCTCAGGGAGGGTCAGAATCTCTCCCCCGTGGACGAAGGGCGCGATGTATGCGTTCCATCCCAATTGGTGTGGTGGCGGGTTTCCCCAACAGGGTATTAAACAAGCCTGTCACTTCTGCTTGAAGGTGTTCTGCGTCAACTGATTCCGGTAGTCCTCTTATGCGTAGGTTGTGGCGTCGACCGCGATTGTCCAAGTCCTCCATGTGACGATTAAGATCGCGTAGTTGCAGGGTGTGTGTGTCTAACACTTGGCACGAGCGGCGGAGTACAGATGAATGTGTAGCCGTGACCTTTTCTACCTCATGAACTCTGCCTGCGATCGATTGAATGTCAATCTTTAGGTCTGAGATTGCGGCTGTGAGGGCTGCCGTAAAGGTGTTTTTTATGTCCGTCGCTACAGAGTGGAGATCATGGAGGCTCGGTTGCGGTTGTGGTGAGAGGACTATCCCGGCATTGTCTGAGGGGATCTGCGAGTTGGGGTTAGATGGTAGCCCTGGAGTGTGGGGTAGGCCGCGGGAAGCCGCCATGTTGTTTGCCTGAGTGCGGAACATTTCCGGGATGTTCTGGCTTACCCGTCCCGTTAAATCACGGGGAGATCTGGAGCGGGAAGTAGAGGAGCTTCGGGAAGAGGTTCCCATAGCGTTTGGGGGTGGCAGTGAGTTGGAAACCTCCTTTTTAGTCAGTTGAATCTCTCTGTCAGCGGGAGCTATCGAATTAAGCTGCCATTCTCCGTCGAGTTCAGGCCACGCCCCCCCAATTTGGATTATTTTTACCAAAGATATGTAGCAATATAAAATTTGGCCAAAATGTAATATGAAAAATTACTAATTTGCCAAATTTTATAACAGAAACAAAGAAAATAGTATTTTTTTTACCAAATTTTCGGACTTTTCATTTATAGCGCAAAAAATAAAAATCCCAGCAGTTAAATACCACCAAAGTAGAGCTCTATTTGTGTGGAAAAAAAGGACAAAAATGTCATATGGGTACAGTGTTGCATGACTGAGTAATTGTCATTCAAAGTGTGAGAGCACATAAAGCTGAAAATTGGTCTGGTTAGGAAGGGGGTTTAAGTGCCCAGTGGTCAAGTGGTTAAAAAAATATATAATTCTTAGAATTTTTGGGGATATGGCTACCAAATGTTAAGAAGATAAGATAGAGAAAAAAACTTTTCAATGCATATTTTGTATTTTATTCTTACCAAAGAATTTTGGTTCAACAATAACAATATAAATTAACAATTCAGAACAGTAAAAGATTGCATGGTAACAACACCTTTGAACATAAATAATAAAATATTAATAGCTAACTGTTATAAGACTACAAATGTTAAAGGAACAAAAGCAACATTAAATACTGGTGGAATTTGGCAATATTTTGCGCCTATGGGCAGGCATCCCCTCAGATCATCATCCAGAGCACTGTGTATATTACAGGCCTTCCCTCAGACCACCATCCAGAGCATGGTGTACATTACAGACCTCCTCTCATACCACCATTCAGAGCACTGTGTACATTACAGGCCTCCCCTCATATCACGGTCCAGAGCACTGTGTACATTACAGGCCTTCCCTCATACCACGGTCCAGAGCACTGTGTGCATAACAGGCCTCCCCTCAGACCACCATCTAGAGCACTGTGTACATTACAGGCCTCTCATACCACGGTCCAGAGCACTGTGTACTTTACAGGCTTTCCCTCATACCACGGTCCAGAGCACTGTGTACATTACAGGCCTTCCCTCATACCATGGTCCAGAGCACTGTGTACATTACAGGCCTCCCCTCAGACCACCGTCCAGAGCACTGTGTATATTACAGGCCTTCCCTCAGACCCTCATCCAGAGCACTGTGTACATTACAGACCTCCTCTCATACCACCATCCAGAGCACTATGTACATTACAGGCCTCCCCTCATACCATTCCAGAGCACTGTGTACATTACAGGCCTCCCCTCAGACCACCGTCCAGAGCACTGTGTACATTACAGTCCTCTCATACCACCGTCCAGAGCACTGTGTACATTACAAGCATCCCCTCATACCACTGTCCAAAACACTTTGTACATTACAGGCCTCCCCCCAGACCACTGTCCAGTACACTGTGTACATTACAGGCCTCTCATACCACCGTCCAGAGCACTGTGTACATTACAGACCTCCCCTCATATCACGGTCCAGAGCACTGTGTACATTACAGGCCTTCCCTCATACCACGGTCCAGAGCACTGTGTACATTACAGGCCTTCCCTCATACCATGGTCCAGAGCACTGTGTGCATAACAGGCCTCCCCGCAGACCACCATCAAGATCACTGTGTACATTTCAGCCCTCTCATACCACCGTCCAGAGCACTGTGTACATTACAGGCCTTCCCTCATACCACGGTCCAGAGCACTGTGTGCATTACAGGCCTTCCCTCACTCATACCATGGTCCAGAGCACTGTGCACATTACAGGCCTTCCCTCATACCACGGTCCAGAGCACTGTGTGCATTACAGGCCTTCCCTCACTCATACCATGGTCCAGAGCACTGTGTATATTACAGGCCTCCCCTCAGACCACTGTCCGGAGCACTGTGTACATTTCAGGCCTCTCATACCAACGTCCAGAGCACTGTGTACATTACAGGCCTCCCATCATACCATGGTCCAGAGCACTGTGTATATTACAGGCCTCCTCTCATACCATGGTCCAGAGCACTGCGTGCATTACAGGCCTCCCCTCAGACCACCGTCCAGAGCACTGTGTACATTACAGGCCTCTCATACAACCATCCACAGCACTATATAGCCCCCCGGTCTGTACAATCCCCCCTAGTTCGTACAATCCCCACTAGTCTGCAGTTCTTACAATCCCCCCTCCCCCCAGTCCGCACAACCCCCCCCCCCAGTCTGCGCAATCCCCCCTCCCCCCAGTCTGCACAATTCCCCCTCCCTCCGGTCTGCACAGGGGGAGAACGAAATGAGAAGGAAATAAAGAGCTAAAGCAAAAAGGTCGGGGGAGAGAGAAGGGTTGTTCAGGGAGACAGATTTGGTCCGGGGACAGTGTCCTTAATCCGGGGACTGTCCCTGGAAAACGGGGACCTCTGGTCACCCTAATTAAAGTTGAAAGCAGTCTGCTCACATAACTTGTAATAAAAACATTTTTGCCATTCTGATGCTTCCCTCCAACCACTTTGCATATTATTTTATATATATACTGTGATTCTGTACTTGCCAAATATGCTGCAGAAATCTAACTCCACTTAGTCTGGCTGCAGCCATTTTAACCGTGGGCAGCTGAAGCTGCTGCCTGTTGACTTCCTGGATTTACACAGACACACAGAGGCACACCTCCAGCTCTGCAGTCCTGATGCTCTCATTGGCCCTCTTATGACTCACCCCCCTTCCTTTTACTATCCAAAGTTAAAACAACAATGGCAGAAGATTTAATAGATGGAAAGTTGAAAAAATGACTGAAGGTCAGCTTTAATTAACTTTTTCAGAATCTCCCTATTCAAACCTTCTTGCACACAACCATACTGGGCACAAGTCAAGTGTTTGCACATTAAAAAAATTAAATTTCCGAATAAACTCATACAAGAGTTTACAGGCTTAGAGCAAGTTAAAGTGATACTTAAGTCTCTTTTTTTGGGGGGTTAAAAATAACATACATGTCATACTTCTCTGCTCTGTGCAGTGGTTTATCACAGAGCAGCCCAGATACTCCTCCTCTCAGGTCCCTCGCCGGTGCTCCTGGCCCCTCCCTCCTGCTGGGTGCCCCCACAGCAAGCAGCTTGCTATGAGGGCATCATACTGTAAAACGCTGTTTCTGTTTATCCTTTTGGAAACTAAAGACTATTGCTTTTACCAGCATGTCTGGCTGGTGATCCTGGGCTCCTAGATATCACAACACTAACAGACATCCATTGGAAATTGCGCATTTAATAAAAAGTCTAAGGAGATGTTAAAAGTCATCGTCCTTCCATTACCTGAGGCAGGATACAGGTGATGCAGCTGGTACAGGTGGCACTGTTGCGTACCTTGCAGCTGAGCCTGACGTGCAGAAGGTGGCTTTTCATACAACCCTCGCTCGGGGACCATTGATGTTGCGACAGTGGCCGCAAGAGCATGGTGAGATATGAGTGCCTGTGTAGTCTTCCACTGGAAGTAGTGATGTGTAGCAGGTGCATCACCAGAGTTAGCCGGATAGCTGGAACAGCAGACCCTGGGCTGGTAGACAGCAGGCAGCAGTAGACAGCAGCTGATAGCAGGTGCAGGAAGACTGGTGGACCAAAGTAGAGGAAGCTCCAGGGGAAGCTAGGCAGGTGCAAGCAGGGCAGATGAACAACTGGATGCGTGGTCAGACAAGCCAGGTCAGCAACAGACAGTCAGATAGAGGCTATGACGGCAAGCAGAGAATTGTCAGGATACAGGCAAAGGTTGGTAACACCAGATTAGCCAGATGGGTGGAAGGCAGTGCAAAGTCCACAGACAAGGCAAGGCCAGGGCAGGTAGCATTCAAGCGAAGTCAGGAGAAGCAGGTCATACACCAATGGACTGGTGCAGCTGCTGCACTTATATAGCCCATTTTCTGCCAGTGTCAATGGTGAATGTGCATGTGCATAAGCGTGTGCATCTGTGTGCGCCTGTGCCCAGTAAGTCAGGCACTCGCAAGGCCGCGCCTGCACACTTGCATTCGCCTTGGAACTTCAGCTGCGCTATGGCCAGCACATTCCTGACAGGCACCCTCGTTACTGAGTAGTATGCATTGCCTGAGCAAAAAAGTAAATAACATTTTAGAGGAAGTATTACCTTTCTCAAGCCAATAGCACAGTGTGTAAGTCACAGCTATAAACAGCCATAGTGTATGGTCAGGACACAGATACTTCAGCCAGAGTAAATAGTGGGCAAGTATACAATACTGTGAAAAAATATTGTGTCCCCTTTCTGATTTTTTTTTTTTTTGCATATTTGTCACACTTAAACTGACTGTTGGCATGATGTTCTTTTTATGAAATGCTGTATTAGTTTTATGGCAGATGTTAGGGGAAGCACACCTTACAAAAAGTTTTTTTGTCTCATCAGTCCACAGAATATTTGCCTAAAAGTCTTGGGGATAGTCAAGATGTTTTTTGGTAAATGAGATGAGCCTTTGGGTTCTTTTTGGTCAGCAGTGGCTTTGGCCTTGGAACTCTCCCATGGATGCCATTTTTGGCCAGTCTCTTTATTCTTGTTGAATCATGAACACTGATCTTACCTGAGGCAAGTGAGGCCTGCAGTTCTTTAGATGTTGTTCTGGGTTCTTTTATGACCTCTTGGATGAGTCGTCGTTGTGCTCTTGGAGTCATTTTGGTTGGCCGGCCACTCCTGATAAGATTCACCACAAGTTTTCTCCATTTGTGGATAATGGCTCTCACCGTGGTTCGCTGGCGTCCCAAAGCCTTAGAAATGGCTTTGTAATCCTTTCCAGACTGACACATGTCAATGACTTTGTTTATAATCTGTTCTTGAATTTCTTTAGATCATGGCATGATGTGTGGCTTTTTGAGATCTTTTAGCGTGCTTCACTTTGTCAGACAGCTTCTATTTAAGTTATTTTTTTTGATTCAACAGGTCTGGTAGTAAACAGACCTGGGTGTGGCAAGTGAAATTTATGATGACCCTCAGTGGAGAAGCAGTACTCCACACACTCCAGCAGGGCCGTAGAGCGGCCGAGGATTACGTTTCAGATTTCAGGCGCTGGAGCGCCAACACCAATTGGAACGATGTGGCTCTCCGTTGCCAGTTCTGCATGGGTCTCTCAGAAGCCTTGAGGGATGAGCTCAAAATATTTTACAGCGCACACATACAAGAATGACATTTCCTGCAAGGCTAGTTAAAAACACCTGAACATATTAAAAAAATACGGGGGTTTGGTCACACTATATGGTCATATAGTGCTAAGCCCACTTACTGTGACAAAGTACCCCGAATTAGTGGGTCCTACTCTAGTAATAGAATGGAAGATCCTTTGTCTCAACCATGGGAGCTAAACTCCTCTATGTGGGAGAACTGAAGGGGATACATCCTATACACTGGTGGCCACTAAATTAGAGGTAATGAGGAGGGGGAGGGGTGCTCCAGCCCAAAAAACCTGGTCAGGGTCTTTTCCAATATACAAGTACATATTTGGGGGGCACACCCTACAATGTGTTTAAATTCAAGATGGTGCTGCTATAAGACCTACAAACAGTACAAAATATTTTTACAGCGCACACATACAAGAATGACATTTCCTGCAAGGCTAGTTAAAAACACCTGAACATATTCAAAAAATACGGGGGGTTTGGTCACACTATATGGTCATATAGTGCTAAGCCCACTTACTGCGACAAAGTACCCCGAATTAGTGGGTCCTACTCTAGTAATAGAATGGAAGATCCTTTGTCTCAACAATGGGAGCTAAACTCCTCTATGTGGGAGAACTGAAGGGGATACATCCTATACACTGCTGGCCACTAAATAAGAGGTAATGAGGAGAAACCCCCGTATTTTTTGAATATGTTCAGGTGTTTTTAACTAGCCTTGCAGGAAATGTCATTCTTGTATGTGTGCGCTGTAAAATATTTTGTACTGTTTGTAGGTCTTATAGCAGCACCATCTTGAATTTAAACGCATTGTAGGGTGTGCCCCCCAAATATGTACTTGTATATTGGAATAGACCCTGACCAGGTTTTTTTGGGCTGGAGCACCCCTCCCCCTCCTCATTACCTCTTATTTAGTGGCCACCAGTGTATAGGATGTATCCCCTTCAGTTCTCCCACATAGAGGAGTTAGCTTAGATGTCATTGCCTCACCCTTGTTCCCCATTATACTAGGCATGCCTTGGCTGCAGGCACACAACTCGCACATCAATTGGGTTACACAGGAGATCCAGTTTCATTCACCCTACTGCTATCAACATTGCCTACCGGAATCACTATGTCCCACACCATCCTTGCTATGTATGGACTCTGACCCTGAAGCAGGCACATCTGTTCCCGCTACATATAGGGATTTTCTGGACGTTTTTAGTAAGAAATGGGCAGAGACTCTTCCTCCTCATAGATCTTACAATTGCCCAATTGAGTTATTCCCGGGGGCTGAGGTGCCCTTTGGAAGAATTTTTTCCTTATCTGAACTAGAAATCACAGTTCTGAAAGACTACATTGATAAGAGTTCGAAGAAGGGATTCATTCATCCATCTACCTCTCCAGTTGGAGCAGGCATTTTCTTTGTGGAGAAAAAGGACCATTCTCTTCGACCTTGTGTCGACTACCATGAGCTCAATATGGTCACAGTCAAGAACAAGTACCCCCTACCTCTGGTACCTGAACTTTTCCAAAGGCTTAGGTCAGCAACGGTCTTCACAAAACTAGATCTCCAAGGGGCATACAATCTGGTCCACATACGGGCCGGGGATGAATGGAAAACAGCATCCCGTATGAGATTTGGGCATTTTGAATACCTGGTGATACCCTTTGCAACGCCCCTGCTACATTCCAGCATTCCAGCATTTTCTGAGATTTTTTAGACCTTTTTGTTATCGTCTACTTGGACAATATTCTGATTTTTGTCCCTTCACTAGAGATTCATCATTGACATGTGAAAAAGATGCTGACCCGACTGAGACAACATGGCTTATATGCAAAACCGGAAAAATGTGAGTTTGAGCATCAGAGCATCCAGTTCCTGGGATTAATAATCTCTACAGAGGGCATAAAGATGGATCCCCAAAAAGCCACTGCCATTTTGGATTGGCAGGCTCCCACAGATAAAAAAGGAATACAGCGTTTAGTAGGATTCACAAACTTCTATTGGAAGTTCTTCAAGGGATTCTCAACCATCATTTCTTCCATCACCCAACTGACCAAGCACAGCAACTGGTTTTCCTGGACATCCGAAGCCCAGTCTGCTTTCGAAAACCTTAAAAGAGTTGTTCACTTCTACATCTATTCTAAGGCATCATGGCCCAGCTCTACCATACATGTTGGAGGTTGACGCATCAGAATCAGCAGTAGGGGCTGTGCTCTCGCAACACCAGGGGGCCAAGGCCCTTCTACACCCAGTTGCATTCTTCTCTCGTAAACTTTCATCGGCAGAGAGGAATTACGATGTGTTAGATCGTGAACTTCTTGCAATAAAGGCTGCACTAGAAGAGTGGAGATATCTCCTGGAAGGGGAAGCTCACCCAATACTCATTTTCACTGACCATAAGAACCTTGAATACTTGAGGACAGCAAAACATTTGAGGCCACGTCAAGCCAGGTGGGCATTGTTCTTTTCAAGGTTTTCTTTCCACATAACATACAGGCCCGGGTCAAAAAAATACTAAACACTTCCACCTGTTGCAAGAAGATTTAATCTCTCAAATCAAACAAGCCTCTGTGAGAGTTCTCTCACTTCCTGAGACATCCTTACAAATTAAGGATGGACTATTATGGCACCACGATAACATTTTTGTACCAAAAGAAATACATTTTTTGTCCTGAGCTTGTGCCACAACCATGCATTAGCAGGACACTTTGGGGCCAGTAAAACAACTAAGTTAGTTATACGTACATTTTGGTGGCCCCATCTGGAGAAAGACTGCAGGAAATATGTGGAGGCATGTACCACATGTATCTGAAATAAAAGTAACATGACCAAAGCATGTGGTCTGCTTAAACAGCTACCAATCCCAAACAGGTCATGGAAGATGATTTCAATGGATTTCATTGTCAAACGTCCCAGAAGACTGTATGGCCATTTATGTAGTAGTTGATCAGCTGTCAAAAATGGCACATTTTCTACCCATGAAAGGCACACCATCTGCTCTGGAAACAGGACAGATTTTCATCAAAGTGAGGCTGCATGGGATACCAGCTAACATTGTATCTGACCGGGGGGGGTGAAATTCACCTCAAGATTTTGGAAATCTCTCTCAGAGACCCTAAAAATCAAATTATCCTTTTCTTCAGCCTACCACCACCCCCAAACTAACGGTCAAACAATAAGGACCAACCAGACCCTGGAGCAATATCTACATTGTTTTTCTTCTTTTTATCAGAATGACTGGGTATCATTACTTCCACTAGCTGAAATTGCATACAATTCCAAACAATCCACCACCAAGCAATCTCCATTTCCAACTATGGCTTTCATCCATCATTCCTACCAAATACAATTTCTGAATGCTCCATTCCAGCTGTGGTAGAAACAGTAACCTTCTTGGAATCTAACAACGAAATGTTGCAGGAGGCAATCACCAAGGCGCAGGAATACAATAAAAGAGTTTTTGACAGGAAAAGACGGGAATTAATTGTGGAATCCGGTGATCAGGTATGGCTATCCACAACTAACCTGAAATGATGCTATCCATCAAGCAAACTGGGGCCAAAGTTTGTGGGGCCATTCCTGTTGAAAAGGAAGATCAATGATGTGGCTTATGAATTGGAATTACCAGCCTTCTTTAAAATCCACCTGTTTTTTTATGGGACCCTACTAAAACCTGCCATTTCTGATAATTTACCCGAGTGGAATGCATGCCCACCCGAGCCAATTTTGGTGGATGGGGAAGAGGAGTATGAGGTTGAGGCATTAATAGATTGCAGAAAAAGGAGGACTCAGACCCAGTACCTAATCGAGTGGAAAGGGTATGGTCCTGAAGAAAATTCTTGGGAACCTGAAAACAACATCCACGCCAGAAGACTTATCCAAGCATTCAACCAGGCCCAGCCAGAAAAGATGGCCCAATTGGGCACCCGAGGCTGCCCATTGGGAGGGGGCAATGTCAGGAAGGCTCTGTCAGAGGACAGAATAATAGCCACAGAAGAATCCCTGTTCCCCGAATGCCTGGAAGAAGAGGAGCGTTAGCGCGTGCAAACGCATAGGAGCGAAAATGCGACCATGCGTAGACATGTGTGCATGCGTGAATGTGCGCGGCACATTCTGTGACAGATAAGGGCAGCAAATGGGCTATTTAAGCTGGATCCGCACCCAGGATCAGTGCTGTCTCGTCTACAGCGTTCTGTGAGTATCCTGTTTTCTGTATCTGTTCTTGAAGTATTGATCCGGCTTGTTTCCGATTATTCCTGTTTCCACCTGCATCAACCCTGGCTTGTCCTCTGCATCTGTACTTGATCTGATCGTTTTGTGTATGACCCGGCTTGTCTGATTCTGCTTAAGTTCCAGCCCCTCCAGAGCTACCAAGTTGCTAGCATCTGTCCAGCTACCTTTGGGACCTGCTAATTACCAACCTGTTCTTGCCATTGGAGACCCGCTGCTATCTGGCAAATTACTGGATCAGCAGCCCAACAGCAAGCACATTTAACCGGCAATCGTGCGACTCTGCACTCCTGGCTACCTATAGCCAGGGGCCCTGAGTCAGAGGTGCAAGAGAGGCCTTCCTCTGAATAACCAGGCTCTACCAACTAGGTACGTAAGACTAGGGCTGTATAATGTCATGGTAGGGCAGTATAGTGAAAAATTAGTATAATGTTAGGCTAGGGCAGTATTGTGATAGGCTAGGGCAGTATTGTGATAGGCTAGGGCAGTATAGTGTAAGGTTAGGTTAGTATAATGTTAGGCTAGGGCAGTATATTGACAGGTTAGGACAGTATTGTGACAGGCTAGGGCAGTATATTGTCAGGCTAGGGCAGTATATTGTCAGGCTAGGGCAGTATAGTAACAAGCTAGGGAAGTATAAAGTCAGGCTAGGGCAGTATAATGTCAGGCTAGGACAGTATAGTGACAGGCTAGGGAAATATAATGTCAGGCTAGGCCAGTATAGTGTCAGGTTAGGGAAGTATAATGTCAGGCTAGGGCAGTATAGTGTCAGGCTAGGGCATTATAGTGTCAGGCTAGGGCAGTATAATGTCAGGCTAGGGCAGTATAGTGTCAGGCTAGGGCAGTATAATGTCAAGCTAGGGCAGTATAGTGTCAGGCTAGGACTATAGGACTATATTTTCAGGCTAAGACAGTATAGTGTCAGATTAGAGTAGTATAGTGGCAAGCTAGGGAAGTATAGTGACAGGCTATGGCACCATAATGTCAGGCAAGAGTAGTTTAGTAAAACAGTCTAAAAGATCAAGGAAACCAAGATCTTCTTCTAGTATAGTGCTGCTAAATAATGTATTGTATTGATTATTATTAGAAATGTAATGTATAGATTTATTTATTATTTTTGTGTTAGCATTGAGTCACTTTCCTAATGTGCAGATGGGTTGAGTACTGATTTTTTTAGGACAATATAGTAACAGACTAGGCCAGTATATTGGCAGGCTAGGGCAATATCTAGTGACAGGGCACTCAGCCACTTACAGCATGGCTGGCAATCAAAGGCCCCCAGGCCTGCTATCCCCGTTCCTCCTCCTCCCAATCTTCAGCAGAGGGATCAGCCAGAATGATGCAGCCATCAGTGGGAGGAGTGGAGGAGGCAACCACACCCCCCCATTCCCACCCATAAACTCCGGCAACTTGGGGAGATATTGAAGCTCCCCAAGAGACCACGTAACCTACTAAGAGGCAGGGGAGAGCTATAGGTAGCCTGCCTGCGGGACTGGAATCTCGGGACACAACCCGGGACAAAGCAGTGTCAGAACAGCTGGAGGCAGGACTGTCCCGCCAAATCCGGGACTGTTGGCAAGTATGCATAATAATGGAGATATAGAAACATAACTGGTAATATCGGTGCTGAGAATCTGGTATAACAGTACTGGCATAAAATAAAGATGGGATAACTAATGTATAAAACGCTAAGATGAATAACGATATGAGAGTGATTGATAAATTGTTTAAATGAGCTACTGTATATAGTAAAGAAAAAAGTGGTAAAACAGCAGAAACATAACTCAAAAATCAGTACTGTGATAAGTTTTAGGAATTAGGAAATTATAAAAAAAAAAAAAACCCTGAAAAGTAAATGTCTATATACAAATTCTGTATATAAAAAGAACACATTTTATGCTGGCTGCTGTCCACTAGATGGAGCTACAGTGTATATTATACATGAAAAGTGCATATTAAAACATAGCATGTTAGTGCACAGAGGGCAGCTCTTGAAGGTACAGTTCACCTTTGTATCACCCTTTTACATACTAATGAAGATGAAACTTCAGTTTGTTTCATATATTCTTGCACTTTTGTGCAGCGGGTGTATTGTGTGCATGAACTTTAGCAGAAATATGACACTGTGCAAAGTATGGCATAGGACAAGGTAAATTAAAGTGACCCTATCAATACAACCTGTAATAAAAGAGGATCTATACTTATGTTTTTGGTGGCCTGTCTGTTGAAACACTACCACCATAGCAGTGCTTGCCAACCTCTGCATATATTCCGCAACTTCCAGGTATGTGGGATACCTGCTCTCCACTGCATGCCGTGGTTTCTCCCGCCAGCTCATAAATTACAATTGGAGGTACGAACTGGCAGGATGAACTATTTCATGTGGTGGGGTAAACAGGTAATCAATCCCTTCTGGCCAATCAAATACCTGCAGCAGCAAGAAAGCGCCTAAGAGGCAGTGATTTAACAAATGGGCCACCGGAGAGGGCTATAAAGTCTCTTTTATTACAGTTGTTAGGATCAGTTTAAGGCTAGGTTCGCACTACTGCAATGCAATTTTGACTGATTTCAGTGCAACTTTGCAGTGTAACTTTGTTGCAACTTTGTTGCTTTTGGATGTGGTTTGTATATTCTGTGGGGCCACATCGCACTGTAAATTGCACCAAAGTACTACAGGAACCTTTTCTAAAATCGTGCTGCACTGAGTGGCATTGATGCGAATGGGCACCATTGAAAATAATGTGATTTATTATTATTATAAAAGATTTATGTAGCGCCAACAGTTTGCGCAGGGATTAGTCATACTGTTGTGTGCTTGAAGTTGCATCTGAAATCACACCAGTGTGAACCAGGCCTTAACCATATCCGTAGAATAAAGATAAAATAAACAAAATACATAAAACACTAGGGAGGAAGTATACAACAAATGTGAACTTGCTAGTATTGGGTTGGACCCCCTTTTGCCTTCAGAACTGCCTTCATTCTACCTGGCATAGATTCAACAGGATGTTGGAAACATTCCTCAGAGATTTTGGTCCATTTTGACTTCATAGCATCACGCAGTTGCTGCAGATTAGTCGGCTGCACATCCATGATACGAATCTCACGTTCCACCACATCCCAAAGGTGCTCTATTAGATTGAGATCTGGTGACTGTGGATGTCATTGGAGTACAGGGAACTCATTGTCATCTTCAAGAAACCAGTTTGAGATGATTTGAGCTTTGTGACATGGTGCATTATCCTGCTGGAAGTAGTCATCAGAAGATGGGTACATTGTAGTCATGGAGGGATGGACATGGTCAGCAACAATACTCAGGTAATCCACGGTGTTTAATCGATGCTCAATTGGTACTAAGGGGCCCAAAGTGTGCCAAGAAAATATCCCCCCACACTATTACACTACCACCACCAGCCTGAACCTTTGATACAAGGCAGGATGGATCCATGCTTTCATGTTGTTTACGCTAAATTCTGACCTTACCATCTGAATGCTGCAGCTGAAATTGAGAGTCATCAGACCAGGCAACATTTCCAATTTTTTATTGTCTAATTTTTGTGAACCTGTGCGAATTGTAGCCTCAGTTTCCTGTTCTTAGCTGACAAGAGTGGCATCTGGTGTGGTCTTCGATGCCCACTCCACCGCCAGACCCGAAAAAAAGCTCCGCCTACGATGAAGGCTAACCGCAGAATGCCTACTCTGCCAAGTGACAGTTCTTAAATAGGTAAGGGGCAGGGTCACCTGGTGACATCACCTGGTGGACCCACTCCCTTGTGACAGCGCCGACTGGTGATGGCACCAACCAGTCAGCCTTCATCATGAGCTGGGCTTTTTTTTTTCTTTTTCCGGGTCTGCCGGTGCAGTGGGCATCGTGAGCGGACGATCGAGCTACATATTTTTTCTACATAAAGTCAACCAATAAAAATGAAAAATTCCTTTAAATATAGTGCCTGGGGGTCCCCTTAGTATGCCTATAAAGTGGCACATCTGTACTATGTATAGAACCTGCTGGAGCAAAAATTCAATTTCTAAAAAAAAAAATCATATTTACTATTATAATTGCGGTTGCAATTGTCGTCTCGGCTATTTAAAAAAAAAACGGGCCTTTGGGTCTGGTATGGGTCTTAAGGGGAACCCCA
Source organism: Aquarana catesbeiana (assembly GCF_042186555.1). Classification (NCBI taxonomy): domain Eukaryota; kingdom Metazoa; phylum Chordata; class Amphibia; order Anura; family Ranidae; genus Aquarana; species Aquarana catesbeiana. The sequence continues at coordinate 835,655,373 of NC_133324.1, read as the reverse complement.
CCCCAAAATTTAAAAAAAACAAAGGCTTAGAGTTCCCCCAAAATCCACACCAGACCCTTATCCAAGCACGCAGGTAAAGGAAGAAGGGGAAACAGGGGGACAAGCGACCATCCTCCCCCCCTCCTGAACCATACCAGGCCACATGCCCTCAACATTGGTGGGTGGGTGCCTTGGGGCACGGGGGCTCTGCCCCCCCCCCGCCCCAAAGCACCTTGGGGACAAGGGCCTCTTTCTGACAACCCTGGGTGGTGGTTGTGGGGGTCTGCAGGCAGGGGGCTTATCAGAATCTGGAAGGGGTACAATGTACCCCATACTCATTCACCAAAAAAAGTATCAAAAATAAAGAAAAACAGCAGACGGTTTTTGACAAGTCCTTTATTAAAAAATGTTAAGTGTAGATCCATCGTCAATCATAAAACCGTCGCCACCACTGGACCTAGAAAAAAAAAAAAGCTCTATGATGTCACCAGGTGGACCCGCCCTGCCCCTACCTATTTAAGAACTGTCAAACAGCGGAGCCTGCAGTAGGCAGTTAGCCTTCGTTGACCTCACCCTATAAGGCTACCTGTTATGGTCATTTACATATCTTTTATGATTTAAAATAAAGATTACGTTTTAGATAAGTGGTCTTTGGTGCGTAGGGATGCACACCCTCATTTAGTTCTAGTTAATTTTTTGCCACAGTTATTATCACTATTGGCTTTTGTATATTTGTAGCTGTAGAATGTGCAGTTCCTTTGTGCAGATTTCCCACATATAAGACTTTGCCGTTGGAATTTAAAACTAGAAATTTGTGGTAAATGATTTGGCACTTTCCTGTTGGGGTGGTTTCACTATGTAACGTGAAGATCACACTATGGGTGTGAGTAGAGGCTGTACACTTTGCAAAGTGAATGTTTGCAGTAAGGTAAAAGTATGCTAGCACATGATTATTTGATTAAAGTGAACACAGCTATGCCTTATTTACAAATGTTTAACATTCACTTTGAGAAGACAACAGCCTCTACAACTTTAGTAAATGAATCCCTATGGGTCCAAAGGTACGGGAATACATTTTCCCTAGTTGTAGAAGATCTTTCTTTAAAATAGATTCATCCCAAGCATGTATTTTACAATATATATCAACAAATTATGTAATTCAAGATGAATCCACTAAAGGGCGTGCAATCATCAATGATTTTTGCAGAGCAGGTTTTGTACACTAATGTGTAAATGCAAACTGAAAAAAGTTCAAGTTTTAATCCTAATTGGGATTGTGGGGCTAAGAGAAAGGATAGATTTACATGTGACAGGATTAGAGAAAGCACATGGTAACTTTTTTTTTGTTATATAGTAGCAAAATCTGAATGTCATTGGAACGCTAGCAGCAGATTAAAACAGTATTAAAAAGAGAACATTTATTATACTGCAACTTCCCAGTTCTTATATGTAGCAGCTGCATTAGTTCACTTCTTTAGGCTTTCTTTCTATTTTCACCTGGTGATCCTGACAGTAAGTCTGTTGTTTTTCAACAGAACAAGCTGTCCTGTATATATAGTTAGATGTTTGCGACAAACCATTTAATACTGACAGGGGTGCTTACAATCAGGGCTGAAACGGGGGGGGGGGGGGGCGGTGCCCTGGGAGGAGAGTAGGAGGGGGCGGCAGGTTGTTAGAATGCAGAAGAGTATACTTATCCTATGCTCCATGTTGCCGTTACAGCCTTCAACAAAAGAGAGAGGAAGATGCACCCTTCCTGATTACCGAACTCCTCTCTGAGGCAGCAAGTCACGCCCCTTTTTAGAAAGGGAACACTCCCTTTCCCCGGCTCTCTCCTTGGGTTCCTGTTAGTGTGTCTGGCTGAGTTGGGGCTTTCACAGCACGTGCTCCAGTACAGGTGGGCGGAGCTAGAAGAGAAAATTACACAGGAGCCCCGATCACTGCTTCCTGCCCAGCGCACACAGCCGCTCTCCCTGGGGCAGAAAGAAGATCTCACAGGAGAGATGTCAGATGCTGTCTGTAAACCTGCCCTGCACCTTTCATTGCAGGTTTACTAAGAGAGAAAGTAACTTTCTTGAATAGGTTAGGAATATACTGGGACTTCTGAAGTGCTACATTGATGTATTCCGCAGACACATCTTTTTTAATAGGATATAATGAATACATATATGTAGCAGCTCAAAGTCCCAGTATATTCCTAACCTATTTAAAAATCTGAACATAAACAGCAAGGAAAGTGATTGCATTATAGAGCCAACTTCAGGAAAGTAAAAAAAAAAAAAAGTCCATCCTTTCAGTGTATGTGTTTGGGGGGAGAAATCGCCTCTTTCACTTACCTTATTCCATGTTCCAGCCAACTCCAGTGCTCTCTTCCTCCACACAAAGCCTTGACATCACATACCATACAGGGACATTAACCCTGTATAGTATGATGAGGAGGCCGGAGAGTGACCACAGCCAGTAACTTACCTAGAAGCTAAAGGGAACAAGTCATAGTGCTGGAGGGAGCCTACAGGAGTAAGGTAAAGCTGGGTACACACATGTTAAGATTTCTCCAGGTCAGCTGGGACTGGCTGAATTTCAGTCTGTGTGCAGCCCTCCCTGTTAGACAGAAGCAGATCGTTAGATCAGCTTCGATTGAACAGGACTGCTGGAAAACCTTGTTCAATCAGCAGCTTGCAGCCAATATAGAATACGTTAATCAGTGTATTCTGACAGTGGGGAGTATTATAATACAGTGTCTAATAAGGGGGGATTCCTGTATCCAAATGCCTTGTGTACATGCAAGAATCTGTCAGCTAGCAAGCTGAACAAAAAAAAAAAAAACGTGCACCTGTATCAACTTAAGAGGATGAATTCACCTTTTAGAACATGTTACATGTTACGACAATATTAAGGTTGTGACATGTTCTAGTTGCCCCCCCCTCAGCATTCCCCCTTAGTGTGACAGCAGGCAGAGGTTCTTCTCCCCTCACCTTTGGTCATATTTTAAAAGCACCCTAGCTATGCAGGCAGTGGTGGCTGGTGAAGTTTTAGGATGGGGGGGTGCCAGACCCCGCTCTTCCTTTTTGACCCCTCCCACTTCTCATAAGCCCCAGCACTTAAAGAATCCACCATAGAATCCACCCACTCCATCCCCTCCATTCCACTTGCTTCCACCCATAGTGTCAGGAGTATACAGCCCCAGAATCACAGGACAGAGTATACAGCCCCAGAATCACAGGACAGAGTATACAGCCCCAGAATCACAGGACAGAATATACAGCCCCAGAATCACAGGACAGAGTATAAAGCTCAGCATCACAGGACAGAGTATATAGCTCAGACTCACAGATCACACAGCCTCAAAGATACCCTCATCACAGATCAGGGTATATACAACTCAGCCTCACAGATCAGGGTATATACAGCTCAGCCTCAAAGAATTGTCATGTGTACCAGTTTATCACTGCCTCTGTGTTCACATTAGTAAATATCCACCCAAAAACCTACATAAACCGCTCAGGCCGTACGTTCCATCCACGGATCCGCGACATCACTTCCGGTTTCACACTGGCACAGAGAAACTGGAGGTGACGCCACGGCTCCAACACCAAGGAAATGACTGCAATATGTGAGTGTTGTTAAAGGGATAAATGTGGCGCTAACCAAAGGTGATAAACAATGGTAAGCCTTAGGAGATACCACCACAGGTAAATCCTAAGCAACAAAAAGCGATCTTTAATTAATGTCTCCTCAACATTGTAAAGCCAAAATATTGAGACCAATGCTAAACAATTAATGAGAATCTTAACCTCCAACTAAGCAGCAAACAGGAGTACAAATGGTTAAGAGTAATAAGGGGAAGATAATACCTCCTAGTACCCAAACAGGTGAAGCATATAAACGTGAAAATCAAGCATTATGGGCTAAAAATGCATAGAAAAGAATGGCATGTGAAGGCAGAATAATTTAATAAATAATAAAAAACAGAAACAAAATGATAAAAAAAATATTAACTAAATAAAGTACAACAAGTCATATCTACATAAGACTAAGAGGTGCAAAATATGCAGATACATGTGCAAAAAAATGCAGAGGAGTGAAGTAATGGTGATAGTCCAAATAATTAAGGTAGAATTTGAGGTAGAATATGCAATAAATAATACTGTGCAAAATATAGCAATCAGTGCAATGATGACAAATACAAAGTACTGTCACAAATTGACATAGTGAAAAAGATTATAGAACAATGAAAAAGATTATAAAACGAGTTAAAGATTATAAAACGAGTCTAAAGAATAGTCCAATAAGGTGCTTAATAATCAAATGGTGAACAAATCCAATAAATTGTTGATAGAGATCCCATACACAATGTGATCCGATTGTGGCAATCTCCCTCAATAAAAGAGATTCATCCAAATACGTCAGTGACACCGTGCAGCTACTCTCCAATGTGCATGAACAAATAGTTCCCCCAGCCTCTCACCTTATGTAAAGGCAAAATGAGCCTAAATGACAGGACACACTGGCCGATCCACTCCTGATCCCCCTTACTGACACCACTCCTATGGCTTTTCCGTTCAGGCCGCCAGATCAATATCCCAGGTGCCACAAACTCTCAGTCAGATAACATAAGGTAGTAATGAAGAGGAAAGGTAGGACTGCATAGTGTAGTAATTAGTATAAAACCATGTTTAATAAAAGTATTGCACTTACAATTAGAATGTTCATAAACAGCGTTTCACATGAGCAGTTTCATGATCTTGGCCGTGACCGGAAACACAGCGTCAACCGACTCTCTTACCTGACACGTTGCGTCACTGATCACGTGACTTTCTCAAAGGGTATAGAGTCGGGTGTACGGAGGTGACTTAATAAAGCAGAGCTGTTGCCATGGTGATCCTCATTAGAAGAACTAAGCTTACAATTAATTAAAATCAATATCAATCTGTATAAATAAATAATACTGATTGACAAGATAAATTAGACTTGATTAAAAAATAACTTTAAAAAGTTAAAACCGCCATAATTGCACAGCGACACCTGCTGGACGATTTAAGATAGAACTCTAATCTACAATAACTACATATAATCCTTATTGCATCAGGCAAACCAATAAAAGCAATGGTGTGCCATCTAGTGGATGTCTCAAGAAATAGCAGTCTCAATTCAAAACTCTTAAAATAATATCTTCATAAAACAATTATTAAAAAGCAATTGATAATGGGATCAGATACAGTACTAAAATAGCTAAATAGAAACAAATAAAGCACTAGTGGAGCAATAACTAAAAGAAACGGAGCTAGTTCACAAGACCAATAATTAATAGAAATATATATCAAAGAACTAAAATGAAGGGACCAATTAAATGGGAATTCAAAAATTGGAAATAAAACAATTCAGATCGAATTCCACGTTGTGTCCCAATGGTGCTAATGTACAGAGCTCATATATCCACCGAGATTCAGAATGACTCAATTTAATGACTTTATTGTCACTCCTCCAGTGTGGTTTGTATTTTTCAATCCCCCATACCATTAACGAAGAGGGGTCTCTGTTGTGGAACTGATCATAATGTCTGGACAAGCTATGTTTTGGAAAACCATTCTTTATGTTTTGTGTGGGTTCCCTCAATCTTTTCCAGAGTTCCCTTCTAGTTCTTCCAACATACTGGATTCGGCATGGACATTCCAAGAGCTAGACCACCCCTTCCGTTCTACATGATATGAAGTCTTTTATTTGATACTCCCTATCAGTTACGGTTGATTTGAAACTGAGTTTTTTCTTTTTGCTTTCTTTCGTATGCCTACAAGTATAGCATGTTTTACATGGAAAGAACTCCTTACCTTCAAAGAAAGAAAACTTCCTTTGAGGCGGGGGGTCCAGTATGTTCTTTGCAAAGAGGTCCCTCAAAGTAGGTGCTCAACAATACGTAAATCTGGGCTTTTCTGGTAATATTTCCCCTAAATGACGGTCGGCTTTTAGAATATTCCAATATGTTTTACATATTTTTGCTATTTGCCTAGGCTGCATGTTATAGTCCATAACAAATGGTACACCACTCATAGCTTCTTGGTTTCCAGTCGAATCTTCAATCAATTTCTTCCTATCAATGGCACCGGCTTCCTGTATTTTTTCTTTAATAAAATTCTATTGGTATTCCTTTTGAATAAATCTATCACCAATAAATTCGGCTTGTTTCATAAATACTTCCTGCTTCGTACAATTCCTTCTCAGCCTAATAAGTTGGGCTTTAGGTATGTTCTTCAGCCACAGTGTATAATGACAGCTATCCAATGGGAGGTAGCTGTTCCTATCAACCTGCTTAAAATGTGTTAGTGTTGACAAACAGCTACCTTCCCTTGAAATTTCGAGATCTAGTAAATGAATGCTTTGATCGCTAATTTCCCACGTCAATTTTATATTCTTGTTGTACGTATTCAAGTCAAAACCAAAATCCAACAAGCTTTCTCTATCACCTGCCCAAATGACGATAATATCGTCAATGAATCTCTTATATAGGAGGAGTTGCTGAGGTTTATTGTTGTATAATGCATCCTCCTCCCATTCCGCCATATACAGATTAGCTACGCTGAGCGCAAACTTAGCACCCATTGCTATTCCACAAATCTGTTTATAATAGTTGTTCTCATGCCAGAAATAGTTATGGTCTAAGCTATATTTCAGGCACTCCACAAAAAATTTCCTCTGTACGGCCTTCAATCCACTGAATTCTTTTAAGGCCCACTTAGTAGCTTGTATTTCTTCTCCATGATTAATAATGGTATACAACGACGCCACATCTGCTGTTGCCAAGTATACTGGTTTGTCATCAAGTTTAATAGTATCCAGCAATTGTATCAAATGTTTAGTGTCTCTTAGATAAGACTTGGTTTTCCTTACTAATGGCTGTAAGAACCAGTCTATATACTCCCCTATTCTAGCTCCAACCGAGTTTATCCCATTGACTATAGGTCTTCACGGTGGTTTTTCCTTGTTTTTGTAAATCTTCGGGAGAGTATAAATTACAGGAATACGACATCCCATTGGCTGGAGATATTTCCCTTCTTTTTTATTTAGTAGACCTTTAACCATCCCTTTTTCTATTAAATTGGCAAGGTCATCCTTATAAGCTACTATTGGGTTACTTAATAGTTTCTGATAGACATCTTTACCACTTAATTGTCGATTCAATTCATCTTGGTAATCTTTCTTTGATCGAACCACTTTGGCTCCTCCTTTGTGAGCTTGTCTGACCACAACATTATTCCTCTCTTCGAGTATTTTAATACCATTCTTTATATTGCCTGGATCATGAATCTTCTTCACCTTTAAGTCTTGAAAATCTTTTAAAACCATTCTTCGAAATACTTCAATATGTCCTTCTGTCCCTATAGGGGGATTAAACACCGATTTATTTTTCAGATCACTAAACTTGATCCCATTTTCTTCGGTGCTTATTCTTGTTATGTTCTCTCCTGGTTTATTGAGCATATATTTTTTAATGTGTAGACTCCTGGCAAACTTGTTAATGTCAACCTAGGCATTAAGTTTATTCAAATTTCTTTTAGGTGCAAACTTCAGGCTCTTATCTAGTACTCTAATTTCATCTTTTGTAAGCTCCACTCCGCTAATATTTATTATTCCCTCTCCTATCACCCTCTTCTTCTGTTTCTTTGCTCCTGCTCGGCATCCACGCCTTGATTTGTGCTTCTTCCAGATGGATTTTCTGAACCTCTTCTCTGAGATCTCCTTCCTTTCATTTCCCTGCCTTGGTCTTTTAATGAATCCCGGTTTCTTACTTCCCTCCTCAAATCTTTCTTTGATCTGTGATCTGGGCTCCTCCTGCTTGATCTTGGGGGTCCATTCTCCAATTGATGACGTCTGGGAGAATTCCGGCGTCTCATTTCTAAAAAACGCACCGGACTACTATCCCGTCTTTCATACTGATAGTTTGGTGTTCTCCCTCTTTCATAATGTTCTCTGGGTGTTCTCCCTCCCTCATCGATTCTTCTCAATTGTTCGTAGTAATTGTATGTTGGAATATTGTATCGATTCTCATAGGGTACTTGTTCCCATCTTCCATCATAATCATAAGGCCTGTTATTTCTAATTTCATTTTCATATCTTTGGCTTACATCTTGTCTCACAAGGTTTCTCCATGGTGGTGTCTGCGACTCTCTTCTATAAAGTGGCTGATGAGGAGGCCTTGATGGGTAATAAGCATTATTATTCTGCCAATTATTTTTCCAAAAAGGTTTTCTCCAATTGTTATTACCATTCATTTTTTGTCTCTGATTTGGGGTACTATAGTTGGTGCGATTTCCCTCTGAGGTATTATTAGATTGATTTTTTATTTTTTCTGAGATATCATTCATTTTCACCTCTTTCTCTGGGGAACTATTATTGGATTCTATCGTAGATTCTTCTAGTTTATTTTGCCATTTATAGAACAGATCATCCTCATAGTCTTTCATGTCTCTTTGATATTTTCTTTTCTTCCTTGCTGATGTTTCTTTATCCTTTTGTTCCATATCCCTCTGCAATTGCTTTGATAGGGCCTCGAATTTTGCATTGCTTTCTTTTAATTAGAAGATCAAGTAGTTCAAGACCCTTATCATTAAAGAATTGGATCCACTCATCAGTGGATTCTCTATCCAATAATCCATCATTGATGGGAACATCCCATTTAAATCTTGGTACCAGTCTATCCTTAATATATTTTTCATGCGTAGCTATATCCCACCAAGAAATAATCTTTGGTTAGCGCCACATTTATCCCTTTAACATTATTGCCTTTGGTGTGAGAACACTTTGATGTTGGCAGCTGCCCTGTTTTTTCTTTCTCTGTGGTTTGCGCATTAGTCTCCCCATTTGTTCACAATATGTGAGTGTTGCAGTGCATTGCTTTGTGCCACATGGTCTCCCAAAAGCAGCCAAATGAATCACGTGATTGCATAGACGTCACGCTGCCCATAGTGCACTGTGTCTGGCACCTGTACATAATGCATTTAAAGGACTTCTTTTTAATTAATTTATTTAAAGGAACATATATATATTCTCGGCCACCGTGAAGTCCATGCACAGCAGATGGATGAAGCAGTAGGAGAGCAGCCAAGTGGACAGAGCCAGGCTGCGGCATGCTCCAACGACAGACATTGCCATTTTTCTTCTCCCAGCTCAGGCTGCACGGCAACTCTGCCTCTGCACATGTCACCGCCGGGGACTCCACACTCCTTGGCTGCCACCAGCTCCCCCCACCTCCTCGTCTGCTCCTCTACACCTCTTCCCCACTGCTCATCTGCTCCAACCACCACTGCACACATCAGCCCACCCTTTTTGAAGCCAATTAGAGCCTCGGGCTTCTGAAAAAATAACCCATTGAAATCCATGTGTCCAGCGCCCTAAATGGAGATTAGGGGACGGGCGCATAGATTAGGGGGACAGCGCCCCTGCGCCACTAATAAGCGGGCTGCCACTGGTTTATAAGCTATGCATTAAATCAGGGGTCTCCAAACTTTCTAAACAAGGGCAAGTTTACTGTCCTTCAGTCTTTAGGGGGGCTGGACTGTGGTCATTCGGAGTAAAAAAGGTCTCGATCGCAGTGGGGAAAAAAACAAAGCCCCATCATAGTTATCAGTGGGAGGAATTGTGTTCCATCATTGGTGTCATTGGGACCCATTGTTGGTATCATTGGGAGGAATTGTGTCCCATTATTGCGATTGCTGGACCCTATTGTTAGTGTCATTGGGAAAAAATGTGCCCCATCATTAGTGTCATTTGGAGGAATTGTGTCCAATCATTGGTATCATTGGTCGTGATTTTTGGTGTCATTGGTAGAAATTATGTCCCATCATTGATGTCATTGAGAAGAATTGTGCCCCGTCGTTGGTGTCATTAGGAGGAATTGTGCCCCTTCATTGGTGTCAGTGCAGGGAATTATGCCCTATTGTTGGTATCAGTTATTGAAATAGTGGCCCAAGGGCCAAATAAGAGCAAGCAAAGGGCCACATCTGGTCACAGTTTGGAGACCACTGCATTAAAGTAAAAGCATAGTATAATTCTAGTGAGCATATATTTTTATTATTTTTGCAGTGATTTTCTTTTTTAAATGTTGTCTCTTTCATATTTTTGTTGTATTAAATGTGGACATTTCTAAATTAAGCATTAGAGGGAGCTCATACTCAAGTCTGCTTTACTATCATGAAATGATTCTACCAGATTGTACGGATAGTATCTTAAGCCTTGTACACACAGGTCGAAAATGGGTGACTTTTGGGCTGTGTGTGCAGCTGTCTGTTTTTACGACCAGCTTTTGTAGAGTTTTGGCATGCTGGAAAACAATTGTGTTCTGGTGGGGGGGGGGGCAGTCTCCCTGTCAAAATACAATAGCACAGTGGAAAAGATAGCTCCGCCAACATCGCTTGTGTTAGTATGGCAATCCTCTTTTTTTTGTTCAGGCCACTGGGTTGAACTAAATAAAAAACTTCTAGTGTGTACCCAGCTTTAGTGCCATGTATCCAATTATGTAGGCCAGAGAAGCTGGGCCAAGCTGTTCTGGTAATTCCTTACTCACTTTGCGAGAGCCATATGTTATAGAATATATTAGCATAACCTGGTGACCCAATGCAAATACAGAACCCATACCCTCCTCTGGAGGACCTGTGAAAAGAACTGTATTTGACTGTATGAGTGCAACATGCATTAGAAGATCTTGTACCCACTGTGCTTTAGCAGAAGGAATGTTATCTAGTTCTACTTTAAAATGCAAAACCACATACCCCATGGTTTTGCACTACAAAGTATATAATCAGGCCCCAATGGCATATACAGTATAGTCCAGCTCAATGTATACTGGCCAAAGTCTAGCAGTAATTTGAAGTATAAACACTAATCTTTTCATAAAACAACAGAAATCATACAACTCAGGGAAAGCCTACGTCAGGTGAAGGCCACAGGCCAAATTCATACATAGGTTGCCTGTATATTGTGCTCTGCAAATACTTGTGCATAGTTGTCACTTGCTCCCCCCCATTGTTTTGTATGTTACCTGCCTGTCCCTTATTTTTTTCAACATCATTCCCACCTCTGTGGGGTTTCCATTCTCATCTTTGATCAGTTTCTATGTTCTCAACTCCTGACTTTTGTCACCCAAGTATCTGCTTTGTTTAGTATTATTCCCATGGTAACATTTGGTTTACATCTCTATCATGTTCACAGTCCAGCTTGCTGTGATGTTTGCTCTCTTATCTGCTTACATCCTCTCCTATGAGATTGCTCTGTGATTGTCATTTTTGCACCTCTGCTCCGTTCCATCTCAGAATGCTCCCTTTATTAAACCTCAGTGGGATTCACTTCTTTGTAGTCCTCCTTGTCTAGCTTTACTTTGTATTAGACTGTACTCCGAGACCAAACATTCTCAACCAGGATTCCTCCAGAGATTGCTAGGTGTTCTCTGATCTGTGGCTGATTAACCTTTCATTTGATGGTGCCTGCATAATTCAGGCTTCAAAGCCACTTGGCAGAGCAAGCAGCCAGCAAATATGCCAATAATATTTTTAACTGGTTGTAAGGGTGACATTCCGACCACCAGTAAAGAAGGGCATTTTGTCTACTGACTACCAATGTAAGGGGCATTCTTTCCCCTGCACTCCGACAAGTTAAAGTAGTTGTAAACCTCAGACATGACATATAAACAAAGCATATCCCTTTATAGTGTGTACCTGCCCCAATTAAGAGCACTAAGTGTATTTTTTGTCTGCTGCTTCCTTCCTCTGCTATTAACATGAATTACTTCTGACAAGTTTTCCTGACACCAAGAGAAAAAAGGTGACAGGGAGGGAGTTCCGGCTAATTGACAGCCTCAGCTCTGGGCAGACAGGGTCTCTGCAGTGTGACTTCAGCTCTCCACGCCCTTTTTTGGACAGCTCAAACCAGCTTTATAAATTCTGAACTGATGTAAAGAAGAAAATAACTGAAGATAAACAGGTACAACTTATGTAAGAGGATTTGTTTCTTCTCTGTGTATCACCTGAGGCCAGTAACTTCTCTGGGTACAGTGCCTTGAAAAAGTATTCATACCCCTTGAAATTTTCCACATTTTGGCATTTTACAACCAAAAACATAAATGTATTTTATTGGGATTTTATGTGATAGACCAACACAAAGTGGCACATAATTGTGAAGTGAAAAAAAATGATAAATGGTTTTCAAAATTTTTTTACAAATAAATATCTGAAAAGTATGGCGAGCATTTGTATTCAGCCCCCTTTTCTCTGATACCCCTAAAATCGTGGAACCAATTGCCTTCAGAAGTCACCTAATTAGTTAATAGAGTCCACCTGTGTGTAATCTCAGTATAACTAAAAGTCGTGCACTCCACAAATCTGGCCTTTATGGAAGAGTGGCAAGAAGAAAGCCATTGTTAAAAGACAGCCATAAGAAGACCCATTTGCAGTTTGCAAGAAGCTTTGTGGGGGACACAGGCAATATGTGGAAGAAGGTGCTCTGGTCAGCTGAGACCAAAATGGAACTTTTTGGCATAAAAGCAAAACGCTATGTGGGGGAAAACTAACATTGCACATAATCCTGAACACAACATCTCCACCGTGAATCATGGTGGTGGCAGCATCATGTTGTGGGGATGCTTTTCTTCAGCAGAGACAGGGAAGCTGGTCAGAGTTGATGAGAAGATGGATGGAGCCAAATACAGGGCAATTTTAGAAGCAATTAAAGTCTGCAAAAGACTTGAGACTAGGGCGTAGGTTCACCTTCCAGCAGGACAACGACTCTAAACATACAGCCAGAGCTACAATGAAATGGTTTAGATCAAAGAATATTCATGTGTTATGCCCTGTACACACGGTCGGACTTTCCGACGGAATATGTGCGATTGGAGCTTGTTGTCGGAAATTCCGACCGTGTGTGGGTTCCATCAGACTTTTTCCATCGGAATTTCCGACACACAAAGTTTGAGAGCATGCTATAAAATTTTCCAACAACAAAATCCGATCCTTTAAATTCCGATCGTGTGTAAACAAATCCGACGGACAAAGTGCCACGCATGCTCAGAATAAATTAAAAAACGAAAGCTATTGGCTATTGCCCCGTTTATAGTCCCGACGTACGTGTTTTACGTCACCACGTTCAGAACGATCGGATTTTCCGACAACTTTGTGTGACCGTGTGTATGCAAGACAAGTTTGAGCCAACATCCGTCAGAAAAAATCCATGGATTTTGTTGTCGGAATGTCCGATCAATGTCCGATCGTGTGTACGGGGCATATGAATGGCCCAGTCAAAGTCCAGACCTAAATCCAATTGAGAATCTGTAGCAAGACTTGAAAATAGCTGTTCACAGACACTCTCCATCCAATTTGACAGAGCTTGAGCTATTTTGCAAAGAGGAATGGGCAAAAATGTCACTCTTCAGATGTGCAAAGCTGGTAGAGACATCCCCGAAAAGTCTTGCAGCTGTAATTGCAGCGAAAGATGGTTCTACAAAGTATTGACTCAGGGGGGCTGAATACAAATCCATGCCACACTTTTCAGATATTTATTTGTAAAAAGATTTGAAAACCATTCAAATCCCAATAAAATACATTTACATTTTTGGTTGCAACATGACAAAATGTGGAAAATTTTAAGGAGTATGAATACTTTTTCAAGGCACTGTATATGTTAGGGATGTACCGAAATTTTGTCCAAGAATGTTGTGTTTTCAGAATGTTGGCAAATGTTTGTTTTCAGAATGTTGGCAAAAGAAAAAAAATGCAGATAATTGCACCGATAATCTTGCATGCACAGTAGCGGTGGTCGCACCGCCAGATGCCGCCCATTGCGGAGTGTCATCCCGGTCAAGATCCTGTCTTCCCCACCCTCCGCCTCCTCCCCTCCTCCTCTCATTGCAGAGCCGCGATCTCTGTGTGTCAGGGAGCTGAATTGTCCAGGCCATAGTAACAATGTCCCGCCTCCTGTGATAGACGGTACACTGATCAAATGGCGGGACGTTGAATCAGTGTGTCGAGATCACAAGATGCGGGACATTGTTTCTGCGGCCCGGACAATTCAAATCCAGCTCCATGACACACGAGATCGCCGCTCTGATCCGAACACAGGCAGGCTGCATCCACAGGCACTGATGAGGCTGCATGATGGGCACAGGTAGGCTGCTGCATTTGATGGGCACAGGCACTGGTGAGGCTGCATGATGGGGGCAGGCAGGCTGCTGCATCTGATGGGCACAGGAATTGGTGAGGCTGCATGATGGGCACAGGCAGGCTGCTGCATCTGATGGGAACAGGCACTGGTGAGGCTGCAGGATGGGTACAGGCAGGCTGCTGCATCTGCTGGGCACTGGCACTGGTGAGGCTGCTGCATCTGATGGGCACAGGCACTGGTGAGACTGCATGATGGGCACAGGCAGGCTGCATCTGACTGGTAGGCTGCATCTGACAGGCACTGGTGAGGCTGCATTGATCTCTTGTATCATGTGTGCAGTCTCTGACCGTCTCCTGTATCATGTCTACTAGAGGTGCACCGAATGAAAATTTTGTTAATTCTATTAGCAGTGTGTTTAGGTTTAAGTAAGAGATTGCAGACATGATACAAGTGATGGTAGGAGGCTGGGAACTAGGGATGAGCTTGATGTTTGGGTGGAACGTGAGTTTGACTCGAACATCGGGAGTTCGCTCGTTCACCGAATATCGAACAATATGGGGCGTTCGCAGGAAATTCGAGCGCCAGAGTAATGCCCCATAATGCACTGCGAGGTCGCAGTGCATTGCTTTATGATGATTGGCCAAAGCATGCACCTGACCTGCATGCTTTGGCTAATCCCAGCGCCCTATGCCATAATTGGCCAAAAACAGGGTGCCTTTGGCCAATCATGGCTCAGGGGGACTATGTATAAGGCTGCCTGCATGGCGGCCCTGTGTAGTGTTGTTGGCGTGGACGGAGACATAGCTTGATTTAGATTGAGCAGGCAAGTTATTCAGTTAGTGGTGGTGTATTTAATATATATATATCTATATATATATATATATATATAGATATATATATATATTATATCTATATATACAGTCAGTCTAGTGTGTATATATAGATATATATATATATATATATATATATATATATATATATATATACACAGTGGGGACGGAAAGTATTCAGACTCCCTTAAATTTTTCACTCTTTGTTATATTGCAGCCATTTGCTAAAATCATTTAAGTTAATTTTTTTCCTCATTAATGTACACACAGCACCCCATATTGACAGAAAAACACAGAATTGTTGACATTTTTGCAGATTTATTCAAAAATAAAAACTGAAATATCACATGGTCCTAAGTATTCAGACCCTTTTGCTCAGTATTTAGTAGAAGCACCCTTTTGATCTAATACAGCCATGAGTCTTTTTGGGAAAGATGCAACAAGTTTTTCCACACCTGGATTTGGGAATCCTCTGCCATTGCTCCTTGCAGATGCTCTCCAGTTCTGTCAGGTTGTATGGTAAACGTTGGTGGACAGCCATTTTTAGGTCTCTCCAGAGATGCTCAATTGGGTTTATGTCAGGGCTCTGGCTGGGCCATTCAAGAACAGTCACGGAGTTGTTGTGAAGCCACTCCTTCGTTATTTTAGCTGTGTGCTTAGGGTCATTGTCTTGTTGGAAGGTAAACCTTCGGCCCAGTCCGAGGTCCTGAGCACTCTGGAGAAGGTTTTCATCCAGGATACCCCTGTACTTTACTTGGCTGCATTCATCTTTCCCTCGATTGCAACCAGTCATCCTGTCCCTGCACACCCCCACAGCATGTTGCTGCCACCACCATGCTTCATTGTTGGGACTGTATTGGACAGGTGATGAGCAGTGCCTTTTTTTCTCCACACATACCGCTTAGAATTAAGGCCAAAAAGTTATATCTTGGTCTCATCAGACTAAAGAATCTTATTTCTCACCATCTTGGAGTCATTCAAGTGTTTTTTTAGCAAACTCCATGCTGGCTTTCATGTGTCTTGCACTGAGGAGAGGCTTCCGTCGGGCCACTCTGCCATAAAGCCCTGACTGGTGGAGGGCTGCAGTAATGGTTGACTTTCTACAACTTTCTCCCATCTCCCGACTGCATCTCTGGAGCTCAGCCACAATGATCTTTGGGTTCTTCTTTACCTCTCTCACCAAGGCTCTTCTCCCCCAATAGCTCAGAAGGCCAGCTCTAGGAAGGGTTCTGGTCGTCCCAAACGTCTTCTATTTAAGGATTATGGAGGCCACTGTGCTATTAGGAACCTTAAGTGCAGCAGAATTTTTTTTGTAACCTTGGCCAGATCTGTGCCTTGCCACAATTCTGTCTCTGAGTTCTTCAGGCAGTTCCTTTGACCTCATGATTCTCATTTGCTCTGATATGCACTGTAAGCTGTATGGTCTTATATAGACAGGTGTGTGGCTTTCCTAATCAAGTCCAATCAGTATAATCAAACACAGCTGGACTCAAATGAAGGTGTAGAACCATCTCAAGGATGATCAGAAGAAATGGACAGCATATTGGAGTCAAATATATGAGTGTCACAGCAAAGGGTCTGAATACTTAGGACCATGTGATATTTCAGTTTTTCTTTTTTAATAAATCTGCAAAAATGTCAACAATTCTGTGTTTTTCTGTCAATATGGGGTGCTGTGTGTACATTAATGGGGAAAAAAATGAACTTAAATGATTTTAGCAAATGGCTGCAATATAACAAAGAGTGAAAAATTTAAGGGGGTCTGAATACTTTCCGTCCCCACTGTATATATTTATATATACTCTGCAGCATCCATTCAGTGTAGCCTAGAGATCTACATTCTACAGTGCATCCCGTGGGGTACTATTTCTAATCTCCTTCAGGCAGTGTATTTGAAATATATATACAGTCAGTCTAGTATGTGTATATATATATATATATATATATATATATATATATATATATATATATATATACACTCTGCAGCATCCAGTGTAGCGTATATCTACAGTGCATTCTGTGGTGTACTGTTTCTACTACTTTTCTGGTGGTGTACACAGCACACAAAACAGTGCAACCATAGTGCAGTTTCTCCTACTTTTCTGGTGGTGTACACAGCACACAAAACAGTGCAACCATAGTGTAGTTGCTTCTACTTTTCTGGTGGTGTACACAGCACACAAAACAGTGCAACCGTAGTGCAGTTGCTACTACTTTACTGGTGGTGTACACATTACTTAATACACTGCAGCCATAGTGCAGTTGCTACTACTTTTCTGGTGGTGTACACATTACTTAATACACTGCAGCCATAGTGCACTTGCTCCTACTTTTCTGGTGGTGTACACAGCACATAAAACAGTGCAACCGTAGTGCAGTTGCTCCTACTTTTCTGGTGGTGTGCACAGCACACAAAACAGTACAACCGTAGTGGAGTTGCTACTACTTTTCTGGCGGTGTACACATTACTTAATACACTGCAGCCGTAGTGCAGTTGCTCCAACTTTTCTGGTGGTGTATACAGCACACAAAACAGTGCAACCATAGTGCAGTTGCTCCTACTTTTCTGGTGGTGTACACAGAACACAAAACAGTGCAACCATAGTGCAGTTGCTCCTACTTTTCTGGTGGTGTACACTGCACACATAACAGTGCAACTGTAGTGCAGTTGCTTCTACTTTTCTGGTGATGTACACAGCACACAAAACAGTGCAACTGTAGTGCAGTTGCTCCTACTTTTCTGGTGGTGTACACAGCACACAAAAACAGTGCAACCATAGTGCAGCTGCTCCTACTTTTCTGGTGGTGTACACAGCACACAAAACAGTGCAACCGTAGTGCAGTTGCTCCTACTTTCCTGGTGGTGTATACAGCACACAAAACTGTGCAACCGTAGTGCAGTTGCTACTACTTTTCTGGTGGTGTACACATTACTTAATACACTGCAGCCATAGAGCACTTGCTCCTACTTTTCTGGTGGTGTACATAGCACACAAAACAGTGCAACCGTAGTGCAGTTGCTCCTACTTTTCTGGTGGTGTACACAGCACACAAAACAGTACAACCTGCTACGTACCTCGTAGTAGAGCCTTACTTGTAGGATGAGACCTCTCTTACAGCCCTGGTTCAGGAGCTACTGGAGTAGGGACAGCGGACCCGTGAGCGCAGTGGGGTAGGAGTGCCTGTGGAAGTTGCAGCGGCTGGCATAGCAGCAGGATGATGACCCTCCAGGGATGGCTGGAACTGCAGATGACAGCAGAGGCAGGAACAGGTCAGCGACCTGATGAGCTGGTGAATGCAGGATCAACAGCAAGCTGGAGCTGGGTAAGACAAACCAGGTGAGTACAGGCATACACAGAGCAAGACAGCAGGCAGTAGCGGAGTCAGACAAGCCGGGTCAGAGCAGGTAATCAGGCAGGTAATACAGCAGGCAGATAAAAAACAAAAAATTAACCCTGCGCTTGCTCAACAATTCAGCAGCTCACACAACAAACAGAATATTTTGTTCAAGGTAACAGGTATATAAAAGTGTAGCGCTATTGCGCCAAATAACCATATAGACAAAAAATATATTATTACATGCACAAATGTGATGAAGAAAATATATATATATAAAAAATGCAAAATAAAATCTCTGGTGATCCTCAAGTGTCACTTATGTACAATGATTGTTCATAGTCCAAACTTGAATGAAACGGTCCTGTTCACCACGTGAGTAACCAATATAGAAAACTAATGTGATGGGACCACCACCCAGATAAAATGCAGGCTTACCAAAAGGGTTGGACTCAAAAGAACATATGCTCTCTGAGTCAGACGGGCTTATATTGCCAACCGGCAATGGAGGAAGGACCTTTAAAGTCAATGAAGATGGAACTCCAGAGGCATCGAAGCTTTAAGAGAATCTTCTTCTTATAGGTGGTTAATCACGTCTCAAGAGAATGGCCCATAAAAAATAAAAAGGGGCTACATAGCATAATTCCGTAAGTAAAACACATTTATTGATAAAAAGTAAAACACTTACATTTTATGCAGTAAAAAAGCACTTAGTATAAAATCGTGGCGGCAGTGGAGTCTCATGACGCGTTTCGTCTCACTAGACTTCGTCTGGGGTGCTCATCCACTGCTGCCGTGCTCCCTAATAAAGATACTGTGACCCCGATGATGGGAATCCAGCTCGTACCAAGTTCATCCAAAATGGCAGACCCGCGTGCGTTCCAAGCCTCACTATTACATCCTGTTTTGCGTTCCAGCACCTTAA
This sequence comes from Aquarana catesbeiana, assembly GCF_042186555.1. Classification (NCBI taxonomy): domain Eukaryota; kingdom Metazoa; phylum Chordata; class Amphibia; order Anura; family Ranidae; genus Aquarana; species Aquarana catesbeiana. The sequence continues at coordinate 835,636,161 of NC_133324.1, read as the reverse complement.
ATGTATTTCTTATATTTCCCTGTATATATTACTTTGCTGAATCATGCATAATATTTGTCCAAAATCACAAATTAAGACACCGCCTAATAAGTAAAGTTTAAAAGCTAAGAGAAAGCTGTCCCTCTCTAATTCCGGCGAGTTCCGGGCTTGCCGTCTTGCAATATGCAAGACGGCGTGCATTCCGTATCAAGACCTCCTGACTAAGCTTATGTCACAACGTCAGGGTCAGACCTGCGCTTCACACGAAGTGGAGCGCATAACAAAGCTTCCAATAGTGGCATGCGTTCCACATCTCTATGTGACGGTCGAACGTGCGTTGTGGCGTCATGACAGGCTATACGTATCGAAGCGTCACTGGGATTGGCAGATGTGACACCCTTACGTAATGCAAAAAATGGACCGCTAGGCAGATATGTCCATCTGCGAACAACAGGGTTGACCAAAATAGTACGTATTATATGAGTGGCCACCCATATCACATCTCGCTACCTTCTGAACCATAAGAAAATAAACAAATTAAACAAGGTGTGATCATTAAAAATGTGATCAAAAAAATAATGTGATCAAAAAATATTCACAATATACATCCCGTCGTTATACAAAAATATTATTATATAAATAAATATAAGTACATCCTAGTGTCTATGTGACTTATAAATAAATTAAATCATATGAATAAGATTTTATATGTGGTGTGTGCCAAAAGACATAAAAAATGTATTCTAGAAAACTCTAGAATTCCCGACAGGGAAATAAATAAGTTAGAAAAGTATAATGAATATAAAAAAAGGAGAAAATGTTTTCTTAGAAAAATTTGTTTAGAAACATTCTTTATATACTTAAATTGTCACTATAAAGGTCCGAGATGGGTTCTCTGTGGGTCTCACTGAATATAGACAAAAGAAATTAAATATCATATATGTATGAAATGGTATATGCACTAAATATATCCCGACCAAAACAGTCTGGATTACAGTTTAGGAATGTAGCTCCCGCAGTTAAAATCTTTAGAGACCTCATCCTTGAGGACCTTGCAAAACAACCTGAGAAACCCCATTCGACATCCACCATTGTCAAAAGAGGGATTACAATCTTTATGCGCACGGAAGAATTTAGTTGTCCGCCCGGCCAACAAGGGGGATGGCATAGTGGTTTTAGATAAAAGCCAATATGAGGAGGAGATGTATCGTATCCTGAGCGAACCAGATACATACATGGAACTCCCCAATAACCCTACCAACACATATAAAAAACAGCTCCAGAAACTTCTATCTAAGGGTTATGATTTAAAAATTTTAAACAAAAAAGAGAAAGCATTTTTGATACCTAACGCACCTAGAATCCTTACCATTTATTATTTACCGAAAATAAATAAAAATCCGGTGTGCCCTCCAGGCAGGCCCATCATGAGTGGCATTAATTCCATCACCTCACGAGTAGGTAAATATATAGATTTTTATTTGCAACCCTTAGTTAAGAAAACACCTTCTTTTTTGAAAGATACCAGCTCTACGATTAGACTCCTCGAAAACGTTGAATTACAGGATGGCAATATCAAGGCCACGGCTGATGTGGCATCATTATATACTTGTATACCACACGAAAGAGGTATAGAGGCGGTTAGATACTTTTTAGACCACGAACAATCTTTGGCATCCTTTCAATGTGAATATCTGATAGAGCTTCTTGAATTAGCAACCAAACATAATTATTTTTGGTTCAATTAGCGTTATTACCTCCAACAACGTGGAGTGGCGATGGGAGCGAAATTCTCTCCAAGCTTTGCAAATCTCTTTATGGCCAAGTGGGAGGAGGATGTCGTCTTGGTACTGTGGGTGAGGTACATAGACGACATCCTCCTCCTATAGAGCGGGACTTCAGAGACATTGAGGCAATTCTTTGAGCACCTCAACTCCAATGACAGAGGTATTTCTCTGACATATGAAGCCAGTGAAACCAAAATCCATTTTCTTGACTTAGAAATCAAAATTGTGGACAAACAGTTCAAATTTAACACATATTTCAAACCAACAGACCGAAATAGTTTCATTCCTATTGATAGCTGCCACCACAGATCCTGGCTTAGTGCAGTTCCATGCAGTCAGTTCCTTAGACTCCGTAGGAACTGTACTGACACAGATATATTTATCACACAAGCAGAAATTTTGAAACAAAGATTTTTGGACAAAGGATATGACAATGCCAGTCTAGACTTTGAACTCCAGAGAGCTACCAACATAGATAGGGAGTCCCTACTTATGACCAAACCAGAAAGAGAACCAAACACCACATTTAAATGGGCTATGTTGACCTCATTCTCAATACAGCATAAGCAAATTAAAAATATCATGAGGAAACATTGGGATGTTCTCAGACATGACAACATTCTAGGGAAGACGTTGCCCGAACAGGCTAAAGTCATCTTTAAAGGAGCACTATCCCTGCAGGGCCGTATAGCACCCAATGTTATTAATTCTCCAGTGCGTCCCTCCTTTCTCCATGACTGGATGGGTTTTTTTCCATGTAGGAAATGTGTAGTTTGCCAACATAACACACTAGAGAGACGTAAAGTGACGGAGTTTGTATCCACAGCCACGGGAAGGAGATACACTATTAAACCATTTTGCACATGTAGTTCGAGATATGTAGTGTATTTAATTACTTGTCCTTGTGGTAAACAATATGTTGGCCGTACAACAAGGACATTCTCTATAAGAGTGGGCTAACACATTGCTCTAATCAAGGGCAGGGATTCGAAACATAGTGTCCCTAGACACTATAAAGAATTGCATAACAGCATTCCAATGGGCCACAGGGTATGAATGTGGAATTGGATATTAATGCCTTTATTAATGATTCCTAAGCTGTAATCCAGACTGTTTTGGTAGGGATATATTTAGTGCATATACCATTTCATACATATCTGATATTTCATTTCTTTTGTCTATATTCAGTGCGACCCAGAGAGAACCCATCTCGGACCTTTATAGTGACAATTTAAGTATATAAAGAATTTTTCTAAACAGATTTTTCTAAGAAAAACTTTTCTCCTTTTTTATATTCATTATACTTTTCTAACTTATTTATTTCCCTTTCGGGAATTCTAGAATTTTCTAGAATACATTTTTTATGTCTTTTGGCACACACCACATATAAAATCTTATTCATATGATTTAATTTATTTATAAGTCACATAGACACTAGGATGTACTTATATTTATTTATATAATAATATTTTTGTATAACGACGGGATGTATATTGTGAATATTTTTTGATCACATTATTTTTTTGATCACATTTTTAATGATCACACCTTGTTTAATTTGTTTATTTTCTTATGGTTCGGAAGGTAACGAGATGTGATATGGGTGACCACCCACATAATACGTATTATTTTGGTCAACCCTGTTGTTCGCAGATGGACATATCTGCCTATCGGTCCATTTTTTGCATTACGTAAGGGTGTCACATCTGCCGATCCCAGTGACGCTTCGATAAGTATAGCCTGTCATGACGCCACGACGCACGTTCGACCGTCACATAGAGACGTGGAACGCACGCCACTATTGGAAGCTTTGTTATGCGCTCCACTTTGTGTGAAGTGCAGGTTCGACCCTGACGTTGTGACGTAAGCTTAGTCAGGAGGTCTCGATACAGAATGCACGCCGTCTTGCATATTGCAAGACGGCAAGCCCAGTACTCGCCGAAATTAGAGAGGGACAGCTTTCTCTTAGCTTTTAATCTTTACTCATTAGGCGGTGTCTTAATTTGTGATTTTGGACAAATATTATGTATGATTCAGCAAACTAATATATACAGGGAAATATAAGAAAAACATTTAAGGTGCTGGAACGCAAAACAAGATGCAATAGTGAGGCTTGGAACGCACGCAGGTCCGCCATTTTGGATGAACCCGGAAGTGCATGATTGAACTTGGTACGAACTGGATTCTGATCATGGGGGTCACAGTACCTTTATTAGGGAGCACGGCAGCAGTGGATGAGCACCCCAGACGAAGTCTAGTGAGACGAAACGCGTCATGAGACTCCACTGCCGCCACGATTTTATACTAAGCGCTTTTTTACTTTTTTTATCAATAAATGTGTTTTACTTACGGAATTATGCTATGTGGCCCCTTTTTATTTTTTATGGGCCGTTCTCTTGAGATGGGTAACCACCTATAAGAAGAAGATTCTCTTAAAGCTTCGATGCCTCTGGAGTTCCATCGTCATTGACTTTAAAGGTCCTTCCTCCATTGCCGGTTGACAATATAAGCCCGTCTGACTCATAGAACATATGTTCTTTTGAGTCCAACCCTTTTGGTAAGCCTGCATTTCATCGGGGTGGTGGTCCCATCACATTAGTTTTCTATATTGGTTACTCACGTGGTGAACAGGACCGTTTCATTCAAGTTTGGACTATGAACAATCATTGTACATAAGTGACCCTTGAGGATCACCAGAGACTTTATTTTGTATTTTTTATATATATTTTTTCTTCATCACATTTGTGCATGTAATAATATATTTTTTGTCTATATGGTTATTTGGCACAATAGCGCTACACCTTTATATACCTAATACAGCAGGCAGAACTAGGGTCAGATAAACAGGCAGAGGTCGGGCAACGGGTAACATGCAGGTGGTATCGGCAGGGTCAGACAAGCGGGGGTCGGGATTGGAGATAGCGGGTAGGTTAGTCAAGTCGGGTTGGTACAGATGATCAGCTGGCAGAACACAGATTACTAGGCACAGAGCTGCAGATTAAACAGCACTGCACAAGTGCAGCTGCTGTTCCTTTGAAGGCCTCTTGGCGCCAAGCAGCGCTAACCTGCACGTGCGCGCACCCGTTGAGCATGTGCATGCACCCGCGGCGCTCGCTGGCGCACCTGAGGTGCACACAGGCGCACCTGGGCAAACAGGCACCATTGTTCAGCCTGAACAAGAATGCATGCGCGCATGGGTGCACGCACATACCCCTGTTCTGTCCTAGCAGGTCCCTGACACAACCGTAGTGCATTTGCTACTACTTTTCTGGTGGTGTACACAGCACACAAAACAGTGCAACTGTAGTGCAGTTGCTCCTACTTTTCTGGTGGAGTACACAGCACACAAAACAGTGCAACTGTAGTGCAGTTGCTCCTACTTTTCTGGTGGTGTACACATTACTTAATACACTGCAGCCATAGTGCACTTACTCCTACTTTTCTGGTGGTGTACACAGCACGCAAAACAGTGCAACCGTAGTGCAGTTGCTCCTACTTTTCTGGTGGTGTACACAGCACGCAAAACTGTGCAACCGTAGTGCAGTTGCTCCTACTTTTCTGGTGGTGTACACAGCACACAAAACAGTGCAACCGTAGTGCAGTTGCTACTACTTTTCTGGTGTACACATTACTTAATATACTGCAGCCGTAGTGCAGTTGCTCCTACTTTTCTGGTGGAGTACACAGCACACAAAACAGGGCAACCTGTTACGTACCTTGTAGTAGAGCCTGACTTGTAGGATGAGACCTCTCTTACAGCCCTGGTTCAGGAGCCACTGGAGTAGGGACAGTGGACTCGTGAGCGCAGTGGGGTAGGAGTGCCCGTGGAAGTTGCAGAGGCTGGCACAGCAGCAGGATGATGACCCTCCAGGGATGGCTGGAACTGCAGATGACAGCAGAGGCAGGAACAGGTCAGCGACCTGATGAGCTGGTGGATGCAGGATCAACAGCAGGCTGGAGCTGGGTGAGACAAGCCGGGTGAGTACAAACATACACAGAGGAAGACAGCAGGCAGTAGCGGAGTCAGACAAGCCGGGTCAGAGCAGGTTATCAGGCAGGTAATAGAGCAGATGTGTGCTGGCGCACCTGAGGCGCACACTGGCGCACCTGGGCAAACAGGTGCCATTGTTCAGCCTGAACAGGAATGCGCATGTGCATGGGTGCACACGCACGTACACCCGTTCTGTCCTGGCAGGTCCCTGAAATTGCCCCCTGCCAAAGGGCAGCCTCCGGATGCCTAACCGGTATCTCTTCCCAGGATGGGCAAGAAAAAAGTCACGGATTAACCTCTTAGCATGAATGTTGCTATCGGGTTCCCAGGAGTTGTCCTCCGGACCATACCCCCTCAATTTAATCAGGAAATGTAATTGCCCTCGCCGTTTCCTGCAATCAAGAATGGCCTCCACCTCGTATTCCTCACTTCCGTCAACTAAAACAGGTTCTGGCTCCTCTATCAGAAAAAGGGATCAGGTACTGCAGGTTTTAACAATGAGACATGAAATACTGGGTGAATATTTAAAGAGTCAGGTAAGGATAATTTGTACGACACCTCATTAATCTTTCTTCTCACTGGAAAAGGTCCCATGAACCTGGTTGCAGAATTCATCCTGCCTTCGCAGAGGGAGCAGAGGATGAAACATCTTCAGGAGGCCATGAAAAAAGGTTTGTGCAATGCGTTTCCAGAGCCTGGGAGGTTACAATTTCCTGGTGCTGGACAACGTGTTACTGAGGCTTCGGTCAGTCAGAAGAAGAGCAGTGGAAAAGGTGGCCGGCTGACTGATGCCTTTAGACAATTTTTTAGTCCTCAGCGCCAAGGTCTGATAGGTTCAAGCAACCATCCCCAACGTCTGCATTACATGGTGCAGGAATATCTTGGGGCAAGAGCAGACTTGGAGACCTTTCCAACAGACCATCCACTGGGTTACTGGGTCTTGAGGATGGACCACTGGCCAGAACTTGCTCAATATGCAATTGAGCTACTGGCCTGTCCTGTACACAGCATTCTTTCTGAACGCACATTCAGTGCTGCTGGAGGGTTTGTAACAGATCATAGAGTACGCCTGTCCACAGACTCCGTTGATAGACTCACATTCATAAAAATGAATCAGTCTTGGATCAGCAGCAGCTATCAAGCACCTGATGCTGATGTAACTGATTGATTTTTGTATTGATGTGGGATCCCATGAAGACTGCCTATGCTGAGTGACTATCCTACTCCTCCTCAATCTTGATGATGCTAGCTGACCAACAATATTTCTGGTTTAGGGCACCACCACTGCCTAAGGCTCAATTTTTCTGCCCCTGTTTGACAGGGGCATGTAATTACAATTTTTGATCAAATATTTCACAGCAGGGCCCGTTCCTGCGCCTAACAAGCGTAACTGTGAGGGGTTACAGTGTTGTGGCACCACCACCACTGCCTAAGGTCCAATTTTTCTGCCCCTGTTTAACAGGAGCATGTAATTACAATTTTTGATCAAATATTTCATAGCAGTTCCCATTCCTGCGCTCAACAAGCGTAACTGTGAGGGGTTACAGTGTTGTGGCACCACCACTACCACCACTGGCTAAGGCCCAATTTTTCTGCCCCTGTTTAACAGGGGCATGTAATTACAATTTTTGATCAAATATTTCACAGCAGGGCCCGTTCCTGCTTCCACCAAGTGTAACTGTGAGGGGATACAGTGTTGTGGCACCACCACCCAAGGCCCAATTTTGTTGCCCCTGTTTAACAGGGGCATGTAATTACAATTTTTGATCAAATATTTCATAGCAAGGCCCGTTCCTGCGCCCAACAAGCGTAACTGTGAGGGGTTACAGTGTTCTGGCACCACCACCAAAGCCTAAGGCCCAATTTTTCTGCCCCTGTTTAACAGGGGCATGTAATTACAATTCTTGATATAATATTTCACAGCAGGGCCCGTTCCTGCGCCCACCAAGAGTAACTGTGAGGGCTTACAGTGTTGTGGCACCACCACCCAAGGCCCAATTTGGCTGCCCCTGTTGAACAGGGGCATGTAATTACAATTTTTGATCAAATATTTCATAGCAGGGCCCGTTCCAGCGCCCAACAAGCGTAACTGTGAGGGGTTACAGTGTTCTGGCACTACCAACACCTAAGGCCCAATTTTCTGTAGAGTATTTAGGGCAGGCCGTATAGTATATATACTTCTGTTCAGAGTATAGAGCGCCTGGGGGCCCCCCACGCCATTTTCTTTTTTAAATTTGGGTGTGGGGTTCCCCTTAATATCCATACCAGACCCAAAGATCCTTGTAATGGGCTGGGGGGGGACCCATGCTGTTTTTCTCAATGATTTTCATGTATATTGCTGGGATCCGACAATACATTACAGCCGCAAGCAGTTTTAAATTACTTTTTTTCCTTTAGAAATGTCATTTTGCTGTGGTATTGTTCTAAACATGGGAAAACTGCACCAATTTAAAGGCATACTATAGACACCCCCCAGGCACGATATTTAAAGGAATAATTCATTTTTATTGTTTCACTTTAAACATCATTAAAATCATTGCTCCCGAAAAAACAGACGTTTTTTAAAACTTTTTTTGCATTGATACATGTCCCCTGGGGCAGGACCCGGTCCCCAAACACTTTTTAGGGCAAAAACTTGCATATAAGCCTTTAAAATTAACACTTTTGATTTTTCATGTTTGTGTCCCATAGACTTTAACAGTGTTCGCATGTTCGAACAAACTTTTTGGCATGTTCGGATGTTCTGGTGCGAACCGAACCGGGTGTGTTTGGCTCATTCCTACTGGGGACACGATACAAGAGATGATTAGAGACTGTGGACATGATACAAGTGATGTTTACAGACCATGGACATGATACAAGAGATGGTTAGAGATTGTGGACATGATACGAGAGATGGTTAGAGACTGGTGACATGATAGAAAAGATGGTTAGAGACTGTGGACATGATACAAGAGATGGTTAGAGACTGCAGACTGCATTTTTCTTGAGCTTTTCTTGCGCTAAAGGTGCCAATAATGGCCAACTATAAATTCATATTAATTGAAATTGATGATATTAATTAAAAAGTCGAACATAATATAGGAGTCGACCGATATATCGGTTGTTTTGTAATTTTTTAATTAACCAGCATCGGCCGATTGTGCTGCAAATTAGGATGATTAATTTATGCACTAGATCCAACTTGCGGGGCTACTCAGCGCGACTTTAGCGCGGTTCTGTAATAGAAGTCAATGCAAGTTGCCTGAAGTCTCCCTGTCAGAGCGACTTAAAGCGGAGTTCCACCCTAAAGTGGAACTTCCGCTCACCGGATTCCTCCCCCCCTCCGGTGCCACAATTGGCACCTTTCAGGGGGGAGGGGGGTGCAGATACCTGTATAATACAGGTATCTGCACCCACTTCCGGGAATACCTAGCCGCAGATAGCCGCAAATGCCCGCCCCCCCTCCCGTTGTGTTCTGGGAAACACACAGTTCCCAGAACACAACGGGGACCAGTGAAGCCGCAACGCTTCACTTCCTGATTCCCTGACCGAGGATGGCAGTGGGGGCAGCCGAGAGACGAGCGATCGATCGGCTTCGGCTGCCGACATCGCTGGACCCTGGGACGGGTAAGTGTCCATTTATTAAAAGTCAGCAGCTGCAGTATTTGTAGCTGCTGGCTTTTAATAATTTTTTTTTTTAAGGTGGAGCTCCGCTTTAAGTCTCTCCTATCTGGGCAGCCTGCAAAGTCTGAGAACAAGAAGCAAAGAGATGCAATGTTTCTACTTATCAAAGGAATGAACTCCTGTGTGTAGAAGATCTGTTTAACCATTTAAAGACTAAATCTTTTCTGACCCGTGTTGCTTAAAAGTAAAAATCCAGTATTTTCTGCTAGAAAATCACTTAGAACCCCCAAACATTATACATTTTTTTTTTAGCAGAGACCCTAGAGAATAAAATGGAGGTTGTTGCACTAGAGGTTGTTGCAATATTTATGTCACACGGTATTTGCGCAGTTTTTTTGGAAAAAATACACTTTAATGGATTAAAAAAAAAAAAAAAAACGAAACAGTAAAGTTAGCCAATTTTTTTTCATCCAAAAGTTTTGATTACCTGTTTTTGTGTATTTTAATATTTAAGATACATAGTTTTTTTTAATCTAAATTATAAATACAAGTGCACTGATTGGAGGCTTGTTGTATTTAATAAATATTTAATTTAAGAAATTATCTGTATCATTTCTTATTACTTAACTGTTAGATTTTCATGAGATGAAGGGAAAATAAAGAAAAAAAAAATCGGCCTAACATATCGGCCCAAAAAATCGACATCATCAGCCATCGGCCGCCGCGATTTCTAAATATCGGCTTTGGCCAGAGAAAAACACATATCGGTCAACCTCTAATATAATACAATTATATATAAAACTATAAATATTAAAAAAAAACTGTCATTTTTGGTTTTGTGCCTAGTGCATCCTTCATTTTCGGTTTTGGCACCAAAATTTCTATTCGATGCACCACTAGTATATGTAAGGATTTTTGTTATTCTTTGAGTAATAAAATGTGAATTTATTATAGTCCAGTGTAATGTTATACATTCTATAAAGTTCTTTGGTGGTTGAGTTTAAATCAAGTTTTTTAACTTAGTCTTTCCAGTTGTATATGCACCGATATACTCCCACCGTTTAGAGCTATTTATCTCCATTATAACCTTTGTAGGTGATTTTTTGGGTTGAATTTTGTGTCAATCTTGGAACGCCTATTTTAGTATTTATTCTCAGGTTGTCTTTTGGTGGACATGGTTCTCCATTCAGGCACTCAGATTGTTCTCATTAAGAGATATTGTTGAGATATATTTTTTAGCAGAAGAAAAAAAAGGGGGGGGGGGGGTCTACTTTCCTTTCTCTTTTTTTTGTTGCCTTCTTTGTCTCCCTCTCAAATGGATCCCCAAGCTTTTGAAGAGAAGTTTAGTAAAAACTCCAAATGCAACAGAATAGGTTGCTTTTCAATTTGAAGGACCTCTATGAGAGAAAGTATCAAGAGTATGATGGACTGTCTAGAATATTTATCCAAAGGGTTTGAAAATCCAGATTTTTCCAAAAATTTGAGAAGTGACCACTGATTTTAAGACAAAATGGGAAAATAACCTACAGCAATGTACACGAAATATGATTGTACTATTAGCGGGTTTTTATGAACAGCAGTTATCTCAGATAAACAAGGAAATTCAGGAAATTCTGGCTTCTCTAACCCCATTTAGGTAGAGACCCACTTGTATCAAGAAAGAAAAGGACATCTACTTTTCAACTGAGAAAATGAATAAAGAAATAGTTAATTCTAAGAACATTACCTATAATGTGGGTAGACAAAGAGGTAACCGTAGAAATCACAACACTAATGATGACAGTACTCTGAATCGGAACCAATGCAGGAAGGCAGATCTGGTCCCCTGAGGAAGAGGAAGGGGAGGGGCCAGAATAGACACAACAAATATAAGGAATCAAACACTTATGAGAGAAAGAGTATAGTTTTGGAGGATATAGATGGTGTTTATACCTCACAATCAGAAGATGGGGGGACGACAGGAAAATAGTGCATCAAAAAACGAAGTGGGACCCCCACAGAAGGAGGTGCAGAAGGAGGCAGCGCAAACGGGGGTCTCCCACAAACCACATCACAATGAACCCGCCATCCCCTCATGTCCACAACACACAAGCATTGCCCACACCCATGTTGAAGAAGTATGGAGTGGATCAATACCTGATCCCCAAGGGGGATGTAGCGCCCTCTACCTTTAGGTAGGTGCTTTATGGCATTTTTTTTGATAGAGTAGGATATCGAGACAGGTAAATTTGTCCAGGCCTGTGTTCTTTGCTAGGCCTGGATGGTAATTCTGGGTTGGAAGTGTCAGAATAGAAGGGGGTGTGGCCGCCTACATTTGGGCTCAGGAAAGCCTTCTCTGCTTGACGGTGGATTTTGCTGGAGAGAGAGAATGGGCTGAGACCTGTGTGGCAGGAAACCCATGTGAGAGGATTGACCAATGGTTAATTTCTTCGGTCAAGGGGAGGTCTCACATAAAAGGGGGGTCACATGCTCTGGGAGGGGTTCGCAGATTCAGTTCAGGATTCAGAGTCCACAAGTTAGGCCTAGCGGCCCGGGAGTTCAGAGATCTTGGAGCCTGGTGCCGGAAGAAGATCCGGGGGGGGGGGCCGAGAGCCTAGGCCAGGGATAAGGAGTCAGCATGTAGTCGACAAAGAACCACTGGACACTCTCATGCGGGGAGGTGCCGGTCAAGATCGACTTTTTGTGAGTAGAACATGGACTGTTGATTGGGAGAGAGAGCAAAGGGAGTGCAAACCCAGAGGAGCTGAGAGAGGAACTTATATTGTAAATTCAATGACCACAATTTCTAATACGTTCAAGTACCTAAAGGGTGTTGGTATGCGGGTCATAAGGAAGGTGGTGTAGGTATTGACATTAAAGAACCAATATCCCAAAGGAAGCATATCGAGTTAAGCGGAGGAGCTATTCAGAGTAGTAAATCCTACAGCAAAATGTCTCTCTTGTAATGTCCCAAACTGTAAGGAACCAACTTCTCCGTAGTCCCCGGCAACGCCACCCCCTGTGTCCATGTTTCCCAGGGCAACAGCAACATCCACAAGCCCCATCCACATTCTTACTGTGTTAGCAGGACAAATTATTGCAGTGAGTGGTGGTCAGCGTTGTACCCACGCCGGACACCTGTAATTGAATGGCACGATGCTGCTGTGATTGCTGAGGGATTTGTTCCACACATTGGCATCTTTTGAAGGAGGATCACTCTGTTGGCAAATTCATTTTGGGATACCCACAGATGGTGTACAGGAGGGCCCGCTCTTTAAACAACCTCCTTGTGCACAGTGATATCTTCTGGAAACCGATGGGTCATTCTACCAATGCAGGTATGACCAAATGCGGATATCTGCCCATATATAATAGAGGGTGACACTTTGGAATTGCCAATGGGTAGAATCCTCAAATGTAGACAGAGAGCCTATTGTGATACCATGGGAGTTATACAGTATCTCACAAAAGTGAGTACACCCCTCACATTTTTGTAAATATTTTATTATATCTTTTCATGTAACAACACTGAAGAAATGACACTTAGCTACAATGAAAAGTGTACAGCTTGTATAACAGTGTACATTTGCTGTCCCCTCAAAATAACTCAACACACAGTCATTAATGTCTAAACCCCTGGCAACAAAAGTGAGTACACCCCTAAGTGAAAATTTCCAAATTGGGTCCAAAATGTCAATATTTTGTGTGGCCAAAATTATTTTCCAGCACTGCCTTAACCCACGTGGCCATGGAGTTCACCAGAGCTTCACAGGTTGCCACTGGAGTCCTCTTCCACTCTTCCATGATGACATCATGGAGCTGGTGGATTTTAGAGACCTTGCGCTCCTCTACCTTTCGTTTGAGGATGCCCCACAGATGCTTAATAGGGTTTAGGTCTGGAGACATGCTTAGCCAGTCCATCACCTTTACCCTCAGCTTCTTTAGCAAGGCAGCGGAGGTGTGTTTGGGGTCATTATCATGTTGGAATACTGCCCTGCGGCCCAGTCTCCGAAGGGAGGGGATCATGCTCTGCTTCAGTATGTCACAGTACATGTTGGCATTCTCGGTTCCCTCAATGAACTGTAGCTCCCCAGTGCCGGCAGCACTCATGCAGCTCCAGGCCATGACACTCCCACCACCATGCTTGACTGTAGGCAAGACACACTTGTCTTTGTACTCCTCACCTGGTTGCCACCACACACGCTTGACACCATATGAACCAAATAAGTTTATCTTGGTCTCATCAGACCACATAACATGGTTCCAGTAATCCATGTCCTTAGTCTGCTTGTCTTCAGCTAACTGTTTGCGGGCTTTCTTGTGCATCATCTTTAGAAGAGGCTTCCTTCTGGGATGACAGCCATGCAAACCAATTTGTGTGGCGTATGGTATGAGCACTGACAGACTGACCTCCCACCCCTTCAACCTCTGCAGCAATACTGGCAACACTCATACGTCTATTTCCCAAAGACAACCTCTGGATATGACACTGAGCACGTGCGCTCAACTTCTTTGGTCGACCATGGCGAGGCCTGTTCTGAGTGGAACCTGTCCTGTTAAACCGCTGTATGGTCTTGGCCACCATGCTGCAGCTCAGTTTCAGGGTCTTGGCAATCTTCTTATAGCATAGGCCATCTTTATGTAGAGCAACAATTCCTTTTTTCAGATCCTCAGAGAGTTCTTTGCCATGAAGTGCCATGTTGAACTTCCAGTGACCAGTATGAAAGAGTGACAGCGATAACACCAAATTTAACACACCTGCTCCCCATTCACACCTGAGACCTTGTAACACTAACGAGTCACGTGACCACGGGGAGGGAAAATGGCTAATTGGGCCCAATTTGGACATTTTCACTTAGGGGTGTACTCACTTTGTTGCCAACGGTTTAAACATTAATGGCTGTGTGTTGAGTTATTTTGAGGGGATAGCAAATTTACAAGTCCGGAGCTTTTATAGAGACTTGGGAGGAATAAAGTGTCCAATCCTGGGTCAAGTCCACCAGATTCTGGTGGTGTGTGCAGAGCTTTTACCAGAGACATTACCAGGCCCGGACTGGCCATAGGGCAGACCGGGCATTTGCCCGGTGGGCTGGGACCTCCAGCTCCATAGCCTGTTGATGATCAGGCCGCACAGCGGGAGGTAAGCGGCGCCCGCGGCCTGGATAGGGTTAACACAGGCCACGGCCGCCGCTCACCCACCGCTATGCGGCCGTGCCTGTGTCATCTCTGGGCTCCGGCGCAACTACGATAGCGGCTGATTGGCTGAGCGGCTGAGCTGTGTGTCTCTCTCACACACAGCTTAGCCAACGCTGACAGTTCTATCTGCTCCGCCCATACCCCTGTGTCTGCCCCGCCCATACCCCCTGTGTCTGCCCCGCCCACACCCCCTGCGTCTGCCCCGCCCACACCCCCTGCGTCTGCCCCGCCCACACCCCCTGCGTCTGCCCCGCCCACACATCTATGGGGTGAAGGAAGAAAAGATTTAAAAGCTGCAGGCAGCCCGCTCCTGAGCCTCATCCTGGGGTGAGTAAGCTCACCCTCTCTCCAGCCTTCCAATGTGTATAGAAAACTAATTTAAGGGGTGTTCTGTGGACTCTGATACAAGAGGGGGACTTTGGTGAGCAGAGACCCCCTTAAATCAGTGTTCCCCTTTACATTAGAGTCCACAGAGCTCCCCCTTACAGTAAGTGGGGGCTCAGTGCGGACTCTGATGTAAGGGGGCTCAGTGTGGAATCTGATGTAATGGGGGTCAGTGCGGACTCTGATGTAAAGGGGCTGAGTGCGGACTCTGATGTAAGGGGGCTCAGTGCGGACTCTGATGTAAGGGGGCTCAGTGCGGACTCTGATGTAAAGGGGCTGAGTGCGGACTCTGATGTAAGGGGGCTCAGTGCGGACTCTGATGTAAGGGGGCTCAGTGTGGACTCTGATGTAAAGGGGCTCAGTGCGGACTCGGATGTAAAGGGGCTCAGTGCGGACTCTGATGTAAAGGGGCTGAGTGCGGACTCTGATGTAATGGGGCTCAGTGCGGAATCTGATGTAATGGGGCTCAGTGCGGACTCTGATGTAAAGGGGCTGAGTGCGGACTCTGATGTAAGGGGGCTCAGTGCGGACTCTGATGTAAGGGGGCTCAGTGCGGACTCTGATGTAAAGGGGCTCAGTGCGGACTCTGATGTAAGGGGGCTCAGTGTGGACTCTGATGTAAGGGGGCTAAGTGTGGAATCTGATGTAAGGGGGCTCAGTGCGGAATCTGATGTAAGGGGGCTCAGTGCGGACTCTGATGTAAGGGGGCTCAGTGCGGACTCTGATGTAAGGGGGCTCAGTGTGGACTCTGATGTAAAGGGGCTCAGTGCGGACTCGGATGTAAAGGGGCTCAGTGCGGACTCTGATGTAAAGGGGCTGAGTGCGGACTCTGATGTAATGGGGCTCAGTGCGGAATCTGATGTAATGGGGCTCAGTGCGGACTCTGATGTAATGGGGCTCAGTGCGGACTCTGATGTAATGGGGCTCAGTGCGGACTCTGATGTAATGGGGCTCAGTGCGGACTCTGATGTAATGGGGCTCAGTGCGGACTCTGATGTGAGGGGGCTCAGTGTGGACTCTGATGTAAGGGGGCTCAGTGCGGACTCTGATGTAAGGGGGCTCAGTGTGGACTCTGATGTAAGGGGGCTCAGTGCGGACTCTGATGTAATGGGGCTCAGTGCGGACTCTGATGTAAGGGGGCTCAGTGTGGACTCTGATGTAAGGGGGCTGAGTGCGGACTCTGATGTAAGGGGGCTCAGTGTAGACTCTGATGTAAGCGGGCTCAGTGTGGACTCTGATGTAAGGGGGCTGAGTGCGGACTCTGATGTAAGGGGGCTGAGTGCGGACTCTGATGTAAAGGGGCTGAGTGCGGACTCTGATGTAAAGGGGCTCAGTGCGGACTCTGATGTAAAGGGGCTGAGTGCGGACTCTGATGTAAGGGGGCTCAGTGTGGAATCTGATGTAAAGGGGCTCAGTGCGGACTCTGATGTAAAGGGGCTCAGTGTGGACTCTGATGTAAAGGGGCTCAGTGCGGACTCTGATGTAAAGGGGCTCAGTGCGGACTCTGATGTAAAGGGGCTCAGTGCGGACTCTGATGTAAAGGGGCTCAGTGCGGACTCTGATGTAAGGGGGCTGAGTGCGGACTCTGATGTAAGGGGGCTCAGTGCGGACTCTGATGTAAGGGGGCTCAGTGCGGACTCTGATGTAAAGGGGCTCAGTGCGGAATCTGATGTAAAGGGGCTCAGTGCGGACTCTGATGTAAGGGGGCTCAGTGCGGACTCTGATGTAAGGGGGCTCAGTGTGGACTCTGATGTAAAGGGGCTCAGTGCGGACTCTGATGTAAGGGGGCTCAGTGCGGACTCTGATGTAAAGGGGCTGAGTGCGGACTCTGATGTAAAGGGGCTGAGTGCGGACTCTGATGTAAAGGGGCTCAGTGCGGACTCTGTAAGGGGGCTCAGTGCAGACTCTGATGTAAAGGGGCTCAGTGCGGAATCTGATGTAAAGGGGCTCAGTGCGGACTCTGATGTAAGGGGGCTCAGTGCGGACTCTGATGTAAGGGGGCTAAGTGTGGAATCTGATGTAAGGGGGCTCAGTGCGGAATCTGATGTAAGGGGGCTCAGTGCGGAATCTGATGTAAGGGGGCTCAGTGCGGAATCTGATGAAAGGGGGCTCAGTGCGGAATCTGATGTAAGGGGGCTCAGTGCGGACTCTGATGTAAGGGGGCTCAGTGCGGACTCTGATGTAAGGGGGCTCAGTGCGGAATCTGATGTAAGGGACCTCTGTGCGGACTCTGATGTAAGGGGGGTAACCATTACAGTGCAGTCCCCTTTATATTTATATCAGTGTTACTGCACATTACAGCGTGGAGGACCGATACACCCCCCCGGTCCATGGAAAAATTGGCTGCTCAGTCTAAAATGCCCGGGCCTATTTTTTGTCCCAGTCCGGGCCTGGACATTACTATGGTTCAGTTCTCCTGGCAGACAGAGGAGGTCTTAGCTCAGGAGTCAGGAGCTCTCCTGGCCTTAATCCTCAAGCCCTTGTCTGTCTGCTCCAGACAATCTTCTTTCCCAAACTCAATGTACACAGCTAGTAGCACACAGCGATACTGGCTCACGCCTGTCTCCTAAAGGTGAAGATCTCTTGTCTCCTGGATAGATATCTCTTGTCTCTTGGGTGGAGCCCTAAGTTATTCTCAGGTCTTAGATTATAATGGCTGTGAACACCTGCCCACACACCCTGCTCGTCTCTGACAAGTTCTGGACACTGTTGGAGACTTGTTCCCACCCAAAGCACTTTGAAGTCTGCAAGCTCCAGAATATGATCTGGAAATGACAAAACCAGAGAAAGATGAAAAATCACCCTTCTCCACTCAAAACTGGCATTCTGAAGCAATTCAAACTGTATTCTTGAGAACCCTGTGTCCCTTTCTCATATGTTTTCACAGTGGCAGGGCCACTGCCAATATAAATATAATATATACACACATTTATATATAACACTTTTCAACTTGTGGCAAATACTCTGAGAAGGAACACATTTTGTTTAACAAGAGGACATAATTCACACTGACTAGAAACACATATCAGTCTGTATTGTCTCACTTGGGTTGGGTTACTTATATTTCCCTAACTATTAAATGTATGATTAAAATATGTTCATGGCAGCTTTGCAATTGTTCTAAAGCACGTTTGTGCAACTGGTTACCTAACAACAGAACAAAGCAAAGGGTAATTGCAAAAATATCTTATTATCACCCTTTAGGATTACATTGACATCATTATCATGAATTAACTAGGGAAAGAATGTTGTAAAAGGTCTGAATCTCCATAGATTGAGTATTAGAGGTATGCACAGTCAACATTAAACTAACAGAAAGTCATTTTCAATTCAAGAGACTCTTCAGATGGACCTCACAAACCCTTAAAGGGCTATACATGATGACCTTGCTTTATTTTTGCAAAAGTCATACATTGTGTTTATAATTAGTAAAACATATGCCAAAACAATATGCTGCATGTTGATTTGCTTAATGGGAATGTATATAGATTGTGGTATTGGGAAGATTAAACTCATGTGGTAGGTGCTTTTCTGATGAGTTGCACCAGTCAAAACTGCATTTAAGGGCATGGCAGTCCACTTTTATTATATAAAGAGAAAGTTCACATAGACATTAGTTACCCACACAGGGGTTCTTCCTCATCAATATGAACAGATGAAAATACAGAGCCACCTAGCTCCCTTGTTGGCAGCATGGCTGCTCTTTATACCTAAAGTAATAATGCAATATTATACAATCTAATATATTATTATTTTATACAGGATTTATATAGCGCAGACAGTTTACGCAGCGCTTTACAACATTAGGGCAGACAGTACAATTACAATACAATTCAATACAGGGGGGAATCAGAGGGCCCTGCTCTTTAGAGCTTACAATCTAGGAGGGAGGGTCAAGTTATACAAAAGGGTAATAGCTGTGGGGGATGAGCTAATGGAGAGAATAGTGCAGTTGTTAGATGGAGGCAGGATAGGCTTCTCTGAAGAGGAAAGTTTTCAGGGATCGCCTAAAAGTGGATACATTTGGAGACAGTCTGACAGATTGCGGTAGCGAATTCCAGAGGATGGGCGAGGCACAGGAGAAGTCCAGGAGGCGGATATGGGAGGAGGTGATGAGGGAGCTAGAGAGCAGGAGGTCTTGAGAGGAACAAAGAGGGCGATTAGGTTGGTATTTTGAGACTAGGCTAGTGATGTAGCTGGGGGCAGAGTTGTGGATGGCTTTGTAACTTAATGTTTGAATTCAAGTAATTCAAGTATTTTGAATTTTATTCGTTGGGAAAGTGGCAGCCAATGGAGGGATTGGCAGAGAGGGGTAGCAGACACTGTGCGGTTTGTAAGGTGGATGCCAATATAACTATATAACTATTGCATACATGTATTAACTTGCCTAATCCCTATAGTTAGCTAGTCTATGAGAGTCTGATAAGCACAATGATATAACAAACACATCTGCTTAGTAAACAATGTTATATTTATTTCCCAAGAAAATAGCAATATACTAAACAGCAGAATTAGGAAAACTAACATAAAGGTATTAAAATAAATTACATAGTTACAAAGCTTACAATCAGAACACAATACAAGAATATACTTATCACATCCTCTAGACTGCACTCATCGCCTGGTCTCAAGATGTTGAAAAACAAAAGCTCTGTTTGAAACATCCCTTTTTGCAATCACACCTCATCCAAACCCCCTCCCATTGCCAGCCCAACTCGATTTTGGACGAATCACAGTGTCCCGGGGGCGTTCCTCCTCAACAGGTTATATTATTGACTGTCCTGGGTAATTGTCCACTAGGGGGCAGTGTCTGTCCATAAATCACCACTGCCCGACCTGGGTCAAACCTTCACAGATATCTGGGTCTTTGATCTTCTGTATCTCAACTCATCAATTATCTCTGCCAGTCAGGCTCTCTTTGAAGCTCGCAGGTACAGCAGTTAATCAGGAATTCTCATAGACAGATCGGAGTCAGTATTGTCATGCACAGTTAGAGACCTAATTGTTTACATTCCAAACTGGGGGGGGGGGCATCCTGTCCTCCAGGTAGTGAGAATACCTTTATCCTTTCAAAAACCATGGACGCCTGGCTGATTTTGGGAATAAAAACAGATATGTACAAAATCCAGAAATATGACATTGGACCATGTTGACTTCCAACATATCTGCTTTGCGCCTAAAGGGCGCATATCACCCTTCTTCCATAAATGTCTTAACGCGTGTTGCTTCCCAACCTGTGTTTCTGAATTAGTATCTATGGAATGCAAGTGGTATAACTGTGCTAACCCAATAAAATAAAATAACAAGCAGCTACACAAGAATGTGACTAAAATTCTAATAGGGTAATGGGAAAAATGCAGCGCTAAAACTATATATGTATATAAAACACATATATGTGAATAAACAAAATTCAGTGATGAATGGGTATTAGCCCAGTGTAATATATATGTGAAAAAACATATAAAAATAATCAAGTCCAAATAATCAAATAAGTGACCAATCCAATGGAAATAAGGAAATCTTCCGACATACAAATCATCTGATAAAAACTCTTGAAGTGGGGAAGGTGTAAACACTCTTACCGGAACAGATGGATTCGAATGCCAATGACACAGAATCAAGTAAGCTTAGAAATCCAGATGGATGGTTCTCCCAGATGGTAATATGGGCCCCAGATCTCCAAAGGTATCTCCGCCAGACTGGAACGGCTGTACCGATGTCCACCAGACTGAGAAAACGATACATCCAATGGGAACATCCAGATCTCTCGTGGAACCAGAAGGTGTGGGAGAAAAAATATATAGAATGCTCCGATGGTGCAGATCAAAAGGGTAGATTTATTGGAACCAACCAATATACAGTAGTATAAAAAGTGATCACATAAAAATGTATAAATATAAAAACAATGTAGGGAACGAAGAGCCTTGCCCAGTATCTATGGAACAGTCCATAACGGTCTTACCGTGTTGCGCTTCCCCATACGTGCCGCTTTGTTACTGGGTGACAGCTTCCATGTCACCATTCTGTGTCTTCTGTATCTTCTCCTTTCCGATATCTTCAGGACGGGGTGCAGTACAGGCAAGGGGTGTCCAATTACTCACCATTCACCAGCACACATTCCAAGCAACATATCAACCAGCTTTCAGATACAGAATCTCGAGGAGGGCCTTTCGCCCTTACTAGCCTAAAATACACCTTTATCACACTATACCATAACATGAATCAAACCATTACCATAATATATACATATATACATAGGATCCATCAAATTACGTATCCCGCTCCCAACCTCCTATAACTCCTCACTGTAGATACGGGCTGGAATTAGGCAGGTTCGTTCACAATGGCCTTTCCTACTGCAATTCTGGCACGACAGTGGTATTTCAGGGTTCTGAACTGGCAGCAAAGCCTCTACCGTGTATGAAGAGACCTGTCAATTAGCCCCTCCACTTACATAGATAAATGCGAGACCTTCCTATATAAATGTCGAGTCCAACAACACATACAAACTTGAACCAATGACGAAACTGCAGCAATAATGAGTAATACCACAACGGGATGTATCAAATAATTCAAAATACTGTTGGCCTTACTTGAATGTCCAAATATTACCTCCCACCAAGACCCTCCCACATCATTATCTAGTTGATGCACTACCTCCTTTATTTCATTCTGATTATGGTAGGTGGCTATAGTAGCATTAGCTCTCTCTTGCTGCAGCATCCTCATAAGGCTCTCATCTCTATCCCAATTTGTTAACAATTCCTATATCTTCCTTCCCATACCAAGGTTCAGGGCTGTCAGATTAACAGAGCAGTTATAGGTGACATCCACAGACAGATTGGCAATATGCGGTACCACATAATTACATTCCTGCGTCTGGATCTCGGAGACACCGCCAAGGGTACACCATGCTCCTCTAGCTATTGTCAGGTTCACAGAACATCCTAGTTCCATGACTAACGTTACATTAGTATCCTTTAGGACAAAGTAACAAACTCTCCTATGTCCCAAATAATACACCGGTGTTCCCTACCCGGCAATGTTCTCCCCATCCATAACACAGAGTGAGGCATCTTCCCAACATTTCTCATTCACCACCGTCTATTGACCTAGCATACACAGGACGTCATGGTCATGCCTCCGACAGAGGGAAATATCAACCTGCCTCCAGCTCCCATCCTCTCTGATCACATGTGGGTAAGTTAGCCTCAGATGCAACAAAGTAGAACCCCCAGTCAGCAAGCCCATTGATACCACCGAATACACAGATTGAGTCTGCACTTCCGTATATGGGATCAATGAGGAAGCATAACATCTCTCATAATCCAAATTAGTACATCCAGGCATTCGACCACCACCTTGGATTAGTGTAAGAGATGTGCTTTGGTAAAATCTTACTGAGCTGTGATACTAACTCATAAGGCCACTGGCCCCCATACAGGGACTGTACAATCAGCTTGATGTTGGTTGATAATTCCGCCTGTCCCTGCGCGCACGCCAGAGCCCATGATATATTTTTGCCCTGTATCACCACACTATCTACCAACCTCTTAAAATGGCGGATAAGATCTTAAGCTACTTTTACCTGGGTATTTATGTGATGTTGTTGAATATTATCAAGAATGTCATTAATCTCCCTCTGAGCAACAAAGCCCCGCTTACTGTCTGAAGCTATGGCTGAGAGTTTGTTCCTCAGGAGATCGATGTCCACTCCATTAACAACACCCATCCCAGCTCCTATTCCCCACAATATAGTGCTGAATACATCCCTCCTGTTTCGGCTTACTCCTCAGAAATAAGCATCCTGCATGAACCTCATTCTGTGTCACATCTCTGGGAGTAAGTCACTGGTACAATAACTGTATTTGATTCAGTGTATACTCCGCACATATAAGGTAATAGGTTTTTATCAACCACTGTGAGATGTTGAAGCGCCATGTGGTGAAGGCATACTGTACCCTGGTAGCAGGCGTTTGTTCCCTTTATTTAACGGAGCATGCTCCTGTGTGTGGTTACTGGCATTACCTGTGCAGGGTTTCAACCTCTCAGGTGAGACATCAATCAGGCGTATCTCCCCCATGTCCAGTTCTGGTGTCCCACATGTCCAGTAACCGCAGGCTTCTCTACAGGACTGCTAAGATTGAGACACCACCCCTACAAGGAAGCTTTTCCCCCCGTTGATGTGTCACCTGGCACACTCTAGTCTGGCCAACCGACACCTTATTATGAATAAGTGCCAGCCTCCTGGGTACCTGCATCATATTAATTCCGTTACGTCAATACATGTCATACATTAAAAACCTTTTCTTCTTTCAATTCCTTCCCTCATAAAAAAACAAAAAACAAACATATTTTTACACTTCATGTTCTGAAGAATTGGATGTGTTATATTCCTTCCCCACAACCTCCAACCCATTGCACATGTATTAATAGCACGTTTGCATTCATCAGGAGAGACTCCGGCAAAAAAGTCTTGTTGATAGGCACAGTCTTTCAGATTCAGCATTAACACTAAATTGTCCATAAGAAAAAAACAAGTATTAAACTGAATATTTTCGTTTGTCCCTTCTCTCCTGATGTTTATCAGAACAAATTTGCGGTGTGGTATGGCACAAACAAACTGCCAACCAGATGAACATCTGTCATCCATGTTCCAGAAACCTCTCCAATCTCGCTCCACCAGGACTCTGGAAGTGAAAAACAAGAGCAGAATCAAATTCTTATCCACAATATCTGCTCACTTACTATGTTTACTTATAGTTTCTTCCTTGGAACCCAGGAACTTAGTATTCCTGGCTTCTGCAACTGTGACAAAACTATCAAAACAACCATGACTTCTAGGATGAACCTACTCTAAAATGGATCCCCATGGTATGATCAAACATTTAAAAACAAAATGAATGTCAATGTTGCTTCTCAAAAATTCTCAATTTAAACACTAAAAAAACAATGCATTTATCTGTATCTTAAGACCTGTGCATTAACTCCCCTTTCAGATGGACAAAGCGTGAGCCTTTTGGAACTCTTTGCACCTGAATGAAAATAAAAACAAAGAAAAAAAACGAACTTCAGCAGCTAGAATGGCTTCCTACCAACTTTTGTCTTAAACAAAATGTATTCAGCTGGAGGACATATCCCATGACCATCTATTCAGCTGCTAATTGAGGGTATATCCAATTACCCCCCTTTCAGGTTGACTAAACATAATAATTTTTCCACCTGAACAAAACAAAAATAAAATAAATGAATAAACAAAAAAATAAAAAAACATTTAAAAAAAATTTTAAAAAATTAAAAAGGAGAAAAAATGTAAAAAAAAAAATAAAAATTATTTAAAAAATAAAAACTAAAAAAAATCAAAAACAAAAATTTAAAAAAATGTAATAAAAAAATTAAAAATAAGAGAATAGGAAAAAAAATAATAATCATAACAAAAAATGTTTTTTTAAAAAAAAAAAAACGATTCAGAGGCCTATCCTTGAAAATACTAAAAATATATCAATGTCCTCTATTATATTTAAAACATGAAGCTCACATCTAAACCTTATTCATAGCAAGGAAACATTGACCAGAAAATTCTTAGCACCCGTGCAGCTCACTAAGTGCTGCCAACATTGTTTCCCCCAGTGCTACATTTGAATAACCATGCGGCTACCTCCATTTTGACTTTACGCAACTGTTCTACATATTGATGATTTTCAGTTTGTAGTCCCCGCATTTGGGTCTTAAAAGGGAAATGGGTTTGATTAATATGGCCTCCACCTGCTTTTTTTACACAAAAAACATTTGAGGGCTGGTCTCTCTGTATAGGCCCTTCTCTGAGCATATGGCGATGGAGACTCATATTGCTGCATGTCATTACTATGACTGGAATGAACAGGCTTTACACTTTCATCGTCTGAGGAGTCATCAGAAGTTTCAACTCCTGAATCAATTTCAAGTGCAGTTATGGCACTTTTATTTAAATCTCCAACATTGATTCCTATCATAGTAACACCACTTGCAGCAACAATGGCATCTGTTTTTTCTGCGTATTGTTTCACTTGTTTGTTGTGCACTGAGCATGTGTGGAGGGTACCTCCACGATTGCACATTCGGCTTTATCTAATTCCTTCCTAAGCAGTATAATAATACGCTCATTCTCCGACTCTCTATGATTCAAAGAGGCAATGCAACTTTCTCTCTGTTTACAAGTTTCCTCTAACATAATAACTTTCTGTTCCAATACACATTTCTCAGTCACTAATTGCTCAATGTGATCACAAGCATTTGCATCTGCCTTTTCAACCACAACTAATATATTCTTAGTTACACTTTGTATCTGTTCCAATAATTGTTTCTCTCAGCATACCATTCTAATTCTTTTTTTTTCCGCAACGTCTTTCATCTTCAACAACATGCATACAACATTGGCCATTCTCTCCTTCTTGCCTTTTTTGAAGACTTTTTATATTTTGCAGTATCATTATGATTATTACATTGTTTCCAGGGGTCATTGAATTGGTGTGTTAAAGCATTTTTTTTCATAGTTTCAAATCTAACACAGCTGTGCTTGTTAATGAAACCTTCAATCAAACCTTCCATTGATATGCTAATTCGCAACTAGCTACACTGAAACCTGTTTAACCTGTTTTTACAACAGTTGGTTACAATGCACACAAACAAAAAAAAACAGATACAAAGCTGTTTAAACCTAACAGTGACTTGTAGTTCCACAAGACACACTCCAAGACACAAGGCAGACACTTAATCAATGCCTTACTATACCACTGATTTTTAGCCCTCTTAGATCGCAGGCCACATTGAACTTCTATTGGAACAGAGAGCTATTTTACACTCACGTGGAGAAAATTAAAAATAAACTAATAATAAAATAAAAATTAAAAAATTTAAAAAAATTAATTAAAAAAATTTTAAAAATAAAAATCTATATTTCTCCCACTTTTTCCTCAAAGATGTGTGGTTTATCCTGTCAATCTGCAGGCTACATCAGATAACCAGGGTTGATCAAACCCTCACTCTCACCAGTACTCTTGACCGGCTACAGGCCTAACAATACAATAAACATTTAACATATATATATATATATATATATATATATATATATTATATATAAGGGCAGCACAGTGGTGTAGTGGGTAGCACTCTCGCCTAGCAGTAAGAAGGGTCACTGGTTCGAATCCCAACCATAACACTACCTGCCTGGAGTTTGCATGTTCTCCCTGTGCCTGCGTGGGTTTCCTCCGGGTACTCCGGTTTCCTCCCACACTCCAAAGACATGCTGGTAGGTTATTTGGATCCTGTCTAAATTGTCCCTAGTATGTATGAATGTGAGTTAGGGACCTTAGATTGTAAGCTCCTTGAGGGTAGGGACTGATGTGAATGTACAATGTATATGTAAAGCGCTGCGTAAATTGACGGCGCTATATAAGTACCTGAAATAAATAAATAAAATAAATATATATATATATCAGCAAAAAATCTCACCAGGTTTTGCGCGTCCGCTCACTTGATGAAATATTTCATAGAACTTACAGGACCATTCAAGCAGGGCTTTCGATTTCGCGACCAGTGCAAAACTTTGTCCACAGCAGAGCAGGCCTTTCGTTCTAGGTGTTGATTCCTTAGCTTATAGGGACTCAAGACAAAAAAATACATTAGGGTTTGTGGATTCTGTGTAAAAATAAATTTCACACGCTTTCTGGGGTGCCAATTGAAGTAATAATGCAATATTATACAATCTAATATATCCTATATAACTATTGCATACATGTATTAACTTGCTTAATCCCTATATTTAGCTAGTCTATGAGAGTCTGATAAGCACAATGATATAACAAACACATCTGCTTAGTAAACAATATTACATTTATTTCCCAAGAAAATAGCAATATACTAAACAGCAGAATTAGGAAAACTAACATAAAGGTATTAAAAGAAATTACAATGTTACAAAGCTTACAATCAGAATACAATACAAGAATATACTTATCACATCCTCTAGACTGGACTCATCGGCTGGTCTCAAGATGTTGAAAGAGAAAGCTGTGTTTGAAACATCCTTTTTACAGTCACGCCTCATCCAAACCCGCTCCCATTGCCAGCCCAACTTGATTTTGGACAAATCAGAGTGTCCCGGGGGCGTTCCTCCTCAACAGGTTATATTATTGACCGTTCTGGGGTATTGTCCACTAGGGGGCAGCGTCTGTCCATGAATCACCACTGTCCGACCTGAGTCAAACCTTCACAGATATCTGGGTTTTTGATCTTTTGTATCTCCACGAATCAATTTTCTCTGCCAGTCAGGCACTGAAGCTCGCAAGTAGAGCAGTTATTCAGGAATTCTCATAGACAGATCGGAGTCAGTATTGTCATGCACAGTTAGAGGCTACATTCCAACAGGGGGGGCATCCTGTCCTCCAGGGAGTGAGAATACCTTTATCCTTTCAAAAACCATGGATGCCTGGCTGATTTTGGGACTAAAAACAGATATTTACAGAATCCAGAAATATGACATTGGACCATGTCGACTTCCAACAATACCAGTCCCTGTGACTGTGTTGCCCAGCTCTGCTGGTCCAGTTGGCTCTTTAAACAGGAACAGAGGGGAAATCTACCAATAGGACACTAGTTCTGCTGACAACCAGGGATTTCCATCACTTTGCAGGGATTACCTCTCACTTCCTGTTGTGGCTGTGGGACAAGAAGTGAGGGGAAATCCTCCCAATGGGACACAGATGGAAATACAATCTGATAGTAGTTATGACCCTCCCTTACTCCAAAATGAAAAAAGTTTTGCCCTCAGTTCTACTTTAAATGTTTATTTGTAAAACAAAGAATGTATACATATTGTAACAAAAATGTATGCAGTGGCAAGAGAAAGTATGGGAATTAACTGGTTTTCTGCAGGAATTTGCCATAAATTGTGATCTGATCCTCATCACTACAGTAGACAACCACAAGGTGTTTATCTGTTTCCTGCCTGCCGTATAGACAAATGACGCTCTCTTGTTCTAGTGCAATGTCATATGACCGCGCCCAGTCTCGCTGCGATCATGCAATAATTCCAGAAGTGGAAAGAACATCATTTCACCATAAACCGGCTATGACTAGGTGTTCCTAGCAAGATTTCTGACAGATGAGTGAAAAGAATTATCAGAAAAGTTGTCCAAGAGCCAAGGACCACTTATGGAAAGCTTCACAAAGATCTGGAATTAGCAGGTACAATTGTTTCAAAGGAAACAATAAGTAATGCACTCAACCGAAATGGCCTGTATGCACGCTCACCATGCAAGACTCCATTGCTGAAGAAAAAGCATGTTGAAGCATTTAAAGTTTGCTGCACAACATTTAGACATATCTGTGAAATACTGGGAGAATATAGTCTGGTCAGATGAGACCAAAATTTAACTCTTTGGATGCCATAATACACACTCTGTTTGAAGGTCAAATGGCACTGCACATCACCCAAAAAACACCATACCAACAGTGAAGTTTGGAGGTGGGAACATCATGGTACGGGGCTGTTTTTTCAGCATACAGTACTGGCAAACTTCATATCGTTGAAGGAAGGATGAATGAAAAATATACCAAGACATTCCTTATAAAAATTTGCTGCCATCTACCAGGAAGATGAAGATGAAACGAGGGTGGACATTTCAGCAAGACAATGATCCCAAACACAAAGCCAAAGAAACTCTCAATTGGTTTCAAAGAAAGAAAATAAAGCTGCTAGAATGGTCCAGCCAATCACCTGACTTGAATCCAATAGAAAATCTATGGAAAGAACTAAAGATCAGAACTGTCAAGATTTGAAGACTCGAGGATTTGTCAAGGATTTTGCACGAAGTGTGATAGACTCACCTGGGACAGAGGCTTTTGGAGGGGACTGCAGGCTAGCCTCTTGTCTACTGACTATGGGCCCTGGCTTTTAAGGGAGCACTGCTCTTTGGGAGGTGTGTGCCTGGGGGACCCTTGGAATAATGTTACTTTGGATTCAAGTCCATGTCTCCCCAAAACACACAGACTCTGGGAATCTAGGCCTGGGATCCATGTTTAGGGCCTAGATGCCACATTACCAACAATGACTGCTTCAGACTGTGAGACTCAAAACAGATATTAATATCATCAGCTCAAAGTAACCTTAATCTGCGGTATCCTGCTATAATCTGTTTAAGGTGGTATGTGTCAAGTGTATTTCTCCCATTGTTAATCGAGTCGCCTATTGTTTCTGTCTGTCTTCTAGTATTGTGTCTCCACCACCTAGGCTGGTTTAAGTGACTAGTTAATTAGCTCAAGTTAATTATATCACTGTCAGCTATTAGTTGCTAGAGATGGATTAGCATATAGTATATGTTGGTTGTTCTTTAGTTATGTTAAAGTGTTTGTAAACCTAAAAAAACCCAAAACAAAACAAAACAAAAAAAAAAAAAACATATCCTGTTCCCTTAAAGCATGTTACACAGCACAGTGCTGTGTAATTTAGCCCCATATAACACCTAAAAAACCTGGCTGATCCTGCCCGGCTCTGCCCGCCCCTCTATACACTGATCACGGTTTATGATGGCTGCTGAGTCCTGACACCATGGTCAGTTTACGTGCCTCAGTCATCTGCAGCCCTGTCCTCCTTCTCTGTCCCCCCCCCCGTGCCTGTCTGCTCGTGTCAGTGCCTGCCCCTTCCCCTTCTGCTGCTCTCATAACTACTATAAAATCCTCTAATCCCCTCTGTAACATAACATTATGTGTCCTTGTGCCTGCGTTATAAAAAATATGGCGATCTGTACCTATATCAGTGCGGCTCCTGGCACTCACGTGATTCCTCGGCTTTCTTTCTCCACTCTTCCCCTCCTCCCCAGCTGACGTCATTGGGAGTTCTCAGCCCCACCCGCTTGAACTGTCAGCCAGGCAGAGGAGAGAGTCGAGGCGTCACGTGAGTGCCGGGAGCCACTGTGATATAGGTACAGATCAGCATTTTTTTTATATAAACACAGGTACAGTGACACATATTATTAGGTTACAGAGGGGATGGGAGGTTTTTATAGTAGTGGCTTAACAACCACTTTAATAACTTTCTGTATACAATTTCCTTTGCATACAATATTGTGATCAGGCTCACCTGATCTGGTGTACTATAAATTATGTCTCAATAGTTTCAATAAACAGTCATTCTTTTTTGACTTTACCTCACATCTTGTCTGTGTATAATGTTTGGGGTAAAAAGGGCTGGTATTAGCTCTCAGGCTGCATGGAACGGTTTGGAGGGCAGGAGGCACTCTTTGGCAGAAGGAATCACCTAATCGATGTGCCAAATGGTTCCGTCACATTTGGTGGCAAGCGGTGGGATGCTTCCTTCAGTCTGGGACATCCAAACCTCCACCGGGATCCTAGGTCTGGATAGCAGAAGAGTAGAGGTGCAGATACCAGCCTCCATGGAAGAGGAATTCGGAAGGAGGTTGCGAGAGATGCGGATACAGCACAGGGGACCAGTGTCAATGCAGGTCCTGCTGGGATGGTATGACTTTGTCCGCTGGGAACTCTGAAAGGAAGGGCTAGCCCGTGAGCAGCACCACAGGAGAAAATTCTCCCCTCCACCCAGAAAAGGTACTGGTTGCAGTACAAAGTGCAAATGCTGTTATTAGGGAAACAACCACACAAGGAGTGGACAGCTGAGTTAAGCAGGCTGGTCCAGGTGGAGAACCTGTTGGACAAGAGCTACAGAGCACTCCACTGGTATGTAGCCCAAGTTTTGCCCGTGTACAGTGGACGACAGCACGATGGAAGCTTTGGATACGGCGGCCTGGGGCTGTTTGTCAAGAGGCTGTCCAAGGACCCTGACTTTGGGAGTGATTTCGAGTGGCGTTTGGAGGAAATCTTGGAGGAAAATACCTCTACACTTGCTTCTGGGTCCTGCGCCCAGCATCTGCCCTGCTGCATTCTTAACGCAGGAGGGCGGATGCTTTTTTAGGGGAGAACCCAGAGAAAGCTTTGCATTTTCTAAATGAGTGCAAAGTGCTCTATGACTGATGTCACCAAACTCCCTCTCTACCTCTCCCAACGAATGCTATGCAAAGCATTTTCCAAATCGTCTATATTCAAAATGCAGCAAGACAGCGATTCGGCACGAGACCCAGATACAAGTGGAGATCACTGGAGTAGCAGTGTCTATTTCAGTGATTTTCAGCTTCCAGGGGCATCAGTAAGGTATGTTATATGCATTGTTACAAGCTGGACGAATGTCGCTATGTACAAATTATCCATACCTAGAATTATCCTTTAAGGGATATTGGTTAGTATTAAAGCTCCAGCCTTACCTTCAGACTTGCACAAAAGATCACGTGATATGCTTGTGATGTCACTGGGTCTAAAATGAGGTATGTAATAAAAACAGAAAGATTTTATTAAAAAATGTCCTTGTCATGTTGATGGTGGGTGGGCTGAACCAGGCAAAACAAAATAAAGTCATATTAAACTTCAATGTTAAAGTTAAGTGTTAGGCTTAGGTTTCAGTGTTATACGTAAAGTTTTGTGTTCATTTATAGTTTTAGATTAAATAGTAGAATTCCGTAAAAGAATTAGAATTTATGGATTTTGGTCCAAACACCGAAATCTACTAATAATATACGTGTTTATATGTTTATACAGTATGTTAATCGGGGCCAGCCTCATTGTGGACTTCCTGTGACTCTTTAGTGCTGTAACGTCTCAACTTCTCGTCCCCTTTATAAAGATCCCAATCAGCCACCAGTTCTTTTTGATTGATATGTAGAAGGGAGGAGAGTGAATGTAAATTCTGCTAAGCTAAGTTACATTACATCCTACTTACTTTTGGGTCCTCTATTGGCAAGCAATGACCTTTGGCCATACAAATCCAAAGTATAATTCATAGCAGCCAATTAGATTGAAGTTTACTTTAGCCAGACTAGGTAAAGATTAATGTCGGAAGAGTTACTTTTGTCTGCTTTAGATGTACTAGGTTGTTTTTTTTTCAATGTTTTAAAGTTAAATGGTGGATAAAAAATTTATCCAAGTTCTTCTATTAGTGCTTTAAGAACAAAAAACAAAAAACAAAACAAAAACCAGCTCAACATGTAACCAATAAACATCCGTAGCACATCTCTTGCACAACAAATTACTGAAATTACCAAACAATTGCAGTTTCACAAAGCTAATAATGACTTCTAGATCATCTTTCACTACAGACAACTAGTGCTAATCCTTCTCCATTATTTCAATATCACATATCAGCTTTAATTAGTCTAATTCTAGAAGTCTTTCTGAATTGCAGCACATTGCACACAAATCTCTTAAGCCCCATACACACGATCAGACTTTCCGACGGGAAATGTTGGATGTCAGTCTGTTGGCGGAAAATCAGACCGTGTGTATGCTTCATCGGACAATTGTTGTCGGACTTTCTGCCAACAAATGTTGGCTAGCATGTCTTCAAATTTTTCGTCAACAAACGTGTGTTGTCGGATTTTCTGATCGTGTGTATTTTTTATTTGTGCAAGTTACCACAACACCATTATCCCCTGGTTTTTAAGATCAAAGATACAACTATGTTGGTGTCCCTTGTCAATTTTACATTGTATTTTTTAAAATGTAACTGCCTACTCCCAAACTGTCATTTGAAGTAAAACACAGCCAAGTATTATTCTCCATAATTTTTTTATTGTGCATTAAAAAAAATAAAAAAAATAAAATTAGACATGCTATCTGCCAATAAAACTTAACCAAAAAGTGCATTCTATGCATCCAAAAATATAGAAAATATACCAAATCAAATCATTATTCAACCAAAAAAATAATGTCAAAGCAATAACTCCAAGGCCAATAATAAATAACATGTTATCTCCTACGATTCCGCAACATGTCTGGTTGACAAACGGCTGTTCAGAAACGAACTGAAAAGCACGAAATGAAAAGCACGAAATGAAAAGCGCTAAATGAAAAACGCAAAAAGAAAAGCGCGAATCACCACTCACCAAACTTCTACTAACTCGAAATTAGCAGAAGGAGCCCAAAGGGTGGCGCTAAAGAGCTGAAAAATCACGTAGTACGTCTAGTACCTCACTAGATTTGTAATTGGCCAACATTTGTGTGACCGTGTGTATGCAAGACAAGTTTGAGCCAACCCCCTTCGGACAAAATTGCACGGTTTTGTTGGCGGAAAGTCCAATCGTGTGTACGAGGCATAACAGAAGGAATCTGATGACTAAAAATAGCCATGCATATAAGAATTTCTTTAGCCTCATGGCACCCATGACATGCACATTCAGGCCTCATGTACACTGCTGCTGGTAAACGGATGTTTAGGAGCAGTTGGGTGTTTTTTTCAGCTGCCCCTGAACACTCCTCTGTTATCTTATCAGTACATGTACACAGGGTCGTTTATAGTCATTTCTAGGCAGTTGAGTTTAGAAGCATTTTTGGAATGCAAAAAAAATGCATTCAGGACGGATGTTTAGAGGCATTTGAAACTCCAAATGCCTGTAACAGCATTTTGTATCAAAACGCTTCTAGATGCAAACGCGACTAAACACGGCATGTAAATGTGGCTAAATGGACATTTTTAAATGTCGGTTTCTAGCTTTCAAGTTAAATTGTTCAGGAGAGGTTAAATAACATCCGGTGTGCATGAAGCCTTAACGTTCATTGAAAGAAAAAAATTTCACAACCCTTAATTTTGTTATTGTATAAATATATATTTTAAAGTATTATAAAAAGACAAACCACGCTTAATAAACTAAATGAACAAAAAGCAGCAGCTCAGCTGTATAAAATTAACATGGTGAACCTAAACACCAAAAATAAATAAAATACATAATGAACATAAACATCAAAAATTAAAGGTTGCAGATCTGTGAATCACTCTTCAAAGTAAGTTATTTCTTTTCAGAGGCCTCTCATGGTGTCAGTGACTCACAAACACAGAAATCCCTCCACCACATGGATTCCACACTTACCAGATTGCAAGCGGTATAGCACTTGTGGCTAATTACCCAGCCCAGGCCTTGATCACTGATCAGATTCAGATGACAGATCACATCCAAGAAATCCTCCTATGAAGGAGAGGGACGAATGGTCTAGGGCTTAAAAGCAAATCCAAAGGAGACTATCTCGTTCAAAGAGGGGACTCAAAGTAGCCCAAAAAGAAAAGAAGATTTGCCATAGTGTAAAAACCAATGGAACATTTATTTAAATAAAGTAATGCACTTACTCATAGGAGAATATATAACAACATAAAAAGAAAGGTAAACGCCCATCCCTCCGGGGTTCTTGGCAATGTGGTGACGTCAGCACGTCCCTCCTCCTGATGCGTTTCGTTACAATATGACTTCGTCCTGTACAGTATGTTACATGTTAGAAATGGATTGGAGCTACTCACCATTAGCAGGTTGATTTAGCATGTGCGGTTGCTGTTCTTATCTGTCAAATGTCGGGATCCTGCCACTGACTGGTAGATTGCTGGGCTGAGTAAGCAGTCACCTTTCTTCCTATACCCTTTTGGCCTATACCCAGATACATGTAAGCCCACTCCTAGTGTATGGCACCTAAGACGCAACGCAACATGTGTGCTCAGTACCCCGTGTGTGTTTGGTTGATAACAAACATGTTATACTTACCTGCTCTGTTGCGGTGGTTTTGCACAGAGCAGCCCAGATCCTCCTCTTCTTGGGTCCCTCTTCTGCTGTCCTGGTCCCTCCCTCCTGTTGAGTGCCCCCATAGCAAGCAGTTTGCTATGGGGGCAACCGAGCCGAGTCATAACTCCCTGTGTCCATTCAGACATGGAGCCCCCATTTGGCCTCGTCCCTCTCTCTCCTGATTGGCTAACTGACTTTGTTTGACAGCAGAGGGAGCCAATGGTGCTGCTGCTGTGTCTCAGCCAATCAGGAGGAGAGTCCTGGATTGCTAAGGCACTCGTGAACATCGCTGGAGAGAGATGGGGCTCAGGTAAATATTAGGGGGTGAGGGGGGTGGTTACTGCACAGAGAAGGTTTTTTATCTCAATGCATAGAATGTATTAAGATAAAAAAAACCTTCTGACTTTACAACCCCTTTAAAGAGGAACTTTCCCCTTATCATAAAAATGACAACAGAGGCACCTTTAAAAATGTTTCATAGTGGCAATCTACAGACAGATACTTGTAGATAATTGCAGGTTTTTTATTCTTTTCATAGCTTTTTTTTTTTCCTCCTTCCCATAATTCTCATGGTGGCCATTTTCACTAAGGGTGAGTAAATCCTTCTGCCTTCGACTTCATGTAACTCTGGATCTGCCTCTTGGAACACATAACTGTAACTTTCCAGGATGCAGCTGTTAGGCAAGTGTTACATCACCAGTGTCTCAAAGAAACCAGGAAGTAGAAAAACAGTAATTGTAAGTTTAGCCCTCTTTTTGGGGGAAGTTGTCAGAAATTACCCCCCTCCCCCCCAAACAGGATAGTGCGATAAACCTGTAGGTAAATATGAGAACCAAAACCTTCACTAAGTTCAAGAGTGTGTTTGATATTAAAGTTGGCAGTGCCACCACCCAGGCAGGGCCTATGTGAACAGAAATTACCCAGTAATCTAAATAAAAAAATTGGAAATAGAGGAACTAGGAACTACTGCAACCAGCATATAACAATAACCTTAAGTATATAGATGCACACCAGTATGGACATAATACAAGCTTTATATAAAAAAGGTATTATTATTAAAGGGCCCAACAAGAGTATTGGTGGATTTGTGCACATTTACCCGAATATATATATAGTTATTAGCAAAGAGACCTCTGGATGAATGTTGCAGAAAAGTTCAGTTGCAGGGGCCCCTGAGGATAATCGTGATGTGGTGTCAATCTTTGTGTCAGAGACCTAAAATAAAGATCATCGATGACGGGGTGGTCGACCATTGTCCAACCGGCCTGGAACGCAGCTTCTCCCTAGCAGAAACTGTTGTATGGCACTGGAACTCAGAGTCAACCTATACTCTGCACCTAGTAGTTTCTAATCTATCATGCAACTGGACCTCTAACTACCAGAAGTGGTCATTGGATGCCTAGCCTGGCTCTAGCCTATGCTGGATATTGAGCCTTGAGCTAAAACTAGCTATATAATCCCAGACCAGAAGGGACATGGTTAACTCAAATAACAGGAGCTGCATATAAACTTTACTGCAATAAACAGGTTCACCTACTAATATACTGGAAAGTGGAGCGCATGCGCGGGCGGCGGGAGTGGATGCATACCTAGACCGCTCCGCACACTCCCGGCACATAGAGCCTTCGTTAGCAGCCCTCCTACCCTGCTCACCCCCACAAACCATCAGGGGCAGCGGGCGCACATCATGGAGACCCGCTCCATGTCCACCCGGTCGGCGGGGAAGACCCTCGGTGACTCCCGCTACCCGCCTCCTGGGTCCTGGAAAAATTCCAAGATGGCGGCCGGCACCAGCGCTATGCGGACGGACAAAAAACAGATGCAGCCACAGGGGAATAAGGGGAAGCCCCCTGGCTCAGGGGCACACAGCATGACTCCATCTGCAGCCATCTGGACTTCAGGTGAGCTGACTGACCCTCCCTGTGCTCGATCCAGCCCTGCCAGACCTCCTTCACAGGCTCCTCTGTCATCTCCAGGCCATGCTTCCCACACCTCCTGTGCCCTTGATAGGGACATTGCCGACATCTTCTTCAGCCAGACCAGTGACCAAGAGGCAGACAGTAACAATATGTAGCCCAGTAGCCAGGATACAGACCCTGGTAGTCCTGAAGGATCCCCGGCTCCTTAACCTGCACCGTTACCATATTCTCCAGACACTATTCTGCTTGCACGTTTTGCAGATATGCTGCAAAAAGAGTTGGGAAAAGCTACCACTAAACTGGCCGCTGATTTAAAACAAGATTTCCAGGAACTGGGATGTCGCCTAGACAGTATTGAATCCTAAGTTGATGACACTGTACATAGAGTGGCATAAAATTCTACCACGATTACTGAACTTCATGATCGCCTGGAAGAAGCTTACAATAAAATTGATGATCTTGAAAATCGCGCAAGGCGCGATACAACTTCCGTATTTGTGGTTTACCGGAAACGGTTAAAGATCTCTCCTCTATCACCCATTCTTTAATGCAATCTGCTATCCCAGATATTGATGAAATCCATCTGGAAATTGACCGTATTCACAGGGCTCTAGTTCCTCCGAAACCTGACCGGCCTCCTAGAGATGAGATCGTGAAACTTCACTTCTTTAGGGTCAAGGAATCAGTCATGCGGTATGCCAGGGAACCTGGAAATTGAAGGCTACAAAATTCAGATCTTCGCATATGTCTCCCAAGCTACCATTCAAAAATGGAGAGCGTTTACACCTTTGCTTTCATCTTTGGTTCAACGTGACATTCGCTACCGATGAAACTATCCCTTCTGTTTACAATTTACCTATAACAATAGATTATATTCTTTTTCCACGTTTGCGGAAGGTGAAAAAATCCTGCTGAAATTGGGATTCATCTCACATGATCCTTTGTCTCGGAAAATCAACCAGGATCCAGCGGTCCTCCGCCTTCACCCCTCTGGTCTTCCCCATCATCACGGAAATCTGCGACTTCACGCCGAGTTACCTGAGAAAACTCTGATTGGCACCGGTTGATTGTGGTTTTTTTTGTTTCGTTTTTTTGGCGGCGGCCTCTCAATGGTCCTTTTGCGGGACATTAGCCGCTGCCTATGTTTTTGTTATTATTCTATATGTCTCTGAACCTGGTGCTTTTGTTCTCTGGGACATTTTGGACTTGTTGATATTGGGACTTGTGGGTTTTTTGTTTTTTTGTTTTTGGGGGGGGGGGGAGTATGTCTGGGAGGGTATTCTATTTGCTACTTTATACTTGTGCCAGGAGGTGGCTATGCTCTCTACTAATCTGTCGGGCTCTTCCCATTGGTTACCTTTGGTGGAGACTCCCACACTTCCAGAACTTTGGTTCTGGACTACGTGGTTACGCTATTTTGTGTTTTCCATTGTTTAATTATTTCTCTATGCTGCACCTATTGGTACTGGGCGTTTCTAAGCCCTTGTATAATTTTATCCTTCTTTCTCTTTCTACTCTTTTCTCTCTTTTTAACCTTTTCTCCTTTTCCTTCCTGAGGGTCAGCCGGAATTTCGCCTGGACTTCCATGATGTCCGTACGTTGGTGGGTGAGTCTACCAGTTTACAGTTGTTTTTGTCCTTGTCCATGTTCAAGTTAATTGATCCCGTTGGAACCATACGACTGCTTTCCCATAATGTCCAGGGGCTGGGTTCTCCGTCTAAACGTATTCAAATGTTTAATTATTATAAATCTATTTGTGCTGATATTGTGGCCCTTCAGGAAACGCATTTTACCTCTACTTTTATTCCCTGGTATATACATAAGAATTATCCTGTTTGTTATTTTGCCAACGCTACAGAGAAAAAAACGAGGGGTGGCGCTCTGTCTGTCAAGACAGCTTTCGTTTACTGAATTCAAAATATTGCGGGACAAAGAGGGGCGTTACTTGTTAGTAAAAGGGCACCTGGGGGAAAATTTGGTAACGATCCTGGTGTATTATGCCCCCAATGCAAACCAGGTGGCCTTTTTCCAT
Source organism: Aquarana catesbeiana (assembly GCF_042186555.1). NCBI lineage: Eukaryota > Metazoa > Chordata > Amphibia > Anura > Ranidae > Aquarana > Aquarana catesbeiana. Next base: position 835,597,642 of record NC_133324.1, on the reverse strand, counting down.
TCTTTGCTTTGTTCTTTGGCTCAGGAATTCGAGGGGGATGTCATTTTAGCTGGGGACTCTAACTTGGCACTGGACCACATATTAGATAAGTCCCATCTTTCCCATCTTCAATCCCCTTCTAAACAAAGCCGCAAATTTGCTCAGCTGTTATACCATCATGACCTTATTGATGCTTGGAGAGAGGCTAATCCTACCACTCAAGACTATTCCCATTTTTCCAGAGTCCATAATCGTTATTCACGTATTAATCATGTGTTCCTCCCCTCGGGTCTACTGCCCAAATTGATCTCGGCTAAAATAATTTTGACGCCCTGGTTTGACCACTACCCCGTAGTATTGATGTTCACTATTTTATCTATCAGATTGGCTAAGTCCCACGGGTAATTGAATGAATCTATACTTAGTAATGAATCTTACTGTTTAGACATCCTTACCCACCTGAAAACTTATTTTGACATTATTAAGGCAGAGGATACCACCCGCACCATCAATTGGGCCTCTGTACGGGGCTTTTTGATCCAGTTAGCATCTAAACTTAAAAAAGCTTGTGACGAAGTACTCCGTACCAAGATTAGGGAATATGAAGACTTAGCTACTCAACACAAACATTCCCCACACCCTGATTTGTTGACTAAACTTGAACAGGCACGTACAGAACTTTATATTTGTCTCACCACAAAGGCAGAGAAACATTTACACTGGACTAATCATAAGTTTTTCACTTGGCGGGACCGACCGGGTTCATTGTTGGCGCGTAAACTTAACCCTAAACATTTACACGTAGCTCTTCCAAAAATCAGACTTTCAAACAGCAATCTCTTCCAACATCCCCAAAAGATTCTTCAGGAATTTCAAGATTTTTACACTAAATTATACAACCCATCCCAGGGCCACATTCCTGTTTCCATTAATAGTTTTTTGCATACCTTATCTCTGCCATCTCTCACGGAATCCCATAGAGAACATATGGACCAACCCATTACCTGTGAGGAAATACATACTACTATTAAGATATTGTCATTACATAAATCACCGGGCCCTGATGGCCTCCCTAATATTTACTATAAGAAATTTTCAGAACAGCTAGTGCCTCACATGGCTCTCTACTTTAATTTCTTGCGAGATGAAAATAGGGCATACATCAGTGTCATTCCCAAACCACACAAAGACTCCACAGACATCCTTAATTACCGTCCTATCTCACTGATTAATTGCAACCTCAAAATCCTAACAAAACTTTTAGCGTTACGTCTTGGTACTTTTTTGGCGCAATACATTCACAAAGATCAATCTGACCGAACGCCTAATGTTGGATAAGATTTGTCGCTCCATAGCGTTGATCTCTGCAGTACATTCTAAATGGGATGCCCCTGTATAGAGGGAACTATTACTTCTTTCATTGGACCTTCATAAGGCTTTTGATAGCTTAAATTGGGACTACTTATTGACTATCCTGGAGGCTTTCGGATTTGGCTCTGCCTTTATCTTATTGCTTTAACAACTTTATAGTAACCCGTCGGCCCAGGTTTCCATTCGGGGTTAAAGATTGGCATGGTTTCCTATCCAACGAGGAGACAGGGTTGCCCGCTTTCCCCAATGTTATTCGCCCTAGCAATTGAACCCCTAGCTGTAGCAATTCGATCTCATCCTAATATACGTATCATGTGTTATGTGCAGCGGGAACATAAGTGTTCCCTGTTTGCCGATGACATACTCATGGATGTCACAAATCCTTAATCATCACTACCTAATCTTTTGACCCTGTTCCACCAATTTTCCCAGATTTCAGGGCTCTCTTTAAATACCCAAAAGACGACGGCCCTTAATATTTCTTTACAAAACACCTATAATTTCCAATGGGCACAAAACTCCCTTCCATATTTAGGTATCCAACTGACACCTTCGATTGATACTCTCTATCGGGCTAATTATCCCCCACTTTTCCGTTGTCTCCGGGAGGATCTTCAATGATGGGCAGACTATCCCTTGTCCTGGTTTGGTAGAATCAATTCTATTAAGATGACTTTCCTACCTAGGTTACTCTATTATTTTAGGACTTTACCGATTGCGGTTCCGAGGGGAGATATACAGCGAATGAAAACGGACACCCTCCATTTTATTTGTAATAATAAGAAACCTTGATTGAATAAATTGACACTGTGCATCTCAAAATGGTCTGGTGGCCTTGGCCTTCCTAATCTACAAGCTTATTACCAAGCAGCTCAAATAATCCAGCTTTCTTACACAACGGCCAAAGGATCTACACCCCTTTGGGTTTCTTTTGAGGCCCTCTCGTGCCACCCTTTCGCTATAGGTTCTCTAATGTGGCTCCCTAGCCGTCTTCGCCCTCCTATTTTGTGCCCTACCCTGTCTCATTCACTGGCGGTCTGGGACAGAGTACGACATCGTAAGCCTCTGTCCTCCCCACATACTCCACTAGCTCCTATATTCTTCAATCCTGAATTCTCCCCGGAATGACTCCAATGCTATTCCTATGGTGGCTCAACAAAGGGCTCCTTAGGATAGGAGACTACCTTAATGGGGATCAACAACATCTTAGAGACACATTTCAGATGCCCTCCGGCGAACTATTTCGATATAATCAAATTATTTCCTTTGTACGATCTAAGCTTAACCGGTTGGATGGACCCCCTTGTACTTACAAATTTTGAACTATCTTGCCAAACGAGGGGCCTTATACGGGGAAGGATATCTACAATATACACTATCCTTACTGACCCGGGGCTAAGCTCCCTTACATGTATTAATGGGAACGGGATTTGAATACCACGTTGGAATTATCGGATTGGCAAGATATTGCCTACGCTTTATCCAAAGTATCAATCAATACAACATTAATTGAAGCAAATTATAAAACACTTCTACGTTGGTATTTGGTCCCTACCAGAGTTGCAAAGATGTACCCATCTGCATCGCCCACCTGCTTCAGGCGTTGTGGCCAGATGGATACAATGTTCCATGTTTGGTGGCAGTGCCCTGTGGTCACTAGATTTTGGATTCATATATTTAATCTAGTATATTCTGTGACGGGGGTTAATATACGTAGATCCCCGGAACCAGCACTTTTTCAAAAATTATCTGATGAGGTCCCCAAAAAATCGACAAAACTAATAACATAAATGTTTCTGGCAGCTAGAATTAGTATTGCTTAATACTGGAAACAGTCAATGGTTCCTCTTGATTACGTGAAGAATAAACTTAACTGGATCATGGTTAGCAACAGACTTACCTGTGTCCTTCGCAATTCTACCAAGATGTTCGCTGCAACCTGGGACCCATGGATTCGTTATCTATCTACACCTTAAAGCGCTTCTGGCTGACCCTCTTCTTTCTTTCCTCTCTCTTTTTTTCTTCTTTCCTTTTTTTCTTTCTCTTGATTTATTTCCTTTTCCCCTTTTCTTTTCCTTTTCTTTTTTTTACTTTTCTTAAAATTCATGTTGAAATGGTTATTGTTGCTAACTATAAGATGCTATGACAGAACATATATCTTTATGCTGACATGATACTAGTAGAAATGTATACAGGGGTTCCCTTTTTCCCATCCCCTCCTTACCCTTCCCAATCCCCCCCTTTTCTACCCCCCCCCCCCCCCCCCGTTCCTTACAACATACATTTTTCTCCCTGTGCAAGTCATTCCTAATGCTATAAGTTAAAGTAGCTTGATGGGACAACCTGGTCCCTACTCGGTTAGAAATGTATTTTCTGACTTTACAGTGAATGACTTAATATTTTGTGTTACATGGCTATGTTAATTGGCATTTTGCGTTGAGTTTGCTCTGTTTATTATCTAAAGGTCCTAAGTTCATGATTATTTGAAAAAGTAGCACTACTTGAGGGTGCTCGATTCTCATTTCTGCTTTTGTACAATATTACATTATACAATAATGTTACTTCAATAAACATATTGAAATATAATATGCTGGAAAGTGGCCACAACACACATACAGTAGCAAAGATTTAGCTATCTGGAACTGTACATGTGAGATAATAACAATAGGACAGAGATAAGTCTATCACAAGGATTCATATACACACACTCAATAAGCTATGGGCAGCTGCAGTTAAACTATGAGGATATAGGAATACTTGCCTAATAGTCTTTGTTTCTGATCTGGGTAAAAATATAGCAGCAGTAGTGGCCCTGTGTATATAAGGTCATGTGGCTCAGTTCTCTGTCTCTCTCTCTCCAATTCCTATTTCTGGAGTTTCTGACCCAGACACACAGAGGCAGGAAGTGATGTACATAAATAAACATTAGCAGCAGAGCAACTTACAGACGGTAGAGGGTAGTAAATCTCTATACAAGTAAAAGAAAAACATTAAACTAATGAATGCAAGATGATTTTAAGTGGTTGTAAAGACAGAAGTTTTTAGGTAAGTATTAAGGGGGCTGCTGCACACAGAAGGCTTTTTATCTTAATGCATTCTATGCATTAAGATAAAAAGCCTTCTGTGTGCAGCAGCCCCCCTAATACTTACCTAAGGTCCGTCTCTTTCCAGCGATGTCCATGAGTCTCTCGGCCGTCCGAGATTCTTCCTCCCGGATTGGCTGAAACACAGCAGCGGCGCCATTGGCTTCCACTGCTGTCAAAGTCAGCTAGCCAATCAGGAGAGAGAGGGGGCGGGGCCGGGTTGGGGCTCCATGTCTGAATGGACACACGGAGCTGTGACTCGGCTCGGGTGCCCCATAGCAAGCTGCTTCCTGTGGGGGCACTGAACAGGAGGGAGGGGCCAGGATCACAGAAGAGGGACCCGAGTAGAGGAGGATCCAGGCTGCTCTGTGTAAATCCACTGCAACAGAGCAGGTAAGTATAACATGTTTATTATTTTTATAGAAAAGAAAAACAAAACTTTACAATCACTTTAATGTCATCAAGAAGAACTGTATGCTAAAGTGACTTTGTGGTGAAAGTGGGAATTGTTCACTTTAAGTAAATTTTTTATTTTTTTTTACATGGGGTAGGGAAGGGTTTTAAGCTTTGTTGACTTTGGTCCAAGATTCACCTCTATTCAGTCTTTTTGTTGTGGGGGCCATGGTCATTTGAACAGAAGGTAAATGAAAGTTTGAGATGCCACCAGAACAGGAATAGGGGGAACTCTTATGCAGGGCTGCCCCCGCAGGAGCCACTGATTTGTCCCAGGGTCTTTTCCCAAAAAGTAGCAGCAGCAGTCAGACACACCACAACATCCACTCATCCAGCTCAAATAACAGTCTACGGGTTACATTTTTTAAAAGTGTATTGCTGGATAATTTGGATAAAGCACAGAGAGTGGTGGGACACTCCAGAGCTTTGAATGGCAGTAATGGGGATGCCCTTTCTTCTGCCGATACGTCTCAGAATGGTCCCTTTAACAGCAGCTCAGGGAATGAACAGCACTGGAATGGCATAAGCAACGTTATAGGCAAGTCTCAGTATTAGTACCACAGGAGTTAATTGTAGCAACAGTCACCCAGATCCTGCACATAGGTCTGTCCTCACAAGTCCTGTGAGGACAGACCTGTGACTGCCCGGAGCAGCGATAATGTCACTCCCGCGCATGCGTGCTGGTGCCGCCACTAATGGCATGATCACCATTAGAAACGGCACGCTCAGTGCGCCTGCGACCGATGTCTACGGCGCATGCGCCATAGACATCGGTGCTGCTATTTCTGCAAATATCTCCTAAATCTTTTAGGTTTGAGAGATATTTCTTGCACCTCCAGGTAAGCCTTAATCTAGGTTTACCTGTAGGTTAAAGTGGTTGTAATGGGTTTACCTAGCCTGACTAGCAACCTATCTAGGAGGGTGCTACACTTACATGGGGACACGTGTTCTGGTGACTTTTTAGGAAATGTGTCCTCACTTTGGCAAGATTTCCTGTTATGTCTACAGGACAAGAAGAGAAGGAACATTCCACCAATTGGACACAGATACAAAAAAACCCTGACAGGGATTTTATTATTAATTACTCTGTCCAAACTGACAAAAAGGTTTGGGCTTTTCTTTTGTCTTTGTCCCACTGGGGATTATAAATGTGGCAGATAATAGGAACCCCTCGTGGATTTTTTTCATCTGCAGCTCTCAGGGCACAATACCTAATTTACGAATATGTCTACAATATGAAATGTCTCTATGGTGCTTTAGCAACTTTTGATTCAGGTTTTCAGATTGCAGCTGAAGGATGCCATCAAAGACTTTTTTTAGTTGGCTGTGACCAACACACAGGCAGACAGTAATTATTTCATAAAAAAGGAGGTCTACTTCCACTAATTCATGGTTCTTGGGTGTCCATAAGTATGCATTTACCCATTCTCAATTTATAAGGATAATGTAGTTAATAAATTCTGGCAACCCAGAACAATTCACAGTAGTTCAGATAAACAGACTTTCACATTTACCAAGAGTTATGATCAAGCTGAAAAACATCTGAAGACTGATTTACTAATTTAAATCATGGATTGCCAAGAAAGTATTACCTACAGCCACCAATCAGATTCTCGTTTTCTGACGGCAGTGGGAAATATCAGATTGTCCATCTGATTTGCTGAAAATGTAATCAGTTTGATAACTCCACTCTTTGAGTAGCAATTCAAGACTGACTTTACTAAACAGAGAGTTGAGGTAAATGCAGATGCAGATGTATCCACTTGGCATTCTTGCCTTGTAGAACTAGAGTCCTTGGTTCAAATCCCATGTAAATGTACAATATGTAAAGTGTTGTGCAAATTGCCAGTGCTAAATCAGTACCAACCAAAAGATAATAACTTTCAGAACATCTAGTAATTGCATATCTGTTTTTTGTCATTTTTTTTTTTTTTTTTTTTTTTTTATAATTAACAATTTTTATTAGAAAATCAACGTTTACAATAAGGATAAATCTTAAGGCAATAAGCAGTACATGTCACATCAGTTGGAAGAACCTTGTACAGAAAGGTAGGGGCATCATAGTTACACTGAGAATATTGCAAAAATATAAAATGAAGAATAAGGCGCTATACATATTCATGTAACAAGAAACTGACACAAAGTAAACACTGCATTAAACTTAAATATGCACATTAATGAATGAAAAAAATAAGCAAGCATAAAGTCCATAAGTGAATGAATACCCTGAGATAAAACTTCTAGATCTTCCACCACGAGTGCTCAGTAGGAAGGCCACTTACCAGAACTGTTTGACCCCTTTCTACAGGACGGTCAAAACACGCTTTGGGAGCACCAGATTGGTTCCACTGCTGGAATAAATCCACTCCACTGGCCACTCAGGAAGGAGCTAGAATGTAAAAAATGACTCCACAGGAGACACGGATGAAAGTCTCATAGTGTAGTAATTTTTAATAAAGTAAAAACAGCAGCAATGATAGCAGTTACACTCACATGTAATAGTGCCTGACCTGGCACTAGGTGTAAACAGTGTGTGTGAGTCAGCTGATCCCTGGGGGTGGCGTGCGTTCCACGTCTCGCTCCGAAGGTGCAAAGTCTGGTGTGGGGTATCAAATATGGACCCGGAAATGACAGATCCTCCGCTCCGTGAATGGCTCTTCAGGAAGTGCAGAGAGTGGTGGAAGTCTTGGAAGACACAGACGGTGGGTTGCTACTAATTTTCACCAGCATCAGCCTGATGCCTGTTGGTACTCTATAGGTGTCTTACACTTAAAAGTGGATTCTATAGATGGTTAGCCATTATTGGCTCCCTCTTCACAAGTGTATGGTACTATTGTCTATCTTTGTAAGCTCCTTAGTTTGGCTGATGAGTTCATGATGACCACCCATGTCCTAAGTATTTTACAAGGAGATTGGGCATTATATAACGTCTAAGGCATATAGAGCTATTGATTGGTGGATGTGTCTGCCAGGTCTGCCCATACATACTGCCTTTTACATTCTAAATCACTGCAAGCTCCTGAAAAAGCGTCTAAGGGCGTGCAACATGTCGATTTTCCTCATCACGCCTCTACCACCAACCAGCCTTTTCCTCCAACTATCATCACCCGAATTGAATCAGTATTGATCTTTTGTACTGTAGTAACAATTGGTTATGTTAGGTGGTGCAAGTGTTGTGTAGATCAAACACCATGGGGGTTATTTACGAAAGGCAAATCCACTTTACACTACAAGTGCAAAGTGCACTTGAAATTGCACTGAAAGTGCACTTGGACGTGAAGTCGTAGATCTGAGGGGGACATGCAAGGAAAACAAAAAACAGCATTTTAGCTTGCACATGATTTAATGATAAAATCAGCAGAACTTCCCCTCATTTCAGATCTACCCCGCAGATTTACAGCGACTGCACTTCCAAGTGCGCTTTGCACTTGTAGTTTGCACTTCTAGTGCAAAGTGGATTTGCCTTTAGTAAATAACCCCCTATGTTTGGTTGTAACATGTTATGCCAACAATGTTATTTTTAATCATGTTTAATACATTTTCTGATTTTCTATCTAAAATTACGGTGTGCCTCTAAAGTCCATGTTTTTTTTCTCCTACCAATATTCTTGGTTAGTTAGGACGTTGGCACACTTTACTATTTTGTATCCACAACGCCATCTTGTGGTGATACATTAAACCCTAAATTTCATCAGTTACATTAGCATAGAACAACATCACCCCCTTATTGGTAGCCTTCTACTATCAATTTGTTGCAGTTGATTGCACTATCAATTAACATTACTCCTTTAGGACCCAGTGCCTCCCCTTCTTCCCTCCCTCCTGGGATCACTGTCATCCATAGGGAACACTCCTGCGAGATAATGAGGTAATCAGCCTCTTTGTACCTCAAAAGAGGGTGGAGTTTTGTATCCGTTTCTCTATAAATGTTTCTATTATGTCACTGTAAAATTGCTATGACTAAGGCTCATGTTGAAACGCGTTGAAACTGTTTGCTTTTTAATGCTCATATGTAGCCAATACATTTTTGCATCAAGGACCTTGGAGTTGCCAGCTCTTCTCTTTTATACAGCTTTCTACATATATCATTTACTGGTGAATAACAATGGGTCCATCTAAATAAGCAAAGGAGCAGTTTAGCTCTAATTGAAAGTACAGTATATCACAACTCAATGTGTGCTTTTCATTCACATATATTTTATACAGAACACCTCTGCTAGTAGCCTCTTTAGTACATAACACAGCTGCAGAATGTCTGAGTCTTTTCCAATTGCCATAATAAAGCAACTTTTGCTTGATATGCCTGCATGAGTATGTGAATCTAGGGCACTGCACTGTCCCGGGAGACAAATTCTGCCTCTTTTCATAATCTAAGATGCTAGATATACATATCTTGTTGTATAAGGATGACCTTATTATTACCAAACTCGGAGAAGAGCTTTTTCTGTTCTTTTTTAACCATTTCAGCCCTGGAAAATGTTACCCCCTTCCTGACTACAGCACGTTTTACAATTTGGCACTGCGTCACTTTAGCTGACAATTGCGCGGTCGTGCAATGCTGTACCCAAACAAAATTTGTGTACTTTTTTTCCCACAAATAGAGCTTTCTTTTGGTGGTATTTGATCACCTCTGCGGTTTTTTACTTTTTTGCGCTATAAACAAAACAATTTTGAAAAAAGAAACAATATTTTTTACTTTTTGCTATAATAAATATCCCCAAAAATGTTTATAAACAACAAATTTCTTCATCTGTTTATGTCAATATATATTCTTCTACATATATTTGGTAAAAAAAAAAAAAAAATCACAATAAGAGTATATTGATTGGTTTGCGCAAAAGTTATAGCGTCTACAAACTATGGGAAAGATTTATGGCATTTTTGTTATTTTAAATTTTTTTTACTAGTAATGGCGGTGATCTGCAATTTTTTGCGGTATTGCGGTATTGCAACATTGCAACGGACAGATTGGACACTTTTGACACATTTTTGGGACAAATGACAACTATACAGCGATCAGTGCTATAAATATGCACTGATTACTGTGTAAATGTCACTGGCAGGGAAGGGGTTAACACTAGGGGGCGATCAAGGGGTTAAATGTGTGTTCTAACTGTGTGGAGATAGGACTGACTAGGGGAGGAGATAGATCGTTGTTCCTACTTAGTAGGAACGACGATCTGTCTCCTCTCCCCTGACACCACAGGGATTTGTGTGTTTACACACACAAATCCCTGTGCTGGCTCTCGTGCAGGGGGCGCCTCTCCTGGGCAAAGCTGTACCTGTACGGGATTTCGCCCAGAAGAGCCATTCTGCAGCAGTAAAATTGAGTCGGCCAGGAACCAGTTAAGACAGAGGAAAATGAGATATATTGATATATAAATAAGAGATCCAGGCATTACAGGGTTACATTTGTACAGTTTGGACCAATGTGAATACGCATATACTATACCTGTGGGATCCCCGGGAAGCTGAAATATACTGTAGTAGGCACCACTTCCTCCAGTGACCTCCACTAGTTTCTGGGTTACCTGCCGAGAGACTGCCCTGCTGCATTCTGGTCACAGGAGGGGGGCTGTGCATAGGCGCCATATAGAGAATGCTTTGCATTTTCTCAATCAATGCAAAGCATTCTGTGACTGGAAGAGGTGAAGAGCGTGACATCACCCTGCTTCTACACCTCACCCACTCAAAGAACATTTTGCATTCACTGAGAAAATGCACAGCAATCTCTAAATGGCGCAACCTCTTGAGTTTACAGTACAGCAAGGCAGCCACTCAGCATGGAACATGGACGATAGTGGAAATCACTGGAGTAGCAGTGTATAGTACAGTTATTTCCAGCTTCTAAATGGATCCCACAAGTATGCTATATGCATAGTTACAGTGCTCTAAGCTGGACCAATGTAACTGTAAAAATATCCATACCTGGAAAGGCGTGTGTGTTTTTTTCCTGGATTGGTATTGATAGGAAATAATTCTGACTAAAAGGAACATCATGTTTGGGAATCACATTCCTAACTCTTGGAAGATACTATAAAATATTCGCTGGAAATTAAAAGAGGATTACATAACAAAAAGATACTATAGAGAAGCCTTTCTCAACCTCTTAATTCCCAATGAACCCTTGAAATATGTTTCAGGTCTCTGGGACAATTCATTAGGAGTCAGGGGGAAAAATGTCATTGGGAAGTATACCTCCCTTTAGAATGGTGGTGAGAATGCACCCCTCTGGTGTCATACTGCTGGCTCTGCCAAGTGGAACTGGTCCCGGAACTATCCAGGAACCATCAGATCGGAGATCAATCAGCCACAGCTCAAGGAACCCCTGGCAAACTCTGGAAGAACACCAGGGTTCCTCAGAATCCTAGCTGAGAATGGCTGAAGTAGAGACTGAGTAATTTTAAATAGATAAAAAGAAAAAAGACTGTGAATGAATACCATTTTGTCAAGGTGTATGTCTTTCTATTTCCTTAGATTTTTTTTCTCATCAGCTGTGTTGCAATTACATGCGTTAATGTGCTTTACATTAAAATGCATAATTTTGCATTTTAGCACAATGCACTGCATTGCACATGTACACAACGTTATGGAGTAAACAAGGTACATAGAAAACTATTATTTTCTATGTGCCCTTGCAGTGACCTGCATTATTCAGTGTTCCACTAGTGTAGAAAAACGCAGGTCACTGGACATGGTGTGAATGAGTCCCTAATCCTGCAATCTTTCTGACTCGCTCTGTGAAATCAGGGTTCCTTACTCTTCTCTGGGTGGTGCTTATTCAGATGGGCGCTTACATGGTGTTAGGTGAGTGCTATTATGGTCAGTACTGTGAGCCCAGCTGGTTTGTTGGGGGTGTTCATGATAGCCCCAGCTCACAGGAAGTGGGTTGGATGGCGCTTGGCGTCAGCACAGAAGGGTAGCTATAGCGGATTACAGTTGAGGGTGGTACAGAAGAGAAACTGAGTTTTATAACAAAAACTGCTTATTTTTAAATTAAATTAAAGCAGAGTTCCAGGCTCTAGAAAAAAAAAAGGGGGTATAGGGGGAGCGCCCACGCCCGCCTCGTCACTCAGGAGCCGATGCGCTTTCCCACATACTCCCCGTTCTGTCAGGGGTGAGGAGACAGATCTCATCTGTTGTTCCTAATGCTTAGGATCAACGATTGGTCTCCTCCCCCAGTCAGTTCTACCCCCTCACAGTAAGAACACATGCTGAGGGAACACATTTAACCCCTTGATCCCCCCCAGTGTTAATCCCTTCCCTGCCAGTGACATTTATATAGTAATCAGTGGCTATTTTTAGCTCTGATCGCTGTGTAAATGTCAATGGTCCCAAAAAAGCGTCAAGTGTCCAATCTGTCCGCCGCAATGTCCCAGTCCCGATAAAAATCGTTGATCGCCGACATTACTAATAAAAAAATAAAAATAATTAAAATGCCATAAGTCTATCCCCTATTTTGTAGACGTTATAACTTTTGCGCAAACCAATCAATACACGCTTATTGCAATTTTTTTTTACGACAAATATGTAGAATACATATTGGCCTAAACTGATGAAGAAATTCGTTTTTTTTTTTTTCATTTTGGGATATTTATTATAGCAAAAAGTAAAAAATATTGTGTTTTTTTCAAAATTGTCGCTCTTCTTTTGTTTATAGCGCAAAAAATAAAAACCACAGAGGTGATCAGCTGTGGCAGCTGTGACTCCGTTTTAAATTCCCTTCCATTTTACATAAAGTAGAAATGAACTTGTATGTATGGGTTTTGCCATGGACAGCTTGGCTAGCAGTTAGCATAGTACCACACCCTATGAGATAATGTGCTTAAAGCTGATTCCCTGAGTAACATCCTGTGTCAGGAAGTCATTAGCTATTTCTAGACAGCAGTCTAAATCTTGATAAGAAAATACTGAGTGTAAGTTTGTATAACGCTTATGCTGTGTACACACGAGCAGACTTTCGACAGACTGAACTCCGAAGGACTTTTTGACGGACTTTCGATGGAGTTCCAATGGATTTCCACGCAACAGACTTGCCTTCACACGATCACACCAAAGTCCGATCGTTTCGAACGTGATGACGTACGACTGGACTAAAATAAGGAAGTTCATAGCCAGTAGCCAATAGCTGCCCTAGCATTGGTTTTAGTCCGTGGGACTAGCATACAGATGAACGGATTTTTCGATTGGACTCAAGTCCGTCGGAAAGATTTGAAACATGTTCCAAATCTAAATTCCATCTGATTTTTCGACAGCAAAGGTCCGATGAAGCCCACACACAATTGGATTGTCCGGTGGATTCGTTCCGACGGACCTTTGCTGTCGAAAAGTCCGGTCGTGTGTACACGGCTTAAGACACATATTTTTACTGGTATATAAGCCACTGTTGTACTCAATAAAAATTAGACACCTTGTGAAAACACTCAAAGCTTGTTTCCCGTGTCTCATGTGGTGTCTCACAGATCCGAGGGTGGTATGCCTGCATAAACCAGGGTGGTCGTCCTGGATAAAGCAATCATCCGTGGTAAGTAAACTTTTGTCTTATTTGACAAATTATTTTTCTTGCCTCGGCTTTGATAAAGCTTTAGTCCCTTAAAATTTATATACAAAGGAGACGGACCAAGCCTTAAAGTGTGAACGGTCTTTGGGAGACCTGAGTCCTAGAGAGAGGATTCATTAACATTAGACAAAACAGTACTGTAACTCCTTTTGGGAAGAAGAAAAAGAGTTAATGAGGTAATCACCACCGTGACCCAAACCTTTGTTTGCTTTGTCTTTTTGTCCCATAGAAGTATAAGATAATTTGTTGTGTGGAAGAAGCTGCAAGGTAAGACAGGCTCTCGTTCACTGTAATATGGGTCAAGAGCATGGTAAAGAGGTTCCGCCTCCCCCTAACCCCAGGGAAACTTGTAAGGATTATGTTGCCAGGGTTTGTGGTGCTGATTATGAATTTATAACTCCTTGGGTGTCAAATTTAAAAGGGTGAACTGAAACTATGCATAGTAGTGATCCCTTCCCCCGAGATTGAGAGACCCTCAGTGGGATATGAAATCATCACAGTTTTAGGATTATACCAAATTGTCCAGTGAATCTCAGTGAATTGCATATGAAGATAATAATGTCTCCAAGTGGTGGTCTTACTGTCTATTCAAAAAAAGCTCCCCATTGTGCCCATTTTGAAGTACCAACAGAAGAATTCCCAAAAGATTTGCAAAATGCCTGGTCAGATGGGTCTTTGGATGTGTGTCTCATCTTCTGTACCCCATACAAAGCCACCCTTTAAACCTTGGGCAGAACCCATATACCACAAACAATACCCTTTGTCAAAAGAAAAGGAGGATGGAATTGCTCCCATGATGGAACATTTCCTTAAACAAGGAATTTTAAAGGAAACAATTTCACCTTACAACACTCCTATAAATCCAGTTAAAAAGCCGGATGGCAAGTTTAGGTTTGTTCAAGACTTTAGGGCCATAAATAATCTTGTAGTGCCCATAGCACATATAGTATGATGTGCAATCTCTCCTGACTTCCATACCATCCGATGCAGAGTATTTCACAGTAATTGATTTAGCAAATGCATTTTTTAGTTTCCTGGTGGACGAGGAGACACAACCTATTTTTGCATTTCGTTTTAGAAATCGCCAGATGACCTGGTGCAGAATGCCCCAAGGGTATGTAGACTCCCCTGTAGTCTATTCAGTTGTACTCCAGGCAACCCTGCGGTCCTGGACTACCCGCCATGGTTCAGTCCTATTACAGTATGTTGATGATTTGTTGTTATGCAGTCCGAGCCAGGTTGCCAGCAGAGAGGATGGTAAAGATTTAGTGTACTGGTTAGCAGAAAATGGTCACAAAGTCTCGAAAAAGAAATTGCAATGGTGTCAAGAGACTGGTTTTACCCTCACAAAAGGAGAAAGAAGAGTCAGTCACAAGAGAGCTGCAGCTCTCATTGGTCTGCCCCACCCACTGACAAAGAAAGATGCTATCTTTTCTTGGTATGATTGGTTACTGCCGACAATGGATTCCAGACTGCTCTTTTTATGATAACCTAATGAGGCAAGCCACAGGCTCAGACATGCCAGATTGTGTAAAATGGACAGATGAAATGTGTGATTCATTTGTGTACCTTAAGACAGCAATGGTAAGGGCCCCTGGCCTCGGATTGCCCAATTATGGCATGATGTTTCACTTGTTTGTCAGGGACAATTGTAAAACAATGGCGGGAGTCCTGGCACAGGAACACGGAGGAAAACTCCGCCCTATTGCATTTTTTTCAAGAGTAGTGCCATGCCAATGCCGGTACAGGCCATGCCGGCATGCCTCGGAGCTTTGGCATCCTGTGCTATGGTAGTAGAAAAGGCTACTTCTTTAACTCTAGGACATCCAACCACCTTACATACTACTCATAATGTATCCATTTTGTTGAAAAATATTCATACGCAACATATGTCAGCCCAAAGCTTGAGTGGATACGAGGTTATTCTCCTCTCAAATCCAAATCTCAAAATAAAATATGCTTCACCCACTTCAGGCCCAGCCCCGATCCTAAATGCGTTATTAGGTCTAAAAGGAGAAGAAGATGAGATAGTTCCTAAACATAAATGCATTGAAATAATCCACCAGGACACATATCCACGTGCAGATATGTCTTCCACTGCAATCCCTGGTTCACAAAATGTTTTTGTTGATGGTTCTTGTTCTAGACCCAATGACAACAACGCATATCGTGCAGGATATGCTGTAGTCCAGTTGTCTGGTGAAGTGCTCGAAGCAAACCCAGTCCCATTTCAATCAGCACAGGCTGCAGAACTGATTGCCCTTACAAGAACATGCCAGCTCTTTGAAGGACAAGATGTGAACATTTATACTGATTCTAAACACACATTTGGTGTATGCCACGATTTTGGTATTATCTGGTTAAGAAGATGGTACATAGCAGCAGATGGCAAATCAATTTCACATTCAACATTAGTGTCCAGCCTTTTGGAAGCAATTAAATTGCCTCACTCTATAGCTATCCTCCATTGCAAGGCACATACCACAAACCAAGATTATGTTTCAAAAGGAAATGCCTCAGCTGATAATGCAGCAAAGGAAGCAGCTTCTAAACAAGAAGCTACCATACAAATCAAAAAAAAGAACAAATCAGCGCAAATATGTATATAGAACACAGCAGCTGGACACCAGGGTCAAAAATCAAATCCCTAAGCAACAATAAAAAACAGATGGTGCAGTGCTCAAATCAAAGAAACAATGAAAGTCCATAAAAATTCAATCAATCCAATCATTCAGGTGTGATGTGACTTCATGCTGACTTCTCAGTGACTTTCTGTGAACCCTCCACCAATGTAAAAGATGGCCTCTCACCTTATAGCAGGGACCCTTTGATTATAGAGGGTCAAAAGTGCTTTCCCTTACGGGTCATATGAGGATGGTGCACAGCAGATCCAGATCAGTCAGACAGCAGGACAAAGGCAAGCATATGGCAGCATATGGTGCTCTCCCAGCGTTTACAGTAATATGAAACAGAAAGAGTACAACATAGTGCTCTCCATATAGTACAATTTATTAAGCAAAAAACAAGTATCGCACTTACAAACAAGGCACTTATCCAGTGCCAGATAATGCAGCATGTAATCGTGTATGGGAACAGAGAGATGCGTGATGGCCGCGGGTGACGTCACAACACTTCCTAGTTCCGGACGCGTTGCGTCCCAATGGGCGGGGACTTCTTTAGCGGATACCATACAAATGCCAACACTTGCTCCTGAAATGCCTGTTAGACCAAACCTTGTCAGATCTTCAGACATATGCTACAGACACAGATATTAAACAATGGAATATTGCAGGAGTGCAGAAAAGCCCAGATACTGGACTTGTCTTTCAAGAAGGGAGACCATGTATACAGTGGCGGAACTACCGCCATAGCGACACACACGGCCGCTATGGGGCCCGCAGCTGTTAGGGGCCCGGACCCGGTGAGGACAGGTGGCTCCGCGGATGACAGCGGGTGGCTTTGCAGGTGAGAGCGGGCGGCTTTGCGGGCCTGCGGGTGAGAGCGGGCGGCTCCGAGGGCTGTCAGGCGGTGAGTCAGCTGGGCGGCTTGGCTCGTGTGTGAGCGGGCTGGCCAATCAGGGAGCTGGCAGCCGGGGGTGCATAGAGATGACATCATCTCTCACCGCCCGGCGCCCTCCCTGCATCCCTGCAGTGCAGTTCCCGCCCTCACTGTGCAGGCAGCCTCGAGAAGCAGAGAGATGACCTTATCTCTCTGCTGCCTGACTCTGGGACACAGCATGAAAGTGACACAGCAAGTGACAATCTGTAATGTGTGACAGGTGAAGTGGCAAGTGACAATCCGGGATGTGGCAGCAAGTGACGATCCGTAATGTGTGGCAAGTGACAATCCGGGACGTGGCAAGTGACAATCCGTAATGTGTGGCAGGTGACGTGGCAAGTGACAATCCATAACATGTGGCAGGCTACGTGGCAAGTGACAATCCGTAATGTGTGGCAAGTGACAATCCGGAAAGTGGCAATCCGTAATGTGTGGCAGGTGACGTGGCAAGTGACAATCTAATGTGTGGCAAGTGACAATCTGGGACGTGGCAAGTGACAATCAGTAATGTGTGGCAGGTGACGTGGCAAGTGACAATCCGGGACGTGGCAAGTGGACAATCGGCAACACGTGGCAGGTGACATTCTGCAACGTGTGACAAGTGACAATCTGCATCTGGTGGCAGGCGACGTGGCAAGTGGACAATCCGCAACGTGTGGCTGGTGATGTGGCAGGTGACATTCTGTGACAAGTTGCATCTGGTGGCAGGCGACGGTGGCAAGTGACACGCTCAGGGCTCCCACTGATTCTGCATTATGGTGAGTTGGACTATTTCATTTTATATAACAGAACAGAAATTGGTTAGAAGGCTGGAGGTCAGCAATGTGTGTCCTTTAGGGGCTGCATACAGTATACTGCATACTTTGTTGTTCAAAATTAATATAAGCTGTTGCCTGGGTACTGTGCCACATGGGTGCGGTAATCTGTTGTTCAATGGCATTAGTTCTTTTTTTTGTGGAGGGGGCGGTTTGCAGGGGGTGGGGGAGCGGTTTGCAGGGGGGGGGCCCATACAACATTTTGCTATGGGGCCCTGTGATTTCTAGTTACGCCCCTGCATGTATACCTGTAGCTAGTGCACCTTTATTTATTTCTCAGTATCATGGGCTAGGACACAGAGGCTGGCAGATCACATGTGAATTATTGGACAATGATTTCTTTATCACGGTCTTCCCTCTTTGGTCAAATCAAATGTTGCCAGATGCATCACATGCATCCGAAACAACCAAGAAATCCACACAAGGCAAAACATGAACAACTTACATATCCATCCACACCTTTTACACATTTACAGATTGACTTCACCCATATGCCTAAATTAGGTAAAAGATAGGAATATTTACTTGTGATAGTAGACATGTTCTCAAGATGAACAGAAGCATTTGTAATCACAACAGAAGATGCACAAACAGTTGTAAAAATCCTCTTGCAGGAAATTATCTCTAGATGGGCACTTAAAATTAATTGGAAATTTCATATACCTTACCACCCGCAGAGTTCAGGTATTGTTGAGAGAATGAACAGAACCATTAAAAGATAAAAAAAAGCAAAGCAACAGGAGGCACATATAATAAGTGGCAGAACGTCCTACCAGCAGTTTTGGCTGAAATAAGAATGACCCCTTCTAAGAAAACAGGATACTCTCCATTTGATGCCCTTATGGGTACGCCATTCCACTTATGTTAGAAAGAGGGGACCTAGAAGTAATACAGGGAGATTATATTAGGAAAGTCATTAAACTCTGGACAGAGTTGAAAGAAATGTTGCTCGCACCTCTCCTTTCTCTTCACAGGAACCTACACACCCCCTCCAGGTAGGAGACATAGTGGTGGTCCAACAGCCGACTCGTATTAAGAAGCAAGAGTACCCGTTCGGACCCCCGACCACTGTGATCACAGTCACAAGTACTGCAATCCTTACCGAGGGACAACAGTCCTGGATTCATGCCAGTCATGTGAAGAAAGTTAACCAAACACCTAAGAAGCAAGCCAAGAATAAAGGAGGTGAAATAAATCCTCGAAAAGAGAGTGAAGCAGGTGAAAAAGTCTCTGATCAAGATTATTATTGCACCACAGACTTCTGGGAAGGCATTTTGTTCCTAATCTCTCTGATAGTGTTCCTACCTACATGGATCATAACTAATTGTATTTATCATCCTGAGGACTTGGGAGCCCTTAAAGGCATATGTGGGTCACCCAATAACATTATCGATAATACACATACCAGACACAAAAGAGATACACAATCAGATAATGAAGGAGTTAAAAACCATAGTTTTACAGACAAAATGTTGCCACTGAAATTCAAATATAATTATGCCCAGAAATCATGGTATGAGAAATGTTGGATGTGTAGTAAACTACATCCTAGTACAGCCCGTATTCCCCTTATGGCTGTACCTTTAACTATCACATTTTTTTAAAAAAAAATTATATGTAAACAACAGCCTTACTTTTCCAACAATGGATAGAAGTCATTCCCCTGACTGGTGTTTTAAGTAAGTTATGTTCATGACCTAAGAGGGGATTGTAAGGAAATGTGTGGGAAGCTGTGACTCCATTTTAGATTCCCTTCCATTTTGCATAAAGTAGAAATTAACTTGTATGTGAGTTGGACATTTTGATGATAGGCAACTCCTTTCCTCATATTGATTAGTGGTTCCAAATTAATAATAACTACTGCAGTAGGGAACAGACACAAAAATTACACTTAGCATCTTTCCAAATAACTGTTCTGCTTTATTATGAAGCAATTTAAGGTTTTTATACACATGATTACGTAGGTATCACATTAATATTACAATTGTACGTTTATGTTAACAAGGGGCATTACATAGGCAGGCTAATTCTAATCAGGACTCGAAAGAATATAAACATGTACTGAAAACATTATTAGTGCCATGTGCACAGTGAGGGCAGTGTGCAATACATACAAAATAGAAATACAATTATATACAGAACTTACAAATTTCCATTACATATGTATTTGGTTTGCCATGGACAGCTTGGCTAGCAGTTTGCATAGAACCACACCCTATGAGATACTGTGGTTAAAGCCGATTCCCAAAGTAACATCCTGTGTCAGCAAGTCATCAGTTATTTCTTGTTATCTAGTCAGCAGTCTAACTCTTGATAAGAAAATACTGAGTATAAGTTTGTATAACCCTTAGACACGGATTTTTACTGGTATATAAGCCACTGTTATACTCAATAAAAATGAGGCACCTTGTGAAAACACTCAAAGCTTGTTTCCCATGTCTCATGTGGTGTCTCACGGATCCAAGGGTCTCGGTGGTCTGCCTGCATAAACCAGGGTGGTCGTCAAGGTGCATAATTCCTTTCACATATCACAGTCCATGCTGCACCTCTGAAGCTGTTCTTATAGTTCACTATTTCTTTCTGACAAATTGCCTGCTGAAGTCCGCAATTCATCCATCTCAATACTGGAGGCTGTTGCAACCTTTAGAAGATTTGTTTTCTGTTGTGCAAGACCTAGTTGTATTTTTGCCTGGAACTCGGCTTTAAGCTTGAAATCTTGGAAGTCACCAGACTCCAGTCTTTGAGAAATGAAGAGATCCATGAACTGGACCATGACCAATGAAAAGAGAACAGTAAAGCTGAATGATACCATGCTGAAATCTGATATTATATCAACCTTTTCCCACCACCTGCTTTTACATCCATAATGGAGCACATACTGTGGGTTATGTGTGTTTCATAGGTGCGAATAAGCCCTAGAGACAATAATGGCATTCCCCTTGTTGTGCTTTGTCACACGATGGCCAAAACAAGATAAATTGCAGAGGTGGGAATGCAGACTTTGAGGGAAAAAAATGAAGCGGGGCTTTTAAAGTGATACATATTTAATCACTTACTGGGTATGCAGCTTTTTTATCTTTTATGCCTACTGTATGTTCCAGTTTAGGTTGCTCCAGGTTTCCTGTTTCAGGGTGGCTTCCTTGTCTTACAAAGTGCAAAACAAAACAAATCTCTGCGCTTAGTTATATCCCCTCTCTGTTTAGCTGCTGACACCAAATAAGCTTGTGATACCAAGCAAGAAAGCAATATTGCACACAGTGTAGGGAGACACAACTCTAGTTCCTGCATACAAGGGTGGCACCATAGGCTGCTGCAAGATAAGGAAGCCATATTTATACAAAACAATGCAGTGCTACTCCCTATAATTCCCAACCACAAAATAGTGTTGATAATATATAAAAATACTAAATGAATGTAGCATGCAAATTCATTAAAGTGTAGATCAGTCCCAAAGAATATATCCAAAATGTTAGTGCCAAGAGGTCTTGCAGTAATAAAAGTCTTCTGGCTAAACATCCAGTGTGTCACACCAATTTCCATCATCATGCACCGCTAATGATTGCAAAAATTGGGGAGAAAAGAGAGGGGAAATATTGGGACTTTAAATGAGGCCATGGCCTGGTAAGGTCATGTGCCTCCATCCCTGACAATGATATTGTTAAAATTAGGAGCAAGAGGGCGGGACTTTGAATGAAGCACGTGGTTGAAATCAATACAATGGTGGAAATTGAGATATTTAATATTCCGTAAAAAACAAGATTTCCATATACATACAAATAGGAATACACATTAAACCTGCGTCTCAGTGGCCCGTTGTTAACCTTCCCTGCTTTACCCATACATATTTTGTATTAGCTATCATATTGTTCTCTATCCCCTTGGTGATCTACCTCTGCAGTTATTAGGCATTATATTTTCTGGTTGTGCAGCTGGTGGCGTGTGTTGTGGCCTCCATGCCGCCCGGATTTCATCTTGTCCGGGAGCTACTATGCGCACTGTGGGGCGTTCCTCCCTCCCTCTGCCCCTTGTGACGCTCGGGGGCGGACGCCCAGTCACTGCGCATCGACGTCAGGCACTGCGTGCCGGATGTGCAGCGTCCTTGTGGCGTTGCTTCCCTGGTGGGCATTTTCCATCTCCATGAGGGCTAAACATGGTTGTGAGGGTGCCGGGTCTTGACGTTTCCTCCCATTCATGGTGCTCGTGTGTGTAGCATTGGGGGAGGTCCGGTGGCAGCGTGTATTTATTTATGGTCAGCTGCCCTGGTCGGACCTGGTCACATGAGGCTCCTGCATACACTAGATCTCATGTCCCTCCTGGACCAGGGCTTATTTCTCCCCCTTCTCCAGCACCAGGTAATCTTTCTACAGTTTGCAGTCGCTTTGGTTTGTCGCTCATACACACTCTTATCCTCAGGCGTCTTGGTGGCAACCTTTCGCCATGGCTGTCCACTCACTCCTGTTCATTCACCCCCCACCAGTCCCCCCCCCTTTTTTCCCCTTCCCCTGTATACATTAGTCCCACCACACGACATAGACCTCACAGTCATCACACCCCCTTTCACACCAATTTTGCACTACATTTATTTGGCCTAATCACCTCCTACTTTTACTGTCACATGTTCACCTTAGGTATGCCCTGTGTGCCCGGGTCCACCTGGGTTGCCTCCCATGATGTGTGTTGCCATTGGACCAGCCCTCTCAGCTCCCGACATTGATGCCTTTGGTTGTTACGTGGTCCCTTACATTACGCCTCCAGCTGCATATAAACGTGTAAGTGATCTATTGTGGGGATCTCCATCTCCATCCCCCCCCCCATTGATACAAGATTATTTATCTAGTTGTTCATCCCCCATATGTAGAAACACCACGTGCTTGCTCCTAATGAGCGGCACCAAGCTACGAAACGCATCAAGCTAACAATTAACATGTACCAGTATACTACGGCTCTAACAGTTTCTAATGATTATATATTCATACCATCACATTATGTGACAGGGACCAGTAAGGTCATAGGCCATGCAGATGTTAGCTTGCAACATTCTTGTACCCAGCTGTGACATATGGTGGACTCTGTAACTCTATCATGTTACCTATTTTTAATCATGTTATTTCCAGTTACTGCTGTTTTAGGAATTGATGCCACATTTTATTTGTATGCATATGGAAATTATGTGTGTAATCTTGTTTTTTTACGGAATATTAAATATCTCAATTTCCACCATTGTATTCATTTCAACCACGTGCTTCATTCAAAGTCCCACCCTCTTGCTCCTAATTTTAACAACCGCTAGTGATTGGATGATCGGGCAAACTTAGATCAGCCTATAGGAACGCTGTTTGCTTGTCATCTATGCATTGTATTGCCTGTTCAGAGTGCAGTTTGGTCTAAGTGTACATCTTTTGTGCTGAATAAATTCTTCTTTATGGTTTTTACGCTATGGGATGGTTTCTTGCCTTTTATGTCTGAGAGACATTGTGGCTGTTGTGTTGGGAGCACAGACATCCTATTCGCCGGGGGTAGGCCGGATTAACTCTAACCTTAAGTTCACATCTATGAGGCTGTAATTGATGCCTCTTTCAGGTGCGTTTTTGAGCCTACATTTTTTATGCATTTTTGCATGCAGTTTTCATGCGTTTTGTGTTTTTTTCCTCTTTAGCAAACTGTGATAGCTGGTTGTTAAGGAGCAGGCCAAGAAGCCGTCTGCTGCGTTCTTGATAACCGATGAGTCATCAGCTGCCTGTTTTTTTTTTTTCTCTTTTATTGGTTGAACTAGATGGACTAGATGTGTCTTTTTTCAACCAGACCTTCGGGTCTGGTATGGATTTTGAGGGGAATCCCATGCCAATATTAAAAATAAAAATGGCGTGGGGTCCCTCCCAAAATCCATACATGTGTAGCTCAGCTTACAGTACCATGCCGGTCTCTGAGTGCCGGGATGGCTAGCTCCTGCGCATGTGCAGACATGACATCATCCCACGCCTGGGAATGAAGAGACCCAAAGACCGGCATTTAGAAGAAGATGCAAGGAATCCTTGGACAGGTGAGTATGAATACATTTAGTTCTGATTTCATTAATTCCCGTGAGAACTGAATGTTCAGGGAAGCAGCACTAACAGAGCAGCAGCCAGTTGCATTGCAATGAGAAAACTGTGTTTGTGTGGTAAGAATTGTAACAGATAGTTCACTGTTTATTTAGTGTTTTTCATTACTATACACAGCACCTACTTCTCAGGATAGATGGAGTTAGGGCAGCCATCAGAAATTTTGGGGCCCCTTACACAGCTTTAGGTCTGGGCCCCCCCAGGTCTTGACCACCAACATTCCCCAGGGCCCGCCCACTGGCCATCACACCGAGTCCTTCAGTGCACCCACTTTTTTTTAGGTCTTGATTCACACTGCCCCGACCTGAAAGTAGCGCGAAATACAGTCCGACTTTGGCAGGCGAATTGAATGCGACTTGAAGTGGCTTTGAAGTGACTAGAAGTGACTTTGAAGCAACTTCAGGGAAAGCCTGGGTAATTTTCTTATAATGTCGGATCCAAATCACATCAATAAAGCTGAGGACCCGACTTCCATTAAAGTCTATGGGCACAAGTCAGATAGAAGTCACCTTGAAGTAGTACAGGAAGAAAAAAGGAAAGACCCTCCTTGGTGGGATTTTAAAGGCAGCAACACCACTTATGTAGAATAAAAGGCGTTTATTAATTACATAAAATTAGATCATTTTGCATATGAAATGATCAGTTAAAAAACATGACATAACAAAAAACAAATAAAACATAATATAGCATAAATATGTAACAAGTACACAAATATAACTAAAACGTAGTACTCTCCAAGCTCCAATAGGATTCCGGTACCCAACGCGTTTCTCGTTACAAACCCTTCGTCAGGGTTTTTGGGTAGGAAAATATATGTGATCATATATTTATTTAATAAAGAAAAAATGAAGAAAACAAAAAAAACATCATAGCAATGTGACAAGTATGGTAGCAAAAACATGGAATATAGACACAATTCTGCCATAGGGCACACCTACCAAAAAGTAAGGATTTGGTACAATATATACTGCACTATGCAAGCAGGAATAACAGCAGAACACTGTGGAGGACGGCGCCAAATGGAGGGCTCTTGACACTACCCCCCAGGATCAAAAGGCGGAGTATCTTATGGGAGCCCTCCACGTACTAATTGGTCATATATCGGGATGATATGCAGGTTAACAGTGGGGTGGTTGGATGAACTGCATGAGAATGGAGGAAAGAGCAAAAGGGGGGATTAGGGGAATTGGTAAATCTCCTGTTCTTAGACAACGTGGAAACACATTATAAATAATATAGCTGTCCATGCATCCAATGTGGCATAGCCATATAGTGCAATCAGGATCTGCAGCATTGCCCTTGCACTGTAAGGGGGAATCCTGCAGACTCTGATGTAAAGGGGAATGCCTGAGACCACCTTCTGTAGAGTGAATGCACTAAAGTAAGTCACTAACCTCCTCTCAGGTGCAACTTGCAGGGCTCAGTCAGATGGCACCAGCTTGGCAGCTCTGGTTTTATCCTATAGTCTCCTCTCCACAGTCCAGACACGTCTGACTTCTCCTGTGACCCCCATCCTTGCAGCACTCCCACTCTTGACTCCTCTCCCGACTCCCCCTTAGAGACTGCAGACCTGATACAGGAGATGGTTAGAGGCTGCAGACATGATACAGGAGATGGTTAGAGGCTGCAGACATGATACAAAAGATGGTCAGAGGCTGCAGACATGATACAAAAGATGGTCAGAGGCTGCAGACAGATACAGTAACAGGAGATGGTTAGAGGCTGCGGGCATGGTAGTTTCCTCCTCTGTCCCCCTTCAAATTACCATACCTGTTTCCACATCAGTCAGTGTCCTCCTTTTGTCACTGTGTCCCTTTCACCTCTCCAGTCAGGCACTGTGCACATCAGTGTCCTCCTCTGCCGGGCTGGCTTCACTCCCCAGTAATGTCCTTCTGAGTCCTGTGGTCTGTACCCCCTTTTTCTTATCCTCCTCTACCTCTCTGCACCGTTGCGCTGCTACGGCACCACCGAGAACGAGTGCTTTCCATTTAAAAATGCCGCCAGGCGGCGCCATTATGTTACTGCGCATGCGCTGCCCGGCTGTGCATGTACGATCTTTCCCAAGCCCTGCAGGCTTTTGGAAGGACGCATGTGCAGTTGCATGGTCACCCAAGGTCATCTTTTTTACGGGCGTCGTTGCCCGTAATGGGCATTTATGGGCAGCCCAAAAATAAGATCAAAATTATTTTTGGGCTAAAAAATACACTCTAAAAAAAAAAATGTTCCTCAGTCTAGAGGAGGGATAAAGCCATGCCATGATCTCCAGCACAGACAAAGCATGTAATCATCAGCAGGATGCTCTGTTCCATCACCCATAGAGTTCTACCCAGTGGCATCGGGAGGGGGGCTAAGGGGGTCTGGAGCCCCGAGTGGGCCCCAAAAACCCCCCAGATCTCGCGCATTCACAAATGTATTATTAGCCCCGAGCCTGAGCTGGGACCGATCTGACTCGGAGCACGGCCGAGTGACATAGCAGGTCCCGCCTTCTGGAGTCTACAGTGCCTATGATGGAGGTCCCACTGGTCCAATGCAGGGACCGCAGGAAGTCCATCATAGGCGCTGCAGGCTCCAGAAGGTGGGAATTACAATGCGGCCGCGGCACTATGAGAAGATCCCCACTCGGGCGGGCGGCTCTCCTCTCCTGTAGACTCTGGCTGCCTGCTGTCTCCTGGGATGAACGCGCCGGTGCAGCACACTACGGCTGAGCTGCAGGAGGATTAAACAAAGATAGTTACCACCGCTCCAGGCAAATCAGGCTCAAGTCTCCTGTCTTCCACTATGCAAAAAGGTGAGAGCTCCAGGTTCTGGCAGTTGCTAATGCAATTGTATACATGCAGGAAAAGATCTGGACAGCCGCACACAGGAATGAGCAAATAAAATCTTCTTTATTCAAAACGTGGCATAAAATCAGTACATGACACCGCTGGAGCAATACAGCTTAGCCGCTAACGCGTTTCACGCTCTTGTGGAGCGCTTACTCATAGCTCATGAGCCACAGGAGATGCCGGCGGTCACGGTCACCTGAAGTCTAACATCACGTGTAATGGGTCAGGTCAGTGCATGTCAGTGTGCGTCAGGTAGGTCAGTGTAATGGTCAGGTAGGTCAGTGTGGATCTGAGTCAGTGTAAAGGTCAGTGTATGTCAGGTAGGTCAGTGTGGGTCAGGTAGGTCAGTGTAATGGTCAGTGTGGGTCAGTCAGTGTAATGGTCAGTGTGGGTCAGTCAGTGTTATGGTCAGTGTGGGTCAGTCAGTGTTATGGTCAGTGTGGGTCAGGTAGGTCAGTGTGGGTCAGGTAGGTCAGTGTGGGTCAGGTAGGTCAGTGTAATGGTCAGTGTCGGTCAGTCAGTGTAATGGTCAGTGTGGGTCAGGTAGGTCAGTGTTGGTCAGTGTAATGGTCAGTGTGGGTCAGTCAGTGTAATGGTCAGTGTGGGTCAGGTAGGTCAGTGTGGGTCAGTGTAATGGTCAGTGTGGGTCAGGTAGGTCAGTGTGGGTCAGGTAGGTCAGTGTTGGTCAGGTAGGTCAGCGTGGGTCAGTGTAATGGTCAGTGTGGGTCAGGTAGGTCAGTTTTTAGTGGTCAGCATTGATGGGCACTGGTAAGCCAGGCAGCAACCAGCAGGTGATCTTACCCCCCCCCCCATGTCAGGCTCGGACTTCGGACTGAAGCCCCTGGTCTTTTTCCCACCTAGCAACGCCCCTGGTTCTACGCAGGGCCGTCTTTAGCGCAGGGCAAACGGGGCACTTGCCCTGGGCCCAATCTTTGTTGGGGGGCCCGCGCTAGCCGTGAATTGTCGCCCCGATGACAGCTTTGCAGAGCGCACAGAGGACACGAGAGGATGTATTCCTCCCTAGCCAGCTGAGAGGGGGCGGGGCCGGGTGCTCCACTGACGCTCTGACCCCACCTACGTGCAGCCTGTGTACTCGGAAAAGAGCTTCTGTAGTGAGAGCCAGTGATCGGAGTGCGAGTGTCAGTGGAGCTTCCGGCCCCGCCCCCTCTATACTGGCTGGTGAATACAGAGGTCCGGGGGCGGGGCCGGGAGCTCCAATGACACTCCCACTTCGATCACTGGCTCTCACTACAGGCGCTCTATTCCCAGTACACAGGCTGCACGTGGCTGGGGTCAGAGCGTCAGTGGAGCACCGGCCCCGCCCCTCTCAGCTGACTAGCGTGGAATACATCCTCCCGTGTCCTCTGTGCGCTCTGCAAAGCTGTCATCGGGGCGACAATTCACGGGTGAGGTGGGCCCAGGGCCCACCCAACAAAGCATCAGTGGAGCTCCCAGCTGCTTTAGTGAGAGCAGAGAGTGGAAGCCCCGCCCACACACCTGAATGTATGTAGTGAGTTTGGCTGGCCAGGTATGTCCTTACACCCATAAAATGCCTGACTGTTTAAACCCTGAGCTGTGTTATTTAACTGTAAAGCTGTGCATTGCTGAAAGTTCTCTGACCATCCCCTGTATAATGTCTGCAGTCTCTGATTGTCTCCTGCAGTATGTCCGCAGTCTCTGATTGTCTCCTGCAGTATGTCCGCAGTCTCTGATTGTCTCCTGCAGTATGTCCGCAGTCTCTGATTGTCTCCTGCAGTATGTCTGCAGTCTCTGGTAATCTCCTGCAGTATGTCCGCAGTCTCTGATTGTCTCCTGCAGTATGTCCACAGTCTCTGATTGTCTCCTGTAGTATGTCCGCAGTCTCTGATTGTCTCCTGCAGTATGTCCTCAGTCTCTGATTGTCTCCTGCAGTATGTCCACAGTCTCTGATTGTCTCCTGCAGTATGTCCGCAGTCTCTGAGTGTCTCCTGCAGTATGTCCGCAGTCTCTGATTGTCTCCTGCAGTATGTCCACAGTCTCTGATTGTCTCCTGCAGTATGTCCGCAGTCTCTGATTGTCTCCTGCAGTATGTCCGCAGCCTCTGATTGTCTCCTGCAGTATGTCCGCAGTCTCTAGTAATCTCCTGCAGTATGTCCGCAGTCTCTGATTGTCTCCTGCAGTATGTCCGCAGTCTCTGGTAATCTCCTGCAGTATGTCCGCAGTCTCTGGTAATCTCCTGCAGTATGTCCGCAGTCTCTGGTAATCTCCTGCAGTATGTCCGCAGTCTCTGGTAATCTCCTGCAGTATGTCCGCAGTCTCTGATTGTCTCCTGCAGTATGTCCGCAGTCTCTGATTGTCTCCTGCAGTATGTCCGCAGTCTCTGATTGTCTCCTGCAGTATGTCCGCAGCCTCTGATTGTCTCCTGCAGTATGTCCGCAGTCTCTAGTAATCTCCTGCAGTATGTCCGCAGTCTCTGATTGTCTCCTGCAGTATGTCCGCAGTCTCTGGTAATCTCCTGCAGTATGTCCGCAGTCTCTGGTAATCTCCTGCAGTATGTCCGCAGTCTCTGGTAATCTCCTGCAGTATGTCCGCAGTCTCTGGTAATCTCCTGCAGTATGTCCGCAGTCTCTGATTGTCTCCTGCAGTATGTCCGCAGTCTCTGATTGTCTCCTGCAGTATGTACGCAGTCTCTAATTGTCTCCTGCAGTATGTCTGCAGTCTCTGATTGTCTCCTGCAGTATGTCCGCAGCCTCTGATTGTCTCCTGCAGTATGTCCGCAGTCTCTAGTAATCTCCTGCAGTATGTCCGCAGTCTCTGATTGTCTCCTGCAGTATGTCCGCAGTCTCTGGTAATCTCCTGCAATATGTCCGCAGTCTCTGGTAATCTCCTGCAGTATGTCCGCAGTCTCTGGTAATCTCCTGCAGTATGTCCGCAGTCTCTGATTGTCTCCTGCAGTATGTCCGCAGTCTCTGATTGTCTCCTGCAGTATATCTGCAGTCTCTGATTGTCTCCTGCAGTATGTCTGCAGTCTCTGATTGTCTCCTGCAGTATGTCAGCAGTCTCTAAACCTCTCCTGTAGTATGTGTATTAATGTGCCCCTTTACTTGCTCAATTATTTGGGATTGCTCCACTGCTCAGTGAGAGGTAATGATGTGCATGAACCTCTAGCAACCAATCAGCAAACAGTAGTGATCTGCTTTAATCTCTAGCAACCAATCAGAAAGGGCTAATGATGTGCTGTAACCCCTAGCAACCAATTAGTGAGCGCTAATAATGTACATTAACCTCTAGCAACCAATCGGCAAGCAGAAATTATGTGTTGTAACCTCTAGAAACCAGCCATTGAGCAGTAATGATAGGCTGTAACCTCTGGCAAACAATTGCAATCGCTGCGTGATCTGCTGCAGTAAACTGATTTTGAGTCTACCTGTTATTTTTTGTATGTCTCAGAATGGAGGGGGGGGCCCCAAGAAAATGTTTGCCCTGGGCCCAATCAAAATTAAAGACGGCCCTGGTTCTACCTGACCTTCTAGCTGTGCCCAGTGCATGGCATCCATGGAATCACACTCTACTCTACCATGTGACACATAGGGAAGGCAACCACTGATGGAGCTTTCAGAAAACATCAGAGAGGAAGCTGTGATCTCAGGGAACTCTCTGATACTAGAAACTCAAACTCTCCTTATTACCATGGCAACGCAGGCACCACACCCCTCCCCGCTCTGCTCTGGGAGCTCTTCTGGTCCCTCGTGTTTAGTTCGGAGCGCACAGACCACGCCCCCCGCAATCTCCGCCAGCCACTTATCTTTAAGCCTATGGCAGCACCGCTGGTTGTCATGGCGATTCCTAATTGTTTACCTGAGCAGGCCCCGCCCACGTCCCCGCCTTTAGTCCCTTCCCAGCTCCAGTTAGTTGATGGGACTGCGGTCCGCTGATGATCATCAGTATCTGGCTGGGCAGTCATCACTGTACAGAGGACACCCGGAGCTCCGGACAGCCGCACATTGCAGGTAATAGAAGCACGGGGCTCTGCTATCCGGGGGGAGATCTGATGCTTCTCAGCTGCTGGAGAACCACAGGTGTCAGGATGATGAGCTGCTGAGACTTGTAGTTCCACAACAGGGCAGCTTCAGAATCCTTTTGCATCACCGTCATTTATGAAGGTGCTGATCCACAATCTGGGATGGGGTGATTGTGTAGTACTGGGACCTCCAATACTCACCACTTCTTATTAGATGAATACGGTCCCTTTCACACTGAGGGCGCGAAAACTGCCCATAAAACGCTCAGCGCTTTTGCGGCGTCAGTGGTGTTCTTTTTTTTGAAGGTCACATGATTTAAAAACTGCTTCAAGAATCGCTTTGAAGCGATTTCCAGGTGTTTTTACAGCTTGCACATTCATTTCAATAGAGAGGGGCGCTTTTTTTTAGTGCTCCAAATATGCTGCTTGCAGGAGTTTTTATCATCTTTCCGCCAGCGCACCGCCCCACGTGTGAAAGCATTCATTGATTTTAACAGAAATAAGTTTTCACGAGCTTTGGCAGGTGCTTTTTTTTAGCACCAAAAGCGCCTCAGTGTGAAAGGGCTCTGATGGCAGTCCATAGATGTCACTTCACCGAGAGCAGTCCGGTGAGTTCCCATTCTGCATTTTGTAAATGTGCGCAAAATTGTGCCACTTTCCTGCACGTTCTGGTGTCATACGCAATTGCAAGTTACAAGCATGACCTTCACAGGCAGAGGCATGATGGGACTTGTAGTTTTGTAACAGCTGGTGGGCCGCCAGTTTGAGACCCCTGCCTTGTACTGTAGTAGGCATAGAGAGATTGACCAGAAGGCATGTTTACATACATGACTGTTTATTTGGTCTGAGATCCATCACACTGTGCAGCTATACAACCTTTTATTCCTCCGTCATACATCTCTACATTTCTACCTGTATATTGGTTTATTGAGGGAACTGAATGGTTTAGGTATTTTTAGAGACCAGTAAAGGTGGCTATACACTAGAAGAATTTTATTTAATATGTCTCACTTTAAAGCCGAACTAAACCCTCCGATTCTTTTCAGTCAAGGAAGCCGCCATCTTGGCTTTTGTTTGATCTGCGATTGCCATGGTGCTGCACATGTGATCAGTTATGACACCAGACATTTGATGGTTTGACTGTTTGGTTTGACAGTCCACACCACATGCAGTCCAGTGCATGCAGTTTTTTTTCTGCATCAAAAACACATGTAAAGTAGGTAATATGGTTTTCAATGGCACAGTTCACACCAGTGCTTGCATTTCAAGTGCGTTCCAGTTCCAGAAAAGAAAAGTAGAACATGGTGCATTTTTCCTGCACTGGAATGTACTGCAACTATGTAAAACGCACTGGAATGCACCTAAACGCACCAAAAACACAAGTCCCTATTTAAGGTTAACAAAAAAAATGCATCAAAAATGCACTGGAACGCATCAAAAATGCGCATGCAGAAAAGGATGTGGAACACATCCCGACTGCGTTTCTATGGTCCTGAGAGCACAAACAGATGTGAAAATTAGCATTCTCACCACATGCCAGCAATGTAAGTGCTAGTTCACACCAGATGCAGTTCCATGCGCTTTTTTTTTCTGCACTAAAAATGCATTCACAGTGTTTTCAATGTATTCCAATGGCTCTAGTTCACACCAATACAGTCAGTTTCCGGTCAGTTTCTGCACCAGAAAGTGACTGGAACTGACTGCACTGGTGTGAACTAGAGCCATTTTTCACACCACAAAAATGCACTCCGGATATGTTCCGGATCAGTTTTTGCTTACAATTCACACCACATGCAGTTCCAGTGTGTTTTTGATACCATTTGCTAAGTTCTAGTACAGTTCTGTGCAGAAAAAATGCAGCACGCTTTACTTTTTTTTTTTTACTGCACTAGAAACTGACTGCACAGGTGTGAACTAGAGCCATTGGAATAAATAGAAAACACTGTGCATGAATTTTCAGTGCAGAAAAAAAAAAGCACGGAACTGCATCTGGTGTGAACTAGCACTAACTGTTTTTTCAAACCATTAAATCAATGAGTTTAGTTCTGCTTTATGAAAGTTTATTCGATTTTTGAACTGTTAGTGGGGTCAAAACGACCTTCCTTTTCTACTGCAGTGATGACAAAATTGGAGTAGGATGGACAATGGTATTGCACAGAGTAGCCCTGATCCTCCTCCTCTGGAGTCCCCTGCCAGCACTATCCTTGCCTGTGGGTGCCCCCCCCCCCAGCAAGCTGTGTGTTGAGAGATCACCCAACCAAGCACAGACAGGCAGGGGGCTACAAGGTTAATGCGTTTCACACAAAGTTCGTGCTTTGTCGAAATAGAGTGCCATGGATTTCTGGGAAGGAGCATGTGGTTTTTATCCTCTGTCTCCACACCCTGGAGGTGGCATGCTGCACTGCACAGTGTTATGTTTATCTTATAGCACATATATTGTGGACTTTGTATACTCACTAAGATTGATCACAGACTGTTTTGTTTGTGACCCGCTGAATGCTGGTCAGTCATTACATGTGTGTTCACAGTCACACAGTGAGGTTGATTTACTAAAACTGGAGAGTGCAAAATCTTGTGCAGCTCTGCATAGAGACCAATCAGCGTCTAACTTCAGCTTGTTCAATTAACCTCTTGCTTGCTGGGCACTTAAACCCCCCTCCTGCCCAGACCAATTTTCAGCTTTCACCGCTGTCACACTTTGAATGACAATTGCACAGTCATGCTACACTGTACTTAAATGAAATATTTATCTTTTTTTTTTCACACAAATGGAGCTTTCTTTTGGTGGTATTTAATCACCACTTGGGTTTTTATTTTTTGCTAAACAAACAAAAAAAAGACAGAAATTTTTGAAAAAAAAAAGTTTCATAGTTTGTTATAAAATTTTGCAAACGGGTAATTTTTCTCCTTCTGTAAATATGTATAAGTGGGGTAATGGCGCTCCCTGACGAGTAAATGGGCAGGTGAGTACTATAGGGTACCAATAATAATTGGAATCAATATACAAACTTCACTGCGAGTAGCCCCGCCTGGGTGAGTTGCATAAATAAATAAATAAATGCCAAACAACCGCGGAGGGACAAATCTCCCTCCACGTTCGTGAGTATGCAAATAAAAGATTTGAAAATTAATAATTAGTGATAGTGTTGGTAGAAGTACCTACCCTTTTAAACATAATCCGTGTAAGTGCAATTGTGAATGGTGCTTAATTGAGTATGTCACTCATAAGCATGTGCACACTCCAAACATATATAATACTAAGCCTGTGCCTAAACCAAGTGTTGATATCTCAAACCATAGGTACCAATAAACCATTAAATATCTATAAAATGTATGTTACTTGAGCACCCAAACATACATTAGGCTACTGCCAAATTATAAATCCTCAGACTTGTGCATAAAACAAAGTGCATTAAACATATAAAAACATATGAACCTTAATTGCTATTTTAATCACTTAAAAAGTGAATATGAGCAATCCTGCAAATGTTAACCAGTCCGTAATTGTGAAGGAAATCTTGCGGTGAATAAGTAACTCAGGAAAAAATAAAGATGACTTTAGATTGTGACTTGAGTGTATTCAAACGTCCTTGGTGACTTTGTGCTCCCCCTCAAGGATCCCCACTCACCAGATCCATTCACCCCAAAGGGGTAACTCGCATAGAACGGTAATCCTAACGATCTCCCTGCCGACGTGGTGGATGGATTTCCCAGGAAGGTCCTCAGCATGTATAGGGTAATGGCTCTCAGTCACTCATATAGAAAGAAAGAGGAATAGTGGACTCCCATAGTGTAGTAGCAAAAAATATATTTATTTAATCCAACGTAAAAATCTTTCAGTTAAAAAACTATAGTCCAGATCAACTGGCTATAGTAGTAAGCAGCAAACACTTGTTAAAATAAACTTACTAACATAGGCCTAGGCAACAGCCTAAACAATGCCTAGCATAACCGCTCTCATGAATGTATAAAATTTTTTTAATGTAAAAAATTTTTCGGCCAGGTAGCCCGTAACACAAGGTGGAAGTGAACCGAGCGTTTGCGCTCCACCTGCGTTCCACCGGCCTTCTGAGCGGAAATGACGTAGCGTGCGTGGCGCCGTCGTACGCGTTTCGTCATAGACGTCCTCAGCGACGGTACCCGCACGCCACGCACTACGTCATTTAATAGGGAAGCAGCCATTCCGGGAACACCCCTCGTAAGCAGAGGCTCCTATCCTGGTTAGCCTAAGGAGGAGTTACGTGCCCAATCCACGCCTACTCTCCCCAGAAGTGTACGCAGAGATGGTCAAAACTATAATGTGTTTCCTCCGTATATGGCGCCCGTATAACTATGGCTGATTCCCTACATAAGAGCCACTAATGGGGAATATAATCCATACTAAGGGACATGGTTAAATAATACTTGATAATCCAGGTATTCAATTTTGCCAGTATAGTTAAGGATTTAAGAGTATACACCTTGCGGGAGCATATATACGCCCATATCCAGAAGTAGATTAGTCCACAGATGGAAGTCTAAGGGTATAACGGCTGTAGTATTTCTTACTTAGCTCAGTATTCAATATAATAAATAAATGAACCATAATTATGGAAAAACCTTATGATAAAAAATGTGATAAAAAAAAAAAAATAAAAAATTTTTTTAATAAAAATAATATAATAATAAAAATATATTCAAACACCGGGGATAATAATATTAAATATAATGGGTAATACTAATAACTGTAGACAGTGATTAGTGTATTACAGGAGAACCTAAGACTATAGGAACTATATCCTGAAACTGAGCTACACGTATCAGATGGGGGGGGGCTCCAGGTATGCTGGGTTAATTACACCTCAATCTCACATTAAGGGTCAGATTATATAGATCCTATGGGCCAGTGTGCCATTACTGTATGCATACGAATGCCATCCCTCGTGACCCATCCCTCCACATACAGGGGTATGTACATGGGTGTGCACAGTCCAAAGCATATCTAGACGGATCAAGGGACCCCAACCTATATATCCAGCTGGTTTCATTTTGTGAAACCAGTGTGGTTTTATTGCCACCTCGCCAGTGATCCTTGACGCAATCAATCCCGTAAAAAACTAACCCTGTGGGATCCCGATTGTGAAAAGCTTCAAAATGGCGGGAGAGATGATGTTTAGGGAACCCTTTCCTGATGTTTTTAATATGTTCCCTTATACGCACATACAAGGGCCTCGTGGTTCTGCCCACATACTGCAATTGGCATGGGCACTCAATGACATAAGTCACATGAGTGCTCTGACAGGTGATCAATTTCCTAATGCGGTATTCTTTGTGGTCCATCCTAGATCTGAAGGTATCCCTTTTGCGAGGTTGCTTTTTACTGACCCTACACGGTAAGCATTTTTGGCATTTGTAAAAACCTTTCATCTCTGGGAATATTTGGGTGTGCTTTGGAGGGTTAATGACATTATGTACTAGGTAATCTCTAAGCGTGGGAGCCCTTCTATACACCACCTTAGGTTTGCTAGGTAATATATTAGCTAGGACTCTATCCTCTTTTAGGATTGGCCAGTACTTAATTAGAATATGTTCAAACTCTTTGTATTGGGTATTGAAACCTGTGACAAACAGCAGGTCTGTGTTGTTTTTCCCTTTCTTGGACTTTTTGAACAGGCTTTTTCGATCCATATTTGCTATGTCATTCTTCAACTTGCGTAATGCGTTTAGCTTATATCCTTTTTCCTGGAATCTCTCAATCATGATATCCGCTTGTTGTGAGTAGTCTTCAATAGTGGCACAGTTTCTCCTTAATCTTATAAGCTGGCCTTTTGGGATATTCCCTTTCCATCGAGGATGGTGGCAACTAGTGATAGGGATATACCCGTTTCTATCTGTAGCCTTAAAAAAAGTTTTGGTATGTAGGCTGTCGTCCGTTTTGAAGATTTCAAGGTCAAGATAGTCGATCTTGTGGTAGTCCCATTTTCCAGTGAAGGTTAAACCATACCTATTGGTATTTAAGTTCTCCATGAAGTTTTCAAAGGTCTCTGCCGTTCCTTCCCATAGTATGAACAGGTCATCTATATACCTACGGTACATCTTCAACTGGGGGATCCCCTTCACATAGATGTATTCTTCTTCCCACATATTCATCATGAGGTTCGCTACACTCGGAGCATAACGAGCACCCATAGCCACTCCTTTGGTTTGGACATAATATACTTGATTGTACCAGAAGTAGTTACACGACATAGCTAGCTGTAGGCCTTCGAGTATGAAGTCAATCTGTTCTTGTTTTAGAGGGGTTAGCTCATGAAGTGCTTTTTCTACCCCCACCAGCCCGTCTTGTTGTTCAATGCTCGTATACAAAGAGTTTACATCGATGGTAGCTAGTAGCCAGTCTTTAGTCCCATTTATATGTTGTAATTCTTCCAGCAATTGGGCACTATCTCGTAGGTATGATTTTCCCATTTTTACTAGAGGTTTCAAAAATTTGTCTAAATATTCACCCAGCCTGGAAAACACAGAATTGATGCCACTAATGATAGGTCTCCCGGGTGGCTTGTGTAGTCTCTTGTGAATCTTGGGTGTGTAATAGATAACCGGGGTCTTGGTGGAACTAGAGACCAAATATTCTGCTTCTTTATTATTAAGAATGCCCATGTCCTTCCCTTTTTTAACATACGCTTTCAATTTCTTTTCGTAGATGCGCTTAGGGTTACATAGTTACATAGTTACATAGTTACATAGTAGGTGAGGTTGAAAAAAGACACATGTCCATCAAGTCCAACCTATGTGTGTGATTATGTGTCAGTATTACCTTACATATCCCTGTATGTTGCGGTCATTCAGGTGATTATCTAATAGTTTCTTGAAGCTATCAATGCTCCCCGCTGAGACCACCGCCTGTGGAAGGGAATTCCACATCCTTACCGCTCTTACAGTAAAGAACCCTCTACGTAGTTTAAGGTTAAACCTCTTTTCTTCTAATTGTAATGAGTGGCCCCGGGTTCTTATTAAGTTTCTTATAGGTGTCCTCAGCTCGGAGCAAGTTCTCCATTTCTTCCTCGTAATCTCTCTTATTCAATATCACCAATCCCTCCCCTTTATCTGCGGGTTGTATGACCACTTCCTTTCTTTCTCCCAAGGTTTTTATAATTTTCCAGATGTGTTTAGTCTTGTGATTCCTACGCTTTTCCAATTTCCTTAAATCTTCCTCCACCATTTTTTGTAAGGCTCCCATACATTGGTTCCCTGATGTTGTCGGATTGAAGGTAGAGTTGTTCTTCAATCCGGTATGTACATACACTGGCTCCTTTCTGATTCTAAATTCTTTATTCGTAGCGAAATGTTTCTTAAGATTCAGTTTACGCATACATTTTTTCAAATCAATATACGTTTCAAACTTGTCTAGAGATTTCTCAGGTGCAAACTTAAGTCCTAAGTCCAGAATTTTCATTTCATCCTCTGTGAATATAACATCACTGAGGTTGAAGATACCCTTTCCTAATGTTCTCGTCTTCTTTTTCTTCTTCCCTCCTCTGCTTCCTCTAGTAGTCTTCTTCTTTCTTCGGGTCTTTGTGCGTGTCTCTCTTCTCTCACATGGTTCTTGTCCTGATCTTCCCTGGGGTATCCCCGTTCCATATATGGTCGGTGTACTTCTTCCGGGGTTCTGTGTTGTTCTCCTCGAATTTCTCTTCTGTCAGTATACGCTTCTCTCCTGTAGGCAGGCCGAGTCTTCCATCTCCTCGGTGGCCTGTCTCTGGCCCATCGCTTTGGAAAATCCCTAGGGGGTCTTGGATCGTTCCGGTGGTAACCCTGGGGCGGTTCTTCTTGATTACTTCCATATCGTACTTGCCTGTTATCCCTAAGTGGTGAGAACCTATTTCTGATAGGCACGTTGTATCTGGGCGTCAGGGGGGTTCTATACCCTGGTTGATCCTGATAGTTATCCCTTCTATTCCCATTTCTTGTTGTGTGTCTGTATGGTGTCTCTTGTTGCTGTCTATATGGGATTCCACTATTTGTTCTAATTGTTTGTTGGGGGGTATTATACATCTGTCCCTCCATTTCCATCTCCATAGAGGTATCTATTCCTACATCATCTTCTAATGTGAATTCAGGGTCTGCACAAGCTGTTTGCCATTTATATACATTCATACTCTGATAATCCAGTGTGTCTCTTTTGTATTTCTTCTGCTTTTTAATTTGTATTTGGGTGTCATATTTTTTGATACTCTCCTGAAGTTCTTTCTCTTTATTTTTTTACTCCGTCTGGCTAGCAAATGGTATCAACTGATTTTTAATTTCTGAGATACTAGCTTCAACTCCCTTTAATTTGAATCTTCTCCTTTTGAT
Source organism: Aquarana catesbeiana (assembly GCF_042186555.1). NCBI lineage: Eukaryota > Metazoa > Chordata > Amphibia > Anura > Ranidae > Aquarana > Aquarana catesbeiana. The sequence continues at coordinate 835,558,563 of NC_133324.1, read as the reverse complement.
CATTTTGTGCAACAGTTCATTCTCACAGCCATTAAAGAATGAGTACCACTCCTCCATTAATTCTGGGTCGGTGATACCATCATTGGGGTCTAGTTCCCACCTTAGTCTCCTAGGTGTCATTTTAGCTTTGATGTAAGTTTCCAAACTCGCTATATCCCACCAGACCCTCAATTGTTTTTCCAGTGTGTGTCTCAATTTTTTCATCAGGCTATGCATATCTTGTGTATTGTTAACTATATCTTGACTAAAGACATCTCCTAGGTCGATGTTCCTATTGCCCATATAGCCAAAAATATCCATAGCTGCAGTCTAATGTCTCACCCTGAGGTGTTGACTAAATAATTAGATAAAGTATAGTGACTGCGCTTAGGACAGTTGCAAGGTATGCAGCCCCCCTAAAGAAACTCCCCAAGGTGTTTCGGATATATGTAAATATGTATAAGTGGGGTAATGGCGCTCCCTGACGAGTAAATGGGCAGGTGAGTACTATAGGATACCAATAATAATTGGAATCAATATACAAACTTCACTGCGAGTAGCCCCGCCTGGGTGAGTTGCATAAATAAATAAATAAATGCCAAACAACCGCGGAGGGACAAATCTCCCTCCACGTTCGTGAGTATGCAAATAAAAGATTTGAAAATTAATAATTAGTGATAGTGTTGGTAGAAGTACCTACCCTTTTAAACATAATCCGTGTAAGTGCAATCGTGAATGGTGCTTAATTGAGTATGTCACTCATAAGCATGTGCACACTCTACTTTATCTAATTTTTCTCCTTCGTTGATATTTGCTGATGAGGGCACAGATTAGGCGACACTGATAGGCACAGATAAGGCGACTCTAATGGGCACTGATGAGTGGCACTGATAGATGTCACTGATGGGCACTGATAGGTGGCACTGATAAGCAGCACTGGTGATGAGGCACTGATTGTTGACATTTTATAGGTGACACTGTGGGCACTGGTAGGTGGCACAGGTGGGCACAGAAGCCTCTCCACCATCTGGACTGATGTCCCTCTCACAGCCGCCGGTGATCGGCTTTATTTTTTTCTCCTCACGCTATCAGTGTGGGGAGAAATAATAGCCGATTACCGGCTCTGTTTACATCACATGATCAGCTGTCATTGGCTGACAGCTGATCACGTGGTAAAGGGTCGGGATCGACCCCTTACTTTAATCTGTGATCAGCCGAGTCTCATAGACTCGCTGATCACAGAGCAAGCCGCACATGCGCCCTGCAGGGAGTGCGCAGGCCGCTCAAGCACGGGAGGACGTCTATGGACGCCCTCCTGGCAAATTAGGTCCATGCAGTAGCCGTCTTTTGGCTATAGCGCGGACTGGAGGTGGTTAAACTTTGGCAATAAAACCTGGAAGCGGATTGGTTTCTATGCAGAGCTGCACCAGATTTTGCACTCCCCAGTTTTAGTAAATAACCCCCATAGTCTGTTGTGTGAAGCACAAAAGCATTACTTAAATATGGTTTAAATATAAGTCAGTTATTCTGATTTTTTATGTGTTAAGGCAATCTTCATTGTACACCAGAAAAATATTTCTCTTTATTTACTTTAGTAAGCAACTACGTCCTTTTCTTGACGCAGGACTGAGTAGTTGACAATGTGCATATACAAATTCAGTTGATCTACCTGCATTAGACACAGATAAGACACACAATATCCAATTTGACAGTATATACACAACTTGTGTCTATTGCTACAAGCAGATAGGTGATACTGGTGGCTGACATTGTCTCAAACAACCATAAGACAGTCCCAGAAAAAAGCAAAGGAAGATAGAGGACTGCATAATTTGTGTCCAGTCCTAAATCTTCCTTTTTGTTTTTTTCTGGGACCTTCTTATGGCTGTTTGGGACAGTGTTGGGCACAAGTATCACTTACTTGCTTGTATTTATTTTTTTCTTGTGAATTGAGATATATAAAAATTTGGAAATCATATATAAGCAAACAGGAATATATCACATAACTTTAAGGGTACAGACATATGCAACTCTGATAAAATAGTTTATTGTACAGAATTTTATTGAAAACATAATATGGTCAAACAAGGGGTGCATTTCACAAATATCATGTGATGTGCTTTATCAGGAGACCTCAGGAGACAAGTAATAATTGCTGGCGTTTTTTTTTGGGGGGAGGCAAACAATCCATGCGCCGCTACCCCCCACAGACAGCACAGAAGCCCCTCCCCGGTCGATCAGTCAGTCGGGGCCCCTCACTTACCCCATCTCGAGGGCAGTGCTCCGGGCAGCAGGTGTCGTCTTTTCTTTGGGCTGCGGGCCGCTGCTGTTTCGGTTCCCCTGCATCTCCTCCTGGAAGCCACTCCGATCGGATCTCTTATCGGCCAATCGGGTGACGGTCTCGTGACCCGCTTCCCGATTGGCCGGGAGAAGAATCAGTGTTACAATACAACAATATTCATTCGCTATTGTCACACAACTGGGTAGGCTTCAGGCACAGTGCTCTGATCCCTAGTCCACACTTTTTTGATGCCTATTAGAGCCTCTGGCTCTAATCACGTGCTTAAAAAACAAAAAAATACCCCAGAGTGCAATCCATGCATCCAGAGCCCTGCATGTAGATCAGGGGGCCGGACGCATGGATAGTAGGGGGTGGTGCTCCCCCAATGGACAGGCCGCCACTGAATAATTGTTATATGCCACTACAAAAAACAATTGTATCCAATCTATCTTTCAGTGCTAAACATTACCTGCTATTGGGTGTTGCAGGGGAAAGGGAAAGATAGTCCACTCTTGGGCCAATTTCTTAAACAGATTCCAAATGTGGATGTCATAATTTGAACACTCTTTCACTCATGATATCATCACCAAGTTTCAAGAGCTATATTATGTATTGCAGGACTCGGAAAGCTTTTTCCATTGTCAAGTTTTGCTGATGTAGAAAATTTGAGACTACTAGAAACCTGGTTTTCCCCTAACCTTCCTAGATCAGAACAGGGTGCAGGACAAGTGTATGGTGACTTGCTGGAGAGAATGGAGGCACCTCCTATCCCCCACTGCGTGTGCTTGTAGCCCCAGCTTGCGGTGCCGGGGTAAGTCAAACTTAGAAAGTGAGAAATCCTTGAAGGGACTTTTCAGCGTTTGTAATATTATAGATATTATTGTGAAAGTAGTTTGATGTAATCATAAGCGTGTTAAAAAGTGTATCCAAAATCATCACCTAAAATGACCTTGTAAGAGCAAAGTGACAGGGCATCTTTAAAAGAGAAGTATGGTAACAAAACACAAAGAGGGCGCTTCCTTTGAATGCTCTTAAATAATATAAAATGCAGGAGTTGATAAAACCAGCTGCCTCCTTAAAGTGTACAAACACCAATTTTTCAGAATAGCAAGCACTTAAGCCCCATACACAGTATTAGATTTTCTGCAGATTTTTATCTTCAGATTTACCAAAATCATGTAGAGCCTGCCTGATTGCATACAAATTGAAACTCTTAAGGTTCGATTTCATATTATATGATTTTGGTAAATCTGAAGACAAAAGTCTTCAGAAAATCTAATAGTGTTCTCTCCACACCCCAGGTGAAGTATGCACTTACCAGAAGTAAGTAACTGACAAAGCAGCCTATGGGCTGTATAAAAATCCTCTGTTGGAAAGAACCTGCACTCTGGAATCCATCCAAATTCTTTATTCGATAATCACCAAGTACAAAGAAACTGCTAACATGTTTCGTCGAAGAGCCTTGTTCACAGCATAGTTACCCACATAACTAGCAGCAACATATATACAAAAAAGAGACTAGAACCACTCCCATTCATTAGTCAATGCAATTAGCTATAGATGAGACTCACCATTGTATGGAGACTCTCTGAATGTAAAAAACTTTTTTTGCATAGTTTTAAAATGCATTCATACATTAACACAATAAACATGTGCAGCAATAACTCTCGATGGAGCTGCTGTTTTAAGCGGGCCTGTCCTCTATGCCCTTCACCCTTCTTAAATTGTTCAATCCCCTTGACACAAAGGTAGTGCAGTGTTGTAATTATATGAATATCAACTTTAACCCACAACATACACTTACAGTTATAGTTACCTCTACCTGGGTGCTGGCAGCTCCACCTGCAGGAGAAATGACAACACTGCACACAAACTTTAGTAATAACCAAAAATACTTCTTTCTTTGAGTAAATAATATATTTATATAAAGAATTATTACAATGACTATACTATCACACCAACGTAGTGTGACAGTATAAGGAATAGTTGTGACAATCAGTAACAGACACAAATATCTCTAATTATATACAAATATACCCGGGAGCTCCCCCTGCTCTAGACCTTGAAGTCACTATCCTTTGTAACTAAATGCAGGGCCCTGGAATGAAAGGGTAGTCCTGATGTCTTCAGTCTTCGCTAGCTTTTATAATTGTAATCCGCAAAGGGGTTCCTCCTGGGTGTTGCGCAGTGTAATGTATCACACTAAAACAATTGTAATCCAACAGATTGACTAAGTGTTCTTAAATGAAGAAACAAGCATCTAGCATCCATTCTTGAATACTGAAGTCTATTCAGGTGTAAAGTTCTCCAACTTCACTTGTTCTGTGGGACTATCAGTCCCAACAACACTCTGTAACAGTTCTAACTGTGTATGTAATAGTTAAACAAACTTCTGGGTGTTAACCCTCTCACCACACGAGATCCGGGCAGATGGATGTCTCCATTTCAGCAGTTCTCAGTCCGTATTGAGACACCACCACGCTGTCATACTGTTCCGTTCACAGACGACCAGGAGTTATCTCCCCACGGGTCTCCGGAACGATCACTTCGGCTGCTCCAGTACGCTGTGATGTGATGGCAGGATCCTTGCAGTTACTCCGCTCCTTCGCAAAGTAGGCCGCAACCCTGTAGGACACACACACCCACAGGGTTCTGCTGGCAGGCCACGCGTCCCAGGCACAAGAGACTTAAGATGGCCGCTCCTTACCCTTTTATATCCTCCCACAATGCAGTTCAGTTCTCACCTTGTCCAGGAGCATTGTGGGTGGGTCAGAGTTAAAGTTCCGAAGTAAACAATAAATCACTTTGATGTCATTTCACTTGATCATGAAACGTAAACGTATTGTACTTTCTCAATTGTCCACAAGATGGCACTAACACAACCTATGTACTGTATAATACACATAGAGCTAGAAACAAAGGTTGTCAGCGCTACGCATGAAAAATCAATGATAATAATCATCATACGTGCATTCTGTGATTTAAAAATCTGAATAAAAACCATTGAACTATTTGTAGGTCAAAACTGAGATTTCAGGAAAAGAACTGATTCATAGTGAGAGATATTGAGGAAAAATTAGTGCATATAATTATAGATGAGAAAATGATGCATTCAACCTCTTGGATGCAGTTATTACCGTAAAAATAGATCAACATCATATCTAAATAAATAGTATCCCAGACTGGAAATCCTTGTGATGTAAACTTTCATTCCATCATACATAAAGTGAAAGAATCCAAGGAGTAGATCATTGTGTAGTGTATTTATTAAAAGTGCAGACAAAGTAATAATAAAATCAATACTCACATTCTGTGGGTGTCTGTGAGACATCAACATAATCAGCTCTGCTAGCCAATAGCATCACATCGCTGCTGTTTGGAACGCACGCCGGCTTGGTGGCCGTGATGACCAGCTCATAAATCTTGTATAAACTCGTTGTCTAAAACACTATGGGGTGGATTTACTAAATGCAACTCCACTTTGCATTACAAGTGCACTGCAAGTGCAGTCGCTTTAGATCTGAGGGGTAGATCTGAAATGAGGGGTAGCTCTGCTGATTTTATCATCCAATCATGTGCAAGCTAAAATGCTGTTTTTTATTTTCCTTGCATGTCCCCCTTAGATCTACAGTGAGTGCACTTGTAGTGCAAAGTGGATTTGCCTTTAGTAAATCAACCCCTATGTCCCTGTTGTATAGGATTAATTTCCCAAACCAATAATGTATAGCTGTACCTGGAAGAAACCATTTTAAAATGACAGGGAGATACAACACAAAGTGCTTCCCCATTAACGTTTATGCTGTTAAAGTTGGAATTACTAGCTTTGCATAGAGATTGCATGCCAAAGCTTTTAAAATATCTCCATTTTTAGATGCTTGTCTGACCTCACCCTTAAAGCATACTTTATATTACCCCAAAAATGCAGATTCCCTATATTCGTAAAGTTCATAATAAATGTAGCCTGTACAGGTTTTTTTTTAATATGTTCTTGCTAAATACCTGGTGATCCTGCCAGTTCTTCTGGGGTCCTTTTTCAAACTGACCATGCCAAGCATGGAAGCAGATCTGCGCTGGCATTTCAGGGATCACTGTTAGGAGATGTAGGACACTGTGCACACTCACAGCGTGCTTTTATCTCCCGTAGTCAGTTTTGGGGCCAAGCCCCCCACCTATCCCCACTATCCTACAGGTGCAGCCTGTGAGAGCATGGATCAACCATCTGGAACACACTGGGGGAGGTTTACTAAAACTAAAGCATGCAAAATCTGGTGCAGCTCTTCACAGAAACCAATCAGCTCCAAGGTTTTAGTGGCAAAGCTTAATTGAGCAAGCTGAAGTTAGAAGCTGATTGGCTATCATGCACAGCTGCACCAGATTCTGAGTGCTCCAGTTTTAGTAAATCTCCCCAATGTACAGATGGGGAACATGGGATAGCACAAAGGGAGTCGTTGCAAACAAATAAAGAAACAGATTAAACACATATAAACTAATAATATTTATTTTGGTAAATATAACAATTTTGGCCACGGTGTTCATTCAAGGAGTAACCTTAATACATTTCAAACAACTTTTAACTGAAATTTAAGCCATTCTGTCTATCTACCATATCCGTAACTCAAGATACAGTGTCCATCCAGACTATCCTGGACGACTACTCCCCACTGAAAAACACCATGACGAATACATAACATTAATCTGGGAGGGTGGGCAGGGGCCGTGGTTCTGTCTTCTCCTCAGCGTGGCAACAGACCCCTGAGCTCCTGGCTGGCCCTTATAACGGCTCCTGCTGTGCAGGCAAACGTCGCCCGCCAAAACCGTCCAATCCTGCTCCCGTTGCCGAGCAGATGCGGCCGGTGCTGTATCCAATGACAACCTGCGGATAGAAAGAGGGGGCAGGAGGAGACACCTGGCCCTTTTGAGCTATCCCATGGGGCCCCTCTGAACGCTAGGGACCCATACATATTTCCCCAATTTGTGTTATGCCTCATTATGTCTGCTTGCTTGCTGTACAGGCACACCTCCTATGGAGAAGGAGACAAAGGAGGCTATGGAACCACTTGACCACAGAATAGAGGACTAAAAGAGGTATAACACAATTATTTTGAGTAAAAGTACAAGCAATTTCAGTTAGCAATTTGGGTTTGCTATTTTGTTACTGACTACTGTGTTCACAAATAGTTTAAATAAAATAAGTGACTCATTCATTTTTGTAATCCAGTAATTGTATAGCCAAATGTTCTGAGACTCATGCTGATCTAATTGGGCGTTTCTTAGCAACAGTGTTGCCCCAGCACTAACAGATGACCTCATAGTATTCCCCAATGATTGAGTAATTCTAATAGGACATTAGTAATAGGATATTGCCTGATAGCATTTATGGTATTTGCATTCAACTTGTTACTTCATACAAACAAGTATACACATACGACCAGATCTGGACGATGTGGAATGTCATCACTTCAGCCAAATTTCAAGGTCATAAAGATGACAAAATACCTGGTTGTTTGATGACCACCTATGATGGCATATAGTGAACGCAGCCATCAGTGAACGCAGACGTTCTGATGTTTGTTCACCTCTATGATCCCGGGTGGTTCATCAGGTGTCCCGGTGGGACGGGACAGCCCAATGAAGCCTTGAAAAGGTGGCAGGAGGGGGGACAGCCCCTCCCGCTGCTTGTAAAAGCAATCCAATGGCTAGTTAGCCACCAGGATTGCTTTTACAAGAGAGTTGGTCGTTGGCTCTAAAAAGCATACCGGGATGATGCCTGCGTCTGCAGGCATCTTCCTAGTATAACTACTTGAAGTCCAGTGACATACGGGTATGTTGCTGGTCAGCAAGTGGTTAAGGAGTAGAGTGCATTCACGTTGTAAAATACATTTTAGCTTAGTGCATAAGGTAAAGCTGTGCTGACTTCAATCATTTAATCATGTGCAAACAAAAATCCTGTTTTTTTTAAATTTTCCTTGCATGTGATCAGGTTTTGTCTGCAAAATGAATTTTTACCTAATTCAGTACTATTCAAATTAAAATTCATGTTGCAAAGTGACACATTTGGGGTTATTTACTAAAGACAAATCCACTTTGCAATGCAAGTGCACTTGGAAGTGCAGTCGCTGTAGATCTGAAGGGGACATGCAAAGAAAAAAAAACAGCATTTTAGCTTGCACATGATTGGATGATAAAATCAGCAGAGCTTCCCCTCATTTCAGATCTTCCCCTCAGATCTACAGCGACTGCACTTCCAAGTGCACTTTCAGTGCAAAGTGGATTTGCCTTTAGTAAATCAACCCCATACTCTAATCCTTTAGTAAATCAACCCATTAAACCATAACCCCCTTTAACCACTTCACCTCTCACACCTGTTCACCCCTATGGACCAGAGAAATTTCTGCTATGGGCCTGTTTATTCTGCAGTAACTTTGTAATTACTAAAGATAACAAGGTAATACAAATATTTAAGGCAGTGGTTCTCAACCTGGGGGTCGGGACCCCCTCGGGGGTCGAATGACGATTTGCCAGGGGTCACCGAATCCTGGGCTGTTCCTGAAGCCCACACCACTCTCCCAGCCTTTTCGCGGCCGCAAGCAGGGCTGTCCCTGGAGCTTGTGGCCGCCCACTAAGCCTCTACGCAGCCGCCCATTCAGTTCATGTCATGGCTGGGGGACAGAGACAAGAGGCCAGCTGACTGGTGAGGAATGTGAAGTGGGAGAGTCTGAAGGAGACCCTATCTCCTGATGCCGGCATTGGTGTCACTGCTACGAGACACTAAAAAGTCCAGCAGCACTGCCACTGATCCCTCCCCAGCGCTGACACTCATCCCAACTCCCCACAAGCACCGCCACTCATCCCACCCCACCCCCCCCACCAAGGAGTAAGAGAAGGAAGAAAAATAGAGAATACATGGAAGGGAGAGGAAAAGAGGGGGGGCAAAGAAAAAGGGAGAGAAAGAATAAGAGAAAGAACAAGAAAGACGGCTAGAGAGAGGGATGGGAGAAAAAAAACAAGAAATTAGGATAGAGAGGGATACAAGGGAAAGAAAGGAGAACAAAGAGAAAAAGTGGTACATCCTAAAATGTACCATAAGGGGCTTAATACTGTACGAGTGGAAGGGACTCAGGGAACGCTAAATGTCCATGGGTTAGGGGCGCAAATTACTTGTATTGCCTTGGGTGCTGACACCCCACCCTACGAAAATAATTTTACTGTTGGTTGTCCCCACAACTTGGGACATTTTATCAAGGGGTCACGGCACTAGAAAGGTTGAGAACCACTGATTTAAGGGCTTTCTTTTCATGATATTGTCTTATAACATTTTTTTTTTTGTTTTGCAATCCTTGGACAACAAATCTAAACAAAACACACTTTCTTTCTTCTTCTTTTTTTTTTTTAGCAGTGTTTGTTAAAAAATAAATAGTGTTACTGCTGCACATACAATGTGCACATGTTATTCTGTAATTTGTCCTGTTGACACTAAAATAATGATTCTGGCAGAAAGCATTGCAAAGTTATTTACAAATTAAATAAAGTGGGTTTTTTCTTCAGTTGTGTGCTTTTTTAAATGGGAAATATGTAAATAAATATATGTTAAATATCTAAAAATATTACCAAAGAAAACAAAACCAAAAAAGTTCAAGTATTAATACTAAATAAAATAGAAACAAACCAAAAAAAATCAGCAGCTAAATAATAGTTAAAGAGAGAAGGAGACTAAGGAGTTAATTAAGGCTGCTTAGCGTAAACTAAGGGTTAATAAGGGATTAAACAGAGGAACATTTTATTAAAAAGAAACAAAAAACAACAACTTTTTATTACTTGTCAGGTTGCTTTAAAGCGGAGATTCACCCAAAAGAGGAAGTTCTGCTTTAAGTCCTCCTCCCGCCTCTTCTACCTAATTTGGCACTTACTTTTTGCAGGGGTGGGGGGGGGTGGAGAGGGTACAAAGAGCGGCGTGGCTCACGCATGTGCAGTGGGCAGGCATATTAAAGCCGGATGTCCTCACTTAACTGCTTAAGGACCAGCCACCGTCATACTGCAGCAGGTTGGCTCTCCTGGGCGAATCGCCGTAGGTGTATGTTGGCCGCTTTTAAGAGTGATAGGGGGAACGACGCCAGAGGCGATGCGCGCGGCTGGGATGTCCGCCAGCCACCCGCGATCGCTCCACAGAGAGCCAGAACGCGGATCTTTCAATGGAAATTAACAGATCCCCATTTTGACAGGGGAGGAGGGACAGATCTGCTGTTCCTAGTGATTGGGAATAGCGATCTCTCTCATCCTCCAGTGAGTTCCACCCCCCCCCAGTTAGAAACACCTCCCAGGGAACACTTTTAACCCTTTGATCGCCCCCTAGTGTTAACTCCTTCCCTGCCAGTGACATTTACACAGTAATCAGTGCATAAATGTCAAGGATCCCAAAAATGTGTCAAAAGTGTTCAATCTGTCCGCCGCAATGTCGCCGTCCCGCTAAAAATCGCAGGCCACCACTACTAGTAAAAACAAAATATAATAATAAAAATGCCATAAATCTATCCCTGATTTTGTAGACGCTATAACTTTTGCGCAAACCAATCAATATATGCTTATTGCAATTTTTTTTTTTTTTACCAAAAAATATGTACAAGAATACATATTGGCCTAAACTGATGAAGATTTTTTTATTTTTGGGGGATATTTATTATAGCAAAAAGTAAAAAATATTTTTTTTTTTCAAAATTGTCGCTCCTTTTTTTTGTGTATAATGCAAAAAATAAAACCGCAGAGGTGATCAAATACCACCAAAAGAAAGCTCTATTTGTGTGAAAAAAAGGTCATCAATTTTGTTCGGGTACAACGTCGCACGACTGCGCAATTGTCAGTTAAAGTGACACAGTGCCGTATCGCAAAAAAATGGCCTGGTCATTAAAGGGGCAAATCCTTCCGGTCCTTAAGTGGTTAAGATGCCATCTCCAGGAACCCAAAGGCAAATAAAAAACTAGGCCAGGTGAGGATGATACCGGATCCATGGAATGGACATGTAAAGTCCCATACACACGATAGGACTTTGTACAAACTTTCCCTTAGATTTTTGTACAAAGGGCGTTGGCCAGATGTTTGTCTTGCATACAGACGACAGGACTTTTCCAGTCAACTTTCACCAAATCACATGGTTTTTCAGCTCTTTACCACCACCCTTTGGTCAACTTCTGTATTGTTGTCTGATATTGTGTCAATCTCGCCACTTTTATTGGCGAGATTGACACCTTGCGAGCCAGGTTCACACTGGTATGGGGATCTGACTTGGATCCCCGCCAATGCCAGGCACTGTGTTTGGTATGAATCTTGAGGGGGAACTCCACGCCAAATTTTAAATGAAAAACCGGCATGGGTTCCCCTCCAGGGGCATACCAGGCCCTTAGATCTGGTATGGATTTTAAGGGGAACCCCCTACGCCTAAAAAACAGCGTGGGGGTCCCCCCAAAATCCATACCAGACCCTTATCCGAGCACACAGCCCGGCCGGTCAGGAAAGGGGGTGGGGACGAGCGAGCGCTCCCCCCTCCTGAGCCAGACCAGGCCGCATGCCCTCAACATGGGGGGTGGGTGCTTTGGGGGAGGGGGCGCCTTGCGGCCCCCCCACTCCAAAGCACCTTGTCCCCATGTTGATGAGGACAAGGGCCTCTTCCCGACAACCCCGGCCGTTGGTTGTCGGGGTCTGCGGGCGGGGGGCTTATCGGAATCCGGGAGCCCCCCTTTAATAAGTGGGCCCCCAGATCCCGACCCCCAACCCAATGTGAATGAGTATGGGGTACATGGTACCCATACCCATTCACCTAGGGAAAAAAGTGTCAATAAAAAAAAACACACTACACAGGTTTTAAAAGTAATTTATTAGGCAACTCCAGGGGTCTTCTTCCGACTTCGGGGGTCTCTCAGGCCTCTTCTCCCATTCTCTGGTGTCGTCTCCGCACTCTCTGGTTCTTCTCCGGTGCCTTCTTCCTTCTGCCGGGCTCCTCCGCTATCTTCTGCTCTTTTGCCGCTCTTTTGCTAGCGGAGGAGCCCGGACATGTGGATCGTCTTCTTCCCTCTTCTCTTCCAGAGATGTTGACATGACGCTCTCTCCGGCTGTAATGCTGTCTGTGCTCTCTGCTATGACTTATATAGGCGATGACCCCGCCCCCTATGACATCACAGTCCCGGGGCATGCTGGGACTGTGAGGTCATAAGGGGGCGTGGTCATGTCATCCTATGGATTTTGGGGGGACCCCCACGCCGTTTTTTCAGCGTAGGGGGTTCCCCTTAAAATCCATACCAGACCTAAGGGCCTGGTATGCCCTGAGAGGGGAATTCCCTCTCGCGCCCGCTGCAGTAGGAAAAAGCATTTTTCCTATTGCAGCCAGCGCAAGATGTACAGTACCCTGTCGCCGAGAACCAGCGCGATGGGTTCACGCTGGAAACATTCTCGCGGCTGCGTACTGTAGTTTGTACAAAAGTCCGATGCTTTTGTGTTCACACGATCGGACTTTGCTCCATCAGACTTTTGTTGCCGGAAAGTTTGTCCGTTCGCACAGCCAACAAAAGTCCGATGGAAACAGAAAAAGTTTGTCCAATGGAGCGTACACACGGTCGGATGTTGCTCCAAAACAGCTAATTTGCATGTTTGTTGTCAAAAAGTCCGATTGTGTGTACGGGCCTCAAGTGTCCTATTATTAAAATTCAGCAGCTATGGGATTTTTATCTGCCGACTTTCAACTTTTCATTACAGACTGGAGAACTGCTTTAACTGACATCATCTGCAGATTTACGTGCAACCTTAAGACCCCTTTCACACTGGCACTGCTCCCCACTAGCGGTAAAGTACCGCTAGTTTTAGCGGCGCTTTACCGTCATTTTAGCTGTGCTTTTCAGCCGCTAGCAGGGCGCTTTTGACCCCCACTAGCGGCCGAAGAAAGGGTTAAATGACGTACAACACTACGACGAGCTGAGAAAATGGAGTTCAATGCTTCCGAGCATGCGTCGAATTGTTTCCGAGCATGCGTGATTTTTTGCGAGTCTGAATTGCATACAGATGATCGCATTTTCGGATAGGAACTTTTTCCGACTGAAAAATAGAGTACCTGCTCTCAATCATTTGCTGGCTGGAATTCTGCCAGCAAAAATCCAATGGAGCATACACCTATCTTGGTGGGCACTGTGGTTAGTGAATACACATCAAACAAAAGGAAAAAAAAACACATAAACCTGAACAAACAAAAAAACAACACACAAGGGACACATACATGACACAACCACAACACAGACAGTCCGGACGCCGGCTAAAACTCTCACAGTGAAGCTAAATACAATCACCACAATATAAACTCCATAACTACCCAAGGGATGGGCAGGAGATGTAGGGGTCACACCCCGTGTATTATATTCAAGCAGGGATGTACCCAGTGTCACTGTGAGGGCTCCCCCTGGGATGACATATAGCCATGAATGGCAATGGTAAACTAGGGCTAAAAGAACATGTGTTGTAGGGTAAATGGTGCTGTCGCCCAAGTATGACTGGGTTCAATAGGTTATTCCCAGCCGGGAAATTCGGGAAGGCTCTCACCAAGATCCCTCACAGAGTGTAGCGTACAGCAGCTAGTGGCTGCACTAGCCTCTTAATCCGCTAAATCATCTATTCAGTCACATAAGGCAGTCCAATCCCACAGCTAGAGCATCTGTCAGTTCATCAATTGATTAATGCAATATAGTGAATGTATTTAACAGGGCATAAGAAGCCCTTAATGCTGGCATAGATTGTAACAGCAGGCATAGGTGGGCAGGTATCTGCAGGTAGAATGACAGGTGAAAGGTGAAGGGGGTATAGAGGCAAGATATACATTACCGCCTGACCGGTCAGCATACACAGATCGCCATATTCATGTCTTGATTCACATCACTGCACATTAATGTTATCCTCTATGCTTGCGTGTAGTGGTGCTGCCTTCCCTCATTGCCGTATGGTCATTGAGGGCGCGGAACTTATAAGATTAATCCTCCGTGGCCCCAGTATGGCGGTGGAGCAAAAGTACCGGTAAAGGTGCTCGTCTACTCTATTTTCCCCGACGCTCGTCTCCTTCACCGTGACGGTGACCAATGGGGGAGTGGGCGTGTCGTCCGGCCGGCGTCACATGACCGCTGTGACGTCAACGCGTTTCGCTTGACCAATCAGCGTAGCTTCATCTGGACTAGGCGTGGTTAGGAGCTGTCATTCTTTTATGTGTATCTTCATTACGGTAGCTCCGCCCAAGTTGTCATAAGCATCGTAAGTCCAGGTCATGCCTTTGCCTCCTGATTGGGATGATTCACCTGCACATAAACGTAAACATAAACACTTCAACCCCATCTATACTTTTCATGCCTTTTTTGGGAAGTGTTATTCATATATAGATCTTGGTAGTTCAGAGTTCTTTATTCCATTCTTTGATATCACCTATTCCTAGTTGGTGTAACCAGTGGTGATTAATGTTAGCAAAAGTCACTGTTATGATAATCTATTTAACACCGTTTGTGCTTGTTTATTGACAAGCACACGGGGCTATTCCTGAAGGTATTTCAATTATACCCACTCTCTTGTTTAAAAGGACATACTTATCGAACCACAAGAAAAACAGGACTCACATGAAAGGTACCGACAAAACCATGACATAGACATGCAAAAACCGATACAAATGCACTACAGTATTCCCGTTTAGACCAAATAGGTTGGATCAGATAGATTAAACTGTAATTGTTAGCCTGTAATCATTGTTGATCTTATAATGGGAGAGACAACAGGGTCAATCGGACCTATTTGTAAGGATGAAAGGCCAGTATACTTATTATGATGTATGTATATTCTAATAAGGATTAGACTCCTGGACTATAATAGAAAATGTATGTAATATAATTAATTAATTCAAAATCAGTTGGTTAAAATTAAAAATTAATAATTGAATGCATGTCCAGGGACATTACACACAAAGCCCACTTTGTTAGAAGTTCTTATAGTTATTACATACTGGATAGGTCATCCACAACATTAGGGCCTAAAACCCAAACCTTATTTTTGGACACATGTGTCTTAATCCCCTAGATGAAGTACCGTATTTATCGGCGTATAACACGCACCGGCGTATAACACGCACCCCAATTTAGGAGGGAATTTTAAGGAAAAAAAAACTTTTAGGAGGGAAGTTGAAGGGAAAAAAAACTTACATTTAAACGCCCATCATTGCAGCCTTCTCAGTGCAGCCATGTCAGTGCAGCCTTGTCAGTGCAGCCTTGTCAGTGCAGCCTTGTCAGTGCAGCCTTGTCAGTGCAGCCTTGTCAGTGCAGCCTTCCCCAGTGCAGCCTTCCCCAGTGCAGCCTTGTCAGTGCAGACTTCCCCAGTGCAGCCTTGTCAGTGCAGACTTCCCCAGTGCAGCCTTGTCAGTGCAGCCATGTCAGTGCAGCCTTCCCCAGTGCAGCCTTCCCCAGTGCAGACTTCCCCAGTGCAGCCTTGTCAGTGCAGACTTCCCCAGTGCAGCCTTGTCAGTGCAGACTTCCCCAGTGCAGACTTCCCCAGTGCAGTCTTGTCAGTGCAGACTTCCCCAGTGCAGCTTTCCCCAGTGCAGCTTTCCCCAGTGCAGCTTTCCCCAGTGCAGCCTTCCCCAGTGCAGCCTTCCCCAGTGCAGCCTTCCCCAGTGATCCCAGCCATTCTGGGCTTCAAAATCGCCGATCGCGATTTGAAAATGGCGCCGCCGGCGCCGAAATACACAGAGCCGGTCCTCGGCTCTTTCCGGCGGCTGTCGTTCACTTTCGGCTCCACTCGTAGTCCCGAGCGGAGCTATCCGAACCTAGCCGAGTAGAATGAACGACAGCCGCCGGAAAGAGCCGAGGACTGGCTCTGTGTATTTCGGCGCCGGCGGCGCCATTTTCAAATCGCGGTCGGCGATTTTGAAAATGTGACAGGTCGGGATCACAGGGGATTGGCGTGTAACACGCACCTGCGATTTTCCCCTTGTTTTAAGGGGAAAAAAGTGCGTGTTATACGCCGATAAATACGGTATATCTCTCATAAGATCCTCGACTACCCCACTCAAAGGGGACTGGTGTAACATACATGCTCCCATATTATTAGGGGTCCAGGAAGGCCTGTAAATTTAATTCAGTATTGAGTCCCCGAGGAGCAAGGGACCCCAACCGGTAAATCCACCTCTTCTCCTTCTGTAGGAGGATGTGGTTAAAGTCCCCCCTCCTCGGGGACAATTTAAGTGCATAAATGCCTTTTACCTTTAGACCATCTGGTTTGCCCCCATGATATAAAGCAAAGTGCTTTGCAAGTGGTTTCTCTTGAGTTTTTGTTGGATCTCTTTCTTTTTCACCTTTGATCTCTCATAGATGCTCACCTATCCGAGTCCTGATAGATCTCTTGGTTTTACCAATATAGATCTTCGGACAGGGACAGGTGAGCATATAGATCACTTTGCTAGTCAGGCAATTAATTAGATCCCGTATTTCAAAGGACTGCTGTCCTGATACATCATGGAACACCGCAGTCCTATCCACATAGGGACATACCTGACATCCATTGCATGGATACATGCCTTTGCTTCTAGGGTAGTTTGAAAGCCAGTTTGAATTTGGTTCCTTTACATATTCCGACCGTATCAGCATGTCACCTAAGTTCCTGGCTCTTTTGGCCACTAAAATGGGTGACGATCCTACAATCTCCCTAATTCCTGGACCGTTCTGAAGTATTCCCCAATGTTTGTTGAGGATACTTCGTACGGACTCCCACTGTGCCCCATACGGGGTAATTAATCTTATAGGGCCTGGGTCAATGTTTTTTCTCTCCTTTGGTGTAGTTTTCAAAGTCAACAGACTTTCTCTGCTTCTACACGCCGCTTTGACCCTAGCTTTACGAATTTGCCCATGTGAGTACCCCCGTTCTCGGAACCTCTTATATAGGTCCATATTCTCTTTTTTAAGGTCGTTCCTTCGGGTACAGTTCGTTTTGATTCTTAAAAATTGGCCGACAGGAATACCATTCTTAAGCCAGGGAGGATGGTGACTATCGGCCCTTAACAGAGTATTCGCCGATGTTTCCTTCTGGAAAGTACTGGTGCAAACTTTTCCATTTTCAATGGAGATCAGGAGGTCTAGGAAGGGTATCTGTTTCTCATCAATGATGTAAGTCAGGCAAATATTTCGATCATTCCCGTTTAATACATCAATGAAGGCATACACCTCTTCCTTTGTGCCCCTCCATATGACCAATGCGTCATCAATGTACCTCAGCCATGTATGCACATGTTCTGAGTACATTGGTGATTGGAAGACCTCTTCCTCTTCCCATAATCCTAAATGGAGGCATGCATATGCAGGTGCCCATGCTGCCCCCATGGAGGTGCCCCTGATCTGCTGATAAAAGTGGGAGGAGAACTGAAAGAAATTGTTTTTGAGGGCGAATTCTAAGAGTTTTAATAAGAATTCGTTCTGAGATCGAAATTCCGTATATTTTAATTCGAGGAAAGTTTTTACTGCTTGGAGTCCGCACTGATGTGGGATAGAGGTGTATAAAGACTCAACGTCTATCCCCAAAAGCAAACATCCCTCAATATTCTCCAGTTCAACTAGTTTGGACAGTACGTGACGAGTATCTTGCACGTACGATCTTTTTGTTTGTTTGCTTTTTTTTTTTTTTTTGTTCAGGTTTATGTGTTTTTTCCTTTTTTTTCCTTTTGTTTGATGTGTATTCACTAACCACAGTTCCCACCAAGATAGTGCTCTATTGTAGCACCTGGTGGTGTACATTATGTGCATGAGCTAATGCCCTGCATGTGGATGCATTTTATGCGTGTTGAAGCAGTGTTTTAACTAAACAATAAATACATATATACTTTTTATATACATACCCTGGTGTTGACTTATTGTTGCCCAAAGTAGCCACTTTTTTTTCTGATTCCTGTAGCGATACAGGGGTCGATTCTTCTATTGTATACCTGATGGAGTAGTTGCCAGTCAAACTATCTGAAAACTGAAAAATGGCCTGGTAACAAAGGGGTATTGCAGACTGGTATTCAAGCGGTTAAAGGGGAACCTTCTTAGACATCCTGATTATGTCTATTTTGCATTTCATGTAGACATAAAGACTTTATCATCTCAGGAGTGTTTTGACCTTTTTTACGTTTTTTCTTTTTCCATCTCCTTCTACAGTTTCTAAACAAAGTTATTTTAGTAAGATACAGAAGTGACATGAGCCATATTGCTGACATTAGTTTTAATCACTGTTGCTACCCTCTGCTTAGCTGTGATAGAAAATTACCATATGAGCTCTTCTGTAATGTGTTATCACAGTGTAACAGATTGGAAGAACTCAGGAGTGGAGAATGTGGTGCGGCCAGACAGAAATTCATCAGACATAACAGCTTCAATTGAGGACACAGGTCACAATTCCATCTTATTGATGGCTAAATGCATGCAAAAAATAAACCACTGTAGTGAAAAGATTGATAGACAAAATAATTATGCAAGGGATGACAAACACTTTAATGGAACTGGAAGTTCATAGTTCACTTCTTTTCCCATTCTCAGCCAGCAACAGGAAAACTGAAGAACATTTCTGTTACTTTTTACTTAACCGGTTCAATACCGGGCAATTTCACCCCCTTCCTTCCCAGGCCAATTTTTAGTTTTCAGCGCTGTCGCACTTTAAACGTCAATTGCGCGGTCGTGCGACGTTGTACCCAAAAGAAATTGACGTCCTTTTTTCACCACAAATAGAGCTTTTTTTTTGTGGTATTTGATCGCCTCTGTGGTTTTTATTTTTTGCGCTATAAACAAAAGAAGAGCGACAATTTTGAAAAAAACACAATATTTTTTACTTTTTGCTATAATAAATATCCCAATTTTTTTTTTTAAAAACACATTTTTTCCTCAGTTTTGGCCGATATGTATTCTTCCACATATTTTTGGTAAAAAAAATCGCAATAACCGTATATTGATTGGTTTGCGCAAAAGTTATAGCGTCTACAAAATACAGGATAGATTTATGGCATTTTAAAAAAAAATATTTTTTTTTATTTTTTTTAGCGGCGATCGCGATTTTTTTTGGTGACTGCGACATTATGGCGGACACATCGGACACTTTTGACACATTTTTGGGACCAATCACACTTATACAGCGATCAATGCTATAAAATTGCATTGATTACTGTGTAAATGTGACAGGCAGTGAAGGGGTTAACCACTAGGGGGCGGGGAGGGGTTAAGTATGTTTCCTGGGGAATGATTCTAACTGAAGGGGGAGGGGACGCACTAGGGGAGGAGACCGATCTGTGTTCCTCCGTTCTGGGAACACAGATCGCTCTCCTCAGAGCTGACAGGCTGTGGATCTGTGTGTTTACACACACAGATCCACATGCCGGCCCCGTTAACGGGCAATCGCGGGTGCCCGGCAGACATCGCGGCCGCCGGGCACACGCACTAGGTCCCGAGGAATGCGGCGGGCACGCGCGCGCTCCTGGCGGCGCGCGCGCCCCCTAGACAGCCGGGAATCCCAGGACGTCATATGACGTCCACCCAGGATGGGAGATCCCATCTGTGGACGTCATATGACTATGGGCGGGTAGGGAAGTGGTTAAAGTAGAACTAAAGGCAAAACTTAAAGTGATTGTAAAGGCTCGCTTTAAAAAATAAAAATAAATAACAAACATGTGATACTTACCTCCTGTGTGCAGTTGGTTTTGCACAGAGCAGCCCAGATCCTCCTCTTCTCGAGTCCCTCTTTGCCACTCCTAGTCCCTCCCTCCTTTGAGTGCCCCTCAGCCAGCAGCTTGTTACAGGTTGTCACCCAAGCTGAGTCAGAGCTCCTTGTATCCATTCAGACACGGGGCCCCGACCTGGCCCCGCCCCCTCTCTCCCCTGATTGGCTGGCTGACTGACTTTGCTTGACAGCCGTGGGAGCCAAAAGCGCTGCTGCTCTGTATCAGCCAATCAGGATGAGTGTACTAGAGGGGATCATGGACATTACTGGAGAGAGAAGGAGGTCAGGTAGGTAATTGGGGGGTGCTGGGGTGGCTGCTACACACAGAAGGTTTTTTATCTTACTGCATTGAATGCATTAAGATAAAAAACCTTCTGACTTTACAACTCCTTTATCCACTTAAGGACTGAGCCTCTTTCTGAGATTTGGTGTTTACAAGTTAAAAACAGGGTTTTTTTGCTAGAAAATTACTTAGAACCCTCAAACATTGTATATATTTTTTCTAACACCCTGGAGAATAAAATGGTGGTTGTTGCAATATTTTCTGTCACACCATATTTGTGCAGCGGTCTTACAAGCACACTTTTTTTTTAATTAAAAAATAAGACAACAGTAAAGTTAACCCACTTTTTTTTATATTGTGAAAGATAATGTTACGCTGAGTAAATTGATACCCAACATGTCACGCTTCAAAATTGCGCCTGCTCGTGGAATGGTGACAAACTTTTACCCTTAAAAATCTCCATAGGCGACATTTAAAAAATGCTACAGGTAGCATGTTTTGAGTTACAGAGGAGGTCTAGGGCTAGAATTATTGCTCTCGCTCTAATGATCGCGGCAATACCTCATATGTGTGGTTTGAACACCATTTTCATATGCGGGCGGTACTCATGTATGCTTTCGCTTCTGCACATGAGCTCGGCGGGACGGGGCACGTTTAAAATTATTTTTTTCTTATTTATTTTACATTTTATTTTTACACTGTTCTTTTTTTAAAAAAAAAAAATGTAAAGATCCCTTGTATTAGAAAAAAAGCATGACCGCACCTCTTAAATATGAGATCTGGGGTCAAAAAGACCTCATATCTTATATTTACACTAAAATGCGATTTAAAAAAAAAAATGTAATTTAAAAAAATAAAATAAATAAAAATGTCCCTTTAAGAGCCCCCAGGCCACAATTTCGGCACCAGGGAGTTAAAGGGTCACAGAAGAAGGAAATAGTCTCTATTGCAAACAACATGTGCCTCTTTAATGCTTGTCTCTTATATTCGTAGACCCCTTTCATACTGAGGCAGTTTTCAGGCATTTTAGCGCTAGAAATTGCCTCTGAAAAGCGCCTGAAAACTGCCTCCCATTCATTGCAATGAGTGCTTTCACACTCGGTGCGCTTGCGGGACGTTAGAAAAAGTCCTGCAACGCTATAAATATCGCTCCAAAAACGCCTCTGCCCATTGAATGGGCAGCGCTTCCAAAGCACCATAACCACTTGCCGACCGCCGCATGTACATATACGTTGGCAGAATGGCACGGCTGCGCAAATGGGCGTACCTGTACGTCCCTTTGAATTTGCCGCCAGCGGCGCACTCGCGACCCTGCCGTGAGCTCCGTGAGTAAGATCACGGGTCCCGCGGACTCGATGTCCGCGGGGATACCCGCGATCGTCTCACGGAGCTGAAGAATGGGGAGATGCTATCGTAAACAAGCATTTCCCCGTTCTGCCTAGTGACACTTTCACTGATCATAGCTCCCTGTGATCGGGAGCGGTGATCAGTGAAGTGTCACTCATAGCCACGCCCCCTAACAGTTAGAATCACTCCCTAGGACACTGATCGCTGTAAAAATGACAATGGTCCCAAAAATGTGTCAAAATTGTCCGATGTGTCTGCCATAATGTCGCAGTCACAATAAAAATCGCAGATTGCCACCATTACTAGTAAAAAGAAATATTAATAAAAATGCCATAAAACTAACCCCTATTTTGTAGATACTATAACTTTTCAAATCAATAAACGCTTATTGCAATTTTTTTTACCAAAAATATGTAGAAGAATATGTATCGGCCTAAACTGAGGAAAAAAATGTTTTTTTATATATTTTTTGGGGGATATTTATTATAGTAAAAAATAATGCGTTTTTTTTCAAAATTGTCGCTATATTTTTGTTTATAGCGCAAAAAATAAAATCCGCAGAGGTGATCAAATACCACCAAAAGAAAGCTCTATTTGTGGGGAAAAAAAGGACGTCAATTTTGTTTGGGAGCCACATTGGACAACCGCGCAATTGTCAGTTAAAGAGACGCAGTGCTGAATTGCAAAAAGTGCTCTGGTCTTTGGCAGGCCAAATGGTCCAGGGCTTAAGTGGTTAAAAGCACTTTGTAAGCATCACAAAACAGGACTTTTTTCCTTTTGTTTTTAAAAAACCGCCCTGCTAGCGGACAAAAAGTGCTGCTACAGTGTGAAAGGGGTCTTATTTGCTATGTGTGTGTGGCTGTCCTGTTCAGAGAAACATGCAACTGTTGCGGGGGTTGAGGGGGTAAGATAATGGATGAAAAAGTAAGTAAAAGTAAAAGAACCGTTTCCTAAAGTGGAACTTTAACCAAAATGGGAAGTTCCATTGTCTTTCTTCTTCCCCCTTCTCTGCCACATTTGGATGATATGCTGCGGGACCATTCACAAAACGTGGCAGTGTTGTGGTGCAACACCTGCACCAGATTCAAAATAAAATAAAGACAGGTCGAAGAGAATTCATTTAAGTAATAGGGACAGTTTTTTTGGTGCAATGGTAGAGCTGCAAAAATGGCTAAAATGAGAATCACAATTTTTTTGCTCAGAATAAAGATCACTATTCTCTCACGATTCTCGCGGCGTAACATAATCTTTCACATTATACAAAAAAAAATTGGACTAACTTCATATGGCGGCCTCTCAGAACGACCGCTCTCGCGTGCCCCAAACCCCCCTCCCCCCTGGGCACGCAACACGGGGATCGTGGCTGCACCGTGTTGCTAGGACATGGCGCAACCCCGATCTGTGTAAAGAGCTGTGGCTGCGGCTATTTAACCATGTGATCGGCTGTGTCCAATCACACTGATCATCAGTGCCCTGATTACAATTAGTGCCCACCAGTACCAGCAATGATTGCCCACCACTGCCAGCAATCAGTGCCAACCAGTGCCCACAAGTGCCAGCAATCAGTGCCCACAAGTGCCAGCAATCAGTGCCCACAAGTGCCAGCAATCAGTAGCCATTAGTGATGCCAGTCAGTGCTGGCTATCAGTGCTGCCCATCAATGCTCATCACTGCTGCCCATCAATGCTCATCACTGCTGCCCATCAATGCCCATCAGTGCTGCCCATCAGTGCCGCCTATCCGTGCTGCCTATCTGTGCCCACCAGTGCCGCCTATCTGTGCCCACCAGTGCCGCCTATCAGTGCTCATCAGTGCCACATATTAGTGCCGCCTGTCAGTGTCCATAAGTGTGGCATATTCGTGCCTCTTCATCAGTGCCACCTAATCAGTGCCCATAAGTGCTGCCTCTTTAGTGCAGCCTATCAGTGCCGCCTCATCAGTGCAGCCTATCAGTGCCCCCTCATCAGCACCCATCAGTGGAGGAGAAACATTACTTATTTACAAAATTTACTGACAGAAACTAAGAAAAACTTTTTTTTTTTTTCAAAATTTTTGGTCTTTTTTTTTTTTTTTTAGGAAAAAATAAAAAAACCAGGAGTGATTAAATACCACCAAAAGAAAGCTCTATTTGTGTGAAGAAAATGATAACAATTTCACATTGTTACAGTGTAGCATGACCACGCAATTGTCATTCAAAGTAGGGTTGTCCCGATACCACTTTTTCAGGACCGAGTACAAGTACCGATACTTTTTTTCAAGTACTCGCCGATACCGAATACCGATACTTTTTTTTTATGTCACGTGACAGTGCTTTTTTTTTTTTTTTTGGGGGGGTGGGGGTGGGGGGGTGAACGGTGTATGTGTGTGTGTGTGTGTGTGTGTGTGTTTTGTTTTGTTTTTTTTTTTAAATTTACAATTTTTATTTTTTACAATAATTTTTTTTTATTCTTTATTGCACTATGTGTTTTTTTGTTTTTGTTTTTTTTTTTAATTAGCCCTGTTGGGGGGCTTTGGTGAGATATCAGGGGTCTTAACAGACCTCTGATATCTCCCCTTGAGACAGAGAAAGAGACAGAGGATAGAGATTCCCCAGTCCCTTTCTCTGCAGCCTCAGCTGCACTGAGAATGAATGGAGAGAAGACAGCGGCTCCTCTCCATTCATAAACTGACACATCGTAATCACAAGAGATTACAATGTTTCAGTTATGTGAATGGACAGAGTCAGCTGACTCTGTCTATTCACAAATGAAGGAGGAGGGGGACGGCGGAACGGAGGGGGAGAACGGAGGGGGACAGAGAAGGAGAGGGGAACGGAGGGGGAGAACGGAGGGGGAGAACGGAGGGGGACAGAGAAGGAGGGGGGAACGGAGGGGACAGCGGAGAGGCACAGAGGAGGAAAGAGGAACGGAGGGGGAGAACGGAGGGGGACAGAGAAGGAGGGGGGAACGGAGGGGACAGCGGAGAGGCACAGAGGAGGAAAGAGGAACGGAGGGGGAGAACGGAGGGGGACAGAGAAGGAGGGGGGTACGGAGGGGACAGTGGAGAGGCACAGAGGAGGAAAGAGGAACGGAGGGGGAGAACGGAGGGGGACAGAGAAGGAGGGGGGAACGGAGGGGACAGCGGAGAGGCACAGAGGAGGAAAGAGGAACGGAGGGGGAGAACGGAGGGGGACAGAGAAGGAGGGGGGAACGGAGGGGACAGCGGAGAGGCACAGAGGAGGAAAGAGGAACGGAGGGGGAGAACGGAGGGGGACAGAGAAGGAGGGGGGAACGGAGGGGACAGCGGAGAGGCACAGAGGAGGAAAGAGGAACGGAGGGGGAGAACGGAGGGGGGAACGGAGGGGACAGCGGAGAGGCACAGAGGAGGAAAGAGGAACGGAGGGGGAGAACGGAGGGGAACGGAGGGGACAGCGGAGAGGCACAGAGGAGGAAAGAGGAACGGGGGGGAGAACGGAGGGGGACAGAGAAGGAGGGGGGAACGGAGGGGACAGCGGAGAGGCACAGAGGAGGAAAGAGGAACGGAGGGGGAGAACGGAGGGGGACAGAGAAGGAGGGGGGAACGGAGGGGACAGCGGAGAGGCACAGAGGAGGAAAGAGGAACGGAGGGGACAGCGGAGGGGGACAGAAAAAGAGAGAAGAACGGAGGGGGACAGCGGAGAGGCACAGAGGAAAGGAGGGGGCATGGAGGAGGATGCAGTGACAGTCAGCGGTGACCGATCACCGCTGTGTCACTAAAGCAGCTGAAAGCCGCTGGGGGAGAATCTTGTATCTCCCCCATGCGCCGATCACTGCTGACTTTTAGGTATCGGGGAAGCATCGGGAGCATTTGCCCGAGTACAAGTACTTGGGCAAATGCTCGGTATCGGTGCCGATACCGATACTAGTATCGGTAACGGGACAACCCTAATTCAAAGTGTGACAGCGCTGAAAAATGGCCTGGGCAGGAACGGGTTGTAAGTGCCCTGTATTGAGGTGGTTAAAGTGTATTTTTTTTTTAAAATTGCGTTGGAAAGACCGCTGCGCAAATACAGTGTGACATAAAATATTGCAACAACCACCATTTTATTCTCTAGGGTCTCTGCTAAAAAAATATATATATATAATGTTTGGGGTTCTGAGTAATTTTCTAGCAATAAATATTGATTTTGTTAGCAGCAAGTACCAGGAAAAAGGTTTAGTGTTTAAGTGGTTAAACTTCCCTCACCTACACACAGAAGTCCATTCCTTTGATCTAAGAAGAAAAGTTACTTTGTTTACTTATCCAACCATGTTGTGATAAAACTTGGCAGGCTGCCTGGATTATTTTTTTTTCTGCTGTGAGAACTCTCTGTGCTTGTTAGAAAAAATGGTGACATGCTGTTTTGAAGATCAGGAAGGAAAAATAATTGCGATTTTGATTCTTGACGATTAATCATGCAGCTCTTAATAGCGCCACTTTTACCAAATGGCTCTATTAATGCACTAAATTCAAAAATAATTACCCCTAGTTTGAAGATAACAAAACTGGAGGTAATTGAGACCTACTCTAAATTGGCATACAGAGACAGGCAGAGTGCCTGTCCTTGTCCACAGTGTAGCAGAGCAGCATATTTGCCGTTGCTATTCCTTCGCTGTCACTGGTTGTTAAGGATGCTGTAAGCTTCACAGCGGACAGTCTCCTAACAACCAATGATGCTGCATTGAGCGTGGATTCTTTAGCCAATAGCAGGCTCTCTAATGGCTAAGGATCCACCCACTGCCTGCTGTCAATCACAAGGGGAGCAGACATGACATGATGGGAAACAAGTGTCCATACAGAAACTCCGCTCTCAGGGCCCCTCCGCACTCACTTTGTGCCCCAGAATCATGTCCTGTCTACAACAGGTACATGATTCTTGCACCCACACCAACATTTGTTGTGTGAAGGTAAATTGGGTATCTGGCAACCCAGGAGGCAATACCCTTAGTTTGTAATAATGTACATTTGATTAGTCAGTCTTTTATTGCATTTATTGCACAAGATTAAAAACACTTACAAGATATAAGTGGGAGTCATGCTTATCATAAGTATGTAGTCCTGGCAGTTCTATTGCGTCCCACAGGCTCCTTGCACCATCCGGGTAGCTGGGAAAGGTTCTGGTGTGATGTGCTGAATAGCTGTGCATTCAGGAAAACCAGGAAGTAGTCAGCTCCATGCTGAGCAGCTTGAACCGGAAGCTGAAATGATGTCACCAGCACGGGGCGGGAAGAAGGGGTCAGGACTGTCTCTGTGGAATGAAAGGCTACGTGCTCGGGGCTCACAGCTCCTTCTACTGGCCTGTTGTTCTCTGGAGGAGAGCATCATTAAATACACTTTCCTGGACATGACGTCCGCGGCCGCAGAACTACAAAGGTCAGCGGACCAAATGCAATGGGATGAAAGAATTTCGGAAAAATAGTGGATTATAAATAGTTGGTCTAACAAAGGTTGACAGCTGATGCAAAACTGAGAACATATTGAGCTAAAAAAGGCTCGGAGCTCACAGCTCCTTCTACTGGCCTGTTGTTCTTTGGAGGAGAGCATCATTAACCACTTGCCGACCACCGCACGCCGATGTATGTACTTTGTTTGGCGGCGGATACCGTTGTTATGGCAGCAGCTAGCTGCCATAACCCCGGTATCCCCGTTTTCGTGGGGCGGTCGGCTTTCAGATAAAAGTGGTCTCTGCGGCGGATTCGCCACGAGATCACTTATCGGTGGCGGGAGAGGCCCCCCCCTCCCGCCACGATCCGGTGCCCTCTGCCGCTTACCGGAGCTGTCAGTAGCGGCGGAGGCGATCGCACCTGTCCCCTTGTTGTGCCTGGAGACGAGTGAGGGAAAGATGGCGCCCACTCGTCTCCATGACACTGCAGGACGGAAGCGACGTCAAAACGTCACTTCCGCCCATACGTCTTAAAGGCACATTTATTTCAATGTCATTTTTTTAAATTACTTTTTTTTTTAATTGCATTTTAGTGTAGATATGAGATCTGAGGTCTTTTTGACCCCAGATCTCATATTTAAGAGGTCCTGTCTTTTGTCTTTTACAAGGGATGTTTACATTCCTTGTAATAGGAATAAAAGTTACACAATTTTTTTTTTTAAACAGTGTAAAAATAAATAAAATCATGTAAAATAAATAAGAAAAATAATAATAAAAAAAAAATTTTTTAAAACCCCCCGTCCCGACGAGCTCGCGCACAGAAGCAAACGCATACGTGAGTAGCACCCGCATATGAAAACGGTGGTCAAACCACACATGTGAGGTATCGCCACAATCATTAGAGCGAGAGTAATAATTCTAGCCCTAGACCTCTGTAACGCAAAACATGCAACCTGTAGAATTTTTTAAAAGTCACCTATGGAGATTTTTGAGGGTAAAAGTTTGATGCCATTCCACGAGCAGGCGCAATTTTGAAGCGTGACATGTTGGGTATCAATTTACTCGGCGTAACATTATCTTTCACAATATAAAAAAAATTGGGCTAACTTTACTGTTATCTTTTTTATTCAAAAAAATTTCTTTTTCCAAAAAAAGTGCGCTTTTAAGGCCGCTGCGCAAATATGGTGTGAAAAAAAGTATTGCAATGACCGCCATTTTATTCTCTAGGGTGTTAGAAAAAAAACAATATATAATGTTTGGGGGTTCTAATTAATTTTCTAGCAAAAAAACCTGTTTTAAACATGTAAACACCTAAATTCCAAAACGAGGCTGGTCCTTAAGTGGTTAAATACACTCTCCTGGACATGACGTCCGCGGCCGCAGAACTACAATGGTCAGCGGACCAAATGCAATGGGATGAAGGAATTTCAGAAAAATAGTAGATTATAAATAGTTGGTCTTACAAAGGTTGACAGCTGATGCAAAACATAGTGAGCTAAAAAAGGCCAAAAATTAAACTAAGGGTGCACGATCTGAACATCAATATTAAAAAATCTATTAAAAAAATGAATCATATATATATAAAAGGGGCGGAATATAGTTTCTGCGTAAGGTACGAGCCCAGATGGGGTTCTTCCAATACAATTGGCCAGGGTTTAATAATAATGTTTTTCATTTTTCTGTGGCAATCATGAAATTTTGTTGTGAACCGTATAGGTTGGGGTTCATCTTATGTGGTGGACTTAGGCAAAGGTTTAATTTGTGTACTGTTGGTAGGCATCTTCCACAAGGATAGATGGATATCCTTTATCCAAGAATTTATTAGTAAAGAGTCGGCCTTGGGTTTGGTAGTCCTCATCCTGGGTACAATTGCGGCGAATCCTATGAAACTGACTCCGGGGGGATATTGTTAATCCACCTGGGTTGGTGACAGCTTCAATAATGGATGAATGAATTTCCTGCAGTATGTTTTGTATTATTAGTGGCCTCTTGCCTGAGTCACTGTGGTACAGTTCCAGGTCCAAAAAGGCCAGTCTGTCAGGGTCGACCACATGAGTGAAAGATAGTCCCAGATTGTTATTTTTGCAATGTGATACGAACTGTGTCAGGCTGTCTATGGTGCCATAACAACAAGAAAGAGAGAATGAAGTTCTCCCAAGAGGGCCAAATCTAGGACACTGTGATTGATTCAATAGTTTTATTAAGTAGAGAAAACACACAACAAATTAATGAAAAAAAGAGACTGATAGTGTACCTCACAGGTAGATGAAAAATAAGACAATGTTGTCATATATTAAAAAGGGGGTCGCAGCTGCGCATACCACACACTCACTCAATACGTGGTAAAGAAACAGCAGCAAACACCCTTCTGTTGGCTCAGAGTCACCATCCTAAATCACTTATTGATGGAATACCAACCGGGCAGTTCCTTAGGATCAGGAGGAACTGTTCTGAAGACTATGAAACCATGAATCACACCGAGACAGAAGTACAGTAAAATCACACTTGTTTATTAATAAAAATAAAAAGGTAAATAGAGTAAGCATAGCCAGAGTTCAGTAACCGGATCAGGGAGTCAGCAAAGCCAGAGTTCAGTAACCAGATCGGATAATTAGCCAGGCCAGAAGTCAGGGATCCAAGTAGTGGAACAGCAAGCAGGCAAAGGAGCCAGAAGGGATGTCAGCAAAGCCAGTCTTAAAACAGGAACGCAGGAGATGGTTTCTTGTGATGTGACCAAGGCGAAGGCAGAGATGAAGTGAGCTGGAGATCTTTAAGTAGGCAGGTCAGATGAGCAGGATCAGGAACAGTTGGGTAACTGTGGAGAGAGATGAGAGCTGGCAATTAGCCGACAGCTGAGAGGCCAGCTCAGAGAAGGAAGGGCTGAGCCAGCCCTGACAGTACCCCCTCCTCAACGACCCCTCCCCCTCGGAGGACCACCGGGCTTGAGGGGAAAACATCTATGGAAATCACGGAGGAGGACAGGGGCATGTACGTCCGAGGATGAGACCCAGGAACGTTCCTCCGGACCATACCCCTTCCAATGCACCAGGTACTGTATGCACCCACGGAACCTACAGGAGTCAACAATGGATTGTACCTCATACTCCTCATGGTTCTCAACCTGTATAGGGTGAGGACATGGCACCGAGGTGGTAAATCAGTTGCAGACCAACGGTTTCAATAAGGAGACATGAAACACATTTGAGATGCACATACTAGGAGGAAGGTCCAACGCGTAAGCCACTGGGTTAATCCTGTGAAGGATACGGAAAGGCCCAATAAACTGAGGTGCGAACTTCAGTGAGGGAACACGAAGTTGGAGGTTGCGAGATGACAGCCAGACCCTGTCAACCTGGTAGGAAGGCGCAGGCAGGCGTCCGCGGTCAGCATGGAGTCTCTACCTATCAGCATGACACAAAGCCTCCTGGACTTGTGCCCAAGTGGAACAAAGACCACGGAGATGCTATTCTAACGCAGGAATACTCTGTGGAACAAACGAGTCAGGCAACATGGAAGGTTGGAATCCATAATTCGCCATAAACGGAGACAATCGGGAGGCAGAATTCAAGGCACTGTTGTGAGCAAACTCTGCCCATGTTAATAGGTCTGACCAGTTCTTATGATGGTCAGAAATATAGCAACATAGGAATTGCTCCAAGGACTGATTGATTCGCTCTGCGGCCCCATTAGACTGCGGGTGATACGCAGAGGAAAAAGCAAGCTGAATTCCCAACTGTGCACATAAGATCTCCCAAGCAAAAATGGAAGCCAGTTCCTTAGAAGTAGGCAACTTCTTAAGTGGGATACAATGACACATCTTTGAGAACCGGTCAACCACCATAAGGATAACAGTGTTGGCTTGGGAGTTGAGCAACTCCACAATGAAATCCATAGACAGGTGGGTCCATGGCCTCTCTCCATTAGGTATGGGTTGTAGGAGGCCCACTGGAAGGTGTCGTGGAGTCTTACTCTGAGCACACATGGAACAGGCAGCTACAAAGGCAGTTACATCAGCACGTAGACTAGACCACCAGAATTGTTGGGAAATGGCCCAAACGAGTTGATTCTTCCCAGGTTGGCCAGATGCCTTGGGAGAATGGTAAGTCTGGAGCACGGCAGTACGGAGACACTCTGAGACAAAGCAACAGTGACAAGGTTTCTCAGGAGGAGCATCGACCTGAGCAGCAAGAATTTTGTCACCCAATGGAGAAGTAAGACTGGTGAGAACCATAGCCAGAATACAATCAGGAGGAATCACAGGAACCGGAACCGACTCCAACTTGGAAGTGGAGGAAAATTGTCGTGACAAGGCAGTACCGTAGTACTGGGTAAGAATGAGACAATGTAATTGAAACTTGACAAAAAAAGAGCCCATCGTGCCTTTCTAGGAGAGAGGCGTTTAGCCTCAGACAAGAATGTGAGATTCTTATGGTCAGTAAGAATGAGAACCGGCACAGTGGTACCTTCGAGGAGATGTCTCCATTCTTCCAGGGCTAAAATGATCGCCAACAGCTCTCTGTCACCAAGCTTGTAATTGCACTCCGCAGGTGACAATTTCTTGGAAAAGTAGCCACAAGGATGCATAGCACTCTCAGAGGTAGGGCGTTGAGACAGAAGGGCGCCAACACCAGTCTCAGAAGCATCAACCTCAAGGATAAAAGGTAACGTACACAGGAGCAGAAACAAAGGCAGCCTTGAGACTCTCAAAGACCTTAATGGACTCCGGAGACCAACTCTGTGGGTTACCGTCCTTTCTGGTCATATCAGTCAGGGGCTTGATCAGAGACGAGAAGTTACGAATAAACTTCTGATAATAGTTGGCAAAACCCAGGAAACGCTGCAGAGGATGTAAACCCACGGGTCGAGGCCACTGTAGGACTGCCGAAAGTTATTCTGGGTCCATCGAAAAACCAGCAGTAGAAATTACATAGCCCAGGAATTTAACCTGTTCACGAAGGAACTCGCACTTCTCCAGTTTACAATAGAGATTGTTCTCTCTTAGTTTCTGAAGCACACAACAGACATCTGTGTGGTGGCTCTCCAGGGACTTGGAAAATATGTGGATATCATCGAGATAAACCACCACACATAACTGCAACAAATCTCGGAGGACATTGTTAATAAATTCCTGGAAAACTGCCGGGGCGTTACAAAGGCCAAAAGGCATTACGAGGTACTCATAATGGCCTGTTCTTGTATTAAACGCAGTTTTCCACTCGTCGCCCTCCTTAATCCTCACGAGATTGTAAGCCCCTCTCAAATCAAGCTTTGTGAAAACCGTTGCTCCCTTGAGGCGGTCAAATAACTCAGTAATCAATGGAATCGGGTAGGCATTCCTAATCGTGAAACGATTGAGACCCCTATAATTAATACAAGGTCTCAGTTCACCGTTCTTCTTTACAAAGAAGAAACCGGCACCAGCAGGAGATGAGGATTTGCGGATGAAACCTCGAAAGTGCGTCTGCAACATACTCCTCCATGGCTTTATCCTCCAAGACCGACAAAGGGTAAACCCGGCCATGAGGGGGTATGGCACCAGGTTGAAGGTCAATTGCGCAATCATAAGGCCGGTGTGGAGGCAAACTATCGGTTGTCAAAGACATCGCTAAAATCACGGTACTCCTCTGGCAGGGAGGAGAGTGAAGAGGTGCACAGGACCTTGGCTACCTTCCGGAAGCATGTCTCACTGCATTGTGGTGACCAGGAGAGAACCTCAGAACAGAGCCAATCAAAAGAGGGGTTGTGCCTCTGTAACCAAGGATAACCAATAACCAGCAGAAACTTAGGTGAGGAAATAACTTGGAATTGAATTATCTCATGGTGAAGCACCCTACGGCCATGGACAACGGAACCGTCTCATGAGTCACATGGGCAGGCTGTAGAGGTCTCCCATCAAGAGCCTCAATGGCAAGTGGAGTGTCACGCAGCTGCAGTGGAATCAAGTGCTTTGATACAAAAGAAGCATCAATGAACAGGCCTGCAGCCCCAGAGTTGATTAGAGCCTGTATTACGATAGACGACTTAGCCCAAGAAAGGGTCTCCTCCAACATCAATGCCTGACCTTACAAATGCGCTTCTGGAAGAATGGTCAAACATTCCCATAGACACACTCCTAAACCTTGTGGACAGCCTCCCCAGAAGAGTTGAAGCTGTTATAGCTGCAAAGAGTGGACCAACTCAATATTGAACCCTACGGACTGAGACTGGGATGCCGTTAAAGTTCATGTGCGTGTAAAGGCAGGTGTCCCAATACGTTTGACAATATAGTATATACACAAGCATGTGTGTTTGAGCTTTGGGGTGCACACCCTAATGCAATAGGCTGCGCACGCCTATGCGGTACCTTAGTAGCTACCTGGCCATACCCTACCTGTCAGGAGGAGGTCAGATTAGACAGCAGGAGCAGGGCCGATTCTGGTCGGCTGTGCGCTGCACTGGTTGCTAGAATCGCCTGCCACCCGGCGTCTAGAAACCAGTGACGTCAGAGGCCGTGACTGCCCCAGCATTCAGAACACTCAGCCTCCGCGCCTAGTCAATTAGCTCCAACTCCACCCACCCACCTCTTCCAAATTCCATCTTCTTCAGCGTGGCTCAGAGCCTGGGGGAAGGGAGCACGTCTGAAGAGAGCTGCCTGTGCCTGAGTGCGAGCTGAGCAGCTGTCCACAGTCCACCTGCACAGCACCTGCCTCTGCCTGAGGTGTTGCAGCCTGCCTGTCACGGTGTCCATGTTCTGGAGGCTGGACATTGAACCTCACCCTGTCCATTCTGCCACCAGTGAGTTCCCCATAGCAGTATTGTCTGCAGGAGTCCGAAACAAGTACTGTAAGTACACTGTCACACATCACAAGTTGTATGAGACATGAGAGCCTGAGAGGGACTTGCCTTGCCCAGCCCTGATTAACCACTTTAGCCCCGGAAGATTTGCCCCCTAATGACCAGGCCATTTTTTGCGATACAGCACTGCGTTACTTTAACTGACAATTGTGCAGTCGATCGATGATGTACCCAAACAAAATTGACATCCTTTTTTCACAAAAATAGAGCTTTCTTTTGGTGGTATTTGATCACCTCTGCGTTTTTTATTTTTTGCGCTATAAACAATTTTGAAAAAACCCAATATTTTTTACTTTTTGCTATGATAAATATCCCCCCCCCCCCAAAAAAAAAGTCTTCATCAGTTTAGGCCAATATGTATTCTGCTACAAATTCTGCTACAAAAAAAAAAAAATCACAATAAGCGTATATTGATTGGTTTGCGTAAAAGTTATAGTGTCTACAAAATAGGGAATAGATTTATGGCATTTTTAATCTAATTTTCTGATAAATTTAATTTTAGTTATAATGATATAAAATAATGCTTGTGGGGGCCTTTTGGTGTTTTTTTGGTAATTTTTTTCATTTCATTCTTGGGCCCAGGTAGCACAATGTGTTGGGTCGGCCCTGTTTGTATCCCCCTCCTATGAAATACATTTCAAGATAATTAATAATTATGTGACCATAGTGGTCATATATATTTGCCAATGGACAGCAGTTCCATTTCGAATGATGGCTTTATGTGGTCAGCATTTTCTTCTTCTGTACTGTATAATGTCCTCTTAAAGATTCTAGAGCAGAAGAAAATTATATTTTAATCCTGTTTTCTGACATTCCATTATACCCTTCTCTATCTGATAAAATTAAAAATGTATGCACTATGACATTTATGGGCCTTGAATTCCATCAAAATCCCATTCACAGCTGTGACTGTGGAGCCGAAATGAAGTAGCTGAGTCAGGGCGAGCAGTAAATCTTTGTGACCTGTCTGCAGCTCTAAGTAAAAACTTTGCACCTCAAAAAAGATTTTTCTGCATGAATATTTGGCATCAGACTGATTATAAAGTTTATATAGCTGAATTCCAGACAAATAGAAAAAGCACAGTTTGGTGCAGCTGCATAATCATTTAACCGGTTCAATACCGGGCATTTTCACCCCCTTCCTTCCCAGACCAATTTTTAGTTTTCAGCGCTGTCGCATTTTAAATGACAATTGCACGGTCGTGCGACGTTGTACCCAAAAAAAAATGGCCTCCTTTTTTCCCCACAAATAGAGCTTTCTTTTGGTGGTATTTGATCACCTCTGCGGTTTTTATTTTTTGCACTATAAACAAAAGAAGAGCGACAATTTTGAAAAAAACACAATATTTTTTACTTTTTGCTATAATAAATATCCCAATTTTTTTTTAAAAAACAAATTTTTTCCTCAGTTTCGGCCAATACGTATTCTTCTACATATTTTTGGTAAAAAAAAATCGCAATAAGCGTATATTGATTGGTTTGCGCAAAAGTTATAGCGTCTACAAAATACGGGATAGATTTATGGCATTTTAAAGAATTTTTTATTTATTTATTTTTTTTACTAGTAATAGCGGCGATCTGCGATTTTTTTTTTTCCGTGACTGCGACATTATGGCGGACACATCAGACACTTTTGACACATTTTTGGGACCATTCACATTTATACAGCGATCAATGCTATAAAATTGCATTGATTACTGTGTAAATGTGACAGGCAGGGAAGGGGTTAACCACTAGGGGGACACGAGGGGTTAAATGTGTTTCCTAGGAGAGTGATTCTAACTGTAGGGGGAGGGAACGCACAAGGGGAGGAGACCGATCAGTGTTCCTCTGTACTGGGAACACAGATCGGTCTCCTTTCAACTGACAGGACGTGGATCTGTGTGTTTAAACACACACAGATCCACGGTCCTGCTCGGTTAACGGGCAATCGCGGGTGCCCGGCGGCACACGCACCGGGTCCCGAGGAATGCCGCGCGCGCGCCCCCTAGTCGGCCGGGAAGCCCGGGACGTCATATGACGGCCACCCAGGATGGGAGATCCCATCTGTGGCCGTCATTTGACTATGGGCCGGTATTGAAGTGGTTAAATCTGAACTTTAGGCAGATATAAAGGACACAAATTAATACAGCTCTTAGTAAGCATTAATACATCATTAAATGCATTTTTTAAATACAAGCAGTGTAAGTTAGCTATATTTGACTTGTACAGCAGAGCTCAGACTGGGAAAAGAAGAAACCGCACAAGGTGGCAATTTGTTCATGTGCTGACAAGGAGCATGCTGATAGAAGGAAAAAGCAGAGTGAGGGAAAGATGAGCTCACCACTTTGTTGCTTCTTCTTTCACTGTCCATTTACAGGCTGGGATGGGTCAGTGACAACCTGGGCTCCGAGTTAAAGTGATTGTATAGGTTCTTTTTTTTATTTTAAATAACAAACATGTTATACTTACCTGCTCTGTGCAAGGGTTTTGCATAGAGCACCCCCGATCCTCCTCTTCTGGGGTGCCCTGGCGGTGCTCCTGGCTCCTCCTCTTCATTGGGTGCCCCCACAGAGAGCCGCTGTCCATGGGGGCACCCGTGCGGGTGTGCTCGTGAGTCCCGCTGCTGCGTCCATTGACACAGATAGCAGGACTTGGCCCCGCCCCCCGCTCTTGTGTCACTGGATTCAATCCAATGAGGACAGAGACAGCGTCTGGAGCCGCTGGGCTCGTGCTCCTGCTCGTCACTGGAATTAATGGGTTCAGGTAAGAAAAAGGGGGACCTCTGGGGGGCAGCTGCAGCACAGAAGGTTTTTCACCTTCATGCATAGAATGTATTAAGGTGAAAAACCTTGAGACTTTACAACCCCTTTAAGGTGGACCCAGACATGCGTCTAAATCTCCCTTGTCTCTGAAGACTGATGCACTTCCAGATCGCACTCCAGAGGCTACTAACGGGGTGAGGAAGTGCTGCGACACCTCCTCACCACCTGTTTTAACCCCATTTTTGTCGTCAATTAGGCCACATCTGCATGCATTGCACGTGGTTGCGGGGCATTTGTAGCACTTCCCCATTGACTTGCATGTGTAGCATTTTGCGGGCTTGCTGCCTGCTGATCACTACATGTCGGGTTATTTCAGCCACGATGGTAAAGCGAAGCATCATGTCAGTGACGTGTAAACCTCTCCTCCGCTGCCCATTGCAGCTTAAGGGGGGGAGCCTTTGGTCGGTGGCAAAATTGTGGCTCAACCGCACATTTTGGCCACCCGCCAACCGCAAGTCTAAACAAGGCCTAAGTTGGTTTAAAATGATGCTTTCAATCAGACTGAGAACATCTAGGGATGCAGAATAAGTACTGTGAGATACTGCTCTAGGTTGAAGTTTAATGTTGCAAAAAAACCCCCAAAAAACGCATTGTTTTATCTTTTATTAGGCTATTCATTTTTATTTTGCTTGTTTTGGGGGGCTGGAATTGTGCTTTAAAAATAAATATGTTTTGTTTACAAGTGGCATAGGTACCCTTATCTTAATATCAGCCCTTTGTAATACTTGGCATAGCAGCACTCTGAAAAAGAGAGGGCAACACTAGAAGCCATTAAGACTCTGCTGCTTACAGTAAACATGCTGACAGGAGGAAAAAGCAGACTAAAATAATGTGCCCTAGAGAGCCTACTTTGCTTTGTGTAATTTTACTTGGAACATGTTTTGATGCCTCACAGGCGATATGTGTGCTATATTTTATGCTGAAAATTGTACTACTATTGAAAACCATTTAATAAAAATCATTGAAAAGAAAAAAGCAAACTGAGCTGAGATGAAAACTTAGTAGTGTGTTTCTGCTGTGTTTTTGTACCCATATATACTGTATATAAAGATAGGGAGTAGGAAATAAGAATGCTGATGGCTTAAAATGTATTTTATGTGATTTGGTATTTACTTTGGTATTTTTTTTTTGTATCATATTGTAATGAATAAATGTATTATTTTTGATACTGCATACTTTTTCTCTGTTAGTTAAACTGGATGGACCTGTGCTTTTTTTCAACCAGATTACTTATGTAACAATGTAAGCTATTGACATAAATCATATTTGTCTGGGGCGGATTCACACTGATCTACTGTGCATTGGCCAGAGTGCAAAGTACTTGCGGTTTTCGTGGGGGGTTAGCTGCACATTCCTGTAGACTTCTATTATGCCTCTTAGTTTTGGTGCATTTTCTGAAAGTGCACCAAAACCGCTGGACATAATAGAAGTATATGGGAACGCACAGCTAACCCACATGAAAGCCGCAGGTGCACTGCGCTGCACCCGCACTGCAGCAAAAGCCTTGTGGGGCAGTGTGAAGCCGCCCTAAGACTCCACAAAATTATTTTGTGTTACATAGAAATTAGGCAGGCAGAAATTGGAAATTCTCAGACTATACTGTGGGCAAGACAGCCGCTATTCTGTAGATATGTAATATACTGCAGGTCAGAATGTACATTCAGTATTGACACTGATACTTTGATTAGTCAAGACAGAATATACATACCTTTTCTGCAGCCAATCCAATCCGGTCTCCAGCGGCGGATGCTGTGTGGAAGAGACAGCCGACAAAGGCTGGGAAATGCCAGGGAAGTGACGTCACCCATAGACTTACTATGGGGGTTCCGTTGTCGGCTGCCTCTCCTGCACCCACCTATGCAGAGAAGCCGCCAGTGACAGCTAAGCGTGGGACCTCACCAGATCAGCCGTAGAAAAGGTATGCATAGAGATTTTTGCTGTACAGGATTAGATAGATTAGTTTTTATCCTAGTACATATGGGCCGAATGTTGGGCAGCATCCGCTGGTTCAATAGAAACTGGCAGACATTCAGCTCGTGTGTACTGCAGTCGGTCTGACAGAAGCTGACCATTCAGACGGCTACTGTCGAAGGGGCATGACCAAGAAAGGTCTGCCCATCGACTTCCAATCAGTGCTTTCAGTAATCTGGCAAGGAGGCAGCCCCCCTGTCAAAACAAAATAGCACAGCAGGGGAGATCGCTGTACTAACGTCAAATAGTTAGTGCAGTGGCTCCTCCTGTGCTGTCAGTTTTTTTTTTCGTTCAGCCCTGATGGGTTAAATATAAAAAAAAAAACTACTAGTGTGTACTAGGCTTAAGAATGTGGCTGCCCGTAGATTTAGAGTTAGGTAAACGACAGCCATAGTTTTTTTAAATAGAGAAGGGAAAATTTAAATTTAGGTTAGATCTTTACAGTGGGGAAAATAATTATTTGATCCCCCGCAGATTGTGTACATTTCTCTACTTACAAAAAAATGAAGGAAGGGTCTATACATTTTATCATAGGTCCAATTTAAATGATAGACAGAATATCAACCAAAAATCCCCAAAAATTATATGATACAAATGTTATAAATTGAGTTCAGTGAGTAAAATAAGTATTTGATCCCCAAGCAAAACATGACTTAGTGATTGGTGGAGAAACCCTTGTTGGCAAGCACAGAGGTAACACGTTTCTTGTAGTTGGTAACTAGGTCTGCACACCTCTCAAGGAGAGATTTTGGTCTTTACAGATCTTCTTTAAATCCTTGAAGTTCCTTGGCTGTCACTTGGCAACTCGAAGTTTCAGCTCCCTCCATAAATTTTCTATAGGATTAAGGTCTGGAGACTGGCTAGGCCACTCCACAACCTTAATGTTATTCTTCCTGAGCCACTCCTTTGTTGCCTTGGCGGTATGTTTTGGGTCATTGTCATGCTGGAAGACCCATCCATACCCATCTTCAGTGTTCTGGCTGAGGCAAAAAGTTTCTCATCCAAGATTTTACAATACATGGCCCTGTCCATTGGCCCCTCAATGCGGCAAAGTCGGCCTATACCTTTAGAAGAGAAACAGCCCCAAATCATAATGTTTCCACCTCTGTGCTTGACTGTATGGATTGTGTTCTTGGGGTCATAGTCAGCATTTTTCTTCCTCCAAACACGGCAAGTTGATTTTGGGTTGATATTCTGTCTCTATCATTTAAAATACACCTATGATAAAAATTATAGAACCTTAATTTCTTTGTAAGTGGGCAAACTTAAAAAATCTGTAGGGGATCAAATAATTATTTTCCCCACTGTATATCTGTCTGTGACCTCAATTGTGGAAATTTTTCCTGACTTCATTTCTCTGTTATGCCCATCCACTGGCCATATGGTTATCACAAGGAAAGAAAAGTACAGATATCAATAGAAACACTGTCAGAGGTTCTAACCCTACTGAATGCTACTAAAAATGTGATTTGGTCTGTGCCACCACTTGGGATATTTACCATCACTTCCTGTTCCAGCAATAAAACATGACAGAGGCTCTACCCCCTCCAATTTACCATTAAATAAAAAGTTTTGGTTAAAATAGTGGTTTAAGCCA
Source organism: Aquarana catesbeiana (assembly GCF_042186555.1). Classification (NCBI taxonomy): domain Eukaryota; kingdom Metazoa; phylum Chordata; class Amphibia; order Anura; family Ranidae; genus Aquarana; species Aquarana catesbeiana. The sequence continues at coordinate 835,518,351 of NC_133324.1, read as the reverse complement.
TTGCAAAATAGGATAATAGGAAGATTAAGACCAATCTCAGTTGGGTATAGTAAAATTAAAGCAGTCATTAGAAAAAACAAACTCATTGCGCTTAACCCGGGTGATTAGGCTGTAAGGAAGATTGGTGCTGCAAACTGTGAATGAACAACTGCATACAGGACACTGGCACTCAGCAAGGGACTGCGGCAATAACTTTTATTGCAAACAGAGTAAAATATCCATTGGGTACAACTACTTTAATTCGAACATGTTTCAGCCAAAGAAGGTCTTGTTTATAGTCATATAAAAAAAACAGGTCAATATCCACGCTACTTAATAATGTTATGAGTACTAATATAAGCAGCCAGCACAATTTGTTGATCAGCAAAATAAAAGTCCACATGCAGCGCTAAATGAACAGTAGATCCAAGAAGGGAGAGTTAAAAAAACGGTCACCAGCTTCAATGTGTATGGTAAAGCACACCACTCCATGTGGAAATCCAATCTGCTTACTAGACAGCTGTAAAAAGTAGGCATATAATAGACAGACCAAGACCACAACTCCGTTTTCCAGCTATGAATAGTGGGTATGTAGAATCCAAGCCAGGAATCCAGCTAACATCAGGTACTCTCATACAGCCAAGTTTTCTTGAACTCCCATATGAGATGTTGAAACGTCCAACCAAACGGCCAGCAGTACCCAGTGAAAAGATAAGGCATCCAATAGTGAAGCCCGTATGATAGTATAAAAAATGTATTCATAGTAACTTACATATTAGTACAGGAAAATGCACATCATGATGTCCAAATGGCCGTGGCTCTCAGCATGCTAGCACTAGGCGGGCTGACACTAGCACACTTAGAGCCACGGCATTTGGACATCATGATGTGCGTTTTCCTGTACTAATATGTAAGTTACTATGAATAAAATTTATATATTATCATACGGCTTCACTATTGGCTGCCTTATCTTTTCACTTGGGCACCGCTGGCCGTTTGGTTGGATGTTTCAACATCTCATATGGGAGTTCAAGAAAACTTGGCTGTATGAGAGTATCTGATGTTAGCTGTATTCCTGGCTTGGATTCTACATACCCACTATTTATAGCTGGAGAACAGAGTTGTGGTCTTGGTTTGTTTATAGTATAGCTATGATTAAGGCCTCTTTTGGCTGAAACACGTTAGCAGAGCTGTACCTCATGGATTTTTTCTCTGTTTGCAATATAATTTATTACTGCTGTCCATGGCTGAGTGCCAGCTTCCATTATACATTTATTAACACAATACATTCATGACATTAGAACACCTTCATTCCTACCTATACACAAAATACGCACATATTAATCAATTCCGATACAAAACAGGCACTTTACACTTACAATAGTAAAAACAGGCATACATTAGGTGAACTTCCTTGAAGTTCAAAGATGCATATTGACTGGTCATAGTAAAGCTCAAACATTTATTACCTGGTTTTAATAAAATAGAGATAACTATTGATTGGTCACAATAAAAGAGAAGCACATATCACCGGATCATAATAAAACAAGGATCCACATTCAAGGGTTACAGTAAACTGGGACATACATTCAATGGGCCATAATAAAGCAGAGTCATACATTGACAAATTCTAGACAGGCATTGATTAGTAGTAATACATCAAAGGAATGCTTTGACTGAAGGAGTGACATACATTGACTGGTCTTCAAAATACAGAGACACACATTGACTAATTGTAGTACAACATAGATACTTAAGTTAATCATAATAAAGTAGAGGCATACACTAATTAGCCACATTAATAACACTGAATAATCACAGTAAAACGGAGCTATACATTGATTGGTCTTGGAAAACAGAGGCTTGCTTTTATCAGTATGGTTAAAACAGACACAGATGCATTTATATGAGATTGGGGTGACATTTTCTTATTCAGGCATGATTAAAAATAGGCTTTCGTCCTCATGGTAACATGCCCCCCCACTATGCACACTTTACCTAATAGGATCAAAGATGTACAAAGAATGGAACACTTGATGTTGAGAGTTCATAATACACTGGACAGATTTAATACTGTATTGAGTACAAGGGGCACCAATGTTTCAAAATCAGCGTTGACTCTTATTCAAGACCCTGCTATGACTGCGGGCACGGATTAAAAAAGTAACAAACAAAATCATGAAAAATAGATTACAGGGCCATTAAGTAGTGGATGTGTATGAATTATTTTTTGAGAATAAGAATATTGTTTAGTGTCACTTTAAAGAGGTTATAAACCCTCAAGGTTTTTTTTTTTACTTACCTGAACCCAAACGTTCCATCGAACGGGGACTAGCACAGCAGCTCCAGCCGCTGTCTTGGGTCCTCATTGGATAGATTAGAAAAAATAGACAAAAAACCTTATACAACCCCTTTGAGAAGCGGTCATGTGATCATCTAGTGCCAGGTCCCCCCCCCCCCGTGTACTTACTGGATGGGTACTTTTCAGGATGTCCGTGGAGGATCCAGAAGAGGGCTGACATCAGACTGAGGGGCGTTAAGAGGACCAGCCAGCAAGTATCGTGCTCCAGTTAAGTTCCTAGAAGCTGTTATTAGCATTTTTTCTGCTCCTAGAAGCTAAATAGTGTTATTCTATGTGTCCATACTTTAGGCTTTTAGAGTTTTTTTAGCTTCAGCATCTAGGAGCAGAAAAAAAAGGTTTTTGTAGAGTTTTTTGGAGCGTTTTTCCAGCAGAGAAAAACGCTAAATGCTATTAAAATGCTCCCAACAGCTTTTTAGATTTTTTTAAAAATAAATGCTAATAAATTGCCAATGCGCCTAAAAGCTTCTAAAAGCCACTAAAACGATACTAAAAGCCGGCACAGAAATGCTTTTATGAGCATTTTTCATTTATTATTTTTTGTTAAAAGGTAAACTTATCCTTTAATACCTGGATAGAAGGATAGGTTAGAGCAGTGTTTCTCAACTCCAGTTCTCAAGGCGCCCTAACAGGTCATGTTTTCAGGCTTTCCATTATTTTGCACAGGTGATTTGATCAGTTTCATTGTCTTAGTAATTACCACAGCTGTTTCATCTGAGGGAAATCCTAAAAACATGACCTGTTGGGGCGCCTTGAGGACTGGAGTTGAGAAACACTGGGTTAGAGGATGCTAGGATGTTTTTAAAGAACGCTAGAATGTGGAATGTTTTGATGTTTTAGTAAAATATATTTTTCTCTGTCACTTTCACTTGTTACTCTCCATCTCACAAAAATCTTTACCTGAACTCACACAGGTGCCTTTACAAACCACAAACAATACCATTAATGATGCAAATTTAGAATGAGTCACAATTTTGTGTGTTTTTTATTTTTTCCAAATAATCATAATTTGAGCCCAAAAAAATGTGATATGTGTACCAACATCAGAAATCAATATGTAATGTTCTACACTCTATATAGTGGGGACGGAAAGTATTCAGACCCCCTTAAATTTTTCACTCTTTGTTATATTGCAGCCGTTTGCTAAAATCATTTAAGTTCATTTTTTTTTCCTCATTAATTTATACACAGCACCTTATATTGACAGAAAAACACAGAATTGTTGACATTTTTGCAGATTTATTAAAAAAGAAAAACTGAAATATCACATGGTCCTAAGTATTCAGACCCTTTGCTGTAACACTCATATATTTAACTCAGGTGCTGTCCATTTCTTCTGATCATCCTTGAGATGGTTCTACACCTTCTTTTGAGTCCAGCTGTGTTTGATTATATTGATTGGATTTGATTAGGAAAGCCACACACCTGTCTATATAAGACCTTATAGCTCACAGTGCATGTCAGAACAAATGAGAATCATGAGGTCAAAGGAACTGCCTGAAAAGCTCAGAGACAGAATTGTGGCAAGGCACAGATCTGGTCAAGGTTACAAAAAAATTTCTGGTGCACTTAAGGTTCCTAAGAGCACAGTGGCCTCCATAATCCTTAAATGGAAGACGTTTAGGATGACCAGAACCCTTCCTAGAGCTGGCCGTCCGGCCAAACTGAGCTATCGGGGGAGAAGAGCCTTGGTGAGAGAGGTAAAGAAAAACCCAAAGATCACTGTGGCTGAGCTCCAGAGATGCAGTCGGGAGGTGGGAGAAAGTTGTAGAAAGTCAACCATCAACGCAGCCCTCCACCAGTTGGGGCTTTATGTCAGAGTGGCCCGACGGAAGCCTCTCCTCAGTGCAAGACACATGAGAGCCCGCATGGAGTTTGCTACAAAACACCTGAAGGATTCCAAGATGGTGAGAAATAAGATTCTTTGGTCTGATGAGACCGAGATAGAACTTTCTGGCCTTACTTCTAAGCAGTATGTGTGAAGAAAACCAGGCACTGCTCATCACCTGTCCAATACAGTCCCAACAGTGAAGCATGGTGGTGACAGCATCATGCTGTGGGGGTGTTTTTCAGCTGCAGGGACAGAACGACTCTTTGAAATCGAGGGAAAGATGAATGCCAGCCAGAGCCCTGACTTAAACCCAATTGAGCAACTCTGTAGAGACCTAAAAATGGCTGTCCACCAACGTTTACAATCCAACCTGACAGAACTGGAGAGGATCTGAAAGAAGGAATGGCAGAGGATCCCCAAATCCAAGTGTGAAAAACTTGTTGCATCTTTCCCAAAAAGACTCATGGCTGTATTAGATCAAAAGGGTGCTTCTACTAAATACTGAGTAAAGGGTCTGAATACTTAGGAAAATGTGATCTTTCAGTATTTCTTTTTAAATAAATCTGCAAAAATGTCAACAATTCTGTTTTTCTGTCAATATGGGGTGCTGTGTGTACATTAATGAGGAAAAAAATGAACTTAAATGATTTTAGCAAATGGCTGCAATATAACTAAGAGTGAAAAATTTAAGGCGGTCTAAATACTTTCCGTCCCCACTGTATATATGGCTTGTTTCACACTTGGGTGACCTTTCCAGCAAATTTGGACCTCTGAGTTGCATGACAAGTTGTACCCCATGATTCTCAATGATAACCATTCATATCTGTGCAACTTCAAGTCGCACCAACTTCAAAGTTGTCTCTGTACTACTTTGGTGTGACTTTCATGCGACTTGAGGTATATAGGTCGCTATATTACAAAGGCATTCCCAGAAGTTGGGGCCAAGTTGCAGCGGCAAAGTGGCAGCAAAATAGTGTGACTTTCAGGTTGCAGCAGTGTGAATGAGATTCATAGATAACACCTTTGAATTTGGCCCTATTGTCACTTGTGCATCTACCTTGGTTTGACTTTGATGCGATTTGAGGTCCATACACCACAAGATTATACAGGCATTTCTTCAAGTCATGGCAAAGCTGTGCAATTTTAAGGTCGCACAAGTGCAAATGGGGCCTAATTCAAAGGTGTTATCAATTAATCTCATTAGGTTACTTTCACACTTGGGTGACTTTTCAAGCAGCTTTTGACCACAGAGTCGCATGAAAAGTTGCCCCCCATGATTTCCATTCATATCTATGCAACTTCACCCATGTTCACATAGCTCTGAATCGACATGTCAAATTGCAGGCCAAATCAGCGCCTATTGACGGCAATGGAACTGTCGGAATTGTTGCGACGCCGCACAGATTCCCAAGGTAGTTCCTGTACTACTTTGGGCGACTTCAGGGGGCAATTTCTTACCACCCAACTTTTTTGAGATGGGCATAAGGGACACCTATTAGCAAAAGTATGTAGGCTTAGGATACACCCCCTAAAACACCTTCTTAAAGGAGAATTATTCAAAAAAAAATATTAGTTAACCCCCAAGTGCTTTTTGTACCAATAATATTCCTTTAGATTGGCTTTGGAAATTTACAGACAAAGCAGTTGGAAATTGGATGACAGGTTTAGCGCTAGGAAACCCTTTTTGAAAGATAAGAAGTGCATTTTATATACAACTATACAGATCAAAACAAAATAAGGGACAAATAAGGAGGACAGAGGGACTTTCTTCCAAATCAGGGACAGTTGGGACCTATGCGATTTCACTAGACATCTGTGCAGGAAACTGCACTGATGTCTCTGAAGTCGCTCACAAAGTCGGGCTGAGGCCCCTTTCAAACTTGTGCGACTTTTCCTGCGACTTTGTACATCAGAGTCGCATGACAAGTCATACCCTATGATTTTCAATGAGTACCATTCTTATCTGTGTGACTTCAAGTCACACCGACTTCAAAGTAGTCCCTGTACTACATTGGTACGACTTTGATGCTAGTTGAGGTCCATAAACCTCAAGTTTACACAGGCAATTGCGGCAAAATTGCAGCTGCAAAATCACGGGAAAATTTAGTGACTTTTTTGAATTTTGCAACTCCTGCGTCCATAGACAGAACACCTCTGTACCACTCACCATACCTCTGTATCCACAGAAAACCTCTGTACCCCCCCAGCACACCTCTGCACTCCCGAAAGCTTGCACACCCCCCAGCATGCCTCTGTACACCCAAGCAAACTCCCCCCCCCCCACCATGATGCTGTAGCTCCCAGCATGCCTCTGTACCCCCCAGCATACCTCCATACCCACTAGCGCACCTCTGTACCCTTTTGCATACTTCCATACCCCCAGCACATCTATGTACTACCCTGTATATCTGTGCACCCCATGCCTCCATACCCCCCAGCACATCTTTGTATTTCCCTCTTAAAACACACACATGTGCACACACACTTATATCTTTCAGCATCCTCTGTATCCCTCCACCACCAGCACATCTCTGCAACATATTTAACACCCCATCACCCATAGCTCCCAATTGTCCCTGATTTCAAGATTGTCCCTAATTTGGAACAAAGTCCCTCTGTCTCTCTTTTCTCCTTATTTGTCCCTCATTTGTAAAGGAATAGTAGTGGTAAAAAAAAGCACTTGGGGGTTTAACTAATATTTTTTTTAAAATAATTCTGCTTTAAGGGGCGTGGCAGGGTGTGTCCCATGCCTACATAGTTTTGATAATAGGTGTCCCTCGTTCCCATGATAGGTATGATCACCACCCACCTCTGCAGTCGCCGATCCACTCCAATTCTCATGCTATTCTCAGGTGGCGGCCTAGTACACTGAGGGCAGAGCCTACACAGAACCTCTATAGCTGCCTTAAAGCAGTATTAAACCCAAAAGCAAACATTATTATATTTCAGCTTACCAGTTCTTAGATTTTTTTTCTTTTTTCTATTTCATCTGGCCAGTACATCTGTTGTTTTTCATAACAAGCTCTTTTGCAGATGTATCAAGTTACAGGGATGAGACAAACCATTTAGCACTGACAGCATACAAAGACCAGCTTTAATTTATTTATGTAAAACCTGTTTGCTGTAACTGCTTATAAAATATTAGCTGGAGTTTGGCTTCAATTTGTTAGTGTATTTAAATCTACTAGTTCATCTAACACCCCCTCCCCCAGACTGACAATGCTGCTGTCCAAATGTGCTCCCTGTGCTTATTCATCCAGAGTGGGAGCACTCTAATACAGAAGGTGTGTTACTGGCCAGATCACCAAGTGAAAACAGAGGGGAAAAAAGTCTAAAAAAAAGCAAACTAGTGCAGCCACTACATCAAATGATTGTTAATCTGCAATATATTATATTTTGGGTTGTGGGTTTAATACTACTTTAAGCTTTCAGTCACTCGGCTTGTCTACTAAAGCCAGTGCCTGCCCGTCTCCCTGTTCCACTGCATAGCATGAGCTGCTGGCCTGAGGTGCAGAGGGAGGTTCTGGGCACCACAGCTGCCAATCAATACGTGCAACAACACTGGTGAGCCTCATGCTGTGTTCGCAGGACAAAGCTCAGGATGCAGCTATTGCAGAACAATTACAGCGGAAGTAAACCCATCCATAAAACAGTTTCATTTCCGGCTCATGCCAGAAATGTAACACTCCCATTGGTTGTGCTCTCAACCAAACTGTCAAACCATCCAATGGCTGGTGTCATAACTGATCACATGTGCAGCATCATGGCAATTGTAGAATGAACAGAGACAAAGATGGCAGCTTCCTTGGCTGAAAACGATAGAGGGGTTACCTACACTTTAAGGTAGAAGTGTGACTGTCCCAGCAAATCTGTGACTGTTGGCAATTATTCACATATTATTGTTAAAGTTCCGCTTTAAGGACTTGTCCCCTGCTCCTCTTGAACAATTGACACTTTTGAGGATTTTGACAGGTACCCACTTCCGTTCCAAGAACTCAGAAACAAAAGTTCTCCTCCCTACCCCCTGTGGTCTTTTCTGGGACACTAACAGGTCCTAGAAGACTGCATCCACCACTCACGATGTGCAGCGCAACTCGCGCATGCGCAGCGGGCACCCGGCCCTGAAGCCGCAAGCTGTCACAGCCGGGTGCCCATAGTGAAGATGCCGGTGTTGGGGACTGAAGACAACAGGTAAGACCGACTGGGGTGAGCACACTGCTGGATCGTGGGGCAAGGTGAGTGGCTGTTTTTTGAAAGTCAGCAGCTACAGTTTTTGTAGCTGCTGACTTATTTTTTTCACAAGTGGCTGGAACTCCACTTTAATAATACTTTTTTTTGTATTTGGATATATAGTTGTCAGACTTGAGTTGGTGTGGTGTGACCCTGCTTTGTACTTTCCGTGGTGCTGATCACTTGTAACTGCTGACCTCCCTGTGAAAAGTTGCTAGTTGCTTGGCTGAATTTGGCTTCAATACTTTTAAGTCACAGACTCCAAATATAAAAAATGAGTGTCAGAAAAGAATCAGAACTCCTTATCTTTATGTTGAAATAGTCACACTAATTCAGGAGATCAGAGGCACCCTCATTGCTATTTAGAAATGTATAGAGAAAACTAGAAAGGGTGATTTGTATGGTGCCACAAATATAACAACCATTTGATAAAAAGTATGATACATTTTATTAATCAAGAAAAAAATAAAAAATGTTGACTCTCACATACAAATAAACATTAAAACATTAAATCTAGTCCCTTTTTGCTGCATTTGTTTTTGTTGTCTCTCTTTTTTGAGGTATTTTAGCAAGTTCTCCTAGATTGTAATCTCTAACGAGCAGGGCCCTCTGATTCCTCCTGTATTGAACTGTATTGTACTTGTACTGTCTGCCCTAATGGTGTAAAGCGCTGCGTAAACTGTCGGCGCTATATAAATCCTGTATTATAATAATAATAATAATAATAAAGTTTCTGGGAGGGATTGACCCTCATTGCTGCATTGTTATATCTAATTTGGGATTGATCTCGTCTTCTTTGGTGCCACCCTGCGATCCCCATTGTTGGACTTGATGCTCCACTTTCTGCTCCCCTTTTGTGAACAAACTGGACTTTGATCAATTTATTTATCACATATCTGTACATGATAGGTGAGTTTCACCATTACTGCACATTACTATATGTGAGTTCCACTACTGCCATAGCTTGTATAAGTGTCTAATTTCTCTTTTATTAGAGCTTATCTGTATATTACAAATTATAATAAATTGTTGTTGTTGTTTGATATCTTATACTCTGTTTTTTTTGTATTTCCTTGTAGCCAATATATTGCCTTACAGCTCCTGAAGAAGCAATTAGCGAAACATGTTGATCTTGTTTATATTTCCTTGTAGCCAATACATTGCCTTACAGCTCCTGAAGAAGCAATTAGCAAAACATGTTGAGCAAACAGACATTTATATAGCTTTATTAAGCTCTTTATGCACTGTATTGCTCATTATCATCCCGTGATAGTTTTATAATGTTTATTTGTATGTGAGAGTCAACATTTGTTTACTCTTTTTTATTTTTTCTTGATTAATAAAATGTTTCATACTTTTTATCAAATGGTTCTTATATTTGTGGCACCATAAAAATCCCCCCTTTCCAGTTTTCTCTATACATTCCTTATCTTTATACTTTTTCCAGGTCATTGACTCAGAAAGCATTGAAGCCAAAGCAAAACCACGAAAGCCAGGGAACTAACATGCTTAAAAGTAATGATCAGCAATAGAAGCAAACATGTTTTTAAAATGGAAGGTGTACTTTGAAACTGTGTTTATGAACATTCAATCATTTAAATATTCTTAACAAGTACTAAATGAGGTTTAAAACAATTCCTTACTGACCCTTGTTGCCACAGGCATGTATCTTTAAACCTCTGGGAGAATACTGTTTTTTGGTCATATGCAAATGTTTTCTGTTTTACCCTTTTCATCTACAGTGTTGTTATGGTTCCATGAAAACATATTATTAATTTGGTAAACAAAATGTGTGATCTTTGTGTCATTTACTTTCAAAAATGATCATGCTACTTAAATGTAAATGATGTAATCTTGTGTTTTAGGCTTCGTGTATTTCATCGATCAAAGAAATACAGAGCGTTTGAAGAAATCTGGATCCAAACAGCACAAATCACTCAATGGAGCCACTGTCAAAAGTGACCACTGTAAACTTTACAGGGGGCAGCTCAACCTGGTCGACTGAAAAGGTAAATTATCCTGACCAGGTATTCTTCGATGCTGCCAGAATATTCCAGCATATTTATCGGAAGAAACCTCCAGACAAGATCCTGGTCAGCTATGGCAGTGACTCTGGGATTCCTTTACCAGATTTCAAACATGAAAGATATCAGCGCTGGTCCTATGAGCTAGCTTTTAATGCTCTGAAATGTAAGTAAAGTAATTACATAAACATTCTACATTATTAGAATAAACACACTATGAAAGCTTAAAGTTCATAAACTTTTAGGACCCACCAATATGTAGTGCACTGCAGAGCATTAAAGTGGTTGTAAACCCTGCACTACCACTTTTACCTACAGGTAAGCCTATAATAAGGCTTTCCTGTAGGTACCGTGAATATCTCTTAGCTGTGCCGTGACTGTCTGCTCCCACACATGACGTCATCACGGCTCTGGCCAATCAAACGCGAACCCGGAAATAACTCCAGGAGACATGTCGCTGGTCACGGCGGTGTATGGGGACCGCTGCAACAGCTTCGATCTAAGGTAAGTATTTCACAATGAGCTAGTATGCGATGCATACTAGCTCATTGTGCCTTTGTCTTACTGGTTGTTTTTTTGTTTTTGTTTTTTGGAGAGTTTACAATCACTTTAGGATGTGTTATCCCCTTGTTAAGGCAGCCTATTAAAATGCACCACAACACAGTATAAATCAGACATACCCCATTTTCTCAAATACAGTGTACCACAATGCACCGATACCGGTGGGGGGTGGGGGGATTGGGGGTTGGGGAGTTATTTACTAAAACCACAGGGTGCAAAATCTGGTGCAGCTCTGCATAGAGACCAGTCATCTTCCAGGTCTTATTGTCAAATCTTAATTGAACAAGCTGAAGTTAAAAGCTGATTGGTTACCATGCACAGCTGCACCATATTCTGAGTGCATCAAGTTTTTGTAAATCTCCCCCCTCTCTCCCCCTATGTGTTGTGTTGAGCTGCAAGTGCATTCTATGAATGTGTTAGGGTGCCATTAAAAATTAATAGACGAATAGATGTATTGCCATGCATTGCAGTGTCCATTTTACCATACGTTACTGTAATGCATACAGTGGTGAAAATAATTATTTGATCCCCTGCAGATTTGGTACATTTGCCCACTTACGAAGAAATGAAGGGTCTATCATTTTTTTCATAGGTGTGATTTAAATTATAGAGACAGAATATCAACCAAAAATCCAGAAAAAAACATATGATATAAATGTTATAAATTGCAGTTCAGTGAGTAAAATAAGTACTTCCCCAAGCAAAACATGACTTTGTACTTGGTGGAGAAACCCTTGTTGGCAAGCACAGAGGTAAGACGTTCCTTTTAGTTGGTGACCAGGTTTGCACACATCTCAGGAGGGATTTTGGTCCACTCTTCTTTACAGATCTTCTCTAAATCCATAAGGTTTCTTGACTGTCGCATGGCAACTCAACGTTTCAGCTCCCTCTATAAATTTTCTATAGGATTAAGGTGTGGAGACTACAATGCAGTCTCCATAATCATCCATGCATGTCCCCCCCCTATATTATATGGTGGTTTGGTATTTTGGCCAGGTTTTCTTGCCATACAAACTTTATATATTATCGCATTTCTGGGTTCGAGTCAGTTTGGGCTGGTTGGCTGGGTTGGTGATTAGTGCCCATGTGCTGTCCATCCTCAGGGGTGCTGCAATCTGATCCGGTGTCTATCCACCTCCCCACTCTCCTCCGGCCTGTTGGCTGGAGGTGGGGGATCGGGCTGGTCTGTCCGCTATGCATTGGCGCCACGCAACCGCCCCAAGCGTGTGACACCCTGCTGGGCATCACATTGCCGGCGTGTGTTCATCGACCTTTGACTGACATTGTGAGGAGATGCCCAACCCTCGGAGGGCAGTTTAGGCCTCTGTAGCAAGGACGCTTCCCACTCACCGTCATGTCCGTGTGACATTGGGCAGGATGCAGGCCTTACAGGGAGTATTTAACACGCTCACTTGGCAGGACACTGCCTTGTGCAGCTCACCATGCACACACTTTCATCCTGGCTCCGTATCCCAGCCTTGTTAATTCAAGGTCCTTTCACTGTGGGTTTTCTTCATCCCTATGCCTGCAAAACTCGATTGAACTGTTCAATCTTGGGTTAGTTCTGGTATATGGCATACCACATTACTATACTCTCTATCTCACAGCCTTTTTCTACTTTATGGTCATGGTTCTGGGCCTTAAGTCCATTTTCACATTTCATTGATTTCCACTCCACTTCATTTGGTTATGGGTGCGTCCTATCTTCTTGCTTTATACACTATCATTTATAGTTACACATTATGCATTTTTACCCACAGATATTGGAGCCCATTCTCATTGTCACCTGGACTTTTTCTTTGGGGACTTAGGTGCTCCCTGTTTCCTCCTGCGCCCGATAACTCAGCTCCCGTGTAGGACATTTCTAGTGGTCCTCGCCATCTAGCTGCACATACCAGGCTGACGTAAGTAGCCAGGGATGCTATTTGTCCTCTGCTTCAACCATCCCCCTTTCTCTGGGTCCACTATTTGAATACTGTTAGATATATTATATTTATTTTATGTTTTATTATAGACTTATGCAGCATCTGCCCCTGAAGAGTGGATATTACCTCACGAAATGCATCAGTTGTACTATATTGTAACACTGTATTTCAATGTTGTGGTATGTTGCCCCATTGATGTGCTGATATGGAGGACATTTTTATTTGTTTATTTTTACCATGCAATATGTTATGAAAATATGTTTTACATGTTTCCATCCATGTATGATACTACAATTTCGTCATTCGTGGTTGTAGAGAAATACAACATATTTTTTCTACCTTGACTGCTTGCTGGTTCTGACTTTATGCCTCATTCAAAGTCCCAAACATTTTTTTCCATACAAGGTCTGGAGACTGGCTAGACCACTCCATGACCTTAACCGGTTCAATACAGGGCATTTTCACCCCCTTCCTTCCCAGGCCAATTTTTAGTTTTCAGCACTGTTGCACTTTAAACGACAATTGCGCGGTCGTGCGACGTTGTACCCAAAAAAAATTGACGTCCTTTTTTTCCCCACAAATAGAGCTTTCTTTTGGTGGTATTTGATCACCTCTGCAGTTTTTATTTTTTGCGCTATAAACAAAAGAAGAGCGACAATTTTGAAAAAAACACAATATTTTTTACTTTTTGCTATAATAAATATCCCAATTTTTTTTTAAAAAAACGAATTTTTTCCTCAGTTTCGGCCGATACGTATTCTTCTAAATATTTTTGGTAAAAAAAATCGCAATAAGCGTATATTGATTGGTTTGCGCAAAAGTTATAGCGTCTACAAAATACGGGATAGATTTATGGCATTTTTAAAAAAAAATGATTTATTTTTTTTACTAGTAATAGCGGCGATCGCGATTTTTTTTCGTGACTGCGACATTATGGCGGACACATCGGACACTTTTGACACATTTTTGGGACCATTCACATTTATACAGCGATCAATGCTATAAAATTGCATTGATTACTGTGTAAATGTGACAGGCAGTGAAGGGGTTAACCACTAGGGGGACACAAGGGGTTAAATATGTTTCCTAAGGGAGTGTTTCTAACTGTAGGGGGCAGGGACGTACAAGGGGAGGAGACCGATCAGTGTTCCGCTGTACTAGGAACACAGATCGCTCTCCTCACAACTGACAGGACGTGGATCTGTGTGTTTACACACACAGATTCCCGGTCCGGCCCGGTTAACGGGCAATTACGGGTGCCCGGCGGACATCGCGGCCGCCGGGCACACGCACCGGGTCCCGAGCAACGCGGCGGGCGCGCGCCCCCGGCGGCGCGCGCACGCCCCCTAGATGGCCGGGAATCCCAGGCCTTCATATGATGTCCACCCAGGATGGGAGATCCCATCTGTGGACGTCATATTACTATGGCTGGGTAGGAAAGTGGTTAATGTGCTTCATTCTTGAGCCACTCTTTTGTTGCCTTGGTGGTATGTTTTGGGTCATTGTTATACTGGAAGACCCATCCACAACCCAATTTCAGTGTTCTGGCTGAGGGAAGAAGGTTCTCATCCAAAATTTTACGATACATGGCCCCGTCCATTGGACCCTCAATGCGGCAAAGTTGGCCTGTACCTTTAGCAGAGAAACAGCCCCAAAGCATAATGTTTCCACCTCCGTGCTTGACTGTAGGGATAGTGTTCTTAGGGTCATAGTCAGCATTTTTCTTCCTCCAAACACGGCGAGTCAAGTTAATGCCAAAGACCTCAATTTTGGTCTCATCTGAGCACTTTCTCCCAATACTTCTCTGAATCATTTAGATGTTCATTGGCAAACTTCAGACAGGCCTGTATATGTGCCTTCTTGAGGAGAGGGGCCTTGTTGGCGCTACAGGATTTCAATCCATGGCGGCATATTGTGTTACTAATGGTTTGTTTGGTAACTGTGGTCCCAACTGGCTTGAGATCATTCACAAGCTCCTCCCATGTAGTTCTGGGCTGATCCCTCACTTTTCTTATGATCATCCTTACCCCATGAGGCGAAACCTTACATGGAGCTCCAGACCGAGGGAGATTGATGGTTGTTTTGTATTTCTTCCATTTGCGAATATTCGCTCCAACAGTTGTCTCCTTCTCACCAAGCTTCTTGCTGATGGTCTTGTAGCCCATCCCAGCCTTGTGCAAGTCTACAATCTTGTCCCTGACATTCTTTGACAACTCTTTGGTCTTGCCCGTGATGGTGGGTTTGAATTGAAGAAAGAGATTCCGTGGACAGGTGTCTTTTATACACATAATGAGTTGTTGTTAGGAGCACCTTATTAAATTGACACATGAGCACATACTGTAGCCAGTCTCTGGGAGACAGAATTATTGTTGGTTGGTAGGGGATCAAATACTTATTTTACTTACTGAACTGAAACTCAATTTATAACATTTGTATCGTGTTTTTTTTTCTGGATTTTTGGTTGATATTCTGTCTCTATCATTTAAAATACACCTATGATAACAATTCTAGACCCTTCATTTCTTTGTAAGTGGGCAAACATACAAAATCTGCAGGGGGTCATCGTATATATTTTTTTCCCTCTGTAGATGTGAATAATCCTTTATGGATTGTTTTTGTTCATTTGCGTTTTTAGTGCAGATATTGTGGTAAAGGTTCTCCTCCGCTAATAATTTGTCCCGTTATATAGCAGCTCCAGAATTTGTGTAGTTCATTTATGTCAATTTGCCAAGGTGCATGAAATGTTCAGCACAATTTAATCACAAATGGTAGGATTACATCAGATTTGAGGTTTAGGGTTAGGTTTAACGGTTAGACTGAATTTTAGAATTTTAGTCCCTGCATCTAAAAGTGCTATCTATAGCCTAAAGATCTGTAGGAGTAAAACGCAAGATATGTACAGCAAGTACTGGCTTCAAATCCCATTGTCTAGATGAAGATATTGTCACTCAGCTTTCTCATAAGACACTAGATAATCTAAGGATCCCAAATCTTACCAGAATGTGTATTTTGGTAAGATTTGGAATTTTCAGATTTGCTTGAATCCCACAGCGTTGTATGGTGTCACCTTGGCCTAGGCAAACAGACTAGAAGCTTGGGTCTGTGGTAAGTATCAATTGCTTTTTTCTTCCAAGATTTTTTTTTAGGATTTAGGTAGCAATTATATTAGAGGTTAGTTCATTTTAATGAAAGGTCTGCTTTAAATTAAGGTTAAACTGGAACACCACATACCATTTTTGTATAGGAGGAAAATGTCAGGTTTTTATTGCTGTGTTCGCTTTGGAGAGATTCCTTCTTCTCAAATTAACCCTTTCTCAATTTACCCAGAAATGTATGAAAGAAAGGTTTTGAAAGGACACCTTTAAGGGCTTGTTCTTGAAGGTGCATGTTCTGTAGCTGTCATCTCGGTCTGTCTACTTTGTCTTTGTGCTGGAACAAATATGCAGCCAGTAAAGGACTAGGACATCTGATATGCACATGCTTTTTACATGTAATTGACATAGAAAGTCATGAAGGAAAGATTAGGATGAGGGTTGCCGAGCTTGCACCTTCAAAAGTAAGTCAACAGTGGCAGTGTCCATGGCCCATTTGTATTTTGGCAGGATCCTTAATGTATTGTTATCAAGGATTAGGTTGAGGTAAGGGTTAGATGTAGGGGTCTGTGTAGAGTTCCCAGTTAGGTTTAGTGATTGGGATGAGGATGAGGGTTGCAGAGCTTGCCCCTTCAAAAGTAAGTCAATAGTGGCAGTTCCCATTTTTGTTTTTGGCAGGTTCTTTAATGGATTGTTGTTAAGGATTAGGTTGAGGTAAGGGTTAGATGTAGGGGTCTGCATAGAGTTCCCAGCTAGGTTTAGTGATTGGGTTCAAGTTAAGGGTTAGGTTCATAGTTCATAAGTAGACTGAAGCCTGGTATACACTATCAGTTTTTATTTCATTCAACCCAGCAGGCTGAATGAGAAAAAACCTGAATAGCTCGGGAGGAGCCAATGTACTAACTATCCGATGTTAATACAACAATTTTCCCACTGAGCTATTGTGTTCTGAGAGGGGAACTGCCCCAGTCAGCGCTCTCAGCCATTGGCTGAGAGCACTAATCGGATGCCAATCGGCAGACCTCTTTTTGTAATGACCCTTTGACAGTAGCCGGATGTTCGTCTGGCTTCTGTTGGACTGGCTGCTGTACACACTGCCCGAATGTCGGGCGGTTTCTTTTGAACAGGCTGAAGCTGCCCGATAATCGGCCGTGTGTATGGGGCATTAGTAACCTAGTTCCAGTTTTTGGGTGTTATACATGTGCACCAAAGTAAGCCATGTATAACTGCATGTTGAATGCTGGGCAACTACCAAAAAAATGTATGTTTGTACACTTGTGTGATGTATGTTGGCCCTTTTCATATTGGAATGTTAATAAATGTGTTCACAGTTATTTGAACTTGAAAGGCAAGCAGGCTTTATTTGCTGGTTTCATGTGTTCATTAACACATGGGACTATTCATACTTCTGATAGGTAAACACCCCAAGAAACCACTACAAAGAACTGTATGTTCGAATTGAACTGGCAATATAGATTGGGAAACAAGTATAGTTCTTCAATTTTGCACATATTTACACAGTTAATGAATCAATTTCTGTTTACATAGATCAGGGGTAGGCAACCTTTGAGCACAGTGTGCTGAAAAATGCTTTCAAAGAAATTGAGCGTGCCGATTTTATAACAAAAAAATGTAATCTACACATTCTCAATCACGAAAAGGATTTTTTATAAAGTAAATGCTGTAAACTACTTTAGTAGTGAGAAATTAACATCCTGCACTCTCATGCCTCAGATTAGCCCCAATTCCTGCAACTCCACACCTCAGATGAGCCATTCATTCACCTTCACACCTCAGATCACTGTCCCCCTTGCAAATCTGTTTCACCACTGTACCCCCCTGCTCATCTGCCCCACCACTGTAATACCCTGCACATCTGCCCCACCACTGTACTACCCTGCACATCTGCCTAACCACTGTACTACCCTGCACATCTGCCCCACCACTGTACCCCCTGCTCATCTGCTCCACCACTGTAACCCCCCTGCTCATCTGCCCCACCACTGTAACCCCCCTGCTCATCTGCCCCACCAATGTTCCCCGTTTTTCATCTGCCCCACCACTGTACTACCCTGCTCATCTGCCCCACCAATGTACCCCCTTTCTCATCTGCCCCACCAATGTACCCCCTTTCTCATCTGCCCCACCAATGTACCCCCTTTCTCATCTGCCCCACCATTGTAACCCCCTTTCTCATCTGCCCCACCACTGTAACCCCCTGCACATCTGCCCACCTCTGTACCACCCTGCTCATCTGCTCCACCACTGTACCACCCTGCTTATCTGTCCCACCACTATACCACTCTGCTCATCTGTACCACCCTGCTCATCTGCCCCACCAATGTTGCCCATTTTTCATCTGCCCCGCCACTGTACCTCCTTGCACATCTGCTCCACCGCCGTACCCCGATGCTCTTCTGTCTCACCATTGAACCATCTTCTCATCTGTCCTAACACTGCATTTATCTGCTCATCTGCCCCGCCACTGTAACCCTCTTTCTGATCTGCCCTACCACTGTACCTCCTGCACATCTGTCCCACCACTGTACCCCCATGCTTCTCTGCCCCACCGCTTTAACCCCCTGCTCATCTGTCCTACCAATGTACCTCCTTTCTCCTCTGCCCCAACACTGAACTCCCCCTGCTCATCTTTCCCACCACTGTAACCCCCTTCTCATCTAGCCCAACATTGAACCCCCCGCTCATCTGGCCCACCACTGTAATACCCTGCTCATCTGCCGCATCACTGTACCACCCTGCTTTTCTGTCCCACCGCTGAACCCCCTTCTCATCCCTCCTACACATCTGCTCCACCACTGTACCCCCTTTTCTCATCTGCCCCACCACTGTACCTCCCTGCACATCTGCTCCACCACCGTATCCCCATGCTCTTCTGTCTCACTACTGAATCACCTTCTCATCTGTCCTAACACTGAACCCATCTGCTCATCTGCCCCACCACTGTAACCCCCTTTCTCATCTGCCCCACCACTGTAACCCCCTGCACATCTGCCCACCTCTGTACCACCCTGCTCATCTGCCCCACCACTGTACCACCCTGCTTATCTGTCCCACCACTATACCACTCTGCTCATCTGTACCACCCTGCTCATCTGCCCCACCAATGTTGCCCATTTTTCATCTGCCCCGCCACTGTACCTCCCTGCACATCTGCTCCACCGCCGTACCCCGATGCTCTTCTGCCTCACCACTGAACCATCTTCTCATCTGTCCTAACACTGCACTTATCTGCTCATCTGCCCCGCCACTGTAACCCTCTTTCTGATCTGCCCTACCACTGTACCTCCTGCACATCTGTCCCACCACTGTACCCCTGCTCTTCTGCCCCACCACTGTAACCCAAAGCTCATGTGTTCCACCAATGTACCTCCTTTCTCCTCTGCACCCCCTGCACATCTGCCCCATCTCTGTACCCCCATGCTTCTCTGCCCCACCGCTTTAACCCCCTGCTCATCTGTCCTACCAATGTACATCCTTTCTCCTCTGCCCCAACACTGAACTCCCCCTGCTCATCTTTCCCACCACTGTAACCCCCTTCTCATCTAGCCCAACACTGAACCCCCCGCTCATCTGCCCCACCACTGTAATACCCTGCTCATCTGCCGCATCACTGTACCCCCCTGCTTTTCTGTCCCACCGCTGAACCCCCTTCTCATCCCTCCTACACATCTGCCCCACCACTGTACCCCCTTTTCTCATCTGCCCCACCACTGTACCTCCCTGCACATCTGCTCCACCGCCGTATCCCCATGCTCTTCTGTCTCACTACTGAATCACCTTCTCATCTGTCCTAACACTGAACCCATCTGCTCATCTGCCCCACAACTGTAACCCGCTTTCTCATCTGCCCCACCAATGTACCTTCTGCACATCTGTCTTACCTCTGTACCCCCTTCTCTTCTGCCTCACCTCTGATCCCCCTGCTCTCCTGCCCCACCACTGTTCCCCCTGCTCTCCTGCCCCACCACTGTAAACCCCTGCTCATCTGTCCCACCAGTACAACTCCTTTCACATCTGCCCCACTGCTCTACCCTCCCCTGCTTTTCTGTCCCACCACTGAACCCCCTTCTCATCTGGCCCAACACTAAACCCCCCTGCTGATCTGGCCCAACACTGAACCCCCCTGCTCATCTGGCCCAACACTGAAACCCCTTGCTGATCTGGCCCAACACTGAACCCCGCTGCTGATCTGGCCCAACACTGAACCCCCCTGCTCAACTGGCCCAACACTGAACCCCCCCCTGCTAATCTGGCCCATCACTGAACCTCCCTGCTCATCTGCCCCAACACTGTATCCCCCTGCTCTTCTGTCCCACTGCTGAACCCCCTTCTCATCTCTTCCACCACTGTACCTCCCTGCACATCTGCCCTACTGCTGTACCCTCCTGCTCATCTGTCCCACCTCTGAACCCCTCCTGCTCATTTTCCCCACTGCTGTATCCTCCTGCTCATTTGCTCCACCGCTGTACCCTCTTCTCAACTATGATATGCGTGATAGACAGAGTGGTGAAAGGAAGCAGAGATGAGGTACATCTACCTGTCCTGGCACACTCATCCTGCTGATACACCTCTCGCATCCAGCCCACGTGTTTGTATGTGATGTATGGGATGTATGTGATGTCACACACAAGCATCGGGAATGGATGCGCAATGATGAGCTCAAGTTCCCAGAAGCTCAACAGTATTTCCGCAAACTGTCACCTGATTGGGGTTTTCTCAATCACAGTAAAATCCCTTCTTTCTGAGATTAGTAGTGGCAACCAAGCGAGTCATCTTCCTTTAGATGGTGGGCGCGACTAGCAGGACTGTGATTGGCTTTAGCAGTGGCCAATGACAGTCCTTTTCCTCCTGGAAACAGGGACCGCCCCCCTAGCAGAACTGCACCCAATCTCTTCCCCATCACAAAAACTGACAATTGCAGCTGCAGCAAAGTTAGAGAACCAAACAATGTTTCCCATCTTTTACAATGTGTGGGGCACAGTGCCCCCCCCCCAGTGCAGGTGCGACTTGGGGAATTCTGAAATTGGAATGCATTAGTGTCTCACTGACACTTCCCTGCGCTGCTCTGCTGATGCGGAGGGAGTCGAGTGCTGGCAAAAGAGGCTCTGTGAGCCGCTTGCAGCACCAGTGACGGGGGTTGCCTACCCCTGACTTAGATCAACCTTGTATAACAACCCAAAACATGTTATTTGTGAAATGTAACACTTCCTTGCCTTTGTTCTGAGACAAAAGATGTTCTCAGTTGACGTCAGCTCTTTGCAATTTATGTTCCATACAATGGTTCTTCCATTAGAAGTGTATTTGTATAAAATAAAATTGCTGTATAATAGCTGCATCCAGATTGATTACAAAGAATATTCCTGATACAAAAATTAAATCAGTTTGTCTACCCAACCTGTACATTAATCTTCAAAATATCATAACATTCCAGTGGCACTTTCGCATTGCATATCTTGACCAGCACAGCGATGATCTTTATTAAAAGCAGGGTGGATACAAATCAATGATATTTTTTTTTTAAAAATCAAAGAAATCAGATTTTTTCTATTTAAATCGTATTTTTTTATTTTTATCAAATTTATTTGAATAAATCTAAAGATAGTTTTCTATTTAAGATACATTAATAATTTAGTTTATTTAGCATGAAATGGAGCTTAGTTATGTAGCTTGAGGCTGTATATTCTGCAATATTTACATTTTTGGTAAACTCATTCAATGGATCCAAGCTCTGCAAGCTGAGATAACATACACTGCATTGATGCATTCACACAATTTCACAGTAACTACCAGCAAGAAGCAGTCCTTACTTTAAAGAGCATCTGTCATTTCAGATCCATCATAGCAGCGCTTGTTAGCGGGAATCCATTCGCCTGCTGCTGCCACGTCCCTCACCTTGTTGTGTCACTGCCGTATCACCAGCCGTCCCATTAAAGTGAATGGGACCAGAGGCGGCTCTAGGCTTTGTGAGGCCTTATGCAAAACCTAGACATGAGGCCCCACTCACGCCCACAATGGGAAAAATAATTTAAGCGATAAAAAAAATAACTGTATAAATTACAGTGGAACCTCGGATTGCGAGTAACATGGTTAACGAGCGTTTCGCAATACGAGCACTGTATTTTTAAAAATCGTAACTCGGTTTGCGAGTGTTGTCTCGCAAAACGAGCACGATTCAGGCCAACGCGGTGTGCAGTACCGCTTTTGGCCTGAGGTGGGGGTGCCGGAGCCAAGCAGAACCGAACGTCAAGTTCGGAAATGCATGGAAAGGCCCGAGTACAGCAAGTCTGACCTCTGCAAATCTTGGGTAGGAAGGCTTTCCGAAGTTTGCGGAGCTCCGCTGAAGTGTCCTCGGGCCTTTTCGGCCATTTCCCAGGCTCTCCAGCGCCCCCCGCTTCTGGCCGCATGTAGTATTGCATCTCATTGAAGTCAATGCAGAACGAATTATTTTCGTTTCCATTGACTTCAATGGGGAAACTGGCTTTGATATGCGAGTATCTTGGATTACGAGCATACTCCAGGAATGCATTATGCTCGTAATCCGAGGTTCCACTGTACATATATTAAGAGCTTTAAAGTGCTTGTGTCAGCACTCTCTATCTCGGTGCTGGTGTCAGCACTCTCTATCTCGGTGCTGGTGTCAGTGCTCTCTATCTCGGTGCTGGTGTCAGCGCTCTCTATCTCAGTGCTGGGGTCAGCACTCTCTATCTCGGTGCTGGTGTCAGTGCTCTCTATCTCGGTGCTGCTGCCAGTGCTCTCTATCTCGGTGCTGGTGTCAGCGCTCTCTATCTCAGTGCTAGGGTCAGCGCTCTCTATCTCGGTGCTGGTGTCAGTGCTCTCTATCTCGGTGCTGGTGTCAGTGCTCTCTATCTTGGTGCTGGTGTTAGCGCTCTCTATCTCAGTGCTGGTGTCAGCGCTCTCTATCTCGGTACTGGTGTCAGCGCTCTCTATCTCGGTGCTGGTGTCAGTGCTCTCTATCTCGGTGCTGGTGTCAGTGCTCTCTATCTCGGTGCTGGTGTTAGCGCTCTCTATCTCAGTGCTGGTGTCAGCGCTCTCTATCTCGGTACTGGTGTCAGCGCTCTCTATCTCGGTGCTGGTGTCAGTGCTCTCTATCTCGGTGCTGGTGTCAGCGCTCTCTATCTCAGTGCTGGGGTCAGCACTATCTATCTCGGTGCTGGTGTCAGTGCTCTCTATCTCAATCCCAAATCATTTACACAACACCTTTAAAGTCCCAAGGTTTGTTACCTCTAGTCCCTCATTGTTCTTTTCACTTGCTAAATTGGGATGTGGTGTTTTTTCTTTGGTCTCCTCCTTTCCATCCTTTGTTGAAGGAGATAGCAGCAGATAAGCCAATCAGCAGGCAGCGCAGGATGCGGAGCACCCGGCCCACCATGGCTGAGGATCAGCACTGGACTGGGACCTCCCAACTCCCCCGCAGTGGAGCCCTGCATAGACAGGGGTAAGGGCAGGGTGGAGGGAGGAGTCAGGGGCTGCCAATCACAGGTGGACGCACACTGGGACACTGGCACAGGACTGACTGTCCTTACTGTTAGTGACACATGATCAGGAGGAAGGGAGTGGAGGGGATGGGACAGGGAGTGGATATAAAGACCAGTCTCTGGCTGAACATGGATGGGGGGCTGGCTCTCATGTTAGTGGTCGCTGCAGAAGGGGGTTGTGGCATGGTAGCTGTGCCTCTCCCTGCAGCTGGAGCCCCAGTCCCCCCCCGCACTGATTGACAGCCCCAGAGAGGGGCAGCCCGGACACCTCTCCTCTCCTACCTTCCCTTCCATCGGCTCCATACAGCGCTCATGAGGCCTCCACTGCGGTACCTTCCTCTTCCTCTCCTCGGCACTGCATGCCAGATGCCTCCTCTGGGTGTGTGGGGACCACTCTGCTGAGCACTCCAGTGGTGGGAGGGTGACGGCTGGGGGGGGCGCTATCTGTGTCTCAGGAGCAGCAGGGATTCTGCTCCAGCTGCTGGAATCTCCTCCCCTTCTCCTCCCCCGAACAACACAGCGCTGGCCCCGCCTCCTCCCCAAGACACAGCCACACTCCATCCCCTCTCTCCACTGCCTGCCCGTAGTGGAGCTCACAGGCAATGTTAACCCGCTGCTGGCCGGAGCTTAACGCCACAGCGGCATTGTTGTCAACAGAGGCGGCTCTTCAATTAGGCGGTCACGAGGCCCCTGTGAGTGCGAGGCCTTAGGCGACCGCCTTATTTGCCTAATTAGAGAGCCGCCTCTGAAAAGGAGTCAACAGCAGGTCAGTAAATGAAGCCTTTTTACTAGTGAGTCAAATCATGATTTAAATCAACTTGATTTAAATGGAATCCCCACTGATTGAAAGTCTAATGCCGCTTACACACGAGCGGACTTTCTGGCATACTTGGTCCGACATGGGGTCCCCCCTAAAATCCATACCAGACCCCGATCCGAGCACGCAGCCTGGCCGGTCAGGAAAGGGGGTGGGGACGAGCGAGCGCCCCCCCCCTCCTGAACCGTACCAGGCCGCATGCCCTCAACATGGGGGGTGGGTGCTTTGGGAAGGGGGGGCCCTGCGGGCCCCCCCACCCCAAAGCACCTTGTCCCCATGTTGATGAGGACAAGGGCCTCTTCCCGACAACCCTGGCCGTTGGTTGTCGGGGTCTGCGGACGGGGGGCTTATCAGAATCCGGGAGCCCCCTATAATAAGAGGGCCCCCAGATCCCGGCCCCCCACCCTATGTGAATGAGTATGGGGTACATGGTACCCCTACCCATTTACCTAGGGTAAAAGTGTCAATAATAAAACACACTACACAGGTTTTTAAAATAATTTATTAGACAGCTCCGGGGGGGGGGTCTTCCTCCGGCTTCGGGGGTCTTCTTCCGGCTTCGGGGTCCCTCCAGTTCCTCTTCTCCCGGTATCCAGTTGGTTCTTCTCCGCTCTCTCTGGCCTCTTCTGTTCCAGTTGTGTTCCAGTTCTTCTGCCGGCTCCTCCGCTGTCTTCATGCCGCTCTTTTGCCAGCGGAGGCCCGGACTTCTGGCTTCTTGTCTTCTTGGCTTCTTCCTTCTTCTCTTCTCCAGATGTTGACACGATGGTGTCTCCGGCTGGACTGCTCTCTGAGCGCTCCGCTGTGACTTATATAGGCAGAGACCCCGCCCTCTTGTGCCGTCACAGTCCCTGGGCATGCTGGGACTGTGTGACGTTTTAGGGGGCGTGTTAGTTGTATTAGTTAGTGTTAGTGTATTAGTGTTAGTTGTATTTTATTTGAATGTTTATTGTAGGAGCAGGGGGTAGGAGCTCTAATTGGGCAGAACAAGGATAGCTGAGGTACCATTGCACCTCTGCCCCTGTTTCCATTAGCCTCATATGGTATGCATAGCCATATTCAAGCTCCCTCTCCACCACCTTTGTCTTTAGGAAGTGTGTGAGACACATCTCCTGGAGGAGAAGGGACATGCTGTGTAAATATGAGTGGGTTTATGAGTTCGGGGGTTAGGTTTGGAGGGCATATAAAGTTGGGACCTTTAGCTACAGGAGATAATGTGGTGATGGCCATGTTAGCTGCAATAGGTTTTATAGGTTTTATGAATGTTACGTTTAGAGCAGTGTATAAGCACAGTATATGGAAATGGAGCTCAGAAACCCTGGCTCATGTTTAGTACAGGGCCACTAGTAGGAGAGCAAGGTTTGAATTAGTAGAGTGCAATTCAAGTTCCTTTTAATTATTTTTGCATTTTATGGTTTAAATATTTTCAAGTGTGTCTTTTGGCTGGAAATTTTAGTGTACTGTCATTGGGTACTCGTTGAGCTATATTGCCATCACAGAATTGAATAATACAGATCTACATCTGTATGTCGGGAAGCACCAATGTGAAGGTGTGCTTTGAGAAAATCAGTTGCAGAATAAGCCACTTAGAGCCACCTATTTATAAAGATCATCAAAATGATGATGTTAGGATTTGCTACACTTCACCTTCTTCTGCTCAATTTTCTTCCTTTCAGAAGAGTCTACACAGGGGGAAAGCCAAGAAATTGAAAAATGGATGGATTGGTGAAAAACTTGATAGCCAACAAAGCAATAGGGATACACTGAAAAAATATGTGTCTAAAGCACTGGGCTGACTTTTTACTGGTGTATAACATATGGAGTTAAAGTCGGGTTGCACCTGATTAGAACAGGGTGTGATGTGCTAGAGGAGATGATTATAGGAGGGCTGGTGGAGTTTTGTTTTTTTTTAACTTTTTTATTTAGTTTTGATTTTTAACAATAATATGAACGCAAATCCACAAAGAAACATGGACAATATGTGTAAGCAAATTAGAAATTAAGATATACAAAGACCAAGTGAAATACAGATCAAACTATTACGTTTGGTCTGTAGGAAAATAAAGAGTTGAACAAAAACTTAAGCCTGGTACACACTACAAGTTTTTTTTTGTTCAACCCGGCAGGTTAAATGAAAAAAAATTGACAGCTCCGGTCGGACCCGCTGTACTCACTATGCGAAGTGAGTACAAGCGATCTCCCCCGCTGAGCTGTTGTATTCTGACAAGGGGACGCCCCCCACCAGAACACATTGATCAGTGCTCTCTGCCATTGGCTGAAAGCGCTGATCGGGAGTCAGTGGGCTGCTGGTTTTCCAGCATGCTCAACAGACACAGGGGCCGAATGTCGGCCATTTTTTTTTAACAGGCCGTTGTCTCCCGACATTCAGACCATTTGTACTGGGCTTTTACACACATTGACTTTCATTCTGTTATGCATAAGTAACAATATACTCAAGTATTGTATTGTAATGGTGCAAAGACCTCCTTAAAAAAAAAAGGAAGGGGGGGGGGGGTGGGAGAGGCAAAAAATGGAGAGTATACAAGTTCTAACTGGCCTTGTAGTAAAAGCGTAGTATATCAGGTGGATAAAAAAAGAGAGGGGGTAGGAGATGGAGAGACAGGAGGGGAAAAAAGGGAGGGGAATGAAACATGTAAAAATATAAATAATGTGGTCTGTATGTAGGAGAAAGAGGAAAGGGGAAATAAAAAGAGAAATAAAAAAAGAGAAAAGGATATATCTAAACTAAATATAAAACTCTATCTTCTGGTCAGCTGGTAGAGTATTTAAACTAGGTTTCATAATATTTACATAGTATTACATAGTATTACATAGTAGGTAAGGTTGAAAAAAGACACAAGTCCATCAAATCCAACCTATGTGTGTGATTATATGTCAGTATTACATTGTATATCCCTGTATGTTGTGGTCATTCGGGTGCTTATCTAATAGTTTTTTGAAACTATCGATGCTCCCCGCTGAGACCACCTCCTGTGGAAGGGAATTCCACATCCTTGCCGCACTTAAAGTAAAGAATCCTCTTCGTAGTTTAAGGTTAAAGCTCTTTTCTTCTAATTTTAATGAGTGGCCGCGAGTCTTGTTAAACTCCCTTCCGCGAAAAAAGTTTTATCCCTATTGTGGGGTCACCATTATGGAATTATACATTGAAATCATATCCCCTCTCAAGCGTCTCTTCTCCAGAGAGAATTATTTCAGTGCTCACAACCTTTCTTCATAACTAATATCCTCCAGTCCCTTTATTAGCTTAGTTGCCCTTCTTTGTACTCGCTCCATTTCCAGTACATCCTTCCTAAGGACTGGTGCCCAGAACTGGACAGCATACTCTAGGTGCGGCTGGACCAGAGTCTTGTAGAGCGGGAGAATTATCATTTTATCTTTGGAGTTGATCCCCTTTTTAATGCATGCCAATATTCTGTTTGCTTTGTTAGCAGCAGCTTGGCATTGCATGCCATCATCTGCTAGAACCCCCAGGTCCTTTTCCATCCTAGATTCCCCCAGAGGTTCTCCCCCCAGTGTTTTCGATTGCATTCATATTTTTGCCACCGAAATGCATTATTTTAAATTTTTTTACATTAAACCTCGTTTGCTATGTAGTTGCCCACCCTATTAATTTGTTCAGATCTTTTTGCAAGGATTCCAAATCCTGTTATTACCCTGCTTAGCTTAGTACCATCTGCAAATACAGAAATTGAACTGTTTACCCCATTCTCCAGGTCGTTTATGAACAAAATAAATAGGATTGGTCCCAGCACAGAACCCTGGGAGACCCCACTACCCACCTCAGACCGTTCTGAGTACTCCCCATTTATCACCACCCTCTGAACTCGCCCTTGTAGCCAGTTTTCAATCCATGTACTCACCCTATGGTCCATGCCAACGGACCTTATTTTGTACAGTACACGTTTATGGGGAACTGTGTCAAATGCTTTTGCAAAATCCAGATACACCACGTCTAGTGGAGGACAGGTAAATAAAACTGGGCCAGATATTTCAGATGGGACAGGAACTGCCGAAGAGTGAAATGCAAGTGGGCAGAGGAAGACAAGTGACACAGATCCCTATGTTACAAATAAACATTGAAGAATAATGGCTTGATTCTTCTTATAACTGGTATGCTAGTATTGCAGACCCTTATTTTTGGGTATACTCATTAGGTATACCTAGAGGTGGTTTAGCAGCTTTAGAAACCTCTTGGATACCTACTGGGCCATCTAAAACTCTTTGCCTTACTTCCTTTTACATAAGTGGGAAAGTTATTCAACGGGAAATTTTATGAGGTGATTTGCAGTTCTTGTTGCTAGCGCACCAGCACAAGTATGTTTGATCAGCATTGTGTTCTAATGATAAGACTTTACAAATACTGATAATACGGAAAGTATATCCAAAACAAACCACACCAGATGAAAACAAAAACTACTACTGGAAACAAGTTAAATTAACATTGCCACGCATGATGTGATTTCCTTAAGCAAGGAGACAAATTACAGCATGAGATAATCAGGTAATATTTCAAGAACATACATTGACACAGTGAGCAGACTGTGACTTGCACTGAATAGCAGGCATACCACTCCTGATATCCTGCAGAGCTCTGAACACCAAACAACTGAGCTGCCCTGTGATGCAAATAACAAATAACTCCATAATAACCTACCCCTAGAACTCCCATGTTCACATACCTTACTACTGTTTAGTTAGGCTACCCATCACAGTGATGGACTAATAGTGAAGCACAGGAGGTGGAAGTTGGTGATATTAGAACCAACAATCCAGAAGATACAGATTGCTTGCTGATTCCTAGCCAACGTTTACTTCAAAACAGTGGTGGTCAACCTACTTGATATATACAGCCTCAAGTATGAACTTTGACATTACCAAAGGGCCATACATATAATTACAGACATGAATGCAGACATGTTATAGTGCTTAAAGGAGAATGGGGATATTCTGCAGAAGACAGCCATAGACTATGACAATTGAATAGCAGGCATACCACTCCTGATATCATGCAGAGCCCTGAACACCAAACAACTGAGCTGCCTTGTGATGAAAAAAACAAATACCTCCATAATCACTTTCCCCTAGAACTCCCATGTTCACATACCTCACTACTATTTAGTTAGGCTACCCAACACGGTGATGGACCAATAGTGAAGCACAGGAGATGGAAGCGGGTGATATTAGCACCAGCAACCCAAAAGCCACAGATTGCTTGCTGATTCCTGGCCAACGTTTACTTCAAAACAGTGGTGGTCAACTAAATTGATATATTCGACCTCAAGTATGGTCTTTGACCCTTTGGGTCTGGTATGGATTCTAAGGGGAACCCCACACCACAATTTTTTTAAAAAAGGCGTGAGGTCCCCCCAAAATCCATACCAGACCCATATCCGAGCATGGGGACAAGGGACTCTTCCCCACAACCCAGGACGTTGGTTGTAGGGGTCTACGGGTGGGGGGGTTATCAGAATCTGGAAGCCCCCTTTAACAAGGGGGCCCCCAGATCCCACCTCCCCCTATGTGAATGAGTATGTGGTACATAGCACCCCTATCCATTCACCAAAAAAGTGTAAAAAGTAAAAAGACACAACATGATTTTTTGACAATTCATTTATTTAAAAAAATGTCCCCCGGTGTAGATCCAACATCAATAATGACGTCTGCCGGACACGAAAAAAAAAACCCTTCGGCCTTGTTGAACACTCCCGCCGACTGCCTGCTCATCCATCTGACATTTCTTAAATAGCTAAGGGGCGGAGTCACCCGGTGACATTAGCAGACTACCCTTCCCTCTTGTGACATCGACAGAAGCATGTCCAAGTTGGTGATGTCACAAGAGGGCGGGGTCACCCGCTGATGTCATCGGGCTCCTTACCAACCAGCTATTCACACATAATTTGAATCGATCATTTTTCGACTGATCTGAATTCAAATCATTCCAAAAATTTGGAATTCATTAGAAAATGAATAAACGAAACGAGATTAAATGAAACTAAACAAATTCTGAAACGAATCAACAAAAATAAATTAGTAACACGGATCTTTCCGAAACAAAACTAAACAAATGTTTCCGTTCTGCACAGTTATGTCTAACTGGCTGTAGTAAAACATGCCTGATGCCCAAAACAGCAGCTTTAAAAACGCCCGGTGTGCATGAGGCCTCATTTTCATCAGGTTCCTAAATTTGCTAGTCCATCTAACACTAGCCTCTCCACAGGTTGACAGTACTGCTGTCCAAACGTGGCTCTGTTGCTCTTAAACAGAGGTGAGACACCCTAGGACAGAAAGAGTGTTACTGGCCTGATCACCAGGTGAAAATAAAGGAGAATAAGGCCTCATGTACACGGGACATTTATTCAACTCTTCTAGAAGCAAGCGGTGATTTTGCAGAAAAAATGCCTGCCACTTGTTAAAGTATCCTAAAGCGTTACTAAACCCAGTATAATCAAAATAGTTCCTCTGCCACCCCAGAGTGCCCACAGCTTATAAATCTTTTTACATTAAAATGCTGCCACTATATACCTTTTTTGCTAATCTGTTTACCACAGTCATATGATAAACTGCACAGTTTGTCGAGTGCTGAGAGTTCAGGTAGGAGGAGATTTCCACTGCAGCCTGTATACCTGCCCACATGTGTGATGTCAATATCATGCGGCCTGAATAGTTCAACTGAAACAGGAAATTTTCTCTCCAGCAATAGGAGACTAAACTGAGCATGTGCAGGACGGCTACCCTCACTGTATTATATGGTCTTGCCAAGATAGACAGTGCAGGAGGAAAGGATCTGTCCATATAGTGTCAGAGCCTTTTTACACAATGCAGAGGATTAGCCCCGTAAGTTCCACTGAGTATAACAAGCATGCTATTCTGCATATACAGACAGATTTTACTGTTGTGGATTTAGTAACACTTTAAGCTTTTACAAGCTTTTAGGAGCTTTTACAAGCATCAAGCTCTTGGGCGTTAATGAATTGGCCAAAAAAAATAATTTATTCTGGCAATTGAAATTAATTATTGCTAGCTTTTAGGCCTCATGCACACTGGGCATTTTTACAGCTGCTGTTTTGGGCATTAGGTGTTATGCTATCTGGTGTTTATGAATGTTTTTGAGCCTCAAGCTTTTATGGGAGTTTAGTTTTGCTAAAAAACACAAACGCTAAAAAATGCCTCAAAGCACTACTGCAAAAATGCTGCCAAACAACATATACAGTGACTGATGCCGCGTACACACGACCGGTTTTGCCGCCGGAATAAACTCCGAAGGTTTCTCCGACGGAATTCCACTCAAGCGGTCTTGCATACACACGGTCACACCAAAGTCCGACCGTCCAGAACGAGGTGGCGTACAACACATACAAAGGGACTAGAAAAAGGAAGTTCAATAGCCAGTAGCCAATAGATTCCGTCTCGTACTTGCTTCAGAGCATGCGTCGTTTTTGGTCCGTCGGAACAGCATACAGACGAGCGGTTTTCCTGATAGGAATTGGTTCCGTCGGAAATATTTAGAACATGTTCCATTTCCAGGTCCGTCAGAATTTTTGAAAAAAAAGTCCGATGAGGCATACACACGATCGAAATAGATGATGAAAAGCTTCCGTCTGACTTTTTCTGTCGGACATTCCGCTCATATGTACGCGGCTTAAGGGTTATACAAAACTTACATTCAGGACTTTTTTTTATCAATAGTTAGACTGCTGACTAGATAACAAGAAATAGCTGATGACTTGCTGACATAGGATGCTGCTTCGAGAATGAGCTTAACCACAGTATCTCATAGAGCGTGGTTTTATGCAAACTGCTAGTCAAGCTGACCATGGCAAAACTCACACACACACACAAAAAGTTCACTTCTACTTTATGTAAAATACAGGGGAATCTAAGATGGAGTTACATTCGCTTACAATCCCCTCTTAAGTCGTGAACATGACTTACTTCAAACACCAGTCAGGAGAATGACTTCTACCCATTGTTGGAAAAGTAACGATGTTGCTTACATATAAACTTGATATGTTGGTTAAAACAACGGGAGGAGTTCCATGTAGAAAAAGGGTGGTATTTAAAGGTACAGCTATAAGTGGAATATGGTCTGTACTAGGATGCAGTTTACTACATATCCAACATTTCTCATACCCTGATTTCTGGGCATAATTATATTTGAATTTCAGTAGTAACATTTTGTCTGTAAAACTATCTGTTTTAACTCCTTCATTATCTGATTGTGCATCTCTCTTGTGTCTGGTATGTGTATTATTGATGGTGTTATTGGGTGACCCACATATGCCTTTAAGGGCTCCCAAGTCCTCAGGATGATAAATACAATTAGTTATGATCCATATAGGAACACTATCAGAGAGATTAGGAACAGGAGGCAAAATGCCTTCCCGGAAGTCTGTGGTGCAATAAGCGAGGTTCATCTTGTTCAGAGACTTTTTTCACCTGCTTTACTCTCTTTTCAAGGATTTTTTTTTCACCTCCTTTATCCTTGGCTTGCTTCTTAGGTTTTTGGTTCACCTTCTTCACGCGACTGGCATGAATCCAGGACTGTTGTCCCACAGTAAGGATTGTGGTACATGTGACTGCGATCACAGTGGTCGGGGGTCCAAATGGGTACTCTTGCTTCTTAGTACGATTCAGCTGTTGGACCACCACTACTTCTGCTACCTGGAAAGGGTGTGTAGGTTCCTGTGAAGAGAAAGGAGAGGTGCGAGCAACATTTCTTTCAACTCTGTCCAGAGTTTCAATGAGTATATTCTCCCTGTATTACTTCTAGGTCCCCTCTTTCTAACATAAGTGGTTGTCTGGCCCTTTCTGCCACTTACTATATGTGCCTCCTGTTGCTTTTCTTATTTTATCTTTAATGGTTCTGTTCATTCTCTCAACAATACCTGAACTCTGCGGGTAGTAAGGTATATGAAATTTCCAATCAATTTTAAGTGCTTTCACTAAATCTTGGCACACTTTTGAAATAAAGGCAGGACCATTATCAGAATTTATTTGGAGCGGGCATCCCCATCTAGGTATAATTTCCCGCTTGAGGATTTTTACAACCGCTTGTGCATCTTCTTTTGTGGTTACAAATGCTTCTGTCCATCTTGAGAACATGTCTACTATCACAAGTAAATATTCCTGTCTTTTACCTAACTTAGGCATATGGGTGAAGTCAATCTGTAAATGTGTAAAAGGTGTGGATGGATATGTAAGGTGTTCACGTTTTGCCTTGTGTGGATTTCTTGGATTGTTTCGGATGTATGTGATGTATCTGGCAACATATGATTTGACCAAAGTGGGAAGACCGGGGATAAAGAAATCATTGTCCAATAATTCACATGTGACCTGCCAGCCTCTGTGCCCTACCCCATGATACTGAGAAATAAATAAAGGTGCACTAGCTACAGGTATACATGGTCTCCCCTCTTGACAGACAAGTCCAGTATCCAGGCTTTTCTGCACTCCTGCAATATTCCATTGTTTAATATCTGTGTCTGTAGCACATGTCTGAAGATCTGACAAGGGTTGGTCCTAACAGGGGCATTTCAGGTGCAAGTGATAGCATTTGTATGGTAGCTTCTTGTTTAGAAGCTGCTTCTTTTGCTGCTTTATCAGCTAAGGTATTTCCTTTTGAAACATCATCTTGGATTGTGTTATGTGCCTTGCAGTAGAGGATAGTTATAGAGCGAGGCAATTTAATCACTTCCAAAAGGCTAGACACTAATGTTGAATGTGAAATTGATTTTCCATCTGTTATGTACCCTCTTCTTAAATAGATCATACCAAAATTGTGGCATACACCAAATGCGTATTTAGAATCAGTATAAATGTTCACATCTTGTCCTTCAAAGAGCTGGCATGCTCTTGTAAGGGCAATCAGTTCTGCAGCCTGTGCTGATTGAAATGAGACTGGGTTTGCAACTGGACTACAGCATATCCTGCATGATATATGTTGTCATTAGGTCTAGAAAAAGAACCTTCAACAAAAACATTTTGTGCCCCAAGGATTGCAGTGGAAGACATATCTGCACGTGGAGATGTGTCCTGGTGGATTATTTCAATGCACTCATGCTGAGGAACTACCTCATCCTCTTCTCCTTTTAGACCTAGTAATGCATTTAGGATTGGGGCTGGGCCTGAAGTGGGTGAAACATATTTTATTTGGATTTGGATTTGGGAGGAAAAAAACCTTGTAACCACTCAATCTTTGGGCTGACATATGTTGGGTATGAATATTTTTCAACAAAATTGATACATTATGAGTAGTATGAAGGTGGTTGGATGTCCTAGAGTAAAAGAAGTAACCATTTCTACTACCATAGCACAGGATGCCAAAGCTCTGAGACACGCTGGCATGTCCTGTACCGGCATTGGCACTACTCTTGAAAAAAATGCAATAGGGCAGATTTTTCCTCCATGTTCCTGCCCCAGGACTCCCACCATTGTTTTACAATTGTCCCTGGTAAACAAGTGAAACATCATGCCATATTTGGGCAATCCGAGGCCAGGGGCCATTAGCATTGCTGTCTTAGGGTACACAAATGCATCACACATTTCATCTGTCCATTTTACAATCTGGCATGTCTGAGCCTGTGGCTTGCCTCAGGAGGTTATCATAGAAAGAGCAGTCAGGTATCCATTGGCGGCAGTAACCAATCATACCAAGAAAAGATAGCATATCTTTCTTTGTTAGTGGGCGGGGCAGACCCATGAGAGCCGCAGCTCTCTTGTGACTGACTCTTCATTCTCCTTTTGTGAGGGTAAAACCAAGGTATTCAACAGTCTCTTGACACCATTGCAATTTCTTTTCAGAGACTTTGTGACCACTTTCAGCTAACCAGTACAATAAATCTTTATCATCCTCTCTGCTGGCAACCTGGCTCGGACTGCATAACAACAAATCATCAACATACTGTAATAGGACTGAACATGGCGGTGAGTCCAGGACCGCAGGGTTGCCTGGAGTACAACTAAATAGACTACAGGGGAGTCTACATACCCTTGGGACATTCTGCACAAGGTCATCTGGCGTTTTCTTAAACAAAATGCAAGAATAGGCTGTGTCTCTTCGTCTACCGGGACGCTAAAAAATGCATTTGCTAAATCAATTGCTGTGAAATACTTTGCATCAGATGGTATGGAAGTCAGGAGTGATGGCACATCAGGTACTATATGTCAGGGCTGGGCTCAGTCCTTCCTTCTCTGAGCTAGCCGCTCAGCTGTCAGCAAATTGCCAGATCCCATCTCTCTCCATAGTTACTCAGCTGTTGATGATATCCTACTCGTCAGTCCTGCCTACTTAAGCCGTCCAGTCCAGAGGATCTCTGCCTTCACCTTGGTCATCATCACAGAGAGGATCTCCTGCTTTCCTTTTTAAAGACTTGCTTTGCTGACATCCCTTCTGGCTCCAAATCCTGCTTGCTGTTTCACTACGTTGATCCCTGACTTCTGGCTTGGCTGACTACCCGTTCTGGTTACTGAACTTTGGCTATGTTTTGACTACATTTGTTCTTTTTACTTTTATTAATAAACAAGTGCAATTTAACTGTAATTCTGTCTCGGTCTGATTTCATTGTTTCTCACAGTAGGCCAAGGCCATGAATTCTGAAGATGCAGTCAATCCACTTGTTGGTAATATTTTTTCCAGATTGGATGAACTGGATCACCGCATGGATCAGTTTGCCATGGCATTACCAATGCTCCTGAGTCGCACAACTACCTGCAATCTCCCACTGTGGCCACCCCGGTACAACATATGTTGCAGGCCAACCCTGCTGCTGCTTCAGTCTCTGTGCAGGCACCCGCCTCGAGTATCACCTCTATAAGAGGTGTGCCTGGTTCCGCTCTGCTTCCCCAGCGATTTGGGGGGCGATCCAGTCCAATGCAGAGGGTTTCTCAACCAGGTTGAGATATACTTTGAGATGCTGCCCCAGGCTGTTCCCATGGACAGAAGCAAAGTAGGTTTCATGATATCTTTGCTTTCTGAGAGAGCCTTGGCCTTGACAAACCCTCTATGGGAGATGCAAAAACCTGTTGTCTTATGCTACCCTGAGTTTGTGGCTTCTTTTAAAAGGGTATTTGATGTTCCCGCATGCTCAGCTTCTGCTGCCAAGTGCCTTGTGTCCATCAAACAGAGTATGAGAACTGTTGCCAACTACGCCATTGAATTCCGTACTCTGGCAGCAGAGGTTGCGTGGAACAATGAGGCCCTCGTGGCTGCTTTTTCTCATGGTCTCTCTGATACCATCAAGGATGAGATAGCAGCCCAAGACATACCCACTCTGGAGAAGTTGATCACATTTGCCATCCTCATTGACTCCAGACTCAGAGAAAGACTCTCTTTTAGGGAGCGCTTGCGGAAGCCTCCTGTACGTTTGTCTCCGAGCTTTGCAGTCCCACCCGTGCCTACTTCACCTCCCATGCCTCCTGGTACCGAGTCGGACAGTGAAGGTGAACCCATGCACTTGGGTTTCACCCGTCTCTCTGTGGATGAGAGAACCTTTAGAAGGAGGGAGAGATTGTGCCTTTATTGAGGCCAGACAGGTCACTTTTTGAAGTCTTGTCCTACCCATCCAGGGAACGCCCGGACCTTGAGGTCCTTTCATTGACAGACCTTAGGTGGCGTTTCATCCCCATTTATCAAGAAGGATAAGCCCCTGGTTTTGATCACCTTTTCTTGGGCTGAGTTGTCCGTCGAGATACAGGCTCTAATCAACTCTGGGGATGCAGTCCTGTTCATTGATGCTGCCTTTGTATCAAAGCACTCGATTCCACTGCAGCTGCATGACACTCCACTTGCCACAGAGACTCTTGACGGAAGACCTCTACAGCCTGCCCATGTGATTCATGAGATGGTTCCGTTGTCCATGGCTGTAGGGGCTGTTCACCATGAAATAATCCAATTCCAAGTTATTTCCTCACCTAAGTTTCCGCTGGTTATTGGTTATCCTTGGTTACAGAGGCACAACCCCTCTTTTGATTGGCTCCGTGCTGAGGTTCTCTCCTGGTCTCCACAATGCAGTGAGACATGCTTCCAGAAGGTAGCCAAGGTTCTGTGCACCTCTTCACTCTCCTCCCTGCCAGAGGAGTACCGCGATTTTAGCGATGTCTTTGACAAAGGTCAAGCCGGTAGTTTGCCTCCACATTGGCTGTATGATTGCGCAATTGACCTTTAACCTGGTTCCATACCCCCTCGTGGCCGGGTTTACCCTTTGTCGGTCTTGGAGGATAAGGCCATGGAGGAGTATGTTGCAGACGCACTTTCTCAAGGTTTCATCTGCAAATCCTTGTCTCCTGCTGGTTGTTAAGAAGAAGAGTGGTGAACTGAGACCTTGTATTGAGAATGCCTATCCGATTCCGTTGATTACGGAGTTATTTGACCGCCTCAAGGGAGCAACGGTTTTCACGAAGCTTGATTTGAGAGGGGCATACAATCTCGTGAGGATTAAGGAGGACAACGAGCCAGAACAGGCCATTATGAGTACCTTGTAAGGCCTTTTGCCCTTTGTAACGCCCGGCAGTTTTCCAATGTCCTCCGAGATTTGTTGCAGTTATGTGTGGTGGTTTATCTCAATGATATCCTCATATTTTGCAAGTCCCTGGAGAGCCACCACACAGATGTCTGTCATGTGCTTCAGAAACTAAGAGAGAACAATCTCTATTGTAAACTGGAGAAGTGCGAGTTCCATCGTGAACAGGTTAAATTCCTGGGCTATGTCATTTCCACTGCTGGTTTTTTGATGGACCCAGAGAAACTTTCAGCAGTCCTACAGTGGCCCCGACCCGTGGGTTTACATCCTCTGCAGTGTTTCCTGGGCTTTGCCAACTATTATCGGAAGTTTATTTGTAACTTCTCGTCTCTGGTCAAGCCCCTGACTAATATGACCAGAAAGGATGGTAACCCACAGAGTTGGACTCCGGAGTCCATTAAGGCCTTTGAGAGTCTCAAGGCTGCCTTTGTTTCTGCTCCTGTGTTGGGACCTCCTGATCCTACGTTACCTTTTATCCTTGATGTCACGTACCTGAAGGGAGACTGAAATGACGAGGTCGGCCTCTCTTGTATCTCCAGCCCAGGTCCTGCTGAGAGTGAAACAGAAGGAGCCGAAGAACAGGAGGCACACCAGTGCCTGCAGATGAAGACCCGGAAACCTGTAGCAGGAAGTTGCAGCTGGTCGCAGGACTGTAGTTGGAGAGCAGGAAGTCGCAGCAGGTCGCAAGACTGTAGTGGCAGACACTCGGATAGTAGTGCTGAGCTGAGCAGGGCACCAGAGCAAGGTCACAGGGATAGCCAGGTTCATTAACAGGCGGGCAGCAGGGTACCGGAACATTAGGCAGAGGCAAGTCAGAGGGGAAGCCAGGATTATTAACGGATGGGCATCAGGGTACCAGAACATCAGGCAGAGACGAGTCAGATGGGAAGCCGGAATCACGAACCAGAGATCAGATATAGCAGAGTCCAATAACAGGGTCAACAGGAGCCAAGGGCATCAGACGGAACAAACACAGGTTTCAGGGTATCAGGAGCACAGCTGAACACCAGTCAGCACAGATCAGTGGTTGGGACCCCCTTTGAGTAGGCCGTCTGGTGCAAAATTGGTTCTAGGGGCGCGCTCCTGCACGCTGTGCGCCGCACACACGCATGCGCATAAGCGCGCACTGACATCTGTAGTCGCATGTGAGCACGTGCATGTGAGCGCGCGCATGTGCTCCAGCGCGCACCAGGCAATTTCTACTGGTTTCCTTACACTTGAGGTTGATGCTTCTGAGACTGGTGTTGGCGCCCTTCTGTCTCAACATCCTACCTCTGAAAGCGCTATGCATCCTTGTGGCTACTTTTTCAAGAAATTGTCACCTGCGGAGCGCAATTATGAGATTGGTGACAGAGAGCTGTTGGTGATCATTTTAGCCCTGAAAGAATGGAGACATCGCCTCGAAGGTACCACTGTGCCGGTTCTCATTCTTACTGACGATAAGAATCTCACATTCTTGTATGAGGCTAAACGCCTCTCTCCCAGAAGGGCGCGATGGACTCTTTTCTTGTCAAGTTTCAATTACATTGTCTCATTCTTACCCGGTACTAAGAATGTAAGGGCTGATGCCTTGTCATGACAATTTTCCTCCACTTCCAAGTTGGAGTCTGTTCCGGTTCCTGTGATTCCTCCTGATCATATTCTGGCTACAGTTCGCACCAGTCTCACTTCTCCTTTGGGTGACAAAATTCTTGCTGCTCAGGTCCATGCTCCTCCTGAGAAACCTTGTGAACGCTGCTTTGTCCCAGAAAGTCTCCATACTGCCGTGCTGCAGACTTACCATTCTCCCAAGGCAGCTGGCCACCCTGGGAAGAATCAGTTTGGGCCATTTCCCAACAATTATGGTGGCCTAGTCTACGTGCTGATGTAACTGCCTTAGTAGCTACGTAGCTGCCTGTTCCATGTGTGCTCAGAGTAATGCCCCGTACACACGGTCAGACATTGATCGGACATTCCGACAACAAAATCCTAGGATTTTTTTCCGATGGATGTTGGCTCAAACTTGTTTTGCGTACACACGGTCGCACAAAGTTGTCGGAATTTCCGATCGCCAACAATGCGGTAAAGTCAACCACATCCGACGAGACTAGAAAAGGCCAGTTCAGAACCAAGCGCGGCACCCTTTGGGCTCCTTTTGCTAATCTCGTGTTAGTAAAAGTTTGGTGAGAGACGATTCGCGCTTTTTCAGACTCGTGGCTTTCAGATCGTTTTCTGCGGTTCAGTTTGTGCTTGTGGGTTTGTATCTGGTCTTCAGTGCGTGCAGCGAGTACAATTGACTTGTCATTGTGTTCGTGTTCGTTCGTTACTGTTTTTCAGGTCGCTCTTCACAGGCCTTGCTGTTCTTCAGTGCAATCTGTTACTTTGTTCTGAGCAGCTGACCGTTTTCTAGCCATGTTGCGTATACGTACTCCTCGTCGAGTTCGTGCTGTGCGGGGGCTTGGTGTTGGGGTCCTGACCTTGACACAAGTCCAGTCCATGAACAGGGTGGGGAGGAGTTCATGGACCAAGAATTGGTTGCTTCAGCGTGACCAGTTCTCTCATATGCCTTTGCTCCGTGAGATCCGGGAGAATAATCCTGATGATTTCAGGAACTTTCTCCGGATGACGGACCCCGTATTTCACCGTCTGCTGGCTTTGCTGACCGCTTATATCAGCAGGCAGGATACCTGCATGAGGCAAGCCATCACTGCGGAGCAGAGGCTCGTCGCTACCCTGCGGTACTTGGCGACAGGGAGAAGCCTGCAGGACTTGAAGTTCTCGACAGGCATCTCCCCCCAGGCTCTGGGTATCATTATCCCAGAGACCTGTTCTGCCATCATCCAGGTCCTGCAGAAGGAGTATATGAAGGTAAGTTTTTTATCCTTTAATATCACATTTTATTGTATTGAATGTTTGCTAATATCTTGTATTTCTTTCCTCATTCCCTAATTACCATGATTGTAATATGCTGCGAATGTCCCCTTTGTCCTCATGCATGCTGGATTTTTATGTAATTATTTTTTTGTCCTTCATACATATTTGCCTTCCTTACCTCCCCAGCATGCTGTCCTGCCCTATATTCACCTCATGTAGTCACTTAACAATGTATTTTATCAGCTCCATAGTAGTGTTTTACCCCAAACAACCCCTAAAATGTTTAGAAATGTGATTTGTGCTTTAAATTCAGGCAGAGTGCCAGAGGCTTTTTTTTGTGGTGTCCCCAAATCAGTTGGAACCCTCCCTCCCCCCAACTGCTAAGTCAGCTGATCCCAATTCTCTATCTATCCTCAATCATCTATCTGCCAACCCCATACACACTATACCCATCTCTTTTGTGCTCAGATGT
The DNA here is from genome assembly GCF_042186555.1 of Aquarana catesbeiana. Taxonomy (NCBI): domain Eukaryota; kingdom Metazoa; phylum Chordata; class Amphibia; order Anura; family Ranidae; genus Aquarana; species Aquarana catesbeiana. Next base: position 835,477,156 of record NC_133324.1, on the reverse strand, counting down.
ATGGATGAATTCCCCAAAGCATGTAGTGCAAGGGCCTGCCTGTATACTTTCAAATGGTAATGTTTAAAGTTTTTGTATACTATTATTATCTTGATAGGTAATAGCAGAATGTCCAAATGTGCTCAAATGTGTACAGTGTGTATTTATATCTTTGTATTATGACACTTCTTACCAATGGGCTGCTAATAGTGTAACTAAGGAGGGGCTGTTCCAAGTAATACCCATTATTTAGGCATTCATCTCTCAATGAAGTGGAGAGGGTTACCTGTCCAAGATTCCCCCCCCCTATAATGTTAGAAATGGCCCATGAGAGGGGGGGAGGGGGAATATGATAGGTGTACCTTATACTTTGGTGTTGTAAAATTCCCCTTAATAATAAATGTTATCTGGATGTTGGCCAAGAATGTTTGTGTCTAATCTGCTTTCCATGTTTATGTGCAAGAATACTAATTTTTTTTTGTTTTCCTCAACAGTTTCCTTCCACGCCACAGGAATGGCAGACTGTGGCCTCCCACTTTGCCCAGCGGTGGGACTTTCCTAACTGCGGAGGGGCAATTGATGGGAAACACGTCCACATCGTCCCACCACCCAACTCGGGGTCGTACTATTATAATTAAGGGTTCAATAGTATTGTGATGTTGGCGGTGGTGTCGGCTAATTACGACTTCCTGTACGTGGACGTGGGGAAGAATGGCCGGATGTCCGATGGTGGAGTCATCGCCCAGACGGAGTTTTACAGGCGTCTCCAGAATGGCAGCTTGGACTTGCCACCTCCAGAAGACAATGTGGAAGGACTCCCATTCGTCTTCGTTGCGGATGAAGCATTTGCGCTGGGGGACCATCTTATGCGGCCATTCCCGATGAGGACCCTCACCCCAGAACAGAGGGTTTTTGATTACCGGCTGGCCAGAGCCAGAAGAGTGGTGGAGAACACATTTGGAATCATGGCCAGCCGGTTCCGCCTATTTCTGACACCCATCCATATGGCGGAGTATAAACTTAATCATATAATCCTGGCGTGCTGTGTTCTACATAACTTTTTACGACAACATTCTGCCAACTATGCTGGCTCAGTTGGGCCTGAGGCCGGAATTCTACATGAAACAACCCTGACGGCGCTTGAAAGTGGCCGTCCTGGCTTGCCCTCCCTGAGTGCCCGTGATGTCCGGTTAAGATACCTTGAGTTCTTTGTGGGTAGGGGGGCCATCAATATGCCAGACAATTTGTGAAGCCTTTATCAAATAAAAAAAAAAGCTAATCTTTGGTGACATTTACTGCTTGTGTTTGTTTTAGCTGACCCTGACAGCAATGTGGGGAGTCCTGAAAATGGCGTGATTGTGTAACCTTATACAAAGCACTGTTGGGTGTTATTTACTAAAGGCGTAGACACTTTGCACTACAAGTGCACTTGAAAATGCACTGAAACTGCACTTGTAGGGCAAAGAGGATTTGCCCTTAGGAAATAACCCCCATTTTCACAAGCAGCAATTACATCACCACAAAAGTATTGTAGCGTTGAGACAATAATCCACACATTCTTGATAACAATCTTTTTAATACCTGCACAATCACATGTGCATTTAGAAAAGGTTTTTAAAACAAACCAACATGTTTGTTGTATAACAATTTTTGGGGTGGCATTATCAAAAATAGAAATGTCCATTTAAGATAAAACAGGCATGTGTAAAACCAACAAGAACGACACAAATCTTGAACTTACAAAGTTCACATATGGTAAAACTTGAAGGCAATATCAGACCTGAGTATTTAGGAACTGTGTTTGATATTGCCTTCAGATGGGGTGAAGTCACCCCTGGAAAAGCCAAATTTTGAAGATGCACACCAATTTACGAATGTCAACATGTGCTAGCTGCCATCACGGGGGATCAAGGGACGTGTTTTGGGGGAGCAACCCCTTCCTCTCAGCTACTTTATTATTGAGGAAGGGGTTGCACCCACAAAACGTGTCCATTGATCTCCAGTGATGGCAGATAGCACATGTTGGCACACTGTGTGCCTCCTCAAAATTTGGCTTTTCTAAACATCGCTAAAACATTTTTAAGATTGTAGCACAAAAAAAAACAAAGTGATTTGGAGGGGTTTTAAACTCGCCCCAAAACATCAATGATGTTATTATTTTTTTGAATAACATCATTGATTTTTTTCTTGAGGTTTTCCAATTCTAAATTACACCCCATGATCTCCCCGATCAGGATCTGGGCACTTTCTGATGTGAAAGGATCTGGATCCACAACATCACGATCACCTAAAAAGAGAGAAACCAAACAAAAACAGGTATCAAAAATCTGCCAGCATCCATCTCTTACCTGAGTCTGTGGTCGCAGGCACTCACCTGTTGTGGTGCCAATTTCCACCACATCTGCTTCCTCCTCCTACTCAGCTTGGGTTGGGGGTATTTCCCCTTCTTCCAGAGGTGGGGGATCTGTGGTCTCCTCGGATGAGGGGTGTCCTCCGAGTCTTTTCTCCCCTATGTAAAACAAAAATGGTATACTTAGCACACAGATATTTGATGGCCGAAATATAAAGATGAAACATTGCTTGGAAGTGGGGTACAATTGTCTATTTTGGCAGAGTTCCAAGATGTATCATTTTTATTGTCCATTTCCATCATAGTCGGCCTTCTTCAGGATGTCGACCATCTCCAACATCTCCCCAAAGGACATATTTGTGGCCTTAAATCGTCTCCTTCTGGATCGGGACGTTTCCGGATCCGGGCTTTCGTCCTCCTCGTTGCTATAATTAGCACGCACCTGCTCTGACTCTGCCATGTGCTCTTCACCCACTGCGCCGAACGAAAAGGGGCGGAGAATAGACTAGAAAGAACGTCAGGGGCGGACGGAGTTACACTCATGCGCAGTGTGTATAAAGCGCAACACGCGTGCGTAGTACGTACGATCTGTGAGCGGATGAAGGAGTATTGGAGGCGCCGATCGTAATAACGAAGGTAAGAGCCAAACTTGGGCCTATACTGCTTCTAGATTGAGGCCTATATTGTAACAAGATTAGGAGAGTTTTGGCTGACATTAGGGTTTGTCTTGTGTTGTGTCTTGCAGTGAAAATGGATATCTTGAACGATACCGACTTCAGGGCAATCTTCATTGACATGTTCAGGGAGCTGCCTTGTCTGTGGGTGATCAACCACCCACATTATAAGAACCAAACAAAGAGGAAGGCAGCGCTGGATCAATTGCTGGAAATTGTGAAGCAGGTGATCCCCACGGCAGACATCACCTATTTGAAGATCCTAATTGGTGGCCTGAGGAGCACATATCTAAGGGAGCGCAAGAAAGTCCAGGATTCGCAGAGATCCGGAGCAGCAGATGACATCTATGTCCCCAGGATGTGGTACTATGACAGGCTGCATTTTCTAGCAGGTCAGACTGAACCCAGGTCATCACTCTCCAGCCTTCCTTCCACGCTTCCTTCCCCCCCCAGCTGAGGCCTCTGACGCCCAACCTGGGCCTTCCAGGCAGCAACATGTGGAGGAGCCCAGCTTGAGCCAGGTATAGCATTCCTCTAAATAGTTCAGGTTGTCCAGTCAATGATGTTAACTAGATGTTAGTTTGGAGTACTAATTTATGATTGTGATTGATGATGCAAAAACTAAAACCATGTCCCTTTTTCATACACAGGGAAGTCGCAGCCAGGAGGTCGACGGGCCGAGCAGGCTGCCTGATATGCAGGTCCCTCCCCTACACCTGCAAAGAGAAAGTGGCAGGAAGAGGAGTACCCTAGAGGAGGCTGCCATAGGCCTCTTTTGGAAGGCTACAGAGGCCCACACACTGTGGAGGAGGACTTTGCTGGCATAATTGCCTGTAAAATGCAGCGGATGGAGGAGGGCCAACAACTCATGTGTGAGTCATTAATTTTGGAAGCTCTCAATAAGGGGTTGAGGGACCAAATAACATCTGATACCCACATTTGTGACCTCACACATGGTCCTCCTCTTCCTCCTCCAGGTCCTTCTACTTCAACTCCAGGTCCTACTAGTCCTCCTGCCACATCTCCAATAGCAGAGCCACAGCCGGGAATGAAGCATGGAAGGAAGACCAGAAAGTGATGACCCTGGATCCAGTCTGGTCTGGCAAAAGATGCAGCCTCTTGTGGTACCACAGCCTGGGGACACAGATGTCATCTGCTGCTTTCCGGATCTCTGGGACTTCTGGACCAGACTGCACTCCCTTAGATAAGGACTCCTCAGGCCACCAATTTTGATGTTCAAGAATTGATGTCTGCCCTGGGGGTCCAAGGCTTCGGTAATTTCTGCCGTTTATCCAGCATTGCCTCCCTCTTTGTTTGGTTCTGAGCCCTTAATAAAGGATTTTTGGTTTCAATTATACTTGCCTATGTGTGTTTTCCTTAAAAAAGGACAGTTTGTTTGTGAGGATTCAGGTACATTTCAAAAATACTATGTGAAATTAACAAGGGACACCAACACCAAGCAATCTCCTTGAGATTAAATAATACAAGATAATAATGGTGTTGTGGTAACTTGACACACAAAACACACACAAAAATATTCTGGAGTAAAACTAAAAAAATAATAAAACAAAGATCTGCCTTGGAAAAAATACAAACCTAAAATATAAAATAAAACTGCCTTTAAAAAACAAAAAATACATAAAAATATTTTTGTCAGATGTGACAAATCAAAATATATTAAGGGAATCCCGATAAATAATAAAGAAATAAGTTTGTGAGAAGTCTGTGTGAATATGAGCAGCAAAACTACTTCATTCTTCTCACATTATAAAGAAGAAGAGAGTGCGCTGTATTAAACCATTTTTAACATTGCACCGTGATGAAAGTGTTGTATCCATTGCGAACGCTAATTTTACCCGACCGAGCTGTTCCGTCTCGGAATTTCTTCTGAGCATGCGTGGCACTTTGTGCGTCGGAACAGGCCACACATGGTCGGAATTGACGCGATCTGATTTTGTTGTCGGAAAAGTTTATAGCCTGCTCTCAAACTTTGTGTGTTGGAAAATCCGATGGAAAATGTCCGATGGAGCCCACACGCGGTCGGAATTTCCGACAACACGCTCCGATCGGACATTTTCCATCGGAAAATCCGACCATGTGTACGGGGCATAAGACTCCGCAACACCTTCCAGTGGGCCTCCTACAACCCATACCCAATGGAGAGAGGCCCTAGACCCACCTGTCTATGGATTTCATTGTGGAGTTCCCCAACTCCCAGGGCAACACAGTTATCCTTATGGTGGTTGACCGGTTCTCAAAGATGTGTCATTGTATTTCACTTAACCTCCCTGGCGGTATGATTATTTCGGATTTTAGGTGCTGAAAGCGGTACAATTATTTTGCATGGAAATTTGGCGTTTTATATTGTAGGTCTGTAAATCTTAACAATAACACACTTAAATCTGTCCAAACCAGAGTCTAGTAGATATCCCGGGTATGATAAAGTTTGAAACACAAAAACATAAATTATAATATAATAAATAAAAATAAATAATTAAAAAAAAAAAAAAAAATAGTAATAAAATAAATTTCCCCACAATTCACTATCGCTCAATTCTGCAAGTGTTCTAATTTACTATCGCTGTTTTCTAGCTGGTCTAAAGCCACTTTTGACGTAAAGGGACACTTTTTGGTTGCTATGGACAATCTCCAGTTTCCAGGCAGAAAGAACAGTGTATATCATGTAAAACTGCATGCAGGGCATGGGCCAGAGCACTGGGGACAAAAGGGATGTGAAATCATTTCATACAGTACTGTAATCTGTAAGATTACAGTACTGTATGTGTTATGATTTTGACATTTTTTTGAATTTGCCGCCAGGCTCCGCCCCCGTGCGTCGCGCCGCTCGCAGGGAACGGAGCCTGGCACGGAGAGGCTTCGGAGGAGGACGGAGCCCTCGGACACTGCGGGGGACATCGCAGGATCCCGGGGACAAGGTAAGTAACGCCGCCCCAGGATCCTGCAATGCGATCCCGAGTGTGGCTCGGGGTTACCGCTAATGGTACTGAATTTTAACCCCGAGCCACACTCGGGAAAACCGCCAGGGAGGCTACGAAGTTGCACACTTCTAAGGAACTGGCTTCCATTTTTGCTTGGGAGATCTTTCACTTACATGGACTACCCAAGGTGATTGTCTCAGACAGGGGTAGTCAGTTTGTGTCCTGGTTCTGGCGAGCCTTTTGTGCACAGATGGGAATTCAGCTTGCTTTCTCCTCTGCGTATCACCCGCAGTCTAATGGGGCCGCAGAACGAGCCAATCAGTCCTTGGAGCAGTTCCTGCATTACTATATTTCTGACCATCATAACAACTGGTCAGACCTATTACCGTGGGCAGAGTTTGCTCACAACAATGCCTTGAATTCTGCTTCCCGATTGTCCCCATTTATGGCGAATTATGGTTTCCAGCCTTCCATGTTGCCTGACTTGTTTGTTCCGCAGAGTATTCCTACGTTAGAGGAGCATCTCCGTGGTCTTCGTTCCACTTGGGCAAAAGTCCAGGAGGCTTTGCGACATGCTAATGATAGGTACAGACTCCATGCTGACCGCAGACGCCTGCCTGTGCCTTCCTACCAGGTTGGGGACAGGGTCTGGCTGTCATCTCGCAACCTCTGACTTTGTGTTCCCTCACTGAAGTTTGCACCTTGGCTTATTGGGCCTGAGGAACACTCTTGGGTCTCATCCTCGGACATACATGCCCCTGTCCTCCTCCGTGATTTCCATAGACGTTTTCCCCTCAAGCCTGGTGGTCCTCTGAGGGGGAGGGATCATTGAGGAGGAGGTACTGTCAGGGCTGGGCTCAGCCCTTCCTTCTCTGAGCTCTCAGCTGTTTGCTAATTGCCAGCTCCCATGTCTCTCCACAGTTACTCAGCTGTTGATGATATCCTGCTCGTCAGTCCTGCCTACTTAAGCCGTCCAGTCCAGAGGATCTCTGCCTTCACCTTGGTCATCATCACAGAGACGATCTCCTGCGTTCCTGTTTAAGGACTTGCTTTGCTGACATCCCTTCTGGTTCCAAATCCTGCTTACTGTTTCACTACGTTGATCCCTGACTTCTGGCTTGGCTGACTACCAGTTCCAGTTGCTGAACTTTGGCTATGTTTTGACTACGTTTGTTCTTATTACTTTTATTATTAAACAAGTGTGATTTAACTGTACTTCTGTCTCGGTCTGATTTCATGGTTTCTGACACTATAGGTGCTATGGGCACTACAAGATTATTTATGGCCCTAAGGTCTTGAACAAACCTATAACTGTCATCCGGCTTTTTGACTGGATTTTATAGGAGTGTTGTAAGGTGATTTTTTTTTCCTTTATAATTCCTTGTTTAAGGAAATGTTCCACCATGGGAGCAATTTTGGCCTCCTTTTCTTTTGACAAAGGGTATTGTTTGTGGTATGTAGGTTCTGCCCAAGGTTTCAGGGTGGCTTTGTGTCTGGTACAGGAGATGAGACCCACATCCAAAGACCCATCTGACCAGGCATTTTGTAAATCTTTTGGGAACAGCAAGCAAGTCCCTACCCAAGAGATTCATTGGACAATTTGGTATAATCCTAAAACTGTGATGGATTTCATATCCCACTGAGGGTCTCCTGAAAACCATGGGAAAGCCTTCATTGTCACCAAGATATAAACCTTCATTATTATCTCCATTTCGGGATAAGGGATCACTACTATGCATTGTTTCAGTCCACCCTGGTAAATTTGACACCCAAGGATTTATAAATTCATAATCAGTACCACAAACCCTAGCAACATAATCCTTACAAATTTGCCCAGGGTTAGGGGGAGGCGGAGCCTCTTTACCATGTTCTTGACCCATATTACAGTGAACGAGAGGCTGTCTTACCTTAAAGCTTCTTCCACACAACAAATTATCTTATACTTCTATACTTCTAACAGAAAGACAAAGCAAACATAGGTTTGGGTCACGGTGGTGATTACCTCATAACTCTTTTTCGCCTTCCCAAAAGGAGTTACAGTACTGTTTTGTCTAATGTTAATGAATCCTCTCTCTAGGACTCGGGTCTCCCATAGACCTTTAAGGCGTGGTCTGTCTGCTTTCTATATAAATTTTAAAGGACCAAATCTTTATCAGAGCCGAGGCAAGAAAAATAATTTGTCAAATAAGACAAAAGTTTACTTACCACGGATGATTTCTTTACCCAGGACGAGCCCCAATTTGAAAGGAATTATACATCTTGACGACCACCCTGGTTAATGCAGGCAGACCACCGGGACCCTCGGATCTGTGAGAGACCACATGAGACATGGGAAACAAGCTTGAGTGTGTTCATAAGATCTCTGACTTTAATGAGGAAGACAATGGCTTATATACCAGTAAAAATACGTGTCTAAAGGATATATAAAACTTACACTCAGGACTTTCTTATCAAGAGTTAGACTGCTGACTAGATAACAAGAAATAGCTGATGACTTGCTGACACAGGATGCTGCTTCGAGAATTAGCTTAACCACAGTATCTCATAGGGTATGGTTCTATGCAACCTGGTAGTCAAGTTGACCATGGCAAAACTCACACACACAAAAAGTTCACTTCTACTTTATGTAAAATGGAGGGGAATCTAAGATGGAATCACATTCTCTTACATACAGCTTTCTACAACTAACGCTACTGGCATTTTTTTTATAATGTACAGTGTGCATGAGGCCTTAAGCATGTTTAGCAGCTTTTAACAGCGTTTAGCAGCGTCAAGCATTTTTTCTGCCCACACTCTGCTGCTCCTGGATGCACTGGCAATGGATGTTTTTTTCTGCCTCTAAAAGCTCCTGTCACCAAGTGCTGCTAAAAGCCTATGTGTGCACAAACACGTAGGCTAACATGGAGGGGCATTTAGAGGCAGTAAAAAAAAAAACACCTGACACCCCTAGAAGCAGCTGTAATAACGTCCAGTGTGCATGTGGCATATAAATAAAAAAATAAAACGGATGCAGCCACCGCATATAAGTATTGGTAAGCTGCAATATAATACATTTTTGTTTTTGGGTTTTGATACACTTTAACTACTGGAATCCAGTCTAAAGAATACTTTTTCTTCACTTGCTTGAGTAAGCATCAAAACAGACCACTGTCTGCATGGGCCCCAAGGGTTGCACAGTAAGTGCCAGAGGGTCACAGGTTGTGTAGCAGGGCTTTAAATCAAACCTTTTCTGATAAACCAATGAGGGCTGCAGTGCCAGTCCCATTCTCAAAATGCTATTGCTGTTGTCTGGCTATTACACTGACCCGCTTGGTTCAGTAAGGTTTGAGTCAAACTCAACTTGGACAAGTATGCACATTTGTAAAGTCAACATAAAGTTGAGCTGGCCATCGACGATTAGTTGTTCTTGTTCAGCCAGAAGGCTGAACAAAATTAAACAAATTCCTCCATCCACACAAACAAGGTGGATGGAGGAATTGCCCCACTAGGGACTTTCTACTGTCAGAACACTGATCAGCAGCTGCAGCTGATGAATGAAAACAGAGGTGGATCAAACAATGGAGTTCTTTTGAGTGGAAACAGCCACACGCTGATCTAAATTTGGCTGGTCCTCGATGATCTGGACTAATTTTGATCATCCTTATTTGCATTCTTGTTCCAGGTTTGCTTGCACATGATTGGATAATGGAAATCAGCAGAGCTTCACCACATTTACTAAGCTCTGGAGATAATGAGTTTAGCTGTACTGTATAGTGCATAGTCTATTTGCCTTTATCAAATTCATCCCTTACTGTGCTTTTGTAGACGTTTCTGAAGGATAACGGATCATATAGTTATGTCTGCATTACAAAATGCAGTATTCTTGAAATATAGTGAAAGTAGGAAAACTTTCAAAAAATTTTGGGATTTTTGTGGGGGATGATACGTCTATTTCCAGTAGGCATCAAAATTGAGAGTATTTAAAATATTAAATTTTTATTAAATAGTAGTAAAAGGGGGTACACAGAACAAATCAAAGTACATATAAACAACCAGTATAACCATCCGGTATTATGTTCAAATTTCATTCATGCCTGTTTGCCAACATGTTTCGCAACCGTCGTTACAGTTGCGAAACATGTTGGCAAACAGGCATGAATGAAATTTGAACATAATACCGGATGGTTATACTGGTTGTTTATATGTACTTTGATTTGTTCTGTGTACCCCCTTTTACTACTATTTAATAAAAATTTAATATTTTAAATACTCTCAATTTTGATGCCTACTGGAAATAGACGTATCATCCCCCACAAAAATCCCCAAATTTTTTGAAAGTATTCCTACTTTCACTATATTTCAAATTTACCCAGGGATTGGGAGATCCGTCTTAGTGCCTGTGTATGTCCACAGTTATTTACCATTTTTTCCTATTTAAAATGCAGTATTCTGTTTATTAATGTATTTTTTATTTTTTGTTCATATTCTTATATTTTTTTACAGATCAAGATCTGCTTGAGACTATTTTGCTGGTCAGTGGCTTCTACCATTCCCAACCACTTGTGAGTTATTTTATATAAATATAGTTAAAAATAGAGAAACAAAATGCAATGCATCTACAATACAATACATTTCCCCATGATTTTGTTTTTAAAACTGTTGCAGTACAGAAGTACAGAAAAATACTTTTTAATTCTGCCAAAAGTCTATTGAGCTCCTAACTTCCTGTTAGAAGGCTGACAGGGCTATCTCTTCGCTGTTGCATTACATAGTTACTTAGTTACATAGTAAGTCAGTTGGAAAAAAGACACAAGTCCATCTATTTCAACCAACGGAAGAGAAAAATACAATCCCATGTACACAATTCTATACCCACAGTTGATCCAGAGGAAGGCAAAAAACTCCAGCGGAGCATGTTCTCTCCCCAGCTGGATTACTGAATTCTACTTAATCCAGGCCCTCTCTCTGTCCCTCTCTGCATGCATATATTGATTTTTGACCCAGAAAAATAATGCTGCTGCCTTGACTCTCAGGATCTTGTCCATGCACTGTGTGCGGAGAAAGAGCTCTTGCGAGATGTAGTTCTGGGGGGGGGGGGGGGCCTACATCAAAGGAAACTGATACAGGGCACCTTGTAGCTCACAGCAGCTGCCCCTGAATTGTACTTGCTTGATAATGATGTCACAGGAAGTAATACAAGCTACAAGAACAGGGTAAAAGTATAAAATGAATGTTGGGACATACTCTGGAGGGGGAAAGTGAGGGTTGAATGTAAAGAATTATTTTCCTTGCATCTAAATCAAGGGTCTCCAAATGATGGCCCACTACAGGATTTCATCTGGCCGTCAGCTAGGGTCAGTGTCATATGTCCAGTGTGCACAGATTAAGATTAAGGTCAGCAGAGTCTGCCTATGGTCTATACTTCAGCCCCCCCCCCCCCTTTTCCATCCAGCATCTGGACCCTGTAAGGGGGAACCCTCATGTAGTAGGGAGTATGGTGGAGACGCTGGTGTAATGGGGGACTGTGATGTAAAGTGGACTCTGATGGGGACCTTGATGTAAGGGGCACTCTGATGTAAGGGGCTGTGATGGATTTTTTCGAAGCACAAATATTAGTAAAGTATATAATGTGATCCTCATACTGATAAGTTTGGAGACCCCTGATATAAATTTAGAAACTGTGACAAAAAAATCATCATAGCAATATTTCAGTGAGATATTAGCAAGCTTTGTGCTTGTGTTATTGTAATACATAAAGGAATAAATTATCTTATGACTGACATCTACTTCTATTTTATCTGTGTTACTTTAGCCAGACGAAATGACTAGTTTAGTGGTGGTGATGTTATATGATTTCCAAGACCGCAATTTTCAGCCACGCTACATATCAAACAATGATGAAGTGATAGAGGATGTACGAGAAGTAGAAAACTTTTTGTATAGGTGAGTCATTTTTATATCACAGAATGTACACTAGAAGAAATAGAGCTCACATAAACATAACTAGAGAGTCATTGTTATAATTATCTGGAGCATTTTAACCCCTTCATGCCTAAGCCTATTTCTGACATTTGTTGCTTACAAGTTAAAATCAGTATTTTTTGCTAGAAAATTACTTAGAACCCCCAAACATTATATATATATTTTAGCAGAGACCCTAGAGAATAAAATGGTTAACATTGCAATATTTTATGTCACGCGGTATTTGCGCAGCAGTCTTTCAAACGCATTTTTTAGGGAAAAAAGACACATTTATGAATTTAAAAAAAACTAAACAGTAAAGTTAGACCAATTTATTTTGTATATTGTGAAAGATGATGTTACGCAGAGTAAATAGATATCTAACATGTCATGCTTTGAAATTGCATGGAATGGCAACAAACTACGGTACCTAAAAATCTCCATAGGCAACGTTTAAAAAAAATGTAACGGTTACCAGGTTAGAGTTACAGAGGAAGTCTTTTGCTAGAATTATTGCTCTTACTCTGATGATCGTGGCGTTACCTCACATGTGTGATTGAACACAGTTTACATTTGCAGGTGCGACTTACGTTAGCGTTTTCTTTGTTGTGTGAGCATGCAGGGATGCGTTAACATTTTTTTTTTTTTTTACATTGTCCCTTTAAAAAATAAAAATAAAATCTGATCACTTTTATTGCTGTCACAAGGAATGTAAACATCCCTTGTGACAGTAATAGGTGGTGACAGGTACTCTTTTTGGAGGGATCGGGGGTCTAAAAGACCACAAATCCCTCCTTTGCACTTAAAAGTAGACATGTGCATTCGTTTTCGTCCGAATGTATTTTTGTCAGAATTTCAGGTATTTTCGTTATCGTTTTAACAAACGATAACGAAAGTGCAGAATACGAAAACCGAAAGATCCGACGTAAACAAATGCTTTATTTTCGTTTTCGTTGCGACAACAGTTTGATATAGATAGGAGCTTCGACATGACGCTGACAATAACAATCTGTGTCTATCGAACCTGTGGTCGAATGTGCCTAACCTTAACTCTATTAGTCCAAGATTATTCTACATAGAGAGAAAAGATTTGACATAGAGAGAAAAGATTCGACATAGAGAGAAAAGATTGCTGCTGGAATTGGGTGGGGGAAGTAAAAAATAATATAATGATGATGATGAATGTTATTGGCCGATTGTAACCAAAGAGGAGGGGCAGTAAAATAGCTAGAACTAAGTACACACGTACAGCCAACTTACATTCACTTACAATTTGCTAGCAGAGAGAGACACACGCACTGAATCATTTCAGAAGACAGTCAATCTTAGCTGGTCCGTTTGTCAGAGAACCTGAATTATTTAGCAATTAAGCATAAGCACAGCAGCAGAACTATTGTGAAGCAAGCTACAGTTCAACTTAACTTTTTCATAATAATCTGCTGCTATTGTGTTAGTGTTGTGAACTTGATAGTGATACTAGTGTTGCTAGTGTTGTGATAGCCTCAGAGGCTGCCCGTGTTGTGGGGGGGGGGGGATTTATTATTATAGATTCTATATTATAATGCCATATCAATATCTGACACAATGTCGGATGCCGCACCTGCCATTGCACTTGGAGATTGAGAAACAAATGTGAAAGTTGGCTGACTGTTGGGGTAGAGTAGACCATTCAACATGAATGACGAAGATTTGACAAAGCAACAAAAAACATACAAACATTGAATCTTTGGCTTATGGTGTCTGTCGAAAGTTCTTAGAAGATTCGACGGAGCAGCTAAACTGTACGACGCTGCAATCGTACATTTCCGGTCAAATGCAACTGCCCATAGGCATAGAAAAATTCTAATGTTGGTTGACTAGTAAAATAATTAATAAATATAATTATTACTATTCATACAACATTAGAATTCTACTACAGCTAGCTTGTAGGCGGAAAATTCGACCGGAAATGTACACGTACAGTTTAGCTGCTCCGTCGAATCTTCTTTGAACATTTGACAGACACCATAAGCCTTCAATGACAGATTTGACCTTAATTAATTAGAATTTTCAGACTAATGCAATTTTTAACGAAAAAGGAAATAAATAAAAACGAATTTCAGAAGTAACTAAATAAAATTCCGAAACAAAATATTTCAGTGTGCACATGTCTACTTCAGATCGCCAAATTTGGCAATTCTGAATACTGTAATTTTTTAAAAAATCTTCGCCATTGGCAGCCGAGTAAACCGGAAGTGACGTCGCTTCCGGGATTTTACATCGTAGACCCGATCAGACCAAAATCCAGATGGCTCTGGTCTCCCGGTGGGACAAGAGGCCCAGTAAGAGAGGCGGAAGGTGGTGGGAGGAGGGGTTGTCCCCTCCTGCCCCTTTAGGATAATAGCCGCATCGGTTGTTATAACTAAAGAGCCAACCGCCAGCTCTAAAAAACGGTACCGGTCCAGATATAACCCCTTCAATCCATGAACGCAGATTTTCGTACGGTCAGCATAAAGGGGTTAAGAAACATGTGATGTGTATTTATAAAACATAGCAAAGCAATTCACCCAGTAAAAGTACATTCTGTGCAAATTAGGGCAAAAAAATGAATGTTATTAGGCAATTTCCTGCGCTGGTTGAAACTTTATTTTAAATAGAAAACACCACATTTGACCACTAGATAGTGCTAACTATCATAAAAATGTACTATTATACTTAGTGCCATCTAGTGGCCAAAATGCAGTATTTTCCATTTGAAATCAATGAAAAACACTCGACCAGCACAGGAAATAGCCTAATAACATCTGCTTTTTTACCCCATTTGCACAGAACAAACATACTTTCACTGGTTGAATTGCTGTGCAGTTTTTTTAATAAATATACTCCAGGCATGTAAGCTGTATTCTTAATTCAACCTCTGCCATTTTTATCTTTTTTTTTTTAAATCAGAAATAAAGCTTATTGAACTGTAACAAATAAACATAACAAATACAACCAGTATACAGGTTGGTAGTGGTGTTCCAAAGTTCCCATTATCTATACAAGATATGGTACTTCCAGAGAGCTGTAAACACTTTTAAGCTTCATGTACACTAGCTAAACTTGCTCCTAAACTTGAGTGTAGCACCCTGGAGTTTAGGCAGGGTTGCTCCTCACAAATTTACTTGCCAGGAGTAGTTATCCTGGTTGATTGCTAGAGATTTATTGATTTCTCCCTATGTTTGGCCTTGTTGCACTTTTCTCTTCTACCACTTGGTGGCTGGGTACTTGGTGGTACTAGATACGAGAACACAAGATCAGGTTATGGGTATATGGGGTATCTCAGCCAAGGGGCAGGGGTTTTCTTGAATCCCTTGGCCTGCTGGCAGAGCATATATATTCAGGTGAGGTCAGGTGTTCTGTGCCACCTGGACGGCTGTCTGGGTGGACGTGTGTCATATTGCCCGGGCTACTAGGCCGGGGATGGGGCCTATCCCGGGCACATCTGGCTGCTAGGCTGTCTGAGGGCTTATCCAGAAGCAAGAGAGCAGCGCAGAGTTGGAACTGCAGCTTGCAGTCCAACCAAAAGTGACAGTTCTGTTGGCCAGAGAACCTGTTGTGGTCGGAGGTAGGGGGGAAGCTGTCGCCAGTAAGGGACTATCCACCTTATTACCAGGAACCACAGTGAGTAACTGAAGCAAGTCTCGGAGCAGTAATCTCACCAACCGGGGACGTTGAAGAATCAGGAAACTTCAGTGGGAATCAACCTAGGGACCCGGCCAGCGGAGGTGATGCTTGAAGAGCAGCCTTGTGTATCTAGCCAGGGACCAAGTGGGTCAGCAGGGGTAAAGCTTGAGAGGTATCTAGCATGCCAAGCTAGGGACCCTGCAGAGAAGCGGGTGTGACGCTTGAGGTAGATACCACCATGAAGATTGGAGGAGCTCAAGAGATTCAGTGGCAGTGAATCAGTGGGCCTAGAGAGTGACCGGAAGCTCAGTGCATTGAAGAACTACAAGGAGTGATTGTAGTGAAAGTGAAGGAACTGTTAAGCCTTGTGTTTGGAACTGTTAAAGACTGTTGCCATAGGAGACATTCCTACACATGCAAATGTGGCATCTTGCTGGATGCCTTTCCCTGCATGGCTGTCCTCCTATTGAAGTCTCAGAGTCTGCCAATTAATCTTGCAATTACCTAAGTGTGTCCTAGCCCTAACCCTCCCCCCCACCCCCCGCCCCCCCAAAAAAGTTTGTTAAGGGAAATAAACTTACTTTTGCATCCAAGAAGTAACTTTACACTATACACCCACCATGCCTCACAACCTACTACATACAGAAGGATGTCAGCTATCCCTGGCCCTGGAGGTCCTCATCAGATCAGTTATGTGGACAGACTGAGGATGTCTTTGCAAGGGGATCTATGTCCTAAAGTGCGGTCCCTTGCAGTAAGGCCTGGCTGCTTGTTGCGTGAAATGCAGCTGTGCCTCTTGCCCCCGGAGTTGTCCCTGAGGAAGAAGGGAAACTACTGGAGTTTAGGCAAGGTTGCTCCACACAAATTTACTTGCCAGGAGTAGTTATCCTGGTTGATTGCTAGAGATCTATTGATTTCTCTTACTTTTGCCTTGTTGCACTTTTCTCTTCTACCACTAGGTGGCCGGGTACTTGGTGGTACTAGATACGAGAAGGGCAACACAAGGTCAGGTTATGGGTATATATATCTCAGCCAAGGGCCAGGGGTTTTCTTGAAGCCCTTGGTCTGCTGGGAGAGCCTATATATTCAGGTAAGATCAGGTGATCTGTGTTCTGTGCCACCTGGATGGCTGTCTGGGTGGACGTGTGTCATATTGCCCAGGCTGCTAGGCCGGAGATGGGCCTATTCCGGGCACATCTGGCTGTTAGGCTGTCTGAGAGCCTATCCAGAAGCAAGAGAGCAGCGCAGAGTTGGGACTGTGGCTTGCAGTCCAAACAATAGTGACTGTTCTGTCGGCTGGAGAACCTGTCGTGGTCGGAGGTAGAGGGGAAGCTGTCGTCAGTAAGGGACTATCCGCCTTTCTACCAGGGACCACAGTGAGTAACTGAAGCAAGTACCGGAGCAGTATTCTCACCAACCGGGGACAGTGAAGAATCGGGAAACTTCAGTGGGAATCAAGCCAGGGACCCAGCCAGCGGAGGTGACGCTTGCAGAGCAGCCTTGTGTGTCAAGCCAGGGACCGAGCAGGCCAGCGGGGGTAAAGCTTGAGAGGTATCTAGAGTGCCAAGCTAGAGACCCAGCAGAGAAGCGGGGGTGAAGCTTGAGGAAGATACCACTGTGAAGATTGGAGGAGCTCAAAGGATTCATTGGCAGTGAATCATTGGGTCTAGTGAGAGACCGAGAACTCAGTACATTGAAGAACTACAAGGAGTGATTGTAGTGAAAGTGAAGGAACTGTTAAGCCTAGTGTTTGGAACTGTTAAAGACTGTTTCCATAGGAGACAGCATTCCTATACATGCAGATGAGACGTCTTGCTTTAAGAACTATACACCCACCATGCCTCACAACCCACTACATACAGAAGGATGTCAGCTATCCCTGACCCTGGAAGTCCTCATCAGATCAAAGTAGGCCTGGGCCCTTGCTAAATGAGTTTAGGAGCTTTTGGTATTTTTTTGCCATAGCTCATAAACTCAGCTCCATAAAAGCCTATGTGTCAATGTACACTTAACTTTTTAGCAGAGTTTAGGAGCTGCTGCAGTTAGGTGAGCTTCAACCTCTTTCTCCTGAATGCGTAAGAAGCAAACCTTGGCAAAACCGCTAAAAAATTGCAGTGTGATTTTGGCGCGTTTTGCATTTTCCTGCAGGCGTGGTAAACATAGGCAGGGGGTACATGAAGCCCTTAAAGCACAAACACATTGAAGATCCACAATTGCAAAGTACACATACGATGGAGAAGGATGTGGTAACAAAAGATAGACAACAGACCTGGAACTTCCAGCTAATCCCCCCCAGAGCTTTTCAAATTTACCCGGGCATCCCCAATGCTGAAAAATGACTTTTTTCAAGCCTGAGAGTGTCGCCCGTGCTAAGTACCTATTCTTTATGGGTGGGGGCCTTATCAGTCATCCACTGTTGTAGAAGGACTCTATGGGTCAGGAAAACGACTATATTAAAAGCTGCTGCCATTTTTATCTTTATCTTTATCTAACAGACATAAAGTGAAACACAACTCCCATATCCTCTTGTCTACCAAGGATGGTGTCATCTTAGGGCCCTTTCACACTGGGGCGGTTTGCAGGCGCTATTGCGCTAATAATAGCGCCTGCAAACCGACCCGAAAGTGCCGCTGAGGGCTTTCACACTGGAGCGGTGCGCTAGCAGGACGGGGAAAAAAGTCCTGCTAGCAGCATCTTCGGAGCGGTGAAGGAGCGGAGTGTATACCGCTCCTTCCCCGCTCCTGCCCATTGAAATCAATGGGACAGTGCGGCTTTACCGCCGGCAAATCGCCTCTGCAGAGGCGCTTTGCGGTGGTTTTTAACTATATCTCGCTCGCTAGCGGGGGTAAAACCCCCCCCGCTAGCGGCCGAATACTGACGGTAAAGCGCCACTTACAATAGCGGCGCTTTACCGCCGACGCCGCCTCCGCCCCTGTGTGAAAGGGCCCTTAGTCTCTAGATCTGCAGTTGCCATAGTGCTGCACACACTCTTGTTGTCACCCACACTATCCCAAAGATCAGCTTACGCAAAGAACTTCCACAGCGAACAGACTTAGCCATGACTGTACTAAATGGCATGTTTGAAAACTATGGTCCCTGTGTTTGAGCTCAAGTCCAATCAGGCAGGTTGTACGTTTATGAGCTTCCTTAAGATATGTAAGGTTACTATGTTATCTAGGATAGATTTGGCAAATATGAGTGTGGCACCAGCTCGGTACTTCTATCAAGCACTCTTTTCCTATAGCCATCAAAGTAGTGTTGACTTATTGTGTGACAAATGTTTCCAAAGTCATGAGGAATAAGACTGGTATTTACACTGTGATAAAAGTCATCCCTTCATCCGTCACTTGGCAGTTCACCTGCATCACTGTATGCACAAGTATTACTGGATCTGTCATTCCAGTTCTACATACACACACTATTTCTATGGATGTTTTTACATGATTGCCTACATGCACATGAGAAAGGGATGAATAAAAAGAGATTACAGGATAACTTTGCTGTGCTTTTTCTAGGCTTTTTGTTGACGTGTACAAACAAGGCCAAGGATAAATCCAAGGGAAAAACCAAGCTTAACTTACCACCAGTATGCGTTAAAAGCAGGGTTTAGTCTTCACACATTTGCAAATCAATGCTCTGTGGCATACGCATGCATTTGTAAATGTGTTTTTTTCTCCTATCTTTTAGGTTACTCAGCTTGAGTGGTAAGAGGCTGCAATACTTGTGTTAGGACCTGATTCACCTGCTGGGGGGCACTGTGGTTCCCTGGGGCAGAAAGCTGTAGTTCCAGTTTGGGAGTTCCAGTTTGGGATAAACATAAATCTATAGTCAGACAATGAGGTTAATGAAAAAAAAATGGGCAGCCTGGATGGACCACTCAGTCTTTTTCTGCCATCGCTTTTCTATGTTTCTAAATAATATACACTGATTTGGGTTAGTTTCACCAAAGAAATGTAGCAGAATACATTCTGGCCTAAAATTATGAAGAACAATTATTAATTTGCCAAATTTTTTAACAGAAGCGAAGAAGCGTTTTTTTTTTCAAAATTGTTGTTCTTTCTTTTTTGTTTATTTGTCAAAAAAATAAAAAAATCAGTGGTGATTAAATACCACCAAGAGAAAGCTTTATTTGTGTGAACAAAATGATAAAAAAATTTGTTTGGGTACAGTATTGCATGACCGCGCAATTGTCATTCAAAGCGCGACAACACTGAAAGCTGAAAATTGGCCTGGGCAATAAGGTGGTAAAAGTGTCCTGTATTGAAGTGGTTAAATCCCTCTTGCGATACTGTAGTTTACCTCCATGTCAGTGTTTTGGTTTGTCTTGCTTGCTGCCCTATAATGTATGTCAGTTTATCCTGCTCCTGATCTAGTCCTGCACCCTGCCCTTACATCTGCTCCCATTGTTCCTGTACCCAGTCCTGATTCCCCCTTCCTTGCATCTCTGGTATTCCCTGAGACTTGTGCTTCCTATGTTGTATGTATTTTGTACATGTTGTATACAGTTAGTTTGTCGTTGTTTCTGTTACTTTGTTTTTTTATGTTCGCTGTTTGCTGGTCTGTGCATGTGTTTTTCTTTACTATTAATACATTCACTTTACTATATATCATTTGGTCTCAGTTTTCTTGTGCAGCTACACAGATCCGGTCATCTCAGCTGTTGAATCCTGGCAACCTGTAAAGGCACTGTAAACTCCCTGCCTAATCCAGTGGCATAAAATCATTGAAAATGTAATAAAACGCTGAACAAACTGCAGTGTTCCCTGGGTTAAATTAGCAGTTCACTGAATTATTTTATTGGCCGCATGAAATTTTTATTTCAAAGAACTATTCTTCATACTATGTTTCCTATTGTTAGAGCTCCTTAAGGAGGAATGTTATTGCAAGTCTTAGTTTCCTGTTATACTCTTCATTTTCTCATTCCATTACTTTCTGTAATATTTGACCATAAAATAAAACTTCAGTTTTCAAATGCTCATCTGGTGTTTATCTCCCTGGATCCCTCTCTTAATTCAGCTAGAACCTATTCTAGTGGGCGTCCCTTATGAACCATAGTCATATATATTCTTAATGGATGTAATAAACATCTACCCAGTAGAAGATGTGCCATAAACTCGCTGTGAAAGTGAAATCTATAATGTGGACAGCTAAATATAATCAAAGCACAATAATATTCAGATAAAGCTTTTTATTGAATGCATTGGGTGTCACTCACATAACTATTTCAGTCCCAATATGTTTAATAAGCCAAAGGGAAAACGAATCATCTTTCATGAGGACAGTCATTTGCATGCACCACAATAAAAACACAGTGCCCTGTAAGAACTTGCAAAGATTATGTACCTCTAAAGTTGCCCTTCATTCAGATGACTTTAATGTCTTTTCTCAAGCTTTCTGGTTAACTAAGCTAACCAAGTCCAGTCATAGTCTCAGTGAATTATATGCAATCTATGATACTTTCTTAAAGGGTATCTGTGCCTTTATAGCCCACAAAATACTGCAAACAGGTTAATACGTTGGCTGTGTTTTTTTTGTTTAAGAGCCCTTGCACACTGGGGCGGTTTGCAGGCGCTATTGCGCTAATAATAGCGCCTGCAAACCGCCCCGAAAGTGCCGCTGCTTGTATTCCAGTGTGAAAGCCCCGAGGGCTTGCACACTGGAGCGATGCGCTGGCAGGACGGTAAAAAAAGTCCTGCCAGCAGCATCTTCGGAGCGGTGAAGGAGCGGTGTGTATACCGCTCCTTTACCGCTCCTGCCCATTGAAATCAATGGGACGGCGCGGCTATACCGCCGGCAAAGCGCCTCTGCAGAGGCGCTTTGCGGTGGTACTTAACCCTTTCTCGGCCGCTAGCGGGGGGTAAAACCGCCCCGCTAGCGGCCGCATACCGACGGTAAAACGCCGCAAATAATAGCGGCGTTTTACCGCCGACGCCGCCCCCCGCCCCAGTGTGCAAGGGCTCTAATATTTTTGTGTGTTTTTAAATGGTTATGTTAAGTTCATGCTGCAATATTACCATATTATACTTTGTGAGATGATCAGTAGGAAGAATGTCCCTAACATGAGTGGTACATGGGAAATATGCCCCTTACAATGGTGGTCAGTGGGAAAAATGCCCCTTACATTAGTGATCAGTAGGAAGAACGCCACTTCCCAATGTCAGTGGGAAAAAATGCCTAGAGGCATTGGACATGGAACTATCCAGGCACAATCAGATGGGAGATCAATCAGCCACAACTCAAGAAACCCCTAGCAAACACTGGAGGAACCCTAGAGTTCCCCAGAACCCTGACTGAGAAGAGCTGCTATAGAGCATCCTGGTGGCTCTTTAACCTGTATCACTTAGTGTCATTTATCATAGCCATGGACCACAGTGGGGAGGGGATAGGCCGAAGAAAAGGCCACATTACTTACATTTAAGAATGCCTCCATTTCAGGTCTCCCAGCAAACTTTACAATGTATGTGATCATACAAACAGACATCTCTGGATGTCTGCTTTCTCTATCTCCTACCTGTTTAGCACTTTAAAATGACCACAATGTGATCTTCAAGTCTTCATATTGCAATGGAGACTCTAGGAGTCAGAGATATAAAAGAGATAATACTTTGAGTATAAAAATCTCCTCATACCACATTGGTTTTTCTCCCCAGTGTTCCTCTGTGCTATCATCTCTGTTTCCAGAATACACTACATGGTTGTCATACCTACCGCTTCCACTTTTCTGTAGCCTTATACTGCAATGGTAGCCAGCAAAGGTTACTTCCCAAATACACAAAACTCTTGAGAGACCAAATAAAGTATCCACCACCTGTAGTTTCTTTCTCTGTAACTTTATTTTTACTGATAATAACTTGTACTCTTCAAAAGTCAATTTCATCTTGTAAATTAGTCCCTTAGGGTTAGTTTTAGCATAAGGAGCAATTGGCTTGTGCTTAGAAGCATTACATTCTAGGAAAAAGAAAACAATATACCGTAGTTAATGTCTTATGTTACTTCATTTAGCTATAAAACCAAACTGGCTGCTGCCCTTGCAAAATGCCGAATTAAGTATTCAGCTCCGACCATTGAATATATATTACCAGAGACTGTACGGAAACAGGAACAAAGAGCTTCAACGGTACCACTCTATGCTTGGATCAATACAGCCAAAGTCAGGTATGAAGAAGCTTTCCTTTATGCCTGTTTGTGTCTCATTTAATTGACCACAGAGTGATAAGAATAAATAACCCAGTTAGAGTCATGTGATATGTGCAAGATGTGGTACCTTCCAGGTTTTGGCTTAAACACCTTAAAGTCATCTATAACTACATTCTTTGACAATTCAATTGAAAGTTTCATTACATGTTTTTCTCTTTTGTAAACTTTTTTTTTTATTATGCATTCCTTTTAATAGCAAAGATATATGACAGTTTAAGACTACTCGTACTAGTAATGTCATCCTAGCACAACATTCCCCATCCCAACATTGTTAGTTTTAGATAAAATGAAAATGAAAGATTAATCTTATTTTGTGTCCAGAAACAGTCAAAAGTTTTTCCTATACACCTTTCCACAACTTTTTGTCAGAATTGCTCACTTTTGCTGCTTATGTATTGACTACCTAAAGCCCCATACACACATGCCAAATGTCGGGAGACATCGGCTAGTTCAATAAAAATGGCCGACATTTGGCCCGTGTGTATGTCGGTCTGTCTGGCCGGCTTCTGTTGGACGGGGTTGAAGGAAAAAATAACTTTTAGTGTGTACCAGACATAACTTGCCTGCCTTCCTGCAAATGGCTGTGAAATTACGGTAATTGTCCAGGGATTACTTTTGCCTCTTTCCAGATACAGCTTAGCTTGGAGCTATCAAAATCTTCAGCAGTGGATAGACATCTTATAATCAACACAAGATTAGGTCTTCGTTTTAGTGATCAATGGCATAAAAATACAGCACTTGAAGAGATCCTTGAAAATGAAATGTTATTTATAACAAATATTGTGATCTGTTTTCTATTCAGAATTGGTTTTAATGCTGTACTGTATTTCTGTAATTAGCCTCACAGAGGTAT
Source organism: Aquarana catesbeiana (assembly GCF_042186555.1). Taxonomy (NCBI): domain Eukaryota; kingdom Metazoa; phylum Chordata; class Amphibia; order Anura; family Ranidae; genus Aquarana; species Aquarana catesbeiana. Next base: position 835,453,579 of record NC_133324.1, on the reverse strand, counting down.
TAAACACGTTGAAAAAAGAAGGATTCACTCAGGTGGAATCTCCCTCAGACCTGGATGGATATAAGTATTGCTTGGATGAGCACTGCCAGGATTTGCTTTTGTTTCCAACTTATCTTAAAGAAGAGCTGACCAGTATGGAAATGTTCATTGATTATAAGACTGTATTACAGGTATGCAAACGTTTATTACATATGGAATTGTATAAAGGCAAGAAGCCTAAACTATGATAAGCGTACATATGTATGTGTAGTACCTGTGTTGCAAGCTAATGTGTATACAAGGCTTGTGTATAAAGCATGTGTGTTAAGCTGTAAGTATGTATTAGGCATATGAATGACATACTAGTAAATAGTAAATAGGAATCAGCAGGCTCTAGGCAACACCACAGTGGATAGTCTTCATCTGGTATCTGAATTATACAGTAAATGCCTATTGTGATCAGGAGTGGGAGAGGAATGCCATACTTAAAGGTGAAGATATCCTTTAAGGTACATTTAGTGAATGGTTTTACTGATTCGCTAAAATTGCTGTTAACAGGTGTAACTATTTTTTATCTCCTTCAGTACATTCATTCATAACTAGATGTATTTATACACAAACCTCTTTTTTCCAGTTTTGGATAGAGTAGGAAAGGGTTAAAAGCCCTGCCAGTTTATTTTTTGCTCTCTGAGTTCTGTTGAGGAGATTTCCCTTCACTTCTGGTCCCAGAGATGCAACAGGAAGTGAGTGTAAATCTCTACAAAGTGAGGAGAATTACCTTATTAGACATTTGTCCCCAGAATAAGTGCCCCTATTGTAAAGTTTTGTGTTTCAGCTAGAGAACATGCCAGGAACAAAAGTTCAGAAAGAGTCCATAAATATATTTTATTGACATTATAGGAGACAGCCAACGTTTCGGGGTTAAAACCCCTTACCCTTCATCAAAGCTTTTGAATATTTCTGAATGTCAGGTAGACTCTGAAAATAGCTCCTGGATCAGTTGATCGAAATCAGGAGTACAGGATTTCAATTGGTGTCTTTGTCAGCAATGGGGCAGCATATTACTTTACAGTGGAACTACACTTCATCTGAGCACCACAAACCAAAAATGCTGTTTAATTAATTTTTCATATTTAAAGCAAACTCGCCCATCCATTCATATGGGTCCAGTGTGAGTCCAACAGACAACAAACTGATTTGCAAGGCCAGTGATGTTGGATTGAAATCGGAGTCTTTTACAACATTATTGGAGAGGAGAATGTTGTTCAAGTTACGTTCTATCTTGGACGACTCCTCCCACCCACTTCACAATACGCTGGTTAGTCTGTGGAGTACCATCAGTTACAGATTGTTACACCCACAATGCACCACAGAGCGACACAGGAAATCATTTTTGCCTGTGGCGATCAAGATATATAAATCTTTTCTGTGAGGACTGGAGGCTGGATCATAAACAATCTGGTTGTTTATGATCAGAATTTTGTCTTGTTTTTATAGTATGTTGGTATTGTATTGGTTATTATCTGGGGTGGCGTTAGAGAAAGTGGTGTATTATTTGTATTTGGTAGTTTGCCTGTTATTTTAATCTGTGTTATTTATTCTATGTTGTAAAAATTGTATGGATGTTTTATTTGTAGTGTAGTTTTATTTTTTTTATTTGGTGTTAATGGCTGTTATCGTAATTTTGTTGTGTTTTGCATCTTGTTCAGTCTATTGTGATCTTGTGTTGTCTTTGTTAAGTGTGTCTGTGTCATAACAATTTCCCAATTTCTCTTGGGATTATTAAAGTATTCTGTATTTTGTATGTCTCCATGCTTTATTTTGTTGAGAAATCACTTTGAGAAACACCCCCTAGCATTTATGGCTGTGGCCATCTTGAGTAAGGGCAGATGATTCATGTAGCATTTACTTTGTGGATTCCATCTGCCCTTAGCTCAGGCATGCAGACAGGAGAGGGTGTACTTAGCTGAGAAAACCCTCCTCTCATCCTCCTCTACTGAAGACTCCTGGGATGTATGATATTATTTGCCTAGGCATGGAAACCAGGAAGTAACTGAAGAAATGTAAAAAAGTCGTTTAAAACAAGCAAATATGATATGCTTTCCTATCCATTTATCCCCCACAGTCATTACCTTTTGTTTCCACTTGACCCTCCCTTCTAGATTGTAAGCTCTGATGAGCAGGGCCCTCTGATCCCTCTTGTATTGATTTGTATTGTAAGTGTACTGTCTGCCTTCATGTTGTAAAGCGCTGCGCAAACTGTTGGCGCTATATAAATCCTGTATAATAATAATAATAATTTACTAATGCTAGTAGCATAAGGATTAAAAGTAGTCAGTGTTGATTGAGCGAGTGACGTTCCACTTTAAGAACCTTTGTTCCTGGTGCTTTCTCTATCTAAAGCAATAAGCTTGACACTAATCCTTCCCCCTCAACTCAAATCTTTAAAAATAAAAAGGTTTTGGCCAGACACACACTTTAAAAAATACTTTCCATAGCTAGTTTGTATTTGAGTTAACCAGGACAGCTTAAGGTTTCCAGGTGTTTAGCTCTTCAAGAGAGCCAGAACCCTGGGCGAGGGCCCTTTATGTCTTCCACTGACAGTGACACAGACTTTGTTTGTGGTGTTGACACAAAAAAGGAATCAAGTGCAGAGGTGATTATGTTGAAAATAGTTATACTGGTCTTTGATAAAAAAGGATTACATTTACAAGTGCATGAGTGCAGCTAAACAATTAGTAACCATAAAACGATTGATTAGGCAACCCAAATGGTCATGCGTCATTCCCTACTCAGCGAATGTGGGCTGCCAGACAGTGATATTTGTCTTGGAAGCATTTTTGTCCTCTAGTTTAGGAAACCGCACATAAAAGCTGCAGAGCTCCCAGAAGAGTGTGTGTGATTTATAACTCTATTGTCCACTCTCAGGATTGTGAACACAGAGGCACAATATCAGTGCATCAGTGAGAGGGTTGCTCAGCAACATGTTTATGTCAGGCTGTTTATCACTGGAAACAGAAGCTGCCCAGTTTGGGAGCTTGATCTTTTAATCCCTAGAAGGACAATGCCAACATGAAATATATTGCCTTTCTGTGAGCGTTTTTTACTTTGAGTGCTGCATGGGCAGAGATAGTGTAGGAGTATAATAAGTCACCATGGTAACCATCATAAAGACAGAAGATATGCGTAGACCACGTACTGTATTGTCTGCAGAGACATTAACAGGTTTATGTCTTGGGAGCAAAGTTACAGACCCCCTTTTACTGCCTGCATGTCACTTCTGGCATTTATTCAATGCATTTTATAAATTGGCAAGTTAAACGTATTGTAACTAGCTAACAGATTTAACAGTTTGTTAAAATACCTCTGATAATATCAATGTAACTCCTCAAAAGTCTAAAAGTGACAATTATAAAAGGAAATAACAACCCTGCTCAGTTGTCCAGAAAATATTTCACCAAGTAGTGTGCCATTTTGACTAATACAAAGACTTATTGTGGCCAACTAGTAGCCATTGCTTTTACTCCCAAGACTTAACAGACTCAAAGAAACATCTTGCCATAGTTAGTAGTGAGTATAATTGCTTTTTAAATGCGTTTTTCATTTCCAGAAAGACATACAAACTTAGAAGGTACAGTGTCGCAGGCTTTCTGGCAAGCCTCCATTGTTTATTGAAAGGTGACGGCAGCACAAGTGGTGGAGAACACAGACCCAGGGTCCTGTACTGGAAATTTTTTTCGTTGGGACACCTTCACTTATGAACTTTTTGTTGTCACATTTTGTGTTTTAATATGCACGTATTTTTTCTAACATAATAATCACGTATGGACTTTTTTTCACTGGATGTTTTTTATCTGATCATGATCAATTATATATATATTTTACATTATTGTAAACATATATATTACATACACTTGTAATACTGTTTTATCATCCGACACTGCATTCTTATTTATACAGTGATAGCAGTTTTGATCAAGTATAAGGTACTCGACTTAGTAGTAGACAAGGAAAATGGAACCATAAAAGGAAAGATACTAGCCCAACTGATGAAGCGTTAGGGACCACAAGATGCATAGAGGATGTCAAGCAATTAAGGGAAGATCACAAATTCCAGATCACTCATGTCCATAAATAACATAAGCTTGTCTATATATCGATTACATGCTGAAACATATTCAAAACGTAAAGAGAATGAAGGTATATTTTGGGTCTTGGTGAGACATGTATGGTACTGCTGCCAGAGAGACAAGCCAAGAATGCTGAAGGAAGATAGAAATGAGGAGGAGAAAGAAGAGAGAAAAAGAGGAAGCATAAGGGAGGAGATATGTGTCCAACCATGAGGAGGAGTTGACAGGGATGAAGTTCGCCATTTCTTTAGTGATGTGTTGATTTGGATCCAGGGGTCGCAAATATTGTTATATTTTTGAGGATGTTGTGTATTCTGATTGATAGGAGCTTCATGGTTTGTACCTTTTTAATTTGGCTGAGAAGTAAAATCCCAATAAAACACATTTACGTTTTTGGTTGTACCATGAAAAAATGTGGGAAATTTCAAGGGGTATGAATATTTTTTCAAGGCACTGTACATTATATATATGTTTTCGTTGTATAGCATGCAGATGTAGGTTCTACTCACAAGGCTCCAGTTATTTTGCCGGGTGGCAGTGGGATGTTTATAGCCCAAGTGCGGCTGCCTCTTTTTCATGTATTGATGTTTAGGGAATCGAATGTGATAAGAAGAAAAGTTATAAATATCAGATAGTAATCCCTTTCTAGAAGGTACAACTTGATATATACGTTTGAACTGGGGAGGTTTTGCAAAGGTGGCAATGGTGAAAAGGAGCAAGAAAAGTGAACTGTGGGAGGAAATTTTGGCCATCAACTCTTCCTTGATTTAAAAGATAACTAAACCCAAGAACAAAAATGTATTGCATTGCAGTCCTTAGATGTGGTGACTGCATAGGTTTTTCTTGTCTGGCAAAAAAATGTTCAGCAAGTTCAGAAAATACCTGTTCATCTTTGCCAGATGTGCATTGTTCTTATCACTTCCTGTGTGATAAACTGTTAGCAAAAGAAATGTTTTCTTTCTCCCGTAATCTACTAATCTCCCCATTTCCCATGTAATACAGATGAACGAAGACCGACATATTTAAAACCCAGCCTGGATGTCAAATATGGCTCCCTCTGTAGATACAGGGGGTAGTGAATGTAGCCACCCAAAGACAGGAAGTGTGTTATTTACAGGGCAACCAGGTGAAATAAAGAGAAAAGGAAAAAAAAAAGAAAACAAATGCAGCTAGCGCATCTAATGCTGGCCATACACTATACAGAAAATCGGCCGAAAAATCGTTCATATAGACACTTCGTTCGTTTTTCGGCAAGTTAATGGGCACAAATCGATAATCGTTTGTGACGTTTTTGTGGAAAAAAAACGAACGGCAAGTTTGGAAATTTTCTGCCGAACGTACGATAAATTGCAAGTTTAATGCGTTCTTTGTCCGTGAAAAAACGAATGGTTGCTACTGCGCATGGTTGAAAATAATTTAACCCGGAAGGGAAATATTCGTGTCAAATACGTTCGCGTCCAAACGTCATGACCAATCGTCAACACCAACTATATAAAGGCCCGCACACACGATCGGACTTTTTGACAACAAACATGCAAATTAGCAGTTCTGGAGCAACATCTGACCGTGTGTACGCTCCATCGGACAAATTATTTTTTAATTTGGACTTTTGTTGGCTACGAACGGACAAACTTTCTGTCAACAAAACTCCGATCGTGTGTGCACAAAATACCATCGGACTTTAGTCCAAAGTACAAACACGCATGGTCGGAAGCAAGGACCATCACGAATTTTTAATGGCTTAAGAATAAATCTGCTTTGCTGGTTATACTGACAGAGTACAGACAAACATATTTTAGTTAGGATTTGTGTTCTAGTGATATCAATCCTTTTTTTTGTTTTTTTTTTTAAGGCCATTTTGCTTATTGTGCATTCACAACATAAATAAACTTACAAAATTATTAGACATGTTCTCTGTCCTCACAATTAAAAATTAGAATTTCAAAAGAAAAAGAGCAAACGATACACATCAAAAGAAAAAATATATCTTATTAAATCATACTGAAATCAAAAAATTCAACCTGCTAAATTATTAGCCCCTAAACTCCCCACACCAGTGGCCTTGTTGTGGATCCTTGGGGCTGCTTTTGCCACTGACCACCATGCTGCTCAGGTGGGTGGGCTTGCTGGGGTGGGTAGGTTTGTTGTGGAGGAGTGTTGTTCAAATGACACACATGAGATTTAGTGGTTAGCTCTTGTTTCCTGGCCTTGCTGAAGAGCTGGATGATTAGAGCCTCACATAGCTCCCTTTGATCTGCGTCAAGCTCACGGAGCTTACTAGCATTAAAACTGCCAAACCCTTCAGCACTATCGGGTGCTGTGTTTATCAGAGAGGTAGCCCTAGTTAAGAACTCAGCTGTGGCCTCATCCAGATGTTGGCTCTTCCTGGCCCTTTTTTTGGGAGGACGCAGGGGAGGGATCCTGCACTCAGTTGTTGTCTGGCTGCTGGGCCCAGGCTCTTCTTGGCTCTAAAGTTCCTGTGTGTGTAAAAACAACATCATTTTAATTTTTGGACATCATTCATCAACAATTTTCATGTCATGACTTTTTAATTTGTAATGTGTCCAAATAGGAAAGAAGATCATTCTGACTCCAGCATTTCTCATTCTTGTCCTAATCCTTTTTGGCCACTGCTGTCTATTGATATGGGACTCACTTTTTGAACCCAAAAAAATTACTATGCATTCAGGGTCGTAACTACCACCATATTGACCCATGCGGGCGCTATGGGGCCCGCAGCCGAGTGGGGCCCAGTGAGGATAAGAGCACCGCCGGCACAGTCTACCAGCCAGAGGAAGAGAGAGGAAAGGAAGAGGCGAGCTGTCTGTATCAGCAGAGCTGAATTGCCCGATGTAAGAGCTTTCATTAGGACTTCCAGTGTTCCCGGGGCTCACGTCACATAGCTCCACCTTTTGGGCCAGTGCATTTGATAGAACGCCGATCCAATGCGGGACATGTGACGTCATCAAAGGCATCGGGCCAAGAGGTGGGGCTATGTGATGAGCCCCGGGAAGAGGAGAAATTCAAATGAAAGCTAGTACAGTGGCCAATCCTGCTCTCTGCTGATCTTAGTAGCTTGCCTCTTCCTCAGCATAGGTGGGGCTGTATGGTGCACAGGCAGACCAGGCTGTATTGGGCACAGGTCATGCTGTATGTGGCACAGGTCACGCTGCATTGACAGTAGGGCAGCTGTGGGGGGGTGGGGGGGGGGGCTGTTTGCAGTGTGCCCCATACAACATTTTCTAATTTGCCAACCTATAAAAGTCTATGGTAGAATTCCAAAGTGATCATTTTAAGAGATAATATGCAAGCTAATTGCCATTAGGGATGAGACCAACACCCCCCTGTTAGTTTTGCAACAGAACATTTGAACAGGCCAAAAATTGATTTTAACACGTGAACACCATTAAAGTCTAATGGAGTTGAACATGAATAATTATAAGTGGTAATTTTAAAGGCTTATATTCATGGTATTGCCAAAAAAAGTGTTTGGTGACCTGGGTCCTGCCCCAGGAGACATGTATGAATGGACAGAAAAGTTTACAAAACACCCATTTTTTCATGAACAGTGATTTTAATAATGAATAAAGTCAAACAATAAAAGTGTAATATTCCTTTAAATTTAGTACCATGGGGGGGTGTCTATAGTATGCCTGTAAAGGGGCGCATGTTTCCCCTGTTTAAAACAGTCAGAGAGCAAAATGACATTTCAAATTAAAAAATGTCATTAAAAATTATGAACGGTAGCGACAGAATTTTGAACCAGCTTCTTTTCGCGGGGACTCTCGGATTGCCTTTGTCTCGCACACAAACAGAACGTAATCTTACATCACACGCTCGTTCGATTGATATACACTATCTAGGCGTGAAAACTCCGCTACCCGAACGGCATCACGCATTCGTTCGTACCGCGTGTTAACTTGGCATAGACGGCGCATGCCTGAAATTCTGCCCCTGACGTTCTTTTTCTTGAATATTGCCCGCCCCTTTTCTCTTCGGTGCGTAGTGAGGAGCAAACATGGCGGAGACACATGTGTCAGAATACAGATCCAGGAAGGCCACCAACATGTCATTTGAGGAGATGGTGGAGATGGTTTCAATCTTGAAAAAGCAAGATTACGATGGGAAACATGGCCCATATGCCCATCCCAATTTGGTAAAGGACAAAATCCTGACTGATGTGGTGAAGGCCTTGGAGCAGAAGTTTGGGGTCCATAGAAAGAAGGACCAGCTGAGGAAGCGCTGGTCTGACTTGAAAAACAGGGAGCCAGATCAGTACCTCAAAATAAGGAAGGAACTTCGAAAAAGTAAGTACTTGTGTGTCCCATTTATGATTCTTCACTTGCCTGCTTCTCCATGTGCTTTTCTGGACTGTTATACTGAATGTTCGTAGGTGTTAAATAACGTTCGCGGGTAGGAAATAACGTTCGTAAAGACCAACAGTGATCGTTTGCCAATGAATACGACTTTTTTAAACTGATATAGGCTTATGACTGTTTTGGTCATGATCATTTATGTGATTGAACGAATTTAAAAGACATTGTTGTCTAGATGTCTTTGAAATTTTAATTAATTGATAAATAGATTCAGTGGAATGTAAGGAGAGGACACAGCAGCTGGTTACACATCTGGACTCAGGAGCACTAGTGTGGGACACCATAAAAACTTGGCACAAAAAGGTAAGTATTGAATTTGGGGTCAAAGGTCTTTTTAATCATAACCAATGAGTAAAGGGACAGGGGATTATAGCGGTGCTAAAGTATTCCAGGTGAATAAGAGAAAAGAATGTCAAATTAAAAACTTTTTATTTCACAATATTAAATACATAGAGAGAGCAATAAAATGGTTAACAACCAAGAAGCATAGATATTGCGTGCAACCCAAATGCGGTAGGGTAGGCTGGATGGAGAAGGCCATCAAAGAAAGGGCTCGGTTTCATGTCTTCAACTTGGTTCTCTTCCTAAACAGACAATTGTACACCACTTGAAAGCAATGTTTCATATTCCTATTTCGGGCCATAAATATCTGTGTGCTAAGTATACCTTTTTTTAATTGTTCATAGGGAATCAAAGACGCAGACAACAGGGTCAACAGGACCCCCAACCTCGCCGGGACCACCAACATCTCCGGGAGCCACAACCTCGCCGGGAGCCACAACATGGCCGGGAGCCACAACATCGCCGGGACCCCCAACCTGAACCCAGCACCAGCATCACACATGATGAAAGAGAGGTGGGGGAAGTGGGAGCCTGTACCTCACCAGGTGAGTGTCTGACACCCCAGCTTCAGGTAATCTATGTATGCCTGCATATTTCTAAATACATGTTTTTCTCACTTTTTTAGGTGATGTTCTGGTTGTGGAAGAGCCACCTGACCACTTTACAGCAGACAGCGCCCAAAGGCTCATAGCTCAGATCATGTTATGGAATGGCGAAATAGATGCCATGAGAGCTCGTCTTAACACAATGCAGCAGGAAATGAAGGACATGATAGATGTTTTGGGTAGAATCTAAACACTTTTGACGTCCATAAACATCTATCATGTTCTTCATTTCCTGCTGCATGATTATGTCCAAATTATTGTTTCTGTTTGTTAATTCAAAAAAAAAAAAAAAATTTTTTTTAAATTTTCTAAACTAATCAACAAAATTTTCCAAAAAAAATAATGACCAAAAAAATGAAAAAAAAATAATGATATAAAAATTAAAAAAAAAAAAAAAATTATTATCAAAAAATAATTACACACAAAATATAAAAAAAATATAAAAAAAAAATTCCCAAAAAAATTTACATATTTTGCTAATGTTGAACTTTGTAAGTTCGTGGTTGTCATACAAGTTCAGTTTGATAATATGCCTGTTTGTACAAAGAAAAAAACGCACAGGAATGTGCACATATAAAAACATTTTTGAAAAAAAACAATGTGTGTTTTTTTATTTCAGTGCTCAATACCAGTATATTTGTTAAGTTGCTGTGGTTACATTGACAGTGTACTCTAAAATGTGTGTAGCTGAGACACAGCACAATATAATAGTTAGCTCAAAGTGAGATTGTCACCTCATGTTGCACATCAGGTTGGTTTGCACTAGTGGCAAAAATTAAAAAGATCAAGGCTATTTGCAAAGCTAGTAAACAGACAACAGTATTTCCTTGAAAATCTCATTTTATTTGGAAGTAAAATAATTAATCAGCAAGTAAAAAAGTAGTCCATATATTGTTCACTGACAAGACGGGCATTCTGGGAGCCCAAACCAGCACATGCACTTGCCATAGCTGGCATCACAGCCTATTGAGCTGGTCGGGAAAAAGGCTCATCACTTTTCTCTGAGGCAATGTAGCCTCATCTGCCCCAAAGACAAAATTTAGTACCTCAATATTGTCCAGAGCATTTGGAAAAATTAAGGTCCCTTTTTGTATACGATCCTAAAATTCAGTACGTATCATCACATCTCCGTCAGAGTGGCGTCCATTCATCCCAACATCCAAAAAAGGCTAAATTCAAATTATATGCTCCCTCACCCCCTCTGGTGGCACATTCCTAAACTTTAAGGGGGGGGGAGTTGAATTGGTAGCTGGTTTTGACAAGTAAACCTCTACACTTCCATGAGAGCTAAATGCATGAAAAATTAATTATTATTTTGCCTGACCATCTATCTTTTTTTTTTTTTTTTTGGAAAGAATTTTTATTGCGCACATATCATAATAAAATAATAAAGAGACAGTACAATGGTTTAGGATTACAATTTCCAACCAGACATAAGTAAAAAATTATATGTTCATCACAGTTTTTATCACAAATGAATAAATCCGTCTCTTTCTCTTTTTTTTCCAATATAATTGTGCATTTTCTTTATAACAACAAAGAACCAGCAAAGAGAGGGGAGAACCCCCCCCCCCCCCCCCCCCCGCTCTAATAGAGAAAGAAAAAATAAGAAAAAGGAGAGGAGAACCTCCCGTAACAGTGAAACCAAACTCATTTCCCCCCTGAGATGTCCGCACTCGGTGCTTCCCAAACTAGTCAAGAAAAAAAAACACATGTTCCAAACTCCGCAAGAGAAAAAGGGAACCCACTCCCCCCTCCCCTCACCATTAGGGAATTGAGAATATAAAAACAGCAGCCCTTACTGTCTCCCATTCAATGTCTCTCCTTCATCCAATGTGTTTTTCGAATCCACCCATCTAAACCAAACCTTCCTAAATTTTTTGGGAGCTCCCCTAGCTTCATATGTCATTTTGTACATCAGGATATCCGCATTAACTATTTTTATCCACATTCCCAATGTCAGCTGTTCTTCATAAATCCAGCGTCTAGCAATAAGTTTCCGCACCCCGAAATATAGGATCCTAAGGAATAACTTAGTATATGTATTCATCTCTTCCTGGTCAAAGACCCCCAGGAGACAACGTAAAGGTGAGCAAATGTTGGGTAAGGCGAATTTATCGCAAATAAATTCAGTTACTTGCGACCACAGTGGCCTTACCTTCCTACACTCCCAAACCATATGTATGAAAGTTCCCTCTGTCTCCCTGCACTTATGACAGAGGGCTGTTTCTTTTCTTTGCATGTGGTATAGTCTAACAGGAGTATAATATTGTTGATGGAGGTACCTAAACTGAATCATTTTGTCTGTGGAGGAGATAACAGTCACCACATACGTATCTAGTACCTCCTGCCACTGCTCTTCCGACAACTCCGGGACAACCACTACCCATCGCTGCTTGGCTCTAGCTGTCATTGTCTTTATTCCTGGTCCCACCCCCCCATAATATCTAGAGATTCGCCCCGATGGTTCGGGGTCCATCACAGCCTTCTCCAAATCCGTATTCTGGACCAAAATTGTATCCCCCCCAAACTGCACTCTCGCTGCATGTGTCAACTGCATATATCGATACGCCCATGTTTTGGGTACATTAAACTGGACTCTCAATTGATCAAAGGTGGCCAGCCGATCGTTCTGACAAATCTGATGTAGGTATTTAATACCAAATTTCGCCCAGGTTTTTTGCCCATCTGGTAGTTTCAAAAATTCCCCCAGGGACTCGTTGTACCATAGCGGACTATTCGGGGACATTGCCAATGGCGTATCTTTTCGCCATTGGGAACATATGTGAAATACTTTCCCAGGAAGTGCCAGGACTGATCCTATCTTCCTTCCCGGAATGCCCTTTCTATAGAGTATATTCAGGAGTGTTTCCTGAGAGGTAGCCAATGCCGCCTCAAGCAAGGTAGTGGCATTGGGTTCCTGTGGGAACATTCTCCAGTGCAAGAAAACTAATTGGGAAGCCATAAAATATGAGCGCAAATCTGGAAGTGCCAACCCTCCCATTGTGACCGGAAGTTTTAGTATTGCCAGGGACACTCTAGGCGCTTTGGCCCCCCAGAGTAACCCCACAACAATTGTGTCAATATGTTTAAATATCCGTAACGGCACAAAAACAGGGGAGTTCGAGAGAATGTAAAGAAACTTGGGCAGGAAAATCATTTTAAATAGATTTATCCTGCCCAACAAACTAAGCGGCAGGTTCCTCCATCTCTGTACCCTCTCTCGAAAATTTCCCACAATGGGTGACAGGTTATTTTCCAGATACCTAGAAATGGGAAGCTGGACCTCCACCCCCAAGTACCTGAAAGAGGTGGATAGTGGGATAGGACAATCCGAAGGAACCACCACTTCTTTATCAATAGGGAATAGAGAGGATTTCTTCCAATTTATACGGAAACCAGAGTAATCCCCGAAATCCTGTATCAATTGAAAGGCTGTCGAGAGTGAAGGTCCCGGGTCCTGCAGGTATAGCAGCATGTCATCTGCATACAGAGACACTCTTTCCTCAAATTCCCCAATCCTCAGTCCAGTTAAAGCTGTGGTGGATCTTAATTTGACTGCCAGAGGCTCAATTGCCAGGGCAAATAGGAGGGGCGAAAGGGGACACCCCTGCCTAGTGCCCCGGAATATTGGGAAAGGGTCCGAGATAATGCCATTGATCCTTAGTCTAATCAAGGGATCCGTATATAAGAGCCGTACCCATGAAACAAAAATGGGGCCAAAGCCAAATGACTCCAGGAGGTGAAATAGATAAGGCCACTCCACAGAGTCAAAGGCCTTCTTAGTGTCTAAAGAAGCCACCATTCTGGTCCCAGAGTTGTCGTGAGTTGTCTGGAGGTTTAAGAAGAGTCTTCTAATATTCATATGTGCACAGCGGCCCTGTATAAATCCTGTTTGATCTGCGTTGACTAGCTTCGTGATGACCGTTTGTAATCTACTTGCAAGAACTTTGGCCAGAATTTTTGTGTCAACGTTCATCAACGAAATCGGCCGGTAGGAGTCACATTCTCGGGGATCCTTCCCCCCTTTGGGGATCAGGACCACCAAGGCCTCTCGCATTGACGGAGGTAGTCTACCGTCCGACTTCGCCGCATCAAACACCTTTAGTAACCGAGGGGCTAATCCATATCGAAAGGTATAATACCACTCGGATGGGAGACCGTCCAACCCCGGGGATTTCCTTGGCGGGAAGGAGGCAATTGCCTTCTCCACCTCCTCCACCGTAATGTCAGTTTCCAGTGTGTTTCTGTCTTCCAAGGTTAGCGTAGGGAGATCAATGTCATTTATATAAGTCAGTAACTCCGCTGTCCCCCGAGGAGTACAAGATTTGTATAATTCAGTATAGAATTGGACAAAGATTTTTAAAATTTCAGCCGAATCCACTATGTCCAGCCTACAATTATCATATATTGACTGAATATGTACCGGCACATAATCCGGACGCGCCAAGTATGCCAGAAGCCTGCCATTCTTGTCGCCAAATTCAAATAGACGCCTGCGTTGGGCTAGGCCAAGTTTTGTGGTGCGTTCCGTAAGGAGCGTCTTGTACTCCCTGGTTCGCATGCGTGAAATCAGCAACCTCTCACTAGTGGGGTCCCTAATATATTCTGCCTCTGCAGAAATCACCTCTGTTTCCTTACTCTGTATAGTGGAAGCTAATTGCTTCTTAAACCCATGAACCTCCGCTATAAACACTCCCCTTAATGTGGCCTTAAAAGCCTCCCACTGAAGAGGAGGAGTTCCAAAACTACCATTTTCTACCCAGAACTGTTTAATGGCCTCGGAGCACTTAATTATTATATACTCCTCCTGAAGCCAACTCGCCTCCATCTTCCAGAGGCGCATACCCGGTTTCAGTCCTAAATTAAGTTCCAATAACATCGGAGAGTGGTCAGATATTGCTCTGGGTAGGTAGGAGACCTTATTGACCATACTGATTCCCTCCCCCTCCGACAGGATAGTGTCTATTCTGGAAAGAGTTTTGTGCGTTTCCGAATAGCAGGAGTACTCCCGCACCTCAGGATGATGGAACCGCCAGACATCCTTCAACCCATGAGTAGACATCCACCCTGCAAGGGGGTTTGGTGTATCAGCTTTACCCCCCAATCTATCCAAAGTTGGTACAGCCACAGAATTAAAATCCCCCAAAAGAAATATTCTCCCTTCTGCCACCTCATAAGTAGCTTGCATCATGTCATCTAGATGGATTACTGAGAAAGGAGGAGGAACATAAACATTTACAATTGTTAGCAATGTATTCATCACCTTTAGCACCAGGATAACATATCGCCCCTTAGTGTCAGTGCGAACAGCTTGTATAGTTATGGGGAGAGCTTTAGTTACCAACGTGGACACCCCCCTTGCATATGAGGAGTAGCTGGCATGATAAGCTCCAGCTATATGAGCCCTCTTAAGAGAAAGAAGCCTGGAGCCCTGAAGATGTGTTTCCTGGAATAATATTATATGGGGTTTGTACTTTTTAATGTAGTCAAATACTAGCGATCGTTTGAATTTTGCATTCAGGCCTCTGACATTCCAGGCCAAGATGTTAAGCTTTACCTCCATAGTGTAAGTGAGCTAGAAAAAATAAATAAAGAAATTTGGGGGTCATTCTCCATCTGAAATAGAGAACACAGCGAAGACAGCAGGGCTCCAAACCTCTCCTCCCACAGATAGAAATCACAGTATGCATGACTAAATGCCCCGAGTGCAGACCATCCCAGACAAATGTAAACATCACTTCCCCAGTAAACAGAAAAAAACCTCCCCTCCCCCCTCCCTGCACCCAGCCCCAACTTGCTAGGTACTTTTTTCCCATAACCTGAGTCAAAAAAATAGGCAGCAGAGATGCGACTTAAAACTGTCGCATAAAACCAGTTCCTTCACCGGAGCTCTTGAGCAAAAAAACAGTTCCCTTTGGAAAAAAGAGAAGAAAAAAAAAATAATAAAAAAACACACTTTCCTGCTATCCGGATAGGAAAATCAACTCTGTTCGTGTCCAATATATCTTCCTTTAGAGCAGTTCACAGACTCATCATCAAACCAGAGGCACAAAGCAGCATCAAGTGGTTCAATAGCAAAAGTTCTCCATGGTAGTATCTGTATATCAAGGGCTGCCTGAAGGGAGAGCTGGTAGAATAGTTTTCCAGACAGATGAACTTTAATCAACTACAAGGCTTTCCTAGAAGGCTCAAACGCATCGTATGGAGAATAAAAATAAGAAGACCGAGAAAAAAAAACAGTATTCATCACATCAGTGGTAGGGTAATCCAGAAAGATAGTGAGAGATATCATCCCTAGCCCATCTTGCCTGTCACTCCCTGTTCTTTCCGGTGGGGTGGGGATCATGGTGAACGAGAGGCCGATTTACCCCTGCGATTTCCACGTGTATCTAGCCATTCCGAAGCTTCAACGGGGTTTGTAAAAAAATATGTTTTTCCATTTTCTACTACGCGCAATTTAGCAGGATACAGCATACTGTAGATCAAGTTGAGGTCTCTCAATCTTTTCTTTACAGGTTGAAAAGAGGCCCTTTGCTTCTGTGTAGCCGCAGAGAAGTCAGGATAGACTGATATTCGATAGCCATCAAACGATAGTTCAGGGCCAGTCCTGGCCGCACGTAATATATTCTCACGGTCTCGAAAGTGGAGTACCTTCGCTATCATAGACCTGGGAGGGGCTCCTTTCGGTGGGGCTCGGCCTGGAACACGGTGCGCCCTTTCAATGGCGAATAGCTTCGTAAAAGTGCTAGGTTCCATGTGATCAGTCAGCCAGTGTTCTAGAAATTCTTCAACTCGCCTTCCTTCCACCCCTTCAGGGAACCCCACTAATCTTATGTTGTTCCTTCTCATGCGGTCTTCCATGTCGGCCATCTTTAAAGTGTGCTCAGACAGGGTCTTTTTTGTCACCTGTGCAGCCGTATCCAACGGCCTGACAACATCTTCTAGAGAGGCAATGCGACGATCTGAAACTTGCGCTTTTTCCCTTAGTTTCTGCATGTCATGTTTTAGAAAAGAAAACTCCATCTTGAGGCCTTCAAAATGATCAATCAGTTTAGTTTGGCAGCCCTGTATTGCATCCATAATCTGAGCCAGGGACGGTTCCTCCTCCCTCTCCACTTCCACTGCTGGTCTGCCCCTGACATCCTGCAGCCTGTCTAAGGATCTCCCCCTTCTCAGTGATCCACCTCTGTGGGGTTTAGGACTCACCCTAATCGGTGTGGAAGGCTGCTGTTGTGGGCTCTCCTCAGTCCTCTGTAGCGGCGGCCATTCTTCCTCCTCCTGTGAGCCGGCGCCATTTTGGGATCCCCAGGCATATCGCGCCAGTCTTTCTCCTGCCGTTTTGGGCCAGGGGGGGCCGTATTTAACCATCCCCGAAGGTTCCCGGGGGGTCCCTGCACACATCCCCTTAGAGTCTGCTAAGAATTGGGGTGCCTCTGCTCCAGGATCAGCTCAGGATCAGATATCTGTGAACGGAGCTCAGAGCTTTCCCTCCTCACATGCCGCGCGCTGGCTCCGCCCGACCATCTATCTTTAGAACATTGTCAGGCCAGTGGCCTGGTAAGAAGTGGGCAAATCCGTAAATCAGAAGGCACATTGTTCAAATCTACACACATTTTGACATACATCGGACAAAATAATAACAATGTTCGTTAATTAGGATTATTCGTTATGATAAAGTTATAAACACAGGAAGTCAGCACAGCACAGGGATGGTGTGAGCCCCTCATAATGCTAAATTCATCATAACGAACGTATCATTTTGACCTTTTGAAGGTAATCTTGCAGGCCCTTGCACTACATGCTTTGGAGAATTTAGGCAGCAATCTTACCTAAAAAAATAAGGTATACTATGTATGTGTTTTGCAAAATCAGCAGATAGAGTAGCTGTATCGGTTGACTGTTTTTTGGGTGTTTTTTTAGGGGGGGGGGGGGGATAAGTATTTGCACAACCAAAAAGGGAATCTTGCACTCTGCATGAATTTATAGGACAGGAATAAGATTGGGACACATTTTAGGGGGTGTTTGTGGTAAACCTAAAAATGAAGCAGAAAAAAATACACTTTTAAGTTACTAGGGTAGGTGTGTGTGGGCCAAGGGTAGCATGCTGGGGAGGTTAGTGAAGGAAAATATGCATGTAGGCCACCAAAAAGTTACAGCATGCATGAGGAGAAAGAGGGCATTCATTCACAGCATATTACAAAAATGGGAAGGATGGAATAATAAATTTATAAAATACTTTAGAAAAACACGAAGGTGATATTAAATACAAAAAATTACACGAATATAGTCCTTCTGCAGGACTTGGATAATAGCACTACATGTCTCAGGAATAATCTCTCCCAGAGCCTTGTGAGAGATCCAAGTGGTAAACTTGATATCCTGGGGACCCCTCCCTGTCGCCAAATAACGTAAGGTAGCTATGAGCTTTTGCTCTGCTGGAATAGCAGCCCTCATGCAGGTGTCCTGCTTCATGATATAGGGGGACAGCAAGGACAATAGTTGCTGAAAGCAGGAGTCCGTCATCCGGAGATAATTCAGAGAATCATTTGGATTATTCTCCTGCAGCTCACGCAGCAAGGGCATATGGCTAAATTGGTCACGATTAAGTAGCCAAGTTTTGGCCCAAATAATCCTCATCCTACTACTCTGACTATTCCTGGACCGGGCTAGAGTCACAGCAAGAACTGCAAGCCCATAAACAACACACTCTCTCCTAGGATTGTGTAACATGGCTGGTTGTCATACAATTTTACAAACGGTCGTAAACGCAAAGTAACGCACGAATCTGCACTGACCAAACGTATAATAATTAGAAATTAGCAGAGGGAGCCCGAAGCGTGACGCCGAAGAATTTAACGTCTTCTTTGGAAGTTTCATCCGTACGTTGTAACGTCACTACGTTCGTGTTTGTTGCCTAAACGTCAGACCGTCTGCATGCAATACAAGTTCAGAGAGACAAGGCCCTTTTTCAAAAAAAAAACAACGGGAAAGTTTGTACAAGGTCCCATCGTGTGTATGGTGCTTAACACACACTGAACAGAACGTTGTCTTGCCACTGACCAGACAAAAGGATTACACGGGCCAATACACAGAAGATTTTGAAGAACTGAAGGTAAGCAGACCAGTACAATAGTTATAGGGTATTAATTGTTAGGTGTAGTTTGGCAACTGAACAATGCAGCATTTTTTATAATTACAGGAGCAGTGGTGGACAAATTTACATCACCACATTTCCTGCCACAATTCATTGAAATGTACCGAGACCTTCCATGTCTATGGAAAGTACGCTCCAAAGTCTACTCAGATCGTCAAAAACGTAAAGAAGCGTATACTAAATTAGTGGAACTATGCACTGTTGTGTATGCAAAAGCAGATATATACTATGTGACCAAAAAAATTGCCAATCTGCGTACGATCTTCAAAAAAGAATTAAATAAAATTAATGAATCCAAAAGATCTGGTGCAGGTGCAGATGAAGTATATGTGCCATGCCTGTGGTATTTCGAGAGTCTACGTTTTCTGACTGACCAGGAGGAAGCACGACCCTCTGTGTCAAGTTTAGACAGTATCAGTGAGAATATTTCAGGAGATGAAGAAGATGGAACATTTGACGAAATGGCAGACAGTCAGGTAAAGTCAGAATATTATGTTT
Source organism: Aquarana catesbeiana (assembly GCF_042186555.1). Lineage (NCBI taxonomy): Eukaryota > Metazoa > Chordata > Amphibia > Anura > Ranidae > Aquarana > Aquarana catesbeiana. Next base: position 835,434,492 of record NC_133324.1, on the reverse strand, counting down.
TATTATACACATCTGAAACTAAAAATTGAAGAGAATACATACAAAAATCAAAGCACATGTAACTTGGTAATTTTTTTTATTTAAAGAAAAATCTTACATGACATCTGTATTTAGTAATGAAATAATATATAAATGCAGCCACTCAAATTGACATAGCATTTAGACATTGTTTTGCCAATCTACTGCTCCAGGACCCAGAAAATAGTGCATATAACCAATGCGACTCTGGCGAGCGACTTGACTGGAGAGACGTGGTGGGGCACGGCCTAGGTTTAATAAGCCTTCGGTGTCATTACGCCACTCACCAGGCGTGACATCCCCAGACAAAGTAGAAATAATAGAAAACTACTGCGCACAACCACGTTCTCAACAGATCAAGGGTACAAAAATTAGAGAAGCTGCCAACATAAGAGGTGGTCTCACCCACCCTAAGGAGTAACGTAATAAAAAATATAAATATGTGGCGCTAGTCTAAATTAGCCGCTCATCATATCTCACCAAAGAAATCTCAATGTTTCCTTAATGCACAACAAATAATGATATCTTCTCCCATTAGGGGGCAGCTAAAACAGCCAAAATATTAAATACTAATGAACATAACATAATCCTCACATTAAATCATCCTATAAATAATGAGTTCCTCAATCAGACTAAGTAAAGAAATGTGGCCAAAAATATTAAGTGGTACTAATGGGAATTCAACAATGGTTCCTCAAGCTGTGTCATGAATTGTGCTAAATTTTCCTCACCATGATGCGTAAGAATAAAATTACAAAATAAATAAATATAATGCTGAAGAATAAATACCATGCAATAATAAATAACAAAATGTGCAAATCAATATCACATAAGTGTACAGAAAGTGATCAAGTGCATAAAAGTGACAGTAGTGCAGAGCTGTGCATATACAATTTCTTTGGTGAGATATGATGAGCGGCTAATTTAGACTAGCGCCACATATTTATATTTTTTATTACGTTAATCCCCAGACAAAGTATCTTCCCGGTCCAACTGGGATTGGGGCATGTACATGGAGCTAGTACGCCGTAAGAAATTGTGTAACACACAGCAACTATGGACTATTGTGTCAATTTTTGGGGGGCTACATTTATTGCTGTGTGAAATATTCTAAAACGGTTGGCCATAATACCGAATGCGTTTTCAACTACTCGTCTAGCACGAGATAACCTATAATTAAAAATTTTTTGCTCAGGTGTCAGGTTTTTGAGGGCAAAAGGTTTTAAATATGCTCAGATAACGCAAACGCGTCATCGGCAACAAATGAGAAGTTGAGACCTTCAACTGTGTCCTCTTGGGATGGGAGATGTAGAAGTCCATTTTTTAAGTGCTGGAAAAAAGAGGTCTTCTCTATTATTCCCCCATCCGAATTTCTGCCATTTTTCCCTATGTCAACAAAAATAAATTCATACTTGGCATTGACAATTGCCATTAGGACAATACTAAAGTAGCCTTTATAATTGTAGAAGAATGAGCCAGAGTTTGCTGGGGGTATTATCCGAACATGTTTGCCGTCTATGGCACCACCACAGTTTGGAAAATTCCAATAGTCTTCAAATTGTTTGGCAGTTAATTTCCATTCCTCCACAGATGATGGCAGCTGTGCAAAGATAAAAATAAATGTTAAAAAAAATTTTAAGGCTTAATTGTCCAAAAATTATAACAATTGGCTTTATTATACAGGATCTATTTGGCAGTGAAACACAAACTGTCACATCACCACCAGTAAGCATTACCAAAAAGAGAAAGACAAAGCAAGATGCAACAGGCAACTTTCTACTACAAGCATCTGCAGCGTTAAATCAGAAGAAGGATGAATGTGATGACCTGGGTGCATTTGCAGCAAAGAAAATGCGCAGGATGTCAGAAGACCAAAAACAATTACTGGAACCATTACTCATTCAACTTCTTAATAAAGGGTTAAGGGGGGAGCTGACCACAAATACACACTAAGCTGAGCACAAAACCACACACCCACAATCATTGCAAACCACACACCCACAATCATTGCAAACCACACACCCACAATCATTGCAAACCACACACCCACAATCATTGCAAACCACACACCCACAATCATTGCAAGTACCTCAACAAATGCATCAGTGGCACGTACCATTCCCACAGCAGGATCGTCAACAAAGCAACTGGGGACATGATTATCAGTACACATCTTTGTGAATAACATACATTTGGGTTTAAATATGTTATGTTTGTCAGTTTGACATGTTATGAACTAGTTTGAGTTTACTGATATGTTTAGAGCTTCTAAAATCAAAGTTAAACAAAGCAAGCTGTACAGTGTTTGAGAGTTCAAAATAAAAGCAGTGTGTCATTACCTTTAGGTATTCCTCTTGCATGATCTTTATAATGGCTTGGCAGGTCTCTGGTATGATGCGGCCAAGTGACTGGGCAGAGATTCCGGTAGTGAACTTTAAATCTTCATAACTTCGGCCAGTTGCCAGAAAGCGAAGTGTTGCTACCAGTCTCTGCTCTGCTGGGATGCTTGGTCTTAAGACTGTGTCTTTTTTGGTAATAAGGGGTGACACTTTACTCAATAAGAGCTGAAAGGACTCATCAGGCATCCTCAGATAGTTCCGATAGTCATCTGGATTGTTTTCCTTGAGCTCTCGAACCAATCTCATATGAGAGAAGTCATCCCGGTTCTTCAGCCACTCTTTAATCCATAACCTTCGCCTTTTGATTATGGGTTCCTCTGCTTGTTGTATAGCCATCACTCCAAGCATGACTATGCCAATGGTCCTTTCATCCACATCCATATTGTAGGTAGAGGGTTCGTTCCGACGTACGCACGAACGTATGTTGCTCCTCGTCAAACACAGGAAGCCACAGTACAGAGGTCAAACACATTTTGACACTTCCTTTTATAAATTAAAAAAACGAACGAAAAAACGATACATTGCTGTTCATAAACGATTTAACGATCGAAAATCTTTACTTACCTGATGGCGTGATCGTTTGCGGTCATTAACGAACGTTCTTTTTTCGAAAATGGGTTCGGCCGATTTTCTGTATAGTGTATGGCCAGCATAAGGACTAGTAAACTGCAATATATACATTTTTGGTTTTGGGTTTAGATCACCCCTCACCCACACTCTATGATAAGTTATTGTAGCGCTTACCTTCCTTGCTTCCCTCGGCAATTCCATTTTTTATGGGAAGCTATGCAAAGTAAATGCAGAGCAGAAAAAATTTAAATCCAATTTTATTTGCAAGTGTTACAGCTTTACAAGAAAAAAACAAGCAGATAACAAATGAGGATGCAACATAAATAGCAATCTTAAGCACCTCAGTAAAAGAGCAGAAAGATGATGCATCATTTATCAGAAGAACTGCTATCTGGAATTCTATACATATTAATATTTATACAGCTCATCTGCATTAATAAAACTCTAAAAACACCAGATTCTAGTGCCATATATAGGAATCAGCCTTACTTTGTATTCCTTAAAGGGGTTGTAAACCATTGTGTTTTTTCACCTTAATGCATCCTATGAAAAAAAAAAAAAAAAAACACCTGGCAGTGGCCGCCCCCCCAGCCCCCCGTTCTTCTAACCTCAGCCCTGAAAGTTGACCCAGCGGGGACGCACTGTCCCTCTGCCTGGGTTCCCGGATCTTGATTGGATAGATTGATAGCAGCACAACCATTGGCTCCCGCTGCTGTCAATCAAATCCAATGACGCGGGGGGGGGCAGGGCCGAGTCATACATTCGGCGGCTATGAATGCCGAATGATGAACTCGGAAGCGAGCCCACAAGGTAACCCCCCCGGGAGAGCTCTTCTCCTAGGGGGTTATCTAATGTGGGGAGGAGCCGCGAAAGCCGCTGGAGGACCCCAGAAGACGAGGTTCGGGGCCACTCTGTGCAAAAGGAGCTGCACAGTGGAGGTAAGTATGGTATGTTTGTTATTTAAAAAAAACAAAAAACAAAAAAAAACAGCCCTTACAATCACTTTAAAGGCGGACCTTTCAGTAACTTTACAAACCTGCACAAAAAATACCTGTCATGTCACAATATACTGTACAGCGAAATGATAATTTTTTTTGGAAACTGTATTTATTATAATTATTTATTATAATTAAAGGATAAGTTCACCTTTGGTATTTAAAGTGTAACATGTTACTAGTTAGCACCCCCTGCTTACACCCCGATGCCCCACTGGTTCTTCTTTTTGCTTCCACTGTCACAATTTAAAATCAGTATGGCACAGCCGTGTCATTCATTCACAAGGATCTGTGAATAACTACAAGCCTTGTTTGCCATTGTGGCAGATGGACTTGTAGTTTGAATGAACTGTGGGCATGCTTAGCAGCATGCTTGTAGTTCATTTACACTGCGCTCCAGAACTGTATGCCTATACTGAGGTACGGGCAGAGAGCTCTAGGCAGTGTCTGCAGGAGTCTGACATTGCTCTGCAGACACCTAAGAAAGAAAAACATTTGGACTTATGCCCTGTACACACGACCAGTTTTCCCTTCGGAATAAACTCTGAAGGTTTTTCCGAAGGAATTCCGCTCAAGCTGTCTTGCATACACACGGTCACACCAAATTCCGACCATCCAGAACGCGGTGACGTACAACACGTACGTTGGGACTAGAAAATGGAAGTTCAATAGCCAGGAGGCAATAGCTTCCGTCTCGTACTTGCTTCAGAGCATGCGTCGTTTTTGGTATGTCGGAACAGCATGCAGACGAGCGGTTTTCCCGATAGGAATTGGTTCCGTCTGAAAAATTTAGAACATGTTCTCTTTCTAGGTCCGTCAGAATTTTCGACGTAAAAAGTCATATGGGGCATACACACAATCGGAATATACGATGAAAAGCTCTGGACTTTTTCTGTTGGGCATTCCGCTCGTGTGTACACGGCATTGGCTTTTAAACAATTTATAATCAAGAAGAGACAATCCTTGTAGCAGTAAGTGTGGCTGGGACCCAGAAGGCCTGATTTTGTAGGTGTCCTAATCTGATAAAGCATTGGAAAGAGTATTGAGCACTGAAAACAATTTGTTTTTTACCTCTCAACCTGTGTTCTTGGCTCCTTCTATACTCAGGGGCATGACAAATACAGTAATGTAATGATAGGTCCCTTTCCTTGACATACAAACCAATTGCCTAGCATTGCATGCCCCCATCATCTCATAAATTCACAAATGCCTGACACATTTCTTATTGAGAATCGTTATGAAGTTGCAATGCTTCCTTCAACCTGCAGCAGACAGATGACATCTTCTCTGCCTACGCAATGGGCAGAGAAGATGGGCAGAGAAGATCATGGGTGTAATGCCACACTCCTGCAGACTGTCTGTGTAGCTGTCTGCCCATACCAATGATACGGGCAGGCAGTTAGTGAATGACAGGAAGCTCAATAAAATACCTAGAGCGCTCATCAGCTCCCTGGTAGTTCATTGAGAACTATAAGACTTCAGCCGCAAAGGCTGTCGGTACTTGTAGTTCACCGATTCACAGGGATCTGAGAATCAATGACAGGGCTGCATGGGTGGAGCTGCGCATGGCTTCACTCTCTTTTAATTGTGAGAGCGAGTGCAGGAGGAAGATCCCTGGATCACTGTCACAAGGATGGGGGAGCGATCGGGGGGAACAGAGCTAGATGCTGAATATGTTACATGTTACACCCTAAATATGGGTGTAACATGTTCAGAAAGGTGAACTCATCCTTTAATTTAGTATGGGGTACAGGTTGGTTAAAACCCCTGTAAGTTTTCTTTATGTCTGCAATTTGTTAGGAAGTTCCTGTCCTAGAGACCAAAGCAAAGGTAAACCCCCTGTTAGATAGTTAGAACAGGTCCTCATTGGAAGATTTCCATTTCTGCTTTGTTCCAGTGACAACTGGAAAATTGTGGATTTCCCATCACTTTTTTGGGAAAGGTCACCAAGACAAACAAAAAAGGTTAAAGTGTATCTTTTACCCCTTTTTGGCCTGTTAAATATGCCATTAAAATATATGTTGGATTTTTTCTGTTAAAAAAAAAAATATCTGTTGGATAAGTGCCAAAATTATCTGTTCACCTGACCAGAAATCTGTCAAGCTCATAAGTACCTGTGCTTTTTGCAGTGTTATCTCAAGTAATGCTGTCCATACACTATACGAAAAATCGGCTGAAATTTGGTCGTTTAGACAGTTCGTTTGTTTATTCGCCCAGTTACTGGGCACAAAATCGATAATCGTTGGTATGTTTTTGAGCCTGAAAAAACATATGACAAGTTTGGAAATTTTCAGCTGAACGAATGATTGAAAGGTTATGTGCTTCCCATCCAAACTGTCTGCAAACTGTCTGCATTAGGTATATGTAAAAAAAACGAACAAAAAATGCATTCATTTATGTCCACTGAGCGATTTATCGGTCAATACATGATGGCACTATCGTTTGCGCTCACGGCTGTTCGTTTTTCGAAAATGGGTTTTTGTATAGTGTATGGCCAGCATAAGTGTTATCAGACCTCCAAAGTTCACCTCTGAGCACTACAGAATACCTACCATGTTATGGAGAAGGGGAGGTGTTCTATAGATCTAAAGCACTTCATGTTCTAGGGCTGATAATATTGTTCCGCCATAGATAACATAGGGTGAGTGAGCTGTAAACAGGTTCTTCCAAAGGTTCTGTGTGTTAAAAGTTTTTTCTTCTGCTAGACATGTGCCCTGGGTTTGATTCTTCTCAACTATGCTTATGTGTGTAAGTAATTTGTTACAATGTAGATTTATTGCACTGTGTCCTGGGTTGACCTGTTAAGCCGTTGGTTCCTTAAAAGAATGCTGCTGGTCAGGTTTTCCTGGAAGGTCATCCCCCCTACAGGCAGGGCTGCTGATAAGCCAGTACAACTAGCCCTGTTGTACTGGGCCCGGCCACCAGGGGGGGCCCAGGCAATCCTGAACAGAGTGCAGAAAAAAAAATGTATTTCTTCAACTCCCCCCATCCTCCACTTCTCCCACCTCCTCTCTCAGCAGCGGTTCAGTCGCTCTCAATGAGCACTCACTCAGGCTAAACATCTCAGAGGCGGAGCCTGACTGTGAGATCCTCCAGTTTGAGTGGGCAGGAAGGGGTTCTTCTGGTGTGCACACATGAGCTGCATTAACAATATGGTGGCAGTGGATCTGGATTCTCAGGGTACTGCAGGTTAGCCCAGTCACATTAACTGCAATTCAAAGTCTAATGTCTGTTTTTCATGTAGCACAGCTGTCCTGACTGTGAAAAATTGGGTTTTAAACTGCACTGCCCAACTTCTCACAGCAGCTACATGAAAAAGGAGATGCCATCAATTTCAGCAAACCCCACTTTTTATTACTTCTGTCTAAATTTTTAGATCACTGGTTCACACCCTGCTTGGAGCTGAATCACACAGGAACGCACTGTGCGTTCCTGTGCAATTCACATGCGGGTCTGTGCTGTGCAATTTCAAGCTCATTCATTTTGAATGGGCTAAAATTGCAAATCACCAAAAGTAGTGTATGCACTACTTTTTAAAATGCACTGCAACCAGATCACACAGTGATTCAGGGCTGGCAGGTGCAGGGCAAACACACTACGTTTGTGACCTGCATTTCAGGTGTCTTTAACTTTTTATTGACACCTGCTGCAGATCGCAAAAGCAGTGCGTTTTGCATGCAGGTTGAATTGTACAGAAATCCACAGCACATTCCTTCATAATTCAGATGCAGGTATGGTGTGAGTGAACCGGCCCTTAGACATGATATTACTTCTCATTAAAAGTTTAGAGTTTTTTTTTTTTTTTAAAGTGGGCTTAGCTGACATAAATAGCACCTCCTTTTTCATGTAGCACTGTTTGACTGTGAGAAATTGGACAGTGCAGTTTTGAACGCAGAACAGTGTCATCTGCATCCTACACACAGTCATCTTAGACTCTAATTAACCACACCCCTTTAAACCATGCCCAATAATTGAGCGTAATTTAAACCACGTCTGTTTTTCAGCTCCATGTGGTGCGTATTTTTAAATTAGCCACGCTCACAATTTAGCCTTTATGAGTATACCTTACCCTATCTGTATACCCTAGCCTGTCTGTATACCCTAGCCTCTCTGTATAGGGGTGGGCCAGGGGTGGGGGTGAAGGGACCCCGTCAGGTAGGCTGTACGGGGCCCCATGATTTCTATCAGCGACCCTGCCTACAGGTCATACCATATACATAGGGGCTCATTAGTGACCTAGAGAGAAGTTAGGAGAAAGTCTGCCAAATGTAATTAAAGTGCTATTAGTGCATGTGCATATGCGATTACAATAAATACAAAAATGAATCCAGTTGTGCAATATGTGCATACATAAAGTGCTTTCTAGTGCTTTTTACATAGATACGTGCTTCATGAAACCTGTGAAAAACATAAAAAAAACAAAAAACAATAAAGTATTTCAAGTATGTTCCCAGTGTGGGTAGTGAAGATAATTCCTCAAATAAATTCCATACAAAAGTGCTCCATATACATGCAAATAGATCACTGCAAGTCCCCGTGCAAGCTACCACCAGGGTGTGCACTCACCTGCAGATATGGACCCACTAGGTGTATACCTAGGCAGGTCTAAAAGGCTTCTGAGTCATGTAGTATCCGGGGATATGAAGACCACATCGCTGGATCCATTTTTATTTATAGACCCGATGCTGCCTTTGGCAAGAGGCTTGTAGCTAGAAGGTCCCTGGGGCGCTGGCTTAATAGCCGGTATTCACGTCAGCCAACTGTTACTATCAGAAATAAGAATATATTGACTGAACTATACAGTCTCCTGCGCAGGTTTCTCAGGTATGGGATCCCCTGTCAGTGAAATGGATTTATGCCCCAGCTTAATGGAGAGGAGAGGCGGGGGTAGCTTTGTATTCCCTATACATAGGCTCTGTTGGATTGTACCACCTCTTTGGGGAAGCCCAGTTGGGATTCCCAGTGGGGTATGGATCTTATGGACTTATGCTGCCAGTCTTGGATATAGTGCCTTTTGTTGACTATTGCTACAGATTATTGCCAGTTATGGACTCTTGCACTGAAAAAGACCCTGTAATGGACTGTACTACCTAAGCAAGATATGACCACCTCAGAGGGCACTATTCAAGGGCACTTGGATAACTTTGTGAGGAATGTGATGGAGATGCTATCAAGCACTGCTCAAATGTGTCATTTAACTACTTCAGTAAAAGATCTTTGTTGTTCATCTAAATTGCCTGATCTGGAGAAGATACATTACATGGGTCTAATGAGCAGAAAAGCTGTCCTAAAGAGGCTATATTGCTGTTTCTAAAGACTACCATGTTTGTATCAATTGCTAAAGCATCCATCCAGCCAGGAAACTGGTGACATGGCAGAGGTGACTGATGCTCTGGTAGTGAAGGAGTGTTATGCTTGGCCCACTCACTAGTGACAGGCTGCCCACATACTGGGACCGACTTTGTGGAGAGTACCTAGGGATTTAGCCTGGAGTCATGGAGAGAGATGTAGAGGGAGCCAGGGAGGAGAACAAGCATGGAGCTATGGAGAAGTATTTTTCCTGTATCCAATAGCCACATACGGAACATTGTCACTGGGAGTGGGGTGAAGGGATTGCTGAGTTGGTGGAGACCGGTACAAGCACCACAGTACCGGCTCAGAAACCGGGCGAGGAGGGCTCTCTAAAAGAAGTTGTGTCCACAGTGCATTAGTGTCAACGGAATAAGAAGTATGGCCGCGGAATACAAAGTGTTAATTGTGCAAGTGCTCTGCTAGTTTCTAAGTCCTGCGTGTCTTAATGCTGATTTAACATGATCGCTGCTCTTGCCTGTATTACAGGCATTAGCGAGTGCAGTTGCACAGTGTCCCCACTTGGGCACCTCAAGCCCCGCCCACAGAGCATTGTCACCCTAGCACAGGAAATGTACTTGCAGGATTACCAAATGAAAATAAAGGTAAATTAATGCAGCAACTGCATCAGACTAGTAAACTATAATATGTTTTTTTTGTTTTGGGTTTAGATACACTTTAATCTCCCCAGCGGAAGCAAAGACGGTGATAAAAACTGGACTGGAGTTCAAACCATTTTTTGCTGTATCTAACACTAATGCCCCGTACACACGGTCGGATTTTCCGACGGAAAATGTGTGATAGGACCTTGTTGTCGGAGATTCCGACCGTGTGTAGGTTCCATCACACATTTTCCATCGGATTTTCCGACACACAAAGTTTGAGAGCAGGATATAAAATTTTCCGACAACAAAATCCGATGTCGGAAATTCCGATCGTGTGTACACAAATCCGACACACAAACTGCCACGCATGCTCAGAATAAATAAAGAGATGAAAGCTATTGGCCACTGCCCCGTTTATAGTCCCGACGTACGTGTTTTACGCCACCGCGTTCAGAGCGATCGGATTTTCCGACAACTTTGTGTGACCGTGTGTATGCAAGACAAGTTTGAGCCAACATCCGTCAGAAAAAATAGATACACTTTAAACATTATTGAAGATTATGGAAACATACAGTATATGTAAAACAGTTGACAGATTCATAATCTTATTGGATTGTCAATATTATTATATTGTAGACTGAGTACATAGTATTAGTAAACTTTGTTTCCATAAAGGGAAAAGATATAGTCATACATAACAGATGTATCTAATTCTTCACTAGATTGGTTTTATTATTAATAGACCTGTTTTCTCCCTGTTTCCTACCCTGTCAAGGGCCCATACAGTTGAATATTTTCTGCAACACTGTGGACCTTTTTAGGGACCACACACACTTATAGCTTTGGGTATGAGGGTCTCCAGAAAGATAATAGATTTCTCTGGAGAACACAAGTGACAAAGCTCACTGCATCTTTGGGGCCCATTCGCATCATGTCCATTGGGCGGCATTTCTCAACATTTCCATTAGGACCACTTCACTCAAACTCGCTGCATTGATTTAAGCTGAGTAATAATGACACATCAATTGTACCAGAAATTGTCAAAAAAACACTCCAGCGCTAAATCCAGGGGTTTTTGCTTTTGGGGTACTTCAGTGTGCAATGCCTCTTTAGGCTGCAGGCCTCCTCAGACTGGGGAGTCTTCAACAAACTGCAAAAAGCACACAGGAGGGCGCAAACAACTTGCGCATTACCATAGACAAGTTTATTTGGACAAATGGATACTCACAGACAGATTCAAAAAGCATATATCACAATAGCTTCAGCCAGAGGTGATGTGTCCGTCATAGGACCAAACCTGATTGGATGGCTGATGCGTTTCGGGGGACAGACCCCCCTTCCTCAGAGCTAATCCAAAGTAAGCCTCAGTGGCCATTTATGTAGTCAACCTAAGGACCTCCTCTTTCAAAGGGGAGGGGGGGGAGAAGACAGGCAGGGGAGGGGGAAGTTGGATGAGATTAGCTCGGAGGAAGGGGATCTGTCCCCCGAAACGCATCAGCCATCGAAATTAGGTTTGGTCCTATGATGTGTCCGGCTGAAGCAATTGTCATATATGACTTTTGAAACTATCTGTTTGTGAGTATCCATTTGTCTTGCGTATTGAAATAAACTTGTATACGGTAATGCACAAGGTGTTTGTGCCCTCTTGTGAGTGCATGTGATCAGCACAGGGCCAATCAGCACTGTCCAGACAGAGGGTCAAGAGTCCTGCAGCCTCACAGGACAGTCAGAGTAGAATGAAAACTTCTCCTACAAGCTTTAAACAGACACTGATTGAAGTCAACAAGACTGCTATATATTGCTGATGAAAAGGTATTGAGCAGTTTATTATACCTAAAATAATTGCATTTCCATGTTCTGTGTACTGTGGGAGACCAGGTATAGTGAATGCAAGGTCCTGGGTTTAGTAACACTTCAACTTTAGTTCCATTTTAAAGAAAACAAAATAAAGCATTATGACTTCTGCTGGGGAAAGAGAACACATCAACGCTGCAGGTAAAAGAAATGGATGTCAACACACATCAACTCAATTGTGTTTAAAGCTTGTCTACACACTAAACACAATGAATGTTGCGTGATTCCAGTCTAAATGCTACTTATAAAATGAAAGGTATACTCATTCTGATAGAAGGCTCAGGGAGTATTGACACTTGTCTTTTCAAGAGATAACTGCTGCCTACTCAGAAGACACATTTGTACCCTGGGCCATGTAGCACTATGAGTACAAATATTCACTCAGGTGGACATAGTGCTGCAGGAAAATTCCATTATCTACAATCTACAGACCCTAAGAAAGTTATGATGTATCTTCTATAACTATATTTGCCATATTTGTGTTTTCTCTATAGGACAAGTCACACAGTGTTGCCGCACATAGTGTGAAAGCTTTGCACAACATGGACAGTGATATCATTGTAGCCAACCCTTATTCAGACTTTACCATCGCCCACCTCTCTGTGCTGACCAGTCACGGCATATGCAGTATATATGTATGTGGGGTTAAGTCTCAATCCAGAGATGAAGAAATGCAGGAACTCTTCAAGAACATGGAGTGTAAAAGTAGGTCCTTCACACGTACATTTCCTGAAATAAAACTATATTATGTCAGATACATATGCTACATGAACACAGCTTGATGTATATGTGCAGCAAAGTACTATATATCAGTCATAACAGCTTTCCATCACTGACACATATATTGTATTTTTACATTTTGTGCGTAGGAAGTAGGGAATGGATGCATAATTATTTTTAAACACACTCATAGCAAAATGCTAAAAAAAAATGATCTAATATGTATTTGCATGTTTCGGCAGAACCAAGCTTCTGTTAAAGTGACACTAAAAGATACCCTTATTTTTCAAAGATAATTCATACATATCTACTACTTAACGGCCCTGTAATCTATTTTTCATGAACTAGTTTTATACTGTGTTTTGTGCCTCCTTGTAATGTCCTCTGAGAGTTACCAAACCTCAACTTTTGCCCCTCACTTCCATTTATTTGAAACAAGCCATGCACATTAGTTTTGCTAATGAGTGCTGCACACTACACATCCCACAGTTCATAGTTCCTTTAGTCTATCTTGGGAACAAGCAAGAGAGGGTGGATACTCTCCTACATACAGTGGAAACATGCAGAAGGAGCATAGCCACCCTCCAACAACAACAAGTCAGATCACAACACTGAAAAAAAAAATGGAATTTGGAGGAAGCTGAGAGCAATAATTTTTTTGTTAGTTAACAATACATACTTGGATAGAATTGGTTTTATTAAACCTGAATTTAGTTTTACTGTAAAGAAAAGAAATCAGCAACCCTTTCTGTGTTAATAAAACACATACAGTAAAACCTTGGATTGCGAGCATAATTCGTTCCGGAAACATGCTTGTAATCCAAAGCACTTGTATATCAAAGCAAATTTCCCCATAAGAAATAATGGAAACTGATTCATTCCACAACCATTTATTCATAAGTCTTTCAGTATAGTCCATATAAAAAGATTATAGCAATGTGATGGGTGTGTAACCATTAAACATCCATCCACAAATGGAAGCCTCCTCAAGGGGATTAGAAGCAAAATCTAGCAGGAGCTACAATGTAGAAAAGAGACGAGAGGCGCCTCTAAGTGTAGCAATATGGTTACATTTAATGAAGGTAGAATATTTAGCAACTCACATGGTTGATGATTAAAACAGGCACATCTAAGTATGCAGGCAATTGAGGTAAAGCTGTCCACATAGACCATATTCCGCACCACCGGCTCTCATCGCTGTCAGTCTGCAATCGTGACCGAGAAGACTACCCTGCAGTAGAGCGATTTGAAAGCGAGGCTTGAAGCGCTCGTGGAGCACAGTGTGGAAGGGATGACGTTGATGGCGGTGCAGATGGTCTATGTGGACAGCTTTACCCCTGATGCCTGCATACTTAGATGCGTCTGTTTTAATCATCAACCATGTGAGTTGCTAAATGTTGTACCTTCTTTAAATGTAACCATATTGCTACACTTAGGCTCAGTTCAAACTACTGCGACTTGGGAACCGACTTGTCAGACCTCAAGTCGCCCCAAGTTGCTTGACATCAGAAATTGCATTCTAGTTATTGAGAGCCGTCTTAATGTACGCTACTGAAGTCACTCCGGCTTCAGAAAAGGTTCCTGTACTACTTCAAGGTGTCTTTTAGGCGACTTGTACCCATTGATTTCAATTGAAGTCGCCTACAAGTCGGATCTCCATCTATATTGAAGCGACTTTACAGGAAAAGAAATTAGTTTACCCAGGCAAACCCCTCCCTCCCAGAGAGCTGATTATTCTGCGATTGGCCACAGCCAAAGTCGCCTGTCCTGGAGGCAACTTTAAAGCGGGGGTCCACCTATCTATCGTTTTTTTTTTTTTTGAGTTCATTCACAAACTTTTCTTCTCAGCATTACATACTCACATATTGTGTGTAATATGTCCGCCTGTGTCAGATTTCGTCGGAAAGAATAACTTATATTATTCACTGCAGGCGGTTTCCATCTTCATTGTGGGCATTTGAAGCCCACAAGCATTCATTTCCTGGATGTGGTGAATGCTGTGCTCCCAGCATTCACCGATCGTTCCCGCACATGCTCAGTGGCATCCTGGGAAGCCTGAGACTAGCTCCCAGGAGTCTGGGAGAGGCTAGAAACACGCCTACTCCCACGGGAGGAGAACCAGGAAGTGCAAAGAAGAATAGAAAAATAAAAGGTAATTACGGCGATTAAAATTTTTTTAAACGGCATGTCAGCATCTAGGCAAGGAAGAGAATACATACAGATATTGTTCAAAATTTGGGTGGAACCCCGCTTTAAGTCGCGTTGTAAGTTGCTTAAAGTTGCCTCCAAATCGTCTTCCAAAGTTGCGCACGCTGTAAGTCGGGTTGCCCCTGTGTGAACCGAGCCTTAGAGGCGCCTCTCTTCTCTTTTATACTTTTTTTTTTATAAGTTGTGACATGACGCTACTATATCAAGACATCGCTTGTAGATCAAGTCAAAATGTATTTAAAAAATTTTTTTGCCTTGCAAAACGTTCTCAAACCAAGTTACTCTTAAACCAAGGTTTTACTGTAGTAAAGATTTCTGTTTCAGAGGAATGTGCAGTCCTTCACTAGGTGTACAGCTTGTTGTCTCAGCATGACAGTGTGTTCTAGGTGGCAGATGTGTTAGGCCTCTTTCACATGAACGATCCGTTCAGGTCCGCCTGTCAGTCTTTTAGGCGGACCTGAATGGACCCTCCATAGACCTCTATGAAGCATCGGATGTCAGCGGTGACATGTCCGCTGACATCCGACCCGCTCCGATCCGAAAAAGTGTAACGGAGGAAAAACCTACTTTTCCACTCTACGGTCCGTCACCATCCGATCCCCCATAGGGGAGAGCGGCACTCAGCGACGGACCTGTCATCTGCCCGCTCAGCGGGGATCCACGAAGCGATCCCCGCCGAGCAAGCGGATGTTCACGGGGCGGATCATCACGGATCCATCCTGTGTGAAAGGACCCTTATTTGTTCTAAGAGGTGAGTTGGCTCCTTTAAACAGTCAAGGTATTGCTTATTTCGATTTTTAAAGTAAAAACTGAGTAACATTAACATAAGGCAAGGTAAATTTTATTTTTATGCTTGCTCGTGAGCCCTTTGGTTCTCAAGGAACCCTGAGCAGCTGTTTAGTTCACTCAGTGACTCAATCCAGCTATGACTAGTTCTATTTTAACTATTAAGAAATAAGGCAATTTTGTTTTCTGAATTAATTCTAAAACCTTTAATAAATTCAGTTATACATAACATGAAAGAATCTTTGTCAAGATCTGTGTCTTTGCTAGTTACAGGAAAGGTGGGAACCTACTCCACAAAGGTATTAAATAGATGCTTTTTTTGCTTAAACACTTCAGCCCCGGAAGGATTTACCCGCTTCCTGACTAGGCCCTATTTTGCGATACGGCACTGCGTCGCTTTAACTGACAATTGCGCGGTTGTGCGACATTGTACCCAAACAAAATTTGACGTCCTTTTTTTCTATAATAAATATCCCCAAAAAATATATAAATAAACTAATCTATTCCACAGTTTAGGCCATATATGTATTCTGTAATGAATTGGCGGGTCTCGGCAATATAGTTAAAACTCATTGAAAAAAATGGCATGGGTTCCCCCCCAGTCCATTACCAGGCACATTGGTTCTGGTATGAATATTAAGGGGAACTCTAAACCAAAATTTAAAAAAAAATTGCGTGGGGGTCCCCCCAAAATCCATACAAGACCCTTCCGGTCTGGTATGGATATTAAGGGGATCCCTGTGTAACGAACACGGATGTCAGATCCCTGCCCTCCTCGCTAACTCGCGACGAAGGCCCAGCCAACCTCACACCACACTGTCACTTAGGTAACAATGCCACTCTCAGCTGCGCCCTAGCACAAAGATTTTCCAGCTTGCGGAACTACAATCTAGGTGCTAGGTGCCAACAGCCTAAGCCACTGGGCTAATTATGCAATTAACCCTTTAACTGCCACCACCCCCGTTTAGACCAAGCCGGGGGAGACTCATGATTTTAGCAATACCAATTATAATTTTAGAATAAGCGTCTGCAACACACACTGCCACCACAGACAGGTCTACTCAGAGGCCTTACTCTACAACAGTAGTGCTCTTTAAGTGGCAAGTTCATTTATAGCTTGCATTAAGAGCTTTAGAGACAAGGTTAACACTTTTCAACATAAGGGTTTATTATGAAAAGGTCAAAGTTGGTGCAAATAAAACATTTACAGAAAAAAGATGTTTCAAAGAGATAAAGACAATATACAGCCCCAAAGAAATACTTGCAATCAATGTTGGAGGGTTGATCGGAGTTCGATCGATGAGCTGAGTAATCAGTTCTCAAACTTGGCAGATGTTCCTGCTTGAATGATAAAAGGAGAACTCACCATTGTCTTGGCTTCTCCTCTTTTCTGTCAGATCAAAGGGCTGTTGACAGCGACCAGTGACCAATCATCTGGTCATCTTGTTTAGAGGTTTGGTTGCTGGGAGGTGTCTACACTCAAGACCATGTCCCAGGTACACTTTGTGATACATAATCATATCTCTGCATTTATAGTGTTTACAGACTGAAAATATCCAGATTATTGTTCAGTGTGAGATTTCCTTCAAAACATGCCATGTCTCCAATGTCTAGTTTACCTAGGAGGAATAAGGGGTACCAGTGGTTTCCCATATGACCTGACATAGGGGTGTCTGTACTTGAAATGCTACAAAGTATCTGAGGAAACTAAATATGTCCATATTATGGCTGTGCTATTATTACTTTGGAAGTTATGAAACATGCTGAAATTTCATACTTATTCCACTGTTTAAGCTTTATGTGCATTAAGGTATTTACGACCGGTATCTACTGGTTCTCTGAATTGAGAAGATGACAGTTTTACGACAGGCCTGGACATCCTGCCAGGCGACATTAGCTGTTTTTACAGACCTAGCCTGGTTCTGCTTTCTCTGTTGAGTTCCTTTTGAAGTCTAAAACTATGAATTCCTGAACACCAGGGAGGAGGGAGGGCGTTCAGATTTTTTCTGTAATGTTAAACTGTTAGCCAAGCTGTCATGGCTGCCCTAAGGTTCTCAAAGAACATGGCCACTAGCTACAGCTTGTAGTGTCCCAGTACGTGATATCGTTACACCCTGCACCAATTAAAAAAAAAATAGCATAGGGGGTCCCCCTAAAGGGAACCCTGCGCCAAAATGTAGAAAAAAATGGCGTGGGGTCCCCCTCCAAAATCCACACCAGACATGCAACCTGGCAGGCCGCAGGAAAAGAGGGGAGGGGGCGAGAGAGCACCCCCCCTCCTGAACCATACCAGGCCACATGCCCTCAACATGGGGAGGGTGCTTTGGAGTAGTCCCCCAAAGCATCTTGTCTCCATGTTGATGGGGACAAGAGCCTCATACCCACAACCCTTGCCCAGTGGTTGTGGGGGTCTGCAGGCGGGGGGCTTATCAGAATCTGAAAGCCCCCTTTAACAAGGGGACCCCCAGATCCCACCCCCCCCATTTTAATTGGTAACAAGTACACTGTACCCCTACCAATTCACAAAAAGAGTGTAAAAAATAGTAAAACTGACAGGAGACACTTTGGGGCAAGTCTTTGATTAAAAAAAAACAAAAAAAAAAGTCCCGCGATGTAGATCCACCTCACCCTCCCCGAAGGACTGAAAAAAGAAAAAAAAAACAACAGGCTCAACCTCCATAGGAGGCTCCCGCAAAGTGATGCTTCTTCTCGTTGACAGCTGTTATATAGCTGAGGGCGGGGCCACCCGGTGACATAAACGGGTGACCCCACCCCCCTCTGACGCAGAGCAGTTGCGTTTTTTCTTTTTTCAGTCCGTCGGGCAATGTGAGATGGTTCTACATTGCGGGACATTTTTATTTTTTTATTTTTTAATAAAGGACTTGTCCCAAAGTGTCATTTTGCTGTGGTTCTAAACATGGGAAAACCACTTTACAGGCATACTAAAGACATCCTCCAGGCACGATATTTAAAGGAATATTTCATTTTTATTGTTTCACTTTAAGCATTATTAAAATCACTGCTCCCGAAAAAACGGCTGTTTTTAAAACTTTTTTTCGTATTGATACATGTCCCCTGGGGCAGGACCCGGGTCCCCAAACACTTTTTATGACAATAACTTGCATATAAGCCTTTAAAATAAGCACTTTTGATTTTTCATGTTCGTGTCCCATAGACTTTAACGGTGTTTGTGTGTCCGTCCAAATTTTTTTCCTGTTCGCAGGTTCTGATGAGAACCGAACCAGAACCGAACCGGGGAGTGTTCGGCTCATCCTTAACCAGCAGCTACTACATTTGTCTGAGGTAGACTAGTGTAGTAGCTGCTGGTGTGTGCTGTTGTCATTTTGTGTTTTTGAAAATGACTGGAGCTGCTCCCCAGCAGCAAGATGCCAGCTACTATTGTAGCAATCTCCTCTGAACTAGTTGGCAGATGCAAGAGTTTGCATGTTCAGTCTTTTTTATTTGTAGAAGTAGAGCAGAGGAGGTACAGGAATGTATGGAGGGATGCAGATATTGTCTGCAGCATTCTATAGAGGCTGGGGCTGTGCATGCTGTGTGTGCTCTGTGTCTGTATCAGGGTCTTCTCCTCTGTTCATTCACTCAGAACTGTTTCATCTATGTTTAGCGTTGTTAGACAGCGGTGGAAGGGGCTAGCTATATGAGAATGCGGCTTAGGAACCACAGCACTGATTTCCATGGGGACAACTGATATGTGCACTGGGGATTTAACAACCTTCTTAACCTCTGATGAGACTTCTTTAAAGCTCCACTCAAGGTAGATTTGAAAACACTAGTGCATGTAGTTAAGCACAATAAAAAATTACATTTATTTTGAAATACAACATGTATAAGATCCTAAATCTGACTTGTATTTGCCTCTTGGAATCCACTGGACAGCAGAGGTGAGACTAGGAAAGTGAGGAGCAGCAATAGGGGCCAGTCAAGTGTGCTGCAATTTATCTATTTTCACAACTGTCTCCAGTCACAGGCTGGGGACAGAACAGTTCCCTAGCCATATTAACCAACTTTGGTTAAGAAAAGTCACAGCACCAACCTAGCTCTCCTATCAGGCAGGGCTGTGTAAACCTCAGGACTGGATGGATAGAAATACAGATCCTTTGGAGATAAAACGAGCCACTATATGTATTTAGTTGTACAGTATGTATCTGTTTGCTTGGAGTTTATCCTTAAGGGGAATTACTTTTTCCATATAGCGTCATCATATATTATGTTATTTTTATTTCACTTTCCTACACAGAGTACACCATACCAATGACTTGTACTAACTCCAGTATTTTACTTTGTAGATGTTAAAATGCTTAAAGAGAGTTTCACTGACATTGACCCTGGTGATCCAAGATTGCAAAAGGCCAGTCTTATTCTTCTGCTACCTCAGTGCTCTGGATCAGGAGTCAGCAACCCTGTGGAGTTCATTCTAGATGAGCATGGAGGTAATTATCACAATAGTATTGTTTGTGACTACTGAGACTAGAACTAGGAACCTTCTGGAGGTTTCTTTGGTAACTTTGATGGCTAATACAAGTGTGGAGAAGAAGAAAAAATGTTGCAAATATTTGGATGTGGAAAGTGATCAATGCTTGGGTTTTCAGCATAACGTCTGTAGGATAAAGGCTTGAAATAAACACATTGCTGTTGTGATTCAAGACCTTGAACGTGACTTTGTCCCCTTGCAAATGGAAGAACTTCATTTTGCCCTGGCACAGCTAAGTTTCCAGGGACTAATAGTCTCTGAGCCAGAGAAAGAGTACGTCAGGGGTTTTTATTCCAACCTACTCATGGTCCCAAAACCAAATGGCAAGGTATGTCCTATTCTCAACTTAAAGGAGCTCAGTCGGTACCTTCAGGTACAGAAGTTTTGCATTGGGTCACTTTGGACAGTAATTGCTTACTCGAAAATTGGAGATTTTCTAGCATTGGTGGATATAAAGGATGCTTATTTGCATGTCCCCTCACCAGTGTTACTTATCTTTTGCAGTATAGGGGCAACATTACCAGTTTGTGGCTCTGCCTTTTGATAGTTCAGCACCTTGAGTATTCACCAAGGTTTTAGCCTCTATTGGAATGTAGGATACCTGGATGTTTTGTTATTAAAAGAACAGTTAATGCAGAAATTGGCCACAAATATTGAGAAGATTTCAATGGATCAGCAAGGGAGTCTCGACTTTTGATCAACATAGTAGAACTCAGAGTCATTTGTCTATCCTTACAATGCTGTAATTTGCAGCTTTGGGGTTATCCTGTCAGCATCTAGTTGGGCAATAAAACTTCTGTCTTATGTGCAAGTCATTATGGAGGTACAAGAATTTATGCAGTGTACAACAAGGCATTCTACATTTTGTCTTGGTTGGAATGTTATGTTCCATTTCTCTTAGTGGTACACATTCTAGGGGTTGAGGATTGGAAGGTGGACTTATAAAGTCGCCAGCAGCTAGATCCAAGGGAATGGTCTTTACACACAGAAGTGTTTCAGCAGGTACAGTATTTTACAAGTGAGTGACTCTGGATGTGGATATGCTTACTTCTAGGTTAAAAAATAAACTGGACACACTGGTAACTGCGTGAATTCAGTTTAGTCAGATATATGTCCTTTTTCCCATCAGAGTACTGAGCAGGGTAAAGGTAGAGAACATTCCAGTAATTCTGACTGCTTCAAATTGACCAAGGAGGATATGGTACTCAGACATACCCAGGTTAGCGGTGGATTCTCCATGGGCTCTTTCATTACCTCTGGATTTACTTTCACAGGATCCAGTATTCCATCCTGCTTTACAATAGCTGGCTTTGGTTGCCCAGCTGATGAGACTATGGTGTTAAATGACAGGGTACTTTAAGACTGTCATACTGATTATTCTAGCAGCTAGAAAGCTGTCTTCTCACAGGATTTACCATGTGAAAAGGAAATTTTAGGGTTTCTTAATTCAGGGTTGGATCATTATTTGACTCTGAGTGCTATTAGAGGCCAGATTTTGGTTTTAGCTACACTTTTCCAAAAGCTGTTGTCTTTGCATTTGCTGGTAAAGACATTTGTACATAGCTCCTTCTGTAACCTTCTGTAACCTTTTGCACCACAGGACCTGAACCTAGTGCTGTCAATTCACATTAATCAAGACATCTTTTTGTTCCATCCCTGAACAGCCAAAAAAAAATGGCTTTACATTGTTTAGATATAGTTTGAGCTATAAGGGCATATCTCTGAGCAACAGCATCTTTTACTTCCTGCCGCCTGCCCACAGTAGATTTACTGTGGATGTCCAGCACAGGCAGGAAGAACAATGTACTATACCGATGTTCAAGTATTGGCTGATGCACATTTTACACATAGGGTCCTTCAGGTAGCCATTTCCCACCCACCATACTATTGCTTGGGAATGTCCTAATGATATTGATCAGAAAGCCCTATATCCTAGAATGAACAATAAAGAAAACAAGATTTTTTACTTACCTGCAAAATCCTTTTCTGGAAATGCATTACAGGACACAGGGATTCTGTCCCTTTGTGTCTGTTCTCCTATTGATTACCTCCAAACTGGGAGCTTGCTGGATTGTGGAGGGTTATATACATGACATAAGGCCAGACCGCTTCTTACTTTGAGTGTCAGTGTCCATTCACCTGAAGGTGGCAGTAATATAACCAAACAGAAATTATTTTAAAGCCATGTGTCCTGTGATAAACTTCAAAAAAGGGTTTTACAGTTAAGTCAAAAGTCTTTTTTTCTGCATCAAAGCAAAAACCAATTGTCATAAGCCCCAGAAGGAAGCTGTCTTAAACTGTTTTCGGGGTTCAATGCTAGTTACTGGTTAGCAAAGCTGCAGCTGTTTAGCTCCACTGCTAATGACTTCCCCATAAGTAAATCTGGGCATACAGTATACTGTTAGATTTTTTTTTTCATTTAGCCAACGAGGTGGATGGAGGAATCCCCTCCCAGGTGTGATGTTAAATTCTGACTGCTGCTGTCAGAATACACCAATCAGCATCTGCTGATCAAGGAATATTTTCGAACATATCCCTCCAACATTAAAGGTGCAGCTAAAGATGCTTTTATGTGCATTTGTGTTTAATGTTCCTATAAAATAAGCAAATGGATGTATTCTCTTGTACAGACACCTCTCTGCTTCAGGATCTCTCTCAAGGGTCTGTTTCAGCTGAAAGACTGAATGATCTGGCCAAACAGCAGCTGTCTGAGATGAACCATGCTATGAAATGTAGGTGATCAGTATTCTAACACTGTTTTGTTTGATGAGTGTCGATATTGTCCAAGATTACAACAAGCATATTGCCTGTCTTTTCATGTACTGGGCATTTTGAACTTAACACAATGGCACCGTACCCTGGTATCTTTAGGCTCCAGGATGCTGTATGCAGCCAACAGTTGCTGGATCTGTCCTGGTTATGTTGCATCCTGTCTTTCCTGCTCTCATCAGCTCCCTGTTGAGGTTGCTTGAAAATGAAAATTCCAGTCAAATCCTAACTACTCTTAAAAATACTCCATTACTCCTCCTAGCACCTACTCTGACTAACCTGCAAGAGATACTATATATATACACTCCCTTTTTCTGGCCCCTCCAGTCTAGTCACTTAATCAGCTTCCTTCTGTCAGCCAGCACCAGCTGCAGGGGAGAGAAGGGAGCACAAACTAGTAAGCCTATGGGTGATGTCACCACTCAGGCAATAACAGCCATTGTCGAGCGCTCTCTCATCTCCCATATAGCCACCGCCTTTTGACACTCGGGAGATCCTCTGATAGGACTGGAGCAGCCTGACACGGCTTAGTCAAAATAGGTTTTAGGTGGGGGAAGGGGACATTTTTAAGAGCAGTTAGGGTTTGACTGGAATTCTGCTTTAACTGACATTATCTTATTTATTACAGTAAAAGGTCTTCTGCTTATTTATTGTGTCTTCTCCTTCCAGTTAATAAAGTTCATACTATTGTATACTGTACACGCTCAGCATATCAAGAGGAGAATGAAAATGTCATCAGCCAGGCCCTTCAGTTCAAGATGGATGGAACCAAAGTGCAGCCATACAGGTAAAACATTGTTAGCACCTGCATGTGTTATTTTGATTATTTCACCAAAACTCACTTTTAAATCAAGGATAAACGTTTCTGCTAGTTATTATATTCCATACTGGGCAAGGAAATTTAGGGTAGGACCCAACAAGCACAAGTCAGCCAGGGCTGAGACTGTTCGCCAGGGGGAGGGTACACAGGGCACTATGGGTGGGTTCCTAAATTCAACTACTGTAAATTTGCCTAAAATTTACCTGTTGGAGTAACAACGAATTCATTAGGTATAAGTACCTTCCAAGAATAGATGACTTTGGCTTCATATTTTACTAAAGACCACAAGGCACTGAGCTCTTTGGGCAATTTGTGATTCTAAAACACTTATGAGATGATTAATAATCTTTTCACAATACGGTTCTGCTATTGTACTATTTTCATGATGTTTTTTTGCAGGCTGAGCCCACCTGTTATTTCAGTTTGCCCTCCAGCAGAAATAGAAACTGCGTGTGATAAATTCTTCAAAATGGAACCATCGGATAATTGCAATGGCTGTTTTCTTGCTGTCATGACAAGAGAGGTGAGAGAACTATAAATAATATTTTATAAAAACATAATAAAACTTGGTGTGTTTGTGTGTGTGTGTGTATATATATATATATATATATATATATATATATATATATATATATATCTCTCACAAAAGTGAGTACACCCCTCACATTTAAAAGTAGTGAGTGTACAGCTTGTATAACAGTGTAAATTTGCTGTCCCTTCAAAATAACGCAACACACAGCCATTAATGTCTAAACCATCGTCAACAAAAGTGAAAAAAAGTTGGGCCCAAAATGTCAATATTTTGTGTGGCCACCATTTTTTTCCAGCACTACCTTAACCCTCTTGGGCGTGGAGTTCACCAGAGCTTCACAGGATGCCACTGGAGTCCTCTTCCACTCCTCCATGACGACATCACAGAGCTGGTGGATGTTGGAGACCTTGCGCTCCTCCACCTTCCATTTGAGGATGCCCCACAGATGCTCAATAGGGTTTAGGTCTGGAGACATGCTTGGCCAGTCCATCACCTTTACCCTCAGCTTCTTTAGCAAGGCAGTGGTCCTCTTGGAGGTATGTTTGGGGTCGTTATGTTGGAATACTGCCCTGCGGCCCGGTCCGAAGGGAGGGGATCATGCTCTGCTTCAGTATGTCACATTACATGTTGGCATTCATGGTTCCCTCAATGAACTGTAGCTCTCCAGTGCCAGCAGCACTCATGCAGTCCCAGACCATGACACTCACACCACCATGCTTGACTGTAGGCAAGACACACTTGTCCTTGTACTCCTCACCTGGTTGCCGCCATACACGCTTAACACCATCTGAACCAAATAGTCTATCTTGGTCTCATCAGACCACAGGACATGGTTAAAGTAATCCATGTCCTTAGTCTGCTTGTCTTCAGCAAACTGTTTTTGGGCTTTCTTGTGCATCATCTTTAATAGAGGCTTCCTTCTGGTCAGCTCAGTTTCAGGGTCTTGGCAATCTTCTTATAGCCTAGGCCAGGGGTGTCCAAACTACGGCCCTCCAGCTGTTGCGGAACTACACTTCCCATGAGGCATTGTAAAACTCTGACATTCACAGACATGACTAGGCATGATGGGAGTTGTAGTTCCTTAACAACTGGAGGGCCATAGTTTGGACACCACTGGCCTAGGCCATCTTTATGTAGAGCAAAATTATTTTTTTCAGATTCTCGGAGAGTTCTTTGCCATGAGGTGCCATGTTGAACTTCCAGTGACCAGTATGAGAGAGTGAGAGTGATTAACACCAAATTTAACACACCTGCACCCCATTCACACCTGAGACCATGTAACACTAACGAGTCACATGACACCGGGGAGGGAAAATGGCTAATTGGGCCCAATTTGAACATTTTCACTTAGGGGTGTGCTCACTTTTGTGAGATACTGTATGTGTATAGTGGATAATCACTTTTATCGGCGGTGGGAGAGGCCCCCCCACCTCCCGCCACGCTCTGGTTCCCTCTGCTGCTTACCGGAGCCGTCGGCATCGGCGGAGGCGATCGGATCTTCACCCTTGCTGGGCATGGAGACAAATGAGGGGAAGATGGCCCCCACCCGTCTCCATAACATTGCAGGATGGAAGCAAAGTCAAAACTTCACTTCCACCCATAGCTCTTAAAGGGCCATTTAAAAAAAAAATTTAAATGACAATTTTTTTATTTATTGCATTTTAGTGTAAATATGAGATCTAAGGACCCCAGATCTCATATTTAAGAGGTCCTGACATGCTTTTTTTCTATTACAAGGGATGTTTACATTCCTTGTACTAGGAATAAGAGTGACAGAATTTTTTTTTTTTTTTTTAAAGACAGTGTAAAAATAAAAGGTAAAATAAATAAGAAAAACATTTTTTTTTTAAACGCGCCCAAGCTCGCGTGCAGAAGCGAACGCATACGTGAGTGGTGCCAGCATATAAAAACAGTGTTCAAACCACACATATGAGGTATCTCCGTGATCAGTAGAGCGAGAGCAATAATTCTAGCCCTCGACCTCCTCTGCAACTTAAAACATGCAACCTGTAGATCTTTTTAAACTTCGCCTATGGAGATTTTTAAGAGTAAAAGTTTGTCGCCATTCCACGAGCAGGCGCAATTTTGAAGCGTGACATGTTGGGTATCAATTTACTTGGCATAACATTATCTTTCACAATATAAAAAAAAATTGGGCTAACTTTACTGTTGTCCTTTTTTTTAATTAAAAAAAAGTGTACTTTTTCCAAAAAAAGTGCGCTTGTAAGACCATTGCACAAATACGGTGCGACAGAAAGTATTGCAACAACCGCCATTTTATTCTCTAGGGTGTTAGAAAAAAAATGTATGTTTGGGGTTCTAAGTAATTTTCTAGCAAAAAAAATGTTTTTAACTTGTAAACAACACATCTCAAAAAGAGGCTCGGTCCTTAAGTGGTTACTGTAATAAAGTCACTGGTTCCAAAAAAAAGTATAAAAAATGTCAGGTGTCGGATCTATCCGCCGCAATGCCTCAGTCCTGCTAAAAAATCCCTGATCGCCTCCATTACTAGTAAAAAAAATAATAATAATAAAAATGCCATAAATCTATCCCCTATTTTGTAGAAGCGATAACTTTTGCGCAAACCAATCAATATACACTTATTGGGGCTTTTTTTTACCAAAAATATGTAGCAAAATACATATCAGCCTAAACTGATGAATACACATTTTTTTGTTTTTTAAAATTGTTTTGAGAAAGTAAAAAAAAAAAATTTTTTTTTGTTTTTTATTGTATTTTTGTAGCCCTTATTTATTGTAAGAGAAGACTACAAGAAGTGAAATTGTGTTTTTGTTTCATCCCTAACAAGAACCTTCTATATAGTACTAACATGCCTGCAGTCATTAGGAGGCTAGTAATAAATACCAAGGAAGTCCTGAGAGGGGGAAAGATTCTGTGGTCCTCTGGTGTCTATTATTTATATTTATAAGCTGACACACAAATTGAAATATTCTATATGGAAGAGGAAGCTGTTTCTTTTTTTTTTTTTTGCTTGGATGTTTTATTCTAGCCGAACCCAATACAGGACATGCATAATTTAAGATGTTGACAGGATTATTTTAATATGTTTTGTAGAAAATAGTTTCTAAGCTGTTGGCATATTTCCCGAAAGGTCTATCTGACAGGTTCAGTTGGTTCATTTTGCTGAAAATTGTTTATAATTTTAGCAAATAATATATTATATATGGCGCACATCCAAAAGGGACTTTTAGTCGTTAATAAAGAAAAATCATAAGGGATCTCTAAAAATGATATGCATTGCATTTTTTGTGTCAATTAAAACTTACAGTATCAATACTTAGGAAGCATTCACATTTTTTAGGCTTTTGCGGTGCCTTAAAAGAGAAGTAAAGGATTTTTTTTTTTATTGTTAATACTTACCTAGGTGGATGCAGCATGGGTCCAATGCTGTATCTGTCCCCTAGCGCCTCCACATTGAGAACCGAGTGATCGACCACCGCCGATCGCTCGGTTTTCAGAGCTCCATGAGCAGAGAGCTGCAGACTGTCAGTCACAGTCAGTCTGGGGCTCGCTGAGAGGCTGAGCCCAGGTGTCAGTCCGGGCACCTGGCAGATCCAGACTCCGTGGTCAGGATGACGCGGTACCGGGACTGACATCCGTGACGTCAGCAGAGAGCGGACTTCAGTCCACTCTCTGCTGAAATTGGGTCACATGAGTGCAAAACGAGCTGCACTCCTGTGATCCATAGAAGCACAACCAAACGAGTTTTGGCTATACTTCTCCTTTAATGCTCATGCATTATTGCACAAGCATTATGGTAGTGCATTTAATATTAATGTCCTGCACATGGCCCAAAAATCAACCAATTTGTTTTTCTTTTAACGCAGCACCCCTCAATGTATGCTAGGTGTGTTGTGCAGATGCATTTCCCTCTACTGTAACAGTAGCGACAAGAATGTCACCACAAAATACTAGTTAATGTAGTTGATGAATTACTGTGCAGGTTTTGCCACTTGTTACCTCAATGAAATGGTTAGAATGGGTGCTAACAAACATGAATAATCTTGGGGCTTTCTCTGATTACCCAGTGCTGTGGGATGTAAAATGTTAATAACATATTGATTTTAAAGGTTAATTTGCAATACTTTTTGGGAGATCCTAGAGAACCAGTCAGAGCTGGGCTTTTGCAAAAATTCTCAATCATTTCAGTTATTAAAAATGTACAGAATTTCTGATGGATGATTTGCATTTGCCTTCATTTGCATTGTCTGTCTGATTCTTATACTGAAAGGGAGAGACTGTGCTACACAGTATGCACTGTGTGAGGCCAAAACATTGACAAGGCAGCAATCGTCCTTGCATTAGTTTTATCATGACCAGTTCTCTTAAACAATATCTGACATCAGGGCTTTTTTTCTCAGAGAATAGGTGCAGGAACTCCCCCCGTCTGAGTCACCCCTTGTCTCTGCCCCCTACCCACCTCTGACCACGTCCCTTGATTCCAACCCCTACCCCTACCCACCTACCAGTACTGCCCCTTTTAGAGAATACAAAACCAAGTATCATTTTGTGGTGCTAAATCATTTGTATGGAACATGTTAATGATAAAAAGAAAAGCAGTAAAATAGATCCCCTGCAGCCAGGAATAGAATCCCAGCAATAGATCCCCACACAACAATAGGCTCCCCCAGCAACAGTGGACTTCACCCCAACAACAATAGATTCCCTGCAGCAACAGTGAACTATCCACAACAAAATATCACACCAAGTAACAAAATATCCACCCAAGCACTATTAGACCCCCCAGCAGCAACAACAGATCTCCCAGCAGCCAGCATCAATAGATCCTTTAGCAGCCAGTAAAAATAGACCTCTCCCTCAACAGTAGCTCCCTTCCAACAACATAAGACCCCCCATCAACAATAGATTCCCCATCAGCAGCAATAGACCCTCACACAAAATCAGATCCCCACCTGTGACAATAGATCCTCCAGCAGCCAACATCAATAGACCCTCCAGCACACCCCACACCCCATTCTATTACATACATTCAGTGCTTCAGGTGCCGGAACTGCGTTCCCCCGCTTTCCCGCTGAAAAAAAGCCCTGTGTCATACATTTGGAGTTAGGGACTGAGATACATTTGTTTATATTGTTTTATATTTGAGTTGTGTGGTGATCTTAAAAGCATTGTGAAAAAAGACCGTTCAACGTATATTCAACACTTTCACCATGTTCTTATCTCCATTCTATTTAAGAAGCAGACTATTTTTTTTCTGATAACCAAGGTGACTTTCTTTACAATGTCTGCTTCCATTCTAGATGTATCCTTCTAAGTCTGTCTCCCCTCAAGATGTTTTGGCTCAGGCTGCTGCTAAGGGACTGCTTAGTGGCATTCGGGTTGCAAAATCTCCAAGAAAAAATGACAAAAAGAAGAAATCAAAAACACAAAATTATAAAACCACCCCAGCCACTTCAAATGCTCAGTCAAAGATCAATGAGTTCATAAACCGTGAAAATAATTTGATGAGCCCAAGAACACCAAAAGAACAACATAACCAAACTTCTTACAAAAACAAAAACCATACTAACACTTTACAGTTTACAAAGGCAGCAAAGCAGAGTCTCATTCCCACTGTGTCCATACCAATGAAGAATCCAGGTAACTTCTCTTTCTTGTCCAAAGATCGACAGACAAGTGCCATCAGATCAAAGCCAGAAGATAAGATGATCCCATTGAAGCCGGTCCAGATTATGCTGCCTCCAGTGACCTCTCCGTTCCAATACAGTTCTCCACCTGAGGTCAAGAACCGCAGTCCAGTCCATTATCATCACCAGCGCTGGCATTCAGGCATCAGGAGCAGTCCCCAAAATCCCTTTATTTCAACTGTACCTTTTATCGGTAAGACCAAGGAAAGCACACCATGGACCGCAGTCCAACATCCCAAGCCCTGGCATTGAACAACTGTTGTTTTGCTACTTTTTTTTTTTAATGCTTTTATTTAATACTATGACAAACATTTACGACTAATTTTTTTTGTATCTTAAATTAGTGTTTTTTTTTATGTCTTGTAGTTAGTATTCAGTTTGTATCAACTAATATTTGCATATCATTTTGTCCTTCTTTAAATAGACCAATCCATTTATCTTAAAATTGGGTTCTACCATGCTACAATGTAGTAGTACACCATAGGCGTGCACACAGAGGGTGCCTGGGCACACCCTAATCATGCTGTGCTGCGCAGATTTCTCCTGCTGCTTCACTGCAGAGAAAGAGACTGGGGAACCTTTGTCCTCAGTCACTTTCTCTTTCTCAAAAGTGAGACATCTTTCACCAAGCCCCCCCCCCCCTCGAGGCTCCTAAAAAAATGTTTAAAAAAATGATAATAAATTATTGCACAAAATAATACAAATTGTAAATAAGTTGTAATAAAAAAAAAATAATAAAAATAAACTACTGACACCGTCCAATGCTGTACTGACACCAACCTCTGCCCTACTGACATCGTCCATTACGCTACTGCCCTATATATACACACACACACATATGTGTTTTAGCTTTGAGGTGCACACTATAATGCAATAGGCTGTGCACACCTATGTAGTACACACTATCTATACTATAAATAAATTACCTAATTATTGTGCAGTAATTTTCAGGGATAAACTGTTAATGTACACTTTATTGTTACCTAAAATCCTTTGTAGGGGAATAGTCTTTTTGATGTGTTTTTTTTTAAATATTTAGGAGAACAACTAGTGTTTTCTATCAATATTATTATAATGTTACTAGCCATGTCTTTGATGACATAATCAAATATCATCAGCTCTTTTGCTACTATGAATCTTGCAGAAATACTTGTTAATACCTTGTGTGGCATTAGAGCCAGCATGACTGCCGATGGTAGGTTTCGTCATAGGCATCTTTCCTTGAAAGATACAAATCCATATATATATATATATATATATATATATATATATATATATATATATATATACATATATACATACATACAGTTTCTCACAAAAGTGATCCCCCCCCCCCACATTTTTGTAAATATTTTATTATATCTTTTCATAGGACAACATCTAGATCTTTTCAGTCGTGGATTTCTTAAAAAAGAGCATGTACAGTGCATCCGGAAAGTATTCACAGTGCTTCACATTTTCCACATTTTATTATGTTACAGCCTTATTCCAAAATGGATTAAATTCATTATTTTACTCAAAATTCCCCAAACAATACCCCATAATGACACCGGCTGTAATTGGTGCCAAAGGTGCTTTAACAAAGTATTGAGCAAAAGCTGTGAATACTTATGTACATTGGGATTTTTTAGTTTTTTATTTTTAATAAATTTGCAAAGATTTCAAACAAACTTCTTTCACGTTGTCATTATGGGGTATTGTTTGTAGAATTTTCAGAAAAATTATTAATTTAATTCATTTTGGAATAAGGCTGTAACATAACAAAATGTGAAAAAAGTGAAGCGTTGTGAATACTTTCCAGGTGCACTGTAAGCATCGATTTTAAAATATTTTTTAAAGTTATGCTATGTGAATAGGAACATAACAAATATAAGGCCGCTCGTTTTAGCTGTGCTTTACCATCCTTTTATCAGCGCTTTTCGGCTGCTAGCGGGGCGCTTTTAACCCCCGCTAGTGGCCGGAGAAAGGGTTAAAACTGCCCATGTTGTGACGCTTCCGAAGCACTTTTCATGCGCTTCCGAAGCACTTTTCATGCGCTTCCGAAGCGCGGCCCATTCGTTCCAATGGGAAGGGGCGGTGTGGGAGTGCTGTATATATGATGTGTAATGGACACAACTTTAAATACTCTGCAAGGTCCTAGCAACAGAATTTGTGGCTTACATTCGTCTCCTCTTGTAAAGTTATAATTATACTGTCACTGATTTGTCATAAAATGTAAAATACATATCTGATGTCAGTACAATTACTAATAAAAGTTCTCAAAATATATTTTAAACTGGACACCTTTCAATGTTTCTAACAAAGGAAAAGTAAATTAGAAGTAATTTTTCCCATTTTGGATTGTTAATTAAAGAGCTTGCTATATTAATACATAAGTAGAGTAGAGTAGAAAAGCATTTCTTTCACAATAAGATGTAAACTGTACCTTGCACACTTTCATGATGATAAGCCCACACAGTAAATTACTGTCCCTAATACTTGGCTTCCAATTTGATGACGACCCCCCCCGCTTATGATAAGTTCCAACTCATGCTGTTTGGAAGTTTAAGCAATCTGAGGGAGTTTGATCACTGTGGAGCCAAAAAGTTGATGATGCTGTATAAGACATGCTGGAAGGCAGGGGCGTTGCTAGGTCTGCAAAAGATCTGGGGCTAGAGCCCATAGCAGCAGACACCAACCTGAGGGTGTTGGCACATTGGTGGTAAGCAATTTTTTGCGGGCAAAGGAAGGCTGGTGTTGGCGTTTCAATCATCATGGCACCATCGTTGATATGGTGTCAGGGTGATTGAAGCGCATTGTTTCTATTGTTACATTGTAATATACAATGAAGTGGTTCAACTCACCATAATGCAGAATCAGTGGGAGCCCTGGGCTTGTCACTTGCCACTATCGCCTGTCGCCAGATGCAGCTTTTTAACTTGCCACCGTCACCTTCCACTAGATGTGGATTGTCACTTGCCACGTCACCTGCCACCATTTGCAGATTGTCACTTGCCACGTCACCTGCCACCATTTGCAGATTGGCACTTGCCACCATTTGCAGATTGTCACTTGCCATGCCAGCCAGTGCCACCAAATGTGCATTGTCGCTGCATTGGTGGCAGGCTGGCAACACTGGTCCAGTGAGGGCAGGAGAGCAGAGATGCGGGGCGGGCAGTGAGAGATGTTTGGATCACTTTTTTAGGTTATTTATCACAAATTTGCAAACTCACCCATAGAAGGGTGACAGCAGTTAGGATCACTTTATAGGGTATTTATCACAACTCTGCCTACTCTAAGGACCATCTTCCTCATAAGAGCTTATATAGGGAGGTTTGACCAAGCAGTAATTACTTATTGTACACATATCCCCTGTTTGCTGACCCCTGGGAAGAGCGACCCAAATGTGGAGAGGATTTTAAAATCACCCAATAGGGAGTGTATTCTAACTAATAATCACAGTAGCACACGTTATACTATAGTAGGACATAAATACATCTCTACCCACATTATTATCTAATTGGAGGGCAGTGCCATCTACCCCAAAACCAAACATACTTTACACAATCTATATCCCTCTTACCAGGGATCTCCAGGGGTAGGTAGCAGCCCAGGAATATTTCCTAAGCACGGATTTAACAATCATATATATGCAAGTTCTTTGCCATAAAAAGTGTATGGGGGACATGTATCAATTGGATAAAATGTTTTTAAAATGGCCATTTTTTCAGGAGCAGTGATTTTAATAATGCTTAAAGTGAAACAATAAAAATAAAAAATTCCTTTAAATATCGTGCCTGGGGGGTGTCTATAGTATGCCTGTAAAGTAGCGCATTTTTGCCGTGCTTATTACTGTACCGCAGTAAAATGAGATTTTTAAAGGAAAAAATGTCATTTAAAATTACTTGTGGCTGTAATGAATTGCCAGTTCCCAGCAATATAGAGTAAAAATCAAAGAAAAAACAGCATGGGTTCCCCCAACCAGTCCATACCAGGTCCTTGGTGTCTGGTATGGATATTAAGTGGAACTCCATGCCAAAATTTTTTAAAAAATGGGGTGGTGTTCCCCCCCAAAATCCATACCAGACCCTTATCCGAGCACACAACCTGGCAGGTCAGGAAAGGGAAGGGACGAGCGAGTGCCCCCCCCCTTCTGAACCATATCAAGCCACATGCCCTCAACATGGGGAGGGTGCTTTGAAGTCCCCCCAAAGCACCTTGTCCCCATGTTGATGGGGACAAGGGCCTCATCCCCACAACCTTGCCCGGTGGTTGTGGGGGTCTGCAGGCGTGGGGCCTATCGGAATATGGAAGCCCCCTTTAACAAGGGGGCCCCCAGATCCCGGCCCTCCCCCTATGTGAATGGGTATCAGGTACATTGTACCCCTACCCATTCACCAAAAAAAGCAGTGAAATGTGACAAAAGACAATAGCCCGTTTTTGACAATGCCTTTATTAAAAATGTCTTCTTTCCCCCGGTTCTTCCTCCATCTCCCTCCGTTCTTCCTTCGGTTTTCTCCTTCTTCCTCCAGCTTCTTCTTCCCCCGCTTCTTCCTTCATCTTCCTCCGCTTCTTCCTCCAGCTTCTTCTTCCCCCGCTTCTTCCTCCATCTTCCGCCGCTTCTTCCTCTGGTCTTCTCCATCTTCCTCCAGCTTCTTCTTCCCCCGCTTCGTCCTCCAGTCTTTCTCCTCCACTGCTCCCGCCACCAACTTGCTGAATATGAAAACAACGAACCTCCTCCGACGCTGTGGCCAGCCGATCTGTCCGCTTCCATAGCGCACATATCATATGTAACTATGGGCCGTGGCCGCCGGATGATGTCAGCAGGAGAGCCCACCCCCTTGTGACATCACTGATCCATCATGCCCCATGCGGTGAAATCACAAGGGGCGGGGTCTTGAAGTGACACATGCACCCCATCGCAGCATCGGAGGAGATTTGTTTTTTGAATGTTCAGCGGGAGTGGCGGAGGAGAAAGACCGGAGGACGAAGCAGAGGAAGAAGAAGCCGGAGGAAGAAGGAGAAGACCAGAGGAAGAAGCAGAGGAAGATGGAGGAAGAAGCGGGGGGGAGAAGTCTTCTGTCGCCATCTCTCCCGCCACCGCCTACTTCTCCCGCTGCTGTGAAAAGTTGGTCAAGTGTGAAAGGAACCTAGTGAGATTCATTGATAACCCCTTTGAATTAGGCCCCATTTGCACTTGTGCGACCAATACCTGTGTAATCTTGCGGTATATGGACCTCAAGTCGCTTCAAAGTCAAACCAAAGTAGTGCAGGGATGAATCTGACCTACTTGCAGGATGCACAAGTGAGAATAGCGCCTAATTTAAAGGTATTATCCATGAATCTCCTTTACACTGCTACGACCTGAAAGTCACACTATTTTGCTGTCTCTTTGCTGCTGCAACTTGGCTCCAACTTCTGGGAATGCCTGTGTAATATTGTGCCATAGGTACCTCAAGTCACATAAAAGTCACACCAAAGTAGTACAGGGACTACTTTGAAGTTGTTCCAACTTGAAGTAGCACAGATATGAATGATTATCATTGAGAATCATGGGGTACAACTTGTCATGCAACTCGGAGGTCCAAATTTGCTGGAAAAGTCGCCCAACTGTGAAACAAGTCATATATATTTTAATAGAAATGAGCTTTCATTTATATTTGCATAGTCCTTACTGATTTACATCAGCAGAACAAATGCAGGAAGCGATGTGTCCACATGGGCCAGAAGCAGCTGTGTGGTGATGCCAAACAAATCAATGAACCAAATCTTAGTATCACATCTGCCCCCACATTAAGTAAGCACAAGTACATATCCTACACTTACCCGGCAAATGAGCAGCACCTCCTCTTTGCTACAGTATATATGGTGCTACATTTAGCAAATGAGTTAGCAATTGGGTTTTAAGGGCCCTGCTCATAGGAGCTTACAATCTAAAATTTGTCTAAACCTTAGAGTGGACACAGCTTTACTTTCAGTGTACAATGGGTAACATTTCATACAACTACTCACCCACCAGCCCACATTTTTATCTGCAAGAATTTAGAAACATACTTAACAGTCATTATTCTTACAAAGCATTCCAACATAATATTAAAAAGGCACATATTCAAAATATAACACCCACCACCAGCCTACAATCCACACACATACATAGGTAACCATGTTCTGCTTGAAGCTGCATTTCTGTGTACATGATTAAGTAATGAGATCAAAGAGTAGAAGATTCAGCAGATTCTCCCAAACCATGTTTGCATGGTCAGACAGGAACAATACACACACGACATTGACAGCATGGCCACATAAACCCACTTTTGATGGAAAAAAAATAATTTCAGCAAACAACCAGACCTAGTTGGGCATTTATCAATATGCACAATATCATTGCTTCTCCCCCTGGCCTTCTCAGACCAAACAACCCCCCCCCCCCCCCACTGCAGCCCTTTATATAAGATAGGTTGCATTGTTAGCACACTGACACAAGCCCAATAGAAGTACAGTATCTTTCATTCTGTCTCTTCATGTATGTCTAAAGTGATTGCACCTGATGGGCAGGAACACATAATACTATTTGCAACTGTGTTAGCCCTTGGCTATGTGCATCAAATCTCCAGCTACAGGCCAAAGATCGAAGTACATTTGCATGCACATAAACAAAGCAACGGTTTTCTAAGCATATGTACCCATGCAGTGTAAACCCTACCATTTTAAATGTCCAAGTCCATGGGCATGATTAGTGCTAACAAACATTAACATCAGTCCCTGGCTGCAATGAGCTTCCAATCTAATGTCCAAAACTAACTTTCTTACATTAGAGACTATTTCGACAGGAGACAAATAAAATACCAGCATGTCTTTGGATTGTGGTGAGAAACCCACACAGGGAGAACATATAAACTTCAACACAAGCATTAGGATGTTGGGGAATTGAACCAGCAACCCCAGTGCTGCTAGATGGAATTTCTACCAATTTAGCCAGCAGGCAGTCTTGCACATGTTGTCTGCATCTCTGTTGTGTGAACCAGCCCTAAGTCCATAGCCATACACAGTGTCACAAGCAATATACAATGGAGAAGAGACGCTTGAGAGGGAATATGATTTCAATTTACAAATACTGTACTGGTGACCCCACAATAGGGAGAAAACTTTTTCGCAGAAGAGAGTTTAATAAGACTCGTAGCCACTCATTACAATTAGAAGAAAAGAGGTTTAACCTTAAACTACGTAGAGGGTTCTTTACTGTAAGAGCGGCAAGGATGTGGAATTCCCTTCCACAGGCGGTGGTCTCAGCGGGGAGCATTGATAGCTTCAAGAAACTATTAGATAATCACCTGAATGACCGCAACATACAGGGATATACAATGTAATACTGACACATAATCACACACATAGGTTGGACTTGATGGACTTGTGTCTTTTTTCAACCTCACCTACTATGTACTATGTATGACTATGTATATTGTCTGAAGTATTGGGACGCCTGCCTTTATATGCACATGAAGTATAATGGCATTCCAGTCTTAGTCCGTAGCGTTCAAAATTCATTTGGCCCACCCTTTGCAGCTATAACAGCTTCAACTCTTCTGTGAAGGCTGTCCACAAGGTTTAGGAGTATATCTATGGGAATGTTTGACCATTCTTCCATAAGTGCATTTGGAAGGTCAGGCACTGATGTTGGACAAGAAGGCCTGGCTTACAGTCTCCGCTCTAATTCATTCCCAAGGTGTTCTGTTGTGTTGAGGTCAGGACTCTGTGCAGGTCAGTCAAGTTCCACTACCCCAAACTCACTCATCCATGTCTTTATGGACCTTGCTTTGTGCACTGGTCCAAATCATTTGGTGGAGGGGGGATTATAATGTGGGGTTGTTTTTTAGGGGTTGAGCTTGGCCTCTTAGTTCCAGTGAAGGGAATTCTTAAGGCATCAGCATACCAAGACATTTTGGACAATTTCATGCTCCCAACTTTGTGGGAACAGTTTGGGGATGGCCTCTTCCTGTTCCAACATGACTGCACACCAGTGCACAAAGCAAGGTCCATAAAGACATGGATGAGCAAGTTTGGGGTGGAGGAACTTGACTGGCCTGCACAGAGTCCTGACATCAACCCAATAGAACACCTTTTGGCTGAATTAGAGCAGAGACTGCAAGCCAGGCCTTCTCATCCACCATCAGTGCCTGACCTCACAAATGCACTTCTGAAAGAATGGTCAAACATTCTCATAGACACACTAAACCTTGTGGACAGCCCTCCTAACCTTCCCAGAAGCTGTTTTAACTGCAAAGGGTGGGCCAAATCAATTTTTAACCCTACGGACTAAGACTGGGCTGCCATTAAAGTTCATGTCTGTGTGTAAAGGCAGGTGTCCCAATACTTTTGGCTAGATAGTGTATCTGGCAAGATTTACAATAGTGGTGGAACCCGCCTAAACATAAATACTACATTTAGACATAGCTTTAGGACCTGAGAGATGAGACAACTTCTCTACATGAAGCGGCATGTTTGGCATTTGAATCCAGACACTCAGGGATGCTAAGCAGACCTCTAAGCCACGTGTCACATGTAAGAACTTCCTACACATAAATACTGCATCTCTTTGGACATACATGTGATGGAATTACATTATTCAAGAGTTATTCTACTTGATTTATTCTGTGATATTTGGTGGTTCTTTGTGGGTGAGTGTAGAATAGTGATATTACCGTCAAATTTTTGGGAATTACATTTTGATTTCTGATGTTGGTACACATATCACATTTTTTTAGCTCAAATTATGATTATTTGTAAATAATAAAAAGCACAAAAATTGTGACTCATTTTAAATTTGCATCAGCAAAGGTATTGTTTCTGCTTTGTAAAGACACCTGTGTGAGTTTGAGTAAAGATTGTTGTGAGATGGAGAGTAACAAGTGTAAGTGACAGAGAAAAAAATATTTTACCAAAACATCAAAACAATCCACATTCTAGCATTCTTAAAGCGGGGGTCCACCTATCTATCGTTTTTTTTTTTTTTTTTGAGTTCATTCACAAACTTTTCTTCTCAGCATTACATACTCACATATTGTGTGTAATATGTCCGCCTGTGGCAGATTTCGTCGGAAAGAATAACTTATATCATTCACTGCAGGCGGTTTCCATCTTCATTGTGGGCATTTGAAGCCCACAAGCATTTATTTCCTGGATGTGATGAATGCTGTGCTCCCAGCATTCACCGCTCGTTCCCGCACATGCTCAGTGGCATCCTGGGAAGCCTGAGACTAGCTCCCAGGAGTCTGGGAGAGGCTAGAAACACGCCTACTCCCACGGGAGGAGAACCAGGAAGTGCAAAGAAGAATAGAAAAATAAAAGGTAATTACGGCGATTTAAATTTTTTTAAACAGCATGTCAGCATCTAGGCAAGGAAGAGAATACATACAGATATTGTTCAAAATTTGGGTGGAACCCCGCTTTAAAAACAAAATAGCTGAAGTAGAAGCAACAATGTTGCAAAGGAAAATTTATTTCAGAGAATGAGAGCTATTTGCAGGTCTGAGCATGCTCAGTTGTGCTGGCATCTATTTGTGCAGAGATGGGGAAATTATCTCTTCTCAGACTTATAAATACTTGATTTGTTGTAGCCGTATTAGTGCAATTGTGACAGAGAAAATTGAGTACTGTATCACAGACTTATAAAGATATTTGAGTGTAGAAATTACTTTTTCACACAGTTTAAAAGCAGATTATCTTTAAACAATATACCGCATATTTCAGTACCATTCAGGCAATTATATCATGCTCTGAACATTATTTCCATGTGCACTACTTCAGGTTTTAGCAGAGTAAGGTTTTGGGCGCTATTTGTTTTCAGGGAACAATAATGAATGTGATTTTGGGAGTGTTTTTTTTACCAGCGCTATAGTGAATACCATTTTAGCGCTAATGCGTGATTAGCGCTAATTTGCGGTAATTAGCTCTAATTAGCGATGAAAGCGCTATTGTAAATGACCCCCTATATAACTTTAGGTTACATTTTTGGTTATGGAGGAGAATAGAGATATAAACAAAACTACAGAAGAAGAAAAATGCACAAAGGTAAAATGCTACTAAACCCAGCACCCTGCATTCACTATATCTGGTCTCCCACAGTACACAGAACATGGAAATACAATTATTTTAGTAAATATAAATGGCTAAATACCTTTTCTCATCAGCAGTATATAGCAGTCTTGTGACTTCTGTAAGTGTCTGGTTAAAGCATGTAGGAGGAGTTTTCATTCTACTCTGACTGTCCTATGAGGCTGTAGGACCCTTGACCCTCTGTCTGGACAGTGCTGATTGGCCCTGTGTAGATCACATGCACCCTCCCAAGAAAAAAAAAACTCTCTAGCAATACACATCAAACTAAGCATGTGCAGAGTTCCCCAAAGGCTCTGTTCTATCAGCAGATCGATTGAGGACAGTAAAAGGAGGGGAGGATCAGAAAAGATAGGATCAAGCAACATTTTTATACAATGCAAAGGATTAACCCCTTAGGTTCCACAGAGAATATAACAAGCATACTTTACTGCATATACAGACTGATTTTACTGTTGTGGGTTTAGTAACACTTTAAAGTATAGGTTCACTTTTAAAAATAATAATACAAAAATGC
Organism: Aquarana catesbeiana; assembly: GCF_042186555.1. Classification (NCBI taxonomy): domain Eukaryota; kingdom Metazoa; phylum Chordata; class Amphibia; order Anura; family Ranidae; genus Aquarana; species Aquarana catesbeiana. Next base: position 835,394,100 of record NC_133324.1, on the reverse strand, counting down.
AAGTTTTTGCAGGTATAAAAAAAATGCGCATTTACTATTTTTTTGCTATTGACCCTAAAGAGTATTGCACCCGCAATCTGCATGCAATATCAGGCTCCTGTAGAGACTGCTGAGCGCTGTCTTGCCATACCTCCGGTATGAACAGACAGTTCCTCAGATGTAGGAACTGCCAGTGAACTACCAGGGAGCCCTGGAAGTTCATTGAAACTACAAGCCGTCTCTCCACACCTACTGTCTCAATGGGAGGGGGGGAGGGGGGCAGGTGCTGTACAGTAACATGTTACATGTTACACCCTAAATACGGATGTAACATGTAAAAAAGGCAAGCTTATCCTTTAAAGATGAACCTTAAACAGCTATACACAAAGTTCAAATAAATATATGGGAATAGTTTTACCTGAATATAGTTTTACCTGTGGCCCACAGGCCATGGCCATATCCCAGCAGGACCTACAGGCCAGCAGCCAGCAGGACCCGCAGCCATTTGATTCAGATTTTTTTTTTCTTGTTTTCCGCTTCTAAAACCTAGGTGCATCTTATGGTCAGGTGCATCTATTGGAGTGAAAAATACAGTATTCTTTAAAATGTTTTTACTGTGTTAGCAAGTACCTCTCAATATATTTTCTGTTCTATCTCCAATTTATTAGAAGCCATATAATCTAAACATTTATTTCTGTTTCGTGCTTTACTTTCCTACAATTACTTTACAGTGATGAGAGGTTCGTTTTACGTTATTTATTTTTGCTGAAATGTGAGAATAAGGCGGGAAGGAACATAATTAGTTGATATTCTATGTGAGCAATTTCTTGCCTGTTTAATTTATTGGCCTCATTAGAACCTTTCCTCAAGGCAGACAGGCAATCAGCATCTTATTACTGCAGCTAATAGCCCACATCTTAGCTGTCTCTGGTTATTCTGTGCACAATAGTAAAGCTGGGGCAATAATCATTACATGCAATGTTCCAAGTATTTCAGCATGAACAGTGTAAACATGGCATATCTCAGTTACTTATATCCAAAAAGTGATGCTTACAAAGTCAGCTGTCAAGTCACAAACTTCTCAAATTTGCCATCTAAAGTATGGTTTATTTGATGGCAGTGATTAACACTACAGCATAGTATAGAAATACTAGAAATACTACCATCCAGTTGCTGGTATTTTAATGGGCTCTTCTGCTTTCATAATGGTGATCCATGCTGTAGCTGCACTCAAAAACCCACTGACCCACTGACCGTAACAGATAGACTTTAGCACCTTTAATGCTCTTTTTGAAATTTTATTGGCTCGATTACCTTGGGAAGAGAAGCAAAGGGGTACAGGATACCCCAAAAAGGCAGCAAAGATCCCTTTGCAGATCAAATCTTTCCAATAATTCTTTAGGCCTAGATGGGCAACTATATTCCAGTTTCTTAGGCCTCTGCCACAGGCCAGCTCAGATTCTGTAAGCCCAGATGGGCAAAAAAAATTCCAATATCTTGAACCTTTTCCATAAGCAATCCAGGTTTAGATTCTGTAAGCCCAGATGCGAAGCTAACTTCCTGCTTTTTAAAATTTAAAATGTCTCAGCCTAGTTGGGTAGCTAATAGAACAAAACTCTTCGCTACTTTGGCTTTCCTAGCCTGACCTATTCTTCTTCAGGTTTGTAAAGTTATAGTTAAGCAATTGAATGTTAAAAAAAAATACAAACAATACAAACATTCCCTAACCATAAACCCAACCCCTAAAATTATAATCTATGTTTAACACTTAGGCCTTGTTTAGACATGTGGTTAGGGGGCAGCACAAATGTGCGATCGAGCCATGTTTCTGCCACCCACCAACTGCTCCCCCTTAAGCTGCAATAGGCAGCGGAGGGGGATGTTTACATGGTGCACCCACCGAACGCTACACATGCACGTCAATAGGGAAGCACCACAAAAGCCCCACAATCGTGTGCTATTCACGCGGTTGCAGCACGATTGTCAGCACAATTGAGGTTAAAGCAGGTGGCGAGGAGGCGTTGCATCATTTCCTCACAGTCTGTGGTGTGCGATCCAGAAGTGGATCGGGCTTCAGAGGCAAGGAAGATTTAGACACACAAAATGATTTAGACACACAAAAACTCTAAATCTACCCTAAACCACCCAACCTAGCCCTTAAAGGGGATACATAGCAGGTGTGTACTTATTAATATTATTATCATTTAAAATACTATTTTATAAATATTTTCATTTTTTTCAATAATTAGGTAAATATATATTTGGTATACTAAAGCAGAACAAAGCACTTTAATCCATCAGGCAACACCATCCCAATTTCTATTTAGATCTGTAGTTGCAGTAGTGCTACACATGTAAGGAAACCAGCTATTTGAGGGCTTGAAAGCACGGTGGCAACTGTTAGCCTCCATTCACACCTGATCATGGGCGGAATCACCGATTTTAAATTGCTGCAAAACACTGGACGCATTTGTGATTTTTTCTTAATGGCACTCCAATTGCGCCGCGATCAAGTGTGAATGGAGCCTTACAGCTATCAAAGGCATACCTTGAACGTAACTATTTTGAAAACCAGGTAAATCGGGTTTACTTTTTAAAAACATTTAGTGTTGTGTCCAGTCAGCAGTTGGAGTTTGAATCAACTTTTGACTTCATTAGCATGATTCTTTTTAAGCTGTGCAGAATAAACTGCAAAGTTTTTGGAACTCCGATGTCTCATATCCCCAGGGAATGCTCTTTGCCTAATGCAGTTATTTATTGTTTGTACTTATATAGCACTGTCAATTCACGCAGCGCTTTACATATACATTGTACATTTGCATCAGTCCCTACCCTCAAGGAGCTTACATCCTAAGGTCCCTGAGACACATTCATACATATACTGTACTAAGGCCAATTTTTTGGATAGGATCCAATTAACCTACCAGCATGTCTTTGGAGTGTGGGAGGAAACCCACACAGGCAGAGCATGCAAACTCCAGGCAGATGGTGTCATGGTCAGGATTTGAACCAGCCACCCTTTTTGCTGCTAGGTGAAAGTGCTAACCACTACACCACTGCGCTGCCAACTTCCAATTAAATTTACTATGAAATAAAGAGGCACCAGTAAAACAAAATAAAAAAATATTGAGTAGCTGAGGTAAATTGAGCTAACTTCACTAATTATGTACCTGTAGGCCAAGTATGGCTTCTCTGAAAGCAGTGTGCCCAGCACTGTGCTCAGCTGCTTCTGTGACGGGATAAGAGAGTGCATTGCTTGTGTGTCAGTAGCCTTTCACAACCCCCCCCCCCACATTCCCACAACACCTGCCCCAAACTTAAGCCCCATAAACCCTAACAAATAAAATGTATCTAAAGCCAAAGCTTTTTTATCTATTTTGGAGTAGAGAATTGTTGACAATCCTATTTTGTATCTTGTAGACACGGCAGAATGTGAGGAAATCTTTCCAAAGTGAGATAAATTTTCTCCTAGACAGTATTGTAAAGCAGTTGACCTGATTGGGCCCCACAGTTACCATAGTTATGTCTCTATCCCTGTATAGCATTAAAAAGCAAAAGAGAGGGGTAGTGGGACTTTAAATGAGGCATGGGTATGTCTTTGAAATAGTCTAGGATACCTTATATTAAATTAACTGTCACCACCCCATACGGGGAGCTGTATAGCCATAGAGAATTGCTAGTCAAGGAAATGCATAGACATCAGTTCATGAGTATTAATATAATAATAATATAATGCATCATAATATACAATACATAAATCATGCACATTGAGGCATAATAAAAATAGTAGTCATGTTGATAGAAATGCTGTTTATAAAATATAGACATAATTGATACAGGCAATCACAGTTATAAAATGGATATACAAAAAAGGTGAACAAGGTATTCCGGATAGCAATATTTATATGTATAAATGGTATACGATAGAATTCATAGATGAAACAAACTTGAAATGGCAACCCTGAGTGTAGACTCTAGGCGTTTCATGGCGTTTAAAGCCAATCATCAGGAGTGGGATGTATCAAGAGATGACTAGAAAAATAAATAAACAAATAAATAAATAGATCATAGGAGTCTCGATTTGAATCATGCTTTCAAAGGGCAAAGCAGGTATTTTAGAATATATAAATGCACATTACCTTTTGGCAACAGCCCAGTACATAACCCAACAGTCCAATTATGGAATAGTGAAGGTGGCCCTGAGAGAACTGTCTCCCCCGGGGTTGAGGCCAAGGACACACAAGGCTAACCCCCAAACCGAAGATCTCCATGGAGGGCGGAGAATAGGAGAGGGGGTGGAGAGGAACAGCAGCCAAGGAGAGAGCCAGACAGCCAAAACACACTTCCAAAGTAGGAGGCATACATGTATGGGCCACAGATGAAGTTCTGCAGAAAATGAAAGGAAAAGAAATAAGAATAATGGGGAGAAGATGTATAACAAAGGGGTGGGAATGAGTGTGTCAGAAAAAGAAATGTGAACAAATGTTGTAAATGAAGGGAAGTAGAGTGTAAAACCAAACTGGCACTAGAGTGTATGTCTGACACCTGCCCTAAAAATAACTGGGTGGTGAGAACCAACAAACAAAAATATATATAAATAATGTATACTAGCATATTGCCAATGTATTGGTATTTAAATGAGAGGCATAGAAAGAAATAAATAAAGCACACCTGTATAAAGAGAAATCAAGCATGATGTGAATAGGTGTGTGATAGTGATGAAGGGGAGAGAAACAGCCTAATTACCTGAGGTGTGGATGAAGACCCATATACCCTCTCCTCCTGAGAAAATGTGTGGAATGAACTGCCGGCTCATCCCGACCTTTGTATCCTCAGCCTGAGGGCGTGTCCCAGCCAACGTCATGCTATCACGTTTGGCCAAAGAAATGGACGGGGCAGACAACCAACTGAGGCACACAGATCTCAGCGGCGGTTCATCCCCGCCCATCAAGCCTAGGTGGGATGGAGGGAGCATAATCACGCAGGTCGGCGTCGAGAGGACACCGCACCTACGGCATGCTGGGCATGACGCCGATGCGCCAAGATCCAACCCCGCCCCCATCGCTGAAGAGATGGGTGGGGGAGAAGGAGCTGGGCGCATCGCAACCCCGGGGGAAGAGAGATCAATCAAAACGGACCACCCACCCTGTGGGTGGGGCGTGCCAAACAGGCAATGGAAAACAAACAAAGGAAAGAGATAAAGAATGGACTGTATCTCTGAACTAACAGAGGGTGGAGACTAAAATGAAATAACCAGTGATCCAAAGAACGAGTAAAGTTACATAATGAACCAAATGAAGGGGAAATAAGAAAGCGGATGCCAGCGTAAAAATTAGCTCTTGGGACTAAAAACCCAGATTCAGTAGTTGCGTTAGTGAGGTGGGGCATGACAATTCAAAGAGGGAAACGGGTGTCTTCCACCCAAATAAACATATTGTAAAGCAGTTGACCTGATTGGGCCCCACAGTTACCATAACCATGTCTCCATCCCTGTATAAGCATTAAAAAGCAAAAGAGAGGGGTAGTGGGACTTTAAATGAGGCATGGGTATGTCTTTGAAATAGTCTAGGATACCTTATATTAAATTAACTGTCACCACCCCATACGGGGAGCTGTATAGCCATAGAGAATTGCTAGTCAAGGAAATGCATAGACATCAGTTCATGAGTATTAATATAATAATAATATAATGCATCATAATATACAATACATAAATCATGCACATTGAGGCATAATAAAAATAGTAGTCATGTTGATAGAAATGCTGTTTATAAAATATAGACATAATTGATACAGGCAATCACAGTTATAAAATGGATATACAAAAAAGGTGAACAAGGTATTCCGGATAGCAATATTAATATGTATAAATGGTATACGATAGAATTCATAGATGAAACAAACTTGAAATGGCAACCCTGAGTGTAGACTCTACGCGTTTCATGGCGTTTAAAGCCAATCATCAGGAGTGGGATGCATCAAGAGATGACTAGAAAAATAAATAAACAAATAAATAAATAGATCATAGGAGTCTCGATTTGAATCATGCTTTCAAAGGGTAAAGCAGGTATTTTAGAATATATAAATGCACATTACCTTTTGGCAACAGCCCAGTACATAACCCAACAGTCCAATTATGGAATAGTGAAGGTGGCCCTGAGAGAGCTGTCTCCCCCGGGGTTGAGGCCAAGGACACACAAGGCTGTTGCCAAAAGGTAACTATTCAAAGACATACCCATGCCTCATTTAAAGTCCCACTACCCCTCTCTTTTGCTTTTCTCCTAGACAGTGTTCTATTGGATTTCTCCTCTGTTCATGTTCTGGTGGAAATATACAATTTTAGATTTTCCCTCATAGTTTGCATTGGAGAAAACATACATTTTGATCTGGATCAGTGATCATTTCCAGTCATTCTAGACCACCAGTGATCAATGAGGTTGCTTTTGTATCTCAAACATGTATAGGCATCTCTGAAAGGTAAAAGGGGGGATTTGGGGACTTTAGATGAAGCACATATGTGGTGTACCACCATCCCTGGGTCAAGTAAATAAAGAAGTAAAATTGGAACTTTAAAGGAGGCTATTGACATTGTGGAGGTAAATTGGTAAAATAACATGTTTATTAACATAGAAAGATGTATAAAATAAATATCAATGATGCAAGACAAATAAAAAGTATTATTCATATATATACACACATATATATATATGTGTATGTAGCATGGACATCAAGGATGCATAGATATATATCAACTTGGCACCACATGGTGATCTAGAAAAATTGATGGGTAAATTCTATAAATTTATATATATACATGTCATCCAGGCAGCACTTCGCAATGAAAATAAAGATGACATACAAGAAGTAAGAACATGATTAATTTGTAGATGATAAGCTGAATTGATTTCGAATGTCCGACGCGTTTCATGTGTGAACATCGGGGGGGTGTGCTCAAGAATATCTATAAAGAATAAGGTATAATTAATCTAGTATATTACTGGTCATAGCAGGAAAAAGCAAAATTGCCAATCCTGGATACTTACATAAAGTCAAATACGATGGAATGTGGTGATGTGGGGCCAGGTCCAGGAGGGTTGTCTATCCCGGGAGCTGAGGTAATCTGGAGCCATGTGTCAGCACAGCGCACACATAGAACCCCCCAGAGCACAGACTGCCAATTCGTGGTGGATCAAGATGATGAACAAGTGGTGACTGCCAAGGAGTCTATGATGAATGAATGCAATATCAGTGAGTTACATAGTGTTAAGAAGATACAATAAGGATAATAAATGCCCAACTTAGGTAGTGAGGATAGTCAGAATCTGTGCACGTAGGATAATGATATACCCATGACCAGATTAGCATGGATAATAGTGTAAAGAGAAATATGCAGAGACATCAAGGACAGTCCCAAAGAGCCGTTGAAGGAAAAAGTGGCTAACTGACAAAGCAGTATATATAGAGTGACATTGTAAATACCTTACATGTGTAAAAAAGAAGCAAAATGCTGTTGTAGGATGTGGCGTCTTCAAATGTGTGACAAAGAAAGCTTTGTCCATGAAGGCGCCATATATACGCCCCGCACGCACGTACGCCGACTGCTACCAACGTCATGCTGGCACGGTACATATGGGAGGGGCTCCGTCACAGGCGGTAAACACTGCCCATGACAGACGCCCACATTACCCAGCTATGTCAGCTTAGATGGAGATACTCGTGCTCCACGTCATGACGCCAGGGTGACGTCACACGTGAGACATGGTGCGTTGCATCAATGCACTGTGGGTACCAAAGAAAAAACGCTCCTGTGCACAAGTGGATAACCAGACGAATGGTATAAAAACACAGGCCATGCTGCCATCAAGGATCGGGAATCCTAGTAGTCAATTATAAATAAGAAAGAAAGGGGGCACCAGCCATGTGCATTATCCTTTGGATGTAAATTTATTAAAAACGATAAAAAGAAACTACCCACAAACAGCTCTCCAGAGGTCACAGAGGAACTCACAGGGATCACTGCCAGCTGATGCGTTTCGAAGGGAACATCCCTTCATCCTAGACTGAATGCTGCTAATCAAAAACTATTTATACTGCAAGATCTTCTATGTCTGTTTGTGAGTAGTTTCTTTTTATCTTTTTATCTTGTTTATTTATTTACATCCAAAGGATAGTGCACATGGCTGGTGCGCCCTTTATTTCTTTTTTATCACTTTTTTATCGCCCAACCACCCACACCACCCCACCCAAACCAGGGCGGAAGGGAGGGTGAAGGGAGGGGGAAAAAGGGGACACCCAGAGTGCATCGCAGCTTCGGGCATAAGACGTCAGAACGGCCCTAGATCTAGAGCAACCACAACTCACCCCCAGTCTAGTAATATGATGCAAAGGTGCTGCATGATCTCATAGACAGAGCATAACTATGTCCCAAGCATACAAGCCCCGAATATGGTACATTACCACCCAGGGCTTGGAAATCTCACACGTGGGTGTCAAGGAAACACTGCCAGTCCAGTCAAACAGCCTCCATCCCTACTGAATATAAAGAGGGGGAATTTTGGGACTTTAGATGAAGCACATATGTGGTGTACCTCCATTCCTGGTTCAAGTAAATAAAAAAGAAAAATTGGGACTTTAACCTCTTCGCGCCCATGCTATAGCCGAAAGACAGCTGCAGCGCGGACGCTAACAGTTGGGAGGCCATCCCTGGACACCCTCCTGTTTACTTCCGCAATGCGCGCTCCCGCGGGCGTGCATTGGGGAAGTTCTGTGCTGGCCGTGTCCCTTGGACACAGATCGCTGAAAACAGCCAATCATAGCGGCCGTTTTCATCGCGATCGGCAGTGCCAATGAGAGTTGATCTCATATGTAAACATATGAGATCATCTCTCATTGCCGGCTCTCCCTCCTCACACATAGACAGCGTGTGAGGAATGAGAGCGAACCGCTGCAGCAGTAAGTGTAAAAAAAAAAAAGAAAAAAGAAGTGTCCCCACTGCCATCTGTCCCTGCCATCTGTCCCCACTGTCATGTCCCTGCCATCTGTCCCTACTGTCATGTCCCTGCCATCTGTCCCCACTGCCATCTGTCCCCAGTGCCACGTATAAGTGCCATCTGTCATCAGTGCCATCTGTCATCAGTGCCACATATTAGTGCCATCTGTCATCAGTGCCACCTGTCAGTGTCACGTGCCATCTGTCATCAGTGTCACGTGTCATCAGTGCCATGTATCAGTGCCATCTGTCATCAGTGTCATGTGTCATCAGTGCCACGTATTAGTGCCATCTGTCATCAGTGCCACGTATTAGTGCCATCTGTCATCAGTGCCATCTGTCATCAGTGCCACATATTAGTGCCATCTGTCATCAGTGTCACGTGTCATCAGTGCCACATATTAGTGCCATCTGTCAGTGCCATGTATTAGTGCCATCTGTCATCAGTGCCACGTATTAGTGCCATCTGTCATCAGTGCCACATCAGTGTCATCAGTGCCAAGTATCAGTGCCATCTGTCATCAGTGCCACATCAGTGTCATCAGTGCCACATATCAGTGCCATCTGTCATCAGTGCCACCTCAGTGTCACGTGTCATTGTCCTGGTGCTCTAGGGCCTTCAAAAGTGTAATAGGTAGTCAACAAGTTAGATGTGTAATTTATGCTCCTAGAACACCTGATGGTGCTCCCTGCATGTTGGGCCTCTCTATGTGGCGAGGCTGGGAAAAAGTCCCACACATGTGGTATCGTAATACTCAGGAGGAGTAGCAGAATGTATTTTGGGGCATTATTTGTGGTATATACATGCCACGTGAGAGAAATAACCTATTACAATGACAATTTTGTGGGGAAAAAAAAAATTCTTCATTTTGCAAAGAATTGCGGGAAAAAATGACAACATCAGAAAGCTCACCATGCATCTTACTAAATACCTTGGAATGTCTACTTTCAAAAAAGGGGTCATTTGGGGGGTATTTGTACTTTCCTGGCTTGTTAGGGTCGCAAGAAATGAGATAGGCCACCAGTACATCAGGTGTAATCAATTTTTTATGATTTGCACCATAGTTTGTAGACTCTCTAACTTTCACAAAGACCAAGTAATATCCACTAATTTGGGTTATTTTTACCAAAGATATGTAGCAGTATAAATTGTGGCCAAAATTTATGAAAAAAAATTAATAATTTACAAAATTTTATGCGTTTTTTTTTCTAAATTTTTGGTCTTTTTTCATTTATAGCTCAAAAAATAAAAAATCCAGAGGTGATCAAATACCACCAAAAGAAAGCTCTATTTGTATGAAAAAAAGGACAAAAAATTCATTTGGGCACAGTATTACATGACTGAGTAATTGTCATTCAAAGTGTCTGGGCAGGAGGGGGGGTTGTGTCCAGTTGTCAAGTGGTTAAATGAGGCTACTGACATTGTGGAGGTAAATTGGTAAAAGGACATGTTTGTTAACATAGAAAGATGTATAAAAGATGTATAAAATACGTATCAATGATGCAAGACAAATAAAAAGTATTATTCATATATATACACACACACATACATATGCGCATGTAGCATGGACATCAAGGATACATAGATACATAGATATATATCAACTTGGCACCACATGGTGATCTAGAAAAATTGATGGGTACGTTCTATAAATTCATGTATATACACATGTCATCTTGGCATCTCTGAAAGGCTGCAATTGGTCCCTTCTCTGTTAAATGACAAGAAAAACAGATGATTCAGTATTGTACCTGCCTTTCAAAATATCAATTTTCTTCTACTATCAAGGAAACAAAATTGCCATAAACTATAAGCACCTAAGTCAGTGAACTGAACGGGGTTTAAATATCTACCATCCTATCTAAATGTGTTCTGACCATTGAAAAACACTTTCATCCAGATAATATTTAGAGTTAAATTAGACAAAACCCATTATTTATTAATACACATAGAAGACAAGGCTTGAGCTAATGAAAAACACAAAACATTTTCAAAATATACTATTTAAAATGGGGTTATTGCTATTTGCAAAAAGAATGACCATAGATAACTACACAACAATCAAACACATATAAAACAAATATCTCAGAACCAACAGATGTCAAATATCATGTAACATTGGATTTTTGACTTACCAGTAAAATCCATTCCTTGGAGAACAATATAGGACATGGGTTTCTTTAAATTAGTATGACTAGATTATGCACAGCTACCTTCAGGTGACTGGACACTGGCAAAAGTTGCTGGGATATCCCCTATATAACCACCCCCTTCCCCACCCCACTCCTAGCTATTCTCAAGGAAGATCATAAACACATAGAAGAGGGACCTGTGTCCCATACTATACACAAGGTAACAGATTTTACTGACATTTCAAAAAACTTCAACAGACCCACATAACAAATGGGTCAAGAACAGTTTGACAGAACTCAGAGAGCAGCTTGTCACACCTTTCATCTGGCATTGGAGCAGGCATGAACATCCACCTGGTAAAACCTAGCAAATTTATAAACAGAAGATCAGGTGGAAACTAGAGATGGGCCGAACACCCCCCTGTTTGGTTTGCGCCAGAACTCTCAAACATTGCAGAAGTTCAGACCCGAACGATGAACCCCATTGAAGTCTATGGGGCCCGACCTTGAAAAATCAACTATTTTTTTTTTTAGATAAAGTCTGGTGTCTTTTTCACAGACTTTGGATAGAAGTAACAGGTGCGGAAAAATTGGGCTTTAGGTGTTGGTGGTGCCTCCACCCCGTAACCTTCTAGAGTTACTCTTGAGAAAAGCAAGAATTGGCCATGCTGTAAAAAGTAGAAATTTGATGCACCTGTCAAACAGGTGCGGAAAAATTAGTCCTTGTGTGTTAATTGTGCCTGCGAAACCAATACCAAAAAATTATTTCAAGATAAAATCAACACCCACAAAGCTAGGCAGCCTAGACAGTTTTGTAGAGATTTGAGATACCAATAACACTTAATCAGCAACATCTGCATCAGGGGCTTGATAGCTGCTGCTAATCCAGGACTGATTCATTTTGACAAATGTCAGCCAGACAACAGAGTCTGTGGAAAGACATGCTCTTTTATCTGTCACAAAACCCCTGGCAGCACTTAATGCCCTTCTGGATGCAGGGCAGTCCAGCAGCTCAATTGCATACTGGCCAAGTTCTGGCCAGTGGTCTATTCTCATGACCCAGAAACCCACTGGATCGTCTACTGGAAAGCTCTCCCTATTTGTTTTTGCCCCTAGATAATCTTCTGCCATATGATGCAGACACTGCTGATGGGATGTGGTAGCACTGGGCGCAGAGGACAACATTTTTTTTAAATGCATCACTGAGGAGGCCCCCTTCTCCACCGCTCCTCCTTTGACCAACAGAAGCCTCAAAACTAGCTTTTCCATGAGACTGTAACCTATCAGAGTCTGGAAAGGTGTTACATAAACTCCCTCTGCGAGTGCAGGATGAGTTCCAAGACTTTGCCCTTGTAATGGAGGTCAAGGAGGGTTGCCAACCAATAATGATCCTTCTCCTTGATGCCACAAATTCTCAGGTTCTTTCGCAGACTTTGAAGAATAGGGGAGCCCATGCATGGTAAGTTTGCAGAGTCCTCTGGGTCACTGAGGTCTACAGTATCTGGAACTGCCTCCTCCCAGCCACTTACTACTCGCAAGGTTTCTGGGGACTAAAAACCATCTCTTAAAGGCTAAGTTCAGCTGAGGGTAGATGAGGTAGGGTGTGTTATAAAGAGATCAGCTGGTCAACCTAAAGTCTGACCAGGAAGTAAGCCAGAAGTAATCAAGCAGGGTGTTTAAATAGCTATGAAGAGAGCGAGGTAAGCCGAGGTAGAATTAATGGAAAGCTGTTTTATTTTTGCAAAATAAGTATATTAATGCTATATTGGTACAAAGGGGAGCTGGAATTTAGAACAAAGGTGAACTTAGCCTTTAAGGTTTGATGTATGTCTTCCTCTGCTTCAATGCCTCCAAAACTGCTAGAATCCTCCCCCTCCTTCTCCTCCCTCTCCTCTTGTGTGTTCTGTGGCGTCGCAAGAATGGTGTCTCCGTAAAGCGTGCCTTGAGAAGAAAGGAATTCCTCCTCTTCCTCTCGCTGCTCTGCCTCGAGGGCCCTGTCCATAATGCCAAGAAGAGCATGCTCCAGCAGGTACACAAGAGGAATAGTGTCACTGATGCATGCATTGTCATGGCTCACCATCCTTGTCGCCCCCTCAAATGGGGACAGTACAGTGCGTGCATCTTTTGCCAGCAGCCATTGGCATGGGGAAAAAAGCAGAGCTCCCCTGAGCCTGTCATTGTGCCATACTCATACAGGTACTCATTGACGGTCCTCTGCTGCATGTGCAGCTGCTGCAGCATTGCCAAAGTTGAGTTCCACCTGGTGGGCACGTCACAAATCAGGCAGTTTATGGGCAGGTGGAATTCCCGCTGAATTTCAGCCAACTGAACACTGGCTGTGTATGACCGCCTGAAATGGCTACAGACTCTTCTGGCCTGCACTAGAAGATCTTGCAAACCTGGGTACCTGTTTAAGAAATGCTGCACCACCAAATTGAGGACATGTGCCATGCATGGCGCATGTGTCAACTTTCCCTATCAAAGAGCAGACAGAAGGTTAGTGCCATTATTGCACACAACCATTCCAGGCTCAAGTTTCCATGGTGTGAGCCACCTCGGGCCTGCCCCTGCAGAGCTAAAAGAATCTATGCTCTGGAGTGGCTCTTGTCCCCTAGAAAGACCAGCTAAGCACTGCATGGCATCTTTTAGCCCCGTTGAATGGCCCCTTGAATGCTTAGGGGGTACTGGTGGTTCATAGGACAATCCAGCAGAGGAGGGCATTGAGGAGGAGGGGGTAGAGCTGACAGATCTTGCATCATCACCACTAGCTGTATAGAGACATGGCAGCAAAACAAGTTCCAGCACTGAACCCTGTCTTGCATCCTTTCTAGTTGCAAGCAGAGTTACCCAGTGTGTTGTGAATTAAATATATCATCCCTGACCATGCTTGCTAGACCACATGTCAGCGGTAATGTGGACCTTGCGTCTGACTGCCTTGCCCAACAATGCCAAAACATTGCCTTCCATGTACTGGTATAGAGCTGGAATGGCCTTATGTGCAAAGAAATAGCGACTCGGAACCTGCCATTGTGGTGCAAATTCACAGAAGGGGCAGAATCCACCAGACGGAAAGACAGGAGTTGTAAAGCCAGTAATTTGGACAAGCTGGAGTTTAGATGCTGGGCATGTGGGTGGCAGGGAGTGTATTTTTTTCACTTTAGCAGCTGGGGCAGATAAATTTGCCTGCTATACTCTGCAGTTGGTGGTGTGCTGCTGGCAGACGTGCTGCAAGGGCATGTGACACCCTTTGCTACACCATCATCCCTGTCAGTGGAGGCTGCTAAGAGGTCATGAGATATAGCGGGTATAGACATGAAAGGTGAGGTGTTAGGAGAAGAATTGTCCCTTGTGTGTGGCTTTCAGGTGCTCCTGCCAATGGGCTGAGTGGTGGGAGGTAGGGATGAGCCGAACACCCCCCGGTTCGGTTCGCACCAGAACCTGCGAATGGACCAAAAGTTTGTACAAACTTTAGAACCCCATTAAAGTCTATGGGACTCTAACGTTCAAAATCAAAAGTGCTAATTTTAAAGGCTAATATGCAAGTTATTTTCCTAAAAAGGGTTTGGGGATCTGGGTCTTGCCCCAGGGGACATGTATCAATGCAAAAAAAAGTTTTAAAAATTGCTGTTTTTTCGGGAGCAGTGATTTTAATGATGCTTAAAGTGAAAAAAAAGTGAAATATCCCTTTAAATATCGTACCTGGGGGGGTGTCTATAGTATGCCTGTAAAGTGGCACGTGTTTCCCATGCTTAGAACAGTCCCTGCACAAAATGACATTTTTAAAGGAATAAAAGTCATTTAAAACTGCTTGCGGCTTTAATTTAATGTCAGGTCCCGGCAATATGGATGAAAATCAGTGAGACAAACGGCATGGGTACCCCCCAGTCCATTACCAGGCCCTTTGGGTCTTGTATGGATATTAAGGGGAACCCCGCACCCAAATTAAAAAAAGGAAAGGCGTGGGGCCCCCAGGCCCTATATACTCTGAACAGCAGAATACAGGTGGTGCAAACAAGACAGGGACTGTAGGTTTGTTGTTGAGTAGAATCTGTTTGTAATTTTGAACGGGTACATTTTTAAAGTGTAGCTCCAGCCAAAAATCTATTTTTAAGCTTTTTGGAAAACTTAGGGAAGGGTTATCACCCCTGTAACATTTGTTTTGCTGTCTGTGCACCTCTTCAGAAGATTTCACCTCACTTTCTGTCCCAATGACAAATGTTTTTTGAAAATTTTGTGTTTTTAGTGAAACAATGATTGTTGATAAAGCATCAGCGAAGAGGAGACACGTTTTTCCCATATTAACTCTTACAGGAGAGAATTTCCCTTCCTAGGGGTAGATTTTATCTCACTTCCTGTTGTCTCCTTCCATCTGCAAGTACGAGTCGTTTGTAAGTTGGATGTTTGAAAGTAGGGGCCTGCCCTATATACTCTGCATAAATTGGTGCCTTAGTTGTTGGTGTTGCCACAACACTGTAAGCCCTCACAGTTACTCTTGGTGGGTTCAGGAACGGGCCCTGCTGTGAAATATTAGATCAAGAATTGTAATTACATGCCATTGTTGAACAGTGGTAGAAAAATTGGGCCTTTGGCACTGGTGCCACAACACTGCAACCCCTCACAGTCCTCACAGTTACTCTTGGTGGGCGCTGGAACAGGCCCTGCTGTGAAATATTATATCAAGAATTGTAAATACATGCACCTGTTGAACAGGGGCAGAAAAATTGGGCTTTTGGTGGTGGTGGTGTTGCCACAGCACTGTAAGCCCTCACAGTTACTCTTGGTGGGCGCAGGAATGGGCCCTGCTGTGAAATATTAGATCAAGAATTGTAATTACATGTCCCCGTTGAACTGGAGCAGAAAAATTGGGCCTTAGGCACTGGTGCCACAACACTGCAACCCCTCACAGATGCTATAGTTGGAGCCCAGGAATGAGCTCTGCTGCAAAGTATTGCATCAAAAATTTTAATTATACACCCCTGTTAAACAGGGGTTGAAAATTTGGGCCGTGGGCACTGGTGCTGGTGCCACAACACTGCAACCCCTCACAGATACTCTAGTTGGAGCGCAGGAATGAGCCCTGCTGCAAAGTATTGCATCAAAAATTGTAATTACACGCCCCTGTTAAACAGGGGCTGAAAAATTGGGCCTTGGGCACTGGTGCTGGTGCCACAACACTGCAACCCCTCACAGATACTATAGTTGGAACGCAGGAATGAGCCCTGCTGCAAAGTATTGCATAAAAAATTGTAATTATATGCCCCTGTTAAACAGAGGCAGAAAAATTGGGCCTTGGCCACTGGTGGCGGTGCCCAGAACCAAAATGTCCTTACAAGCTATCAGCATGAAAATTGAGGAGGAAGAGGATTGTGACTCAGCATAACAGGATAAAAATTATTGCGGCGCTGAAAAGTTCAAAAATGAAATTGAAGAGTGGGAGGAATCCAATCACCAAATATATTGTGCAGATGTAGAAAGAGTCACTCGTCACCACGTGGTAATGTAGTCTGCTTACCAGAAGGTGTTAAGGATTAGGCATAGATGATAAATTCTCAATAGCATCCAGCAAATCCAGCCCACTGGAACCCCTCATCAGACCACAACATCCGTGGGATTTCCTTCACATATAAACATCTCCCAATGGTCACTTCAGAATTAGGCATTCAGGCATGTAGTCATCATATATCCGAGAAAAGAAAATGAAGGACCCATAGTGAAGCCCGTAATGATAGATAAAAAAACTTTTATTGTAGTAACTTACAGTTGAAGCTTAAAACAGCATGCATCAATGATAGGAACAAACGGCTGCAGCAATCAGCGTATGGATGTCAGCCTGCCTGACATGTTTCATCGTAACAGATGTCTTCAGAGGCATGGCTACAGCTACAACCGCACGCTATATATATGGTATGGTTAGTGGGTGGATCAGAGGGGATATAATCAAACTCATCACTAACAGCTGGGTAGGATGTGTGTCTTGTGCAGAGCGCCCTGGTGCTAACAGGATAAACCTGGTTAGCAACTGATGACGCGACAGCGCACGGCCAATCAGAAAAAAGAGAGGATAGGAACAAAAAGAGGATGGCAACAGATGACTCAGTGCCACCTCATTGGTTAACCTATCTCTCAGTGAACAGAAAAATTTAAAAATGCCAGATAAGCATGAACAGGCAACGAGGAAGAGCGCCGGCTGTGCGGTCCGGCTCAGGGACATGAAAAAGGCTAAAAATTTATTTTTGATTGATCAGACAAAAACCTGATATCATATAACTCAATATACACAATAAAAAAAAAATGGAAAAGAATTAACACCCGCACAGATAAGCTATGAGATTAACGCCTGTCATGCAGTATAGATCAAAGGCATAGAATAAAACGCTAGACTTTGTATAACAAATCTGTGCCTGCATGGCACATAAAATAAGGAAAATTTGTCAATTTAAATCTAACTCCACCACAAAGGTCATCAGTTGCTAACCAGGTTTACCCTGTTAGCACCAGGGCGCTCTGCACAAGACACACATCATACCCAGCTGTTAGTGATGAGTTTGATTATATCCCCTCTGATCCACCCACTAACCATACCATATATATAGCGTGCGGTTGTAGCTGTAGACATGCCTCTGAAGACATCTGTTACGATGAAACATGTCAGGCAGGCTGACATCCGTACGCTGATTGCTGCAGCCGTTTGTTCCTATCATTGATGCATGCTGTTTTAAGCTTCAACTGTAAGTTACTACAATAAAAGTTTTTTTATCTATCATTACGGGCTTCACTATGGGTCCTTCATTTTCTTTTCTCGGATATATGATGACTACATGCCTGAATGCCTAATTCTGAAGTGACCATTGGGAGATGTTTATATGTGAAGGAAATCCCACGGATGTTGTGGTCTGATGAGGGGTTCCAGTGGGCTGGATGCTATTGAGAATTTATCATCTATGCCTAATCCTTAACACCTTCTGGTAAACAGACTACATTACCACGTGGTGACGAGTGACTCTTTCTACATCTGCACAATATATTTGGTGATTGGATTCCTCCCACTCTTCAATTTCATTTTTGAACTTTTCAGCGCCGCAATAATTTTTATGCATGTGACTTTTTGTTTGTTATCAACGAACTTTGCTTTTTTCAGTTCAGCGTGAATTTTTACTTGTTTTACAGCATAACAGGATAGCCACTCAGCATCAGCATAGGCAGTCTTGAAGGGATCTCACATTAAAAAAAAAATCAATCGGTTACATCAGCATCAGGTGCTTGGTAGCTGGTGATCCAAGACTGATTCATTTTTATGAAGGTCAGCCGATCGACCGATTTGGTAGACAGGCGCACCCTGTGATCGGTTACAAAGCCTCCAGCAGCACTGAATGTGCGTTCCGAAAGAACGCTGGATGCAGGACAGGCCAGTAGCTCAATTGCATACTGTGCAAGCTCTGGCCAGTGATCCATCCTCAAGACCCAGTAACCCAGAGGATTTTTGGTGGGAAAGGTGTCCAAGTCTGAGGTAATCCTGCACCATTGAATCAGACTCTGGCGATGGTTGCTGGAACCGATTAGACCTTGGGGCTGCGGACTTAAAAATTGTCTGAATGCATCAACGCATTGTCCAAGAGGACCAGGAAATTTTAACCTCCCAGGCTCTGGAAACGCGTTGCACAAATCTTTCTGCAAGGCCTCCCGAAGATGTTTCATCCTCTGCTCCCTCTGCGATGGCAAGATAAGGTCCGCAACCTTACCCTTGTAAGGTGGATCAAGGAGGGTTGCCAGCCAGTAATGATCCCTCCCCTTGATACCACGAATACGAGGATCCTTCCGCAGGCTTTGCAGGATCAGGGAGGCCATGCAGTGTAGGTTTGCTGAGGCATTCGGTCCAGAGTCCTCTGGGTCACTAAGGACGACATGATCCGCAGCCACCTCCTTCCAGCCACGTACAAGTCCATGGGTTTCTTTGGACTGTAAATGATCCCTTGAAGACTGCTGCTGATGCTGAGTGCCAGGCTCCACCTCCATGCTGACACAATCCTCCTCCTCCTCCTCATCCTCTTCCTGTGTGATCAGCGGGCACACAGGAACACTGTCTGGATAAAGGGGGCATTGAGAGGTAAGGAAGTCCTCCTCCCTCTGTTCTGCCTCAAGTGCCCTGTCCATTATTTCACGCAGTGTGTGCTCCAACAGGTGGACAAGAGGGACAGTGTCACTGATGCATGCACTGTCACTGCTCACCATCCTCGTGGCCTCCTCAAAAGGTGACAGAACAGTGCATGCATCCCTGATCATAGCCCACTGGCGTGGGGAAAAAAAACAAGGTCCCCTGGCCCTGTCCTGGTGCCATAGTCACATAGGTATTCATTGATGGCCCTCTGCTGCGTGTGCAGCCACTGCAGCATGGCCAACGTTGAGTTCCACCAGGTGGGCATGTCACAGATTAGGCGGTTCTTGTGCAGGTTAAATTCCTTTTGGAGGTCAGCCAGCCGAGCACTGGCATTATATGACCTGCGGAAATGCACACAGACTTTCCTGGCCTGCCTCAGGACATCCTGTAAGCCCGGGTACCTGCCCAAGAACCACTGCACCACCAAGGACGTGAGCCAAACAGGGCACATGGGTCAGTTGTCCCTGTCGGAGGGCGGAGAGGAAGTTGGTGCCATTGTCACAAACCACCATACCTGCCTTAAGCTGGCGTGGCGTCAACCACCTCTGAACCTGCCCCTGCAGAGCTGACAGAATCTCTGCCCCAGTGTGGCTCCTGTCCCCCAAGCGCACCAGCTCAAGCACCGCTTGGCATCTTTTTGCCTGCGTGCTTGCGTAGCCCCTTGAACGCCTACGGAGCACCGCTGGTTCCGAGGACAAATCAGCACAGGAAGAGGCCATGGAGGAAGAAGAAGAGGAGGGGGTGGAGGAGAGAGGTGTGGCAGAATCACCACTAGTAGAATTTTGGAGACGTGGTGGTGGAACAACCTCCAACACTACTGCACCCTGTCCTGCATCTTCCCCAGCTGCCAGAAGAGTCACCCAGTGCGCGGTGAAAGATAGGTAACGTCCCTGTCCATGCCTGCTGGACCATGAGTCAGCGGTAATATGCACCTTACCGCTGACTGCCCTGTCCAGCAAGGCCAAGACATTGCCTTCCACATGCCGGTAGAGAGCCGGAATCGCTTTCCGTGATCAAATCGCTTGGGAACCTGCCACTGAGGAACCGCACGTTCCACAAACTCACGGAAGGGAGCAGAGTGTGCCAACTGAAAAGGCAGCAGTTGAAGTGCTAGCAATTTAGCCAAGCAAGCATTCAACCGCTGGGCATGTGGATGGCTGGGAGCGAACTTCTTTCGGCGGTGCAGCAGCTGGGGCAGGGAAATTTGCCTGGTACAATCTGACGTCGGTGTACTGATAGCAGGTTGCCCGCAAGTACTTGGCTGTGACACACCTAATTCTACACCTTCATTCCTCTCAGTGCAGGTTTCAGGACTGAAGGTATAGTGGGGTTGGAGATCCCAGCTGATGAGGAGCAAGGAGAGATCCGCTTTGTTCTTTGGTGTGGGTCTTTTAGGTACGCTTGCCAAGGAACTGCATGGCAAGCGGTGTCCAAGCGGGTGATGTTTTGGCCACGCGAGATACGCTTGAGACATATGTTGTAAATAGCAGCGGTGCGATCTGATGCACTCATCTCAAAAAAGGCCCACACCAAAGCACTATTGGAATAACGTGCAGAGACAGCAGCGCCCTGCACATGCGGAGCTCTGCGGTGTGATGCAGTCGATGTGCTGCCCTTAAGCTGGCCCCTGGAGGGCATCCTACCTCGTTGGAGATGTGCCTCCTCCTCTCTCCTATCAGGCACCCATGTGGAGTCAGTGACCTCATCATCCCCTCCCTCCTCATCACTGGAGCACAGCTGGCAGTATGCTGCAGCTGGGGGAACATGACTGCCAGATTGCTGTCCTTCTTGGGCACCCCCTCTCTCTGGGCTCACGTTACTGCCTTCCTCTAGCTGGGTACCATCATCGGAGCCTTCAAAATGCTGGGCATCCTCCTGGAGCGTGTACCCAACACTGTGGTGAAACAGTTCGGGGGACTCCTCAGGAGGACATGGTGGGGCTAGACAAGGAGTGACTGATGCAATTGAGCCGAGGGAAGAGGCCGCGTTGGCAGCTGCTTTGCCAGACAAAGTACCCTGAGTCTGGGTGAGAGAGGATGAGGAGGATGAGGACGGCTTGGTCATCCACTCTACCAAGTCTTCCGCATGTTTCGGCTCAACACGGCCACGTACTGATGAGGATGCACCGTCTCCACAACCAGCACTGTTGCCTCTAGACACAGAGCCTGCTTGCCCTCTTTTATTGGCTTGTGACTGTCTGCCTCTCCTTGTTGGCCTTCCAGACATACTAATGGCCTGCAGTGAGATGTAGCTGCACAAAGCTGGGATGTATATATATACTGATACTGCAGCTAGCAGAATCAACTGCCTGCCTGTAGTATTATTAGTATGAGAACACCAGCAATTGTCTTCAGGTAGCTTTAGGTGCACACTGTGCAGGGGACACAGTACACTAACTGTAAATACTGTAGCTGCCTGCCTGTGGTATTAAAAGGATCAGAACAACAGCAATTGTCTTCAGGTAGCTTTAGGTGCACACTGTGCAGAGGATGCAGTACACTAACTGTAAATACTGCAGCTGCCTGCCTGTGGTACTAATAGGATCAGAAGAACACCACCAATTTTCTTCAGGTAGCTTTAGGTGCACACTGTGCAGAGGACACAGTACACTAACTGTAAATACTGTAGCTGTCTGCCTGTGGTGTTAATAGGATCAATCAGTACAACAGCAATTGTCTTCAGGTAGCTTTAGGTGCACACTGTGCAGAGGACGCAGTACACTTATTCCCCGTACACACGGTCGGATTTTCCGACGGAAAATGTGTGATAGGACCTTGTTGTCGGAAATTCCGACCGTGTGTAGGCTCCATCACACATTTTCCGACACACAAAGTTTGAGAGCAGGATATAACATTTTCTGACAACAAAATCCGTTGTGGGAAATTCCAATCGTGTGTACACAAATCCGACGGACAAAGTGCCACGCATGCTCAGAATAAATAAAGAGATGAAAGCTATCGGCCACTGCCCCGTTTATAGTCCCAACGTACGCGTTTTACGTCACCGCATTCAGAACGATCGGATTTTCCGACAACTTTGTTTGACCGTGTGTATGCAAGACAAGTTTGAGCCAACATCTGTCGGCAAAAATCCTAGGATTTTGTTGTCGGAATGTCCGAACAAAATCCGACCATGTGTACGGGGCATAACTCTATAATACTGCAGCTGCCTGCCTGTGGTATTAATAGGATCAGAACAACAGCAATTGTCTTCAGGTAGCTTTAGGTGCACACTGTGCAGAGGCCGCAGTACACTAACTGTAAATACTGCAGCTGCCTGCCTGTGGTACTAATAGGATCAGAAGAACACCACCAATTTTCTTCAGGTAGCTTTAGGTGCACGCTGTGCAGAGGACGCACTACACTAACTGTAAATACTGCAGCTGCCTGCCTGTGGTACTAATAGGATCAGAAGAACACCACCAATTTTCTTCAGGTAGCTTTAGGTGCACACTGTGCAGAGGATGCACTACACTAACTGTAATTACTGTAGCTAATAGGACTAATAGGATCAGAAGAACACCAGCAATTTTCTTTAGGTAGCTGTAAATACTGTAGAAAACACCTGCCTGCCTGTCAGTAACAATAACAGGAACGGATCTACCTAAACTGAATACAGTGTGTGTATATATATATATATATATATATATATATATATACACAACACCTAGGATCCATATATATATACACAATACAGTGTAAGTGCAGCTAACTGACTCGCCTGCCTACTCTATCTAATTTAAATCAAATGACACTGTTTCTCTGTCTATCTCTCCGTCGCTGCTGCAACACACTACACAAGGCCGCCACGCAGGTGGCCTTATATAGTGTGGGGCGTGTACTAAACCCCCTGAGCCATAATTGCCCAAAGCCACCCTGGCTTTGGCCAATTATGGCTCTCTGTACAGACGGCGCTGTGATTGGCCAAGCATGTGGGTCATAGTGCATGCTTGGCCAATTATCAGCCAGCAATGCACTGCGATGCGGCAGTGAATTATGGGCCACTCAAATTTGGCACGACCGGCCCATAACGTTTGAAATTCGACGAACGTTAGATATTCGACGAACGGTCGAACATGCGATGTTCGAGTCAAACATGGGTTCGACTCAAACTCGAAGCTCATCCCTAGTGGGAGGTTAAATGCCTTGTCAAGCACATTGTACCCAAATGGCTGCTGTTTTTTCCACACTTGATCTGCTTGCGGCAGAGATTGCAAATTGCAACAGTGCGATCGACTGCACATGTGCTAAAAAAGGCCCACACAGCTGAGCTGTGGGAAGTGGGCTGGGAGATAAATGCTCCACAATCTGATGGAACAGGATGGCTGCTCTCTACTGTTCCATGATAGCTGCCTCTGGAGGACATCCTGCTCCATTTAAGTTGTTTCTCCCCCTCACTTTTCTCCTCTGCTCTACTCGGCACCCAAGTCGTGTCAGTGACCTCATCATCATCATCCCCTCCATCCTCATCATCAATAGAGCCAACTTGGCAATACACTGTGGCTGGGGGAACATGACTGCTAATTTGCTGTTTATAGGTGTTCTCCCCTCTCCATAAACTCATATTACTCCCTTCCTCAACATCAGAATCAAGTAATGTCTGTGCATCCTCAATAAGCAAGTGGCTGACGCTGTGTTCAAATAATTCAGCTGACTCCATGCATGATGCTGGGGCTATGGCAGGAGTAGCCGTGGACAAGGAGTATGAATAAGTCGCTCTGGCAGCTGCATTCTAGATCTGCACACTAATCTCAGCTTGGGTGATTGAGGATGGTTTAGTAAGCCAGTCCACCACCTTCTCTGAATGCTGTGGCTGGATAGCACGGGCAACATCACTAAACAGAGAAAAACATGCCCTGCCTGAAAACGGACCATGTTCACCTTTGCCTGTGGACACAGATGCTGCTGGCCCCCTCATAGGAACGTCTGCCTCTCCTTTTTAGCCTCCCAGCAATGATGGGGGGGCTTATTACCCAAATTTAATAGATACTGGGAAATGTGTAATGTCTGTGCATCCTCAAGAAGCAAGTGGCTGAGGCTATGTTCAAATAATTCAGCTGACTCTTCCATGCATGATGCTGGGCTATTGCAGGGGTAGCTGTGGACAAGGAGGCAGAATAAGCCACTCTGGCAGCTGCGTTGGACTGCACACTAGTCTCAGCTTGGGTGATAGAGGATATGGGAATGAACCTTTTATAGTGTGGGGTGGGACTGATCCATGACTGGGCAAAGTCATCATGACTTTGTCCAATAAAGGCTCTGACTGTGCTCTGTGCCCTGATTAGGCAAAGCCTTTCACCTGACCAGTGGTCAGGTGGATTGCTTGATCCAGTTAGGGCCCTAGAAAGCCACTTTCGTACAATCCCATTGTTAAATAAGGACATATGCTGCACAGTATGTGTTTTATAAAAAAGATGCCGATTTATACCTTCTTTCAGAGCGTCTCCCGGCGCTCATGTGACTCCTCGGCTCTCTCCTCTCCTGGGCTGGCATCCCCAGGGGGCAAGGCCTAGAACTCTCGCTGTCATCAGCTGGGAAGAGGGAGGAGAGAAGGAGAAAGCCGAGGAGTTACGTGAGCGCCAGGAGACAGTAGAAATCTGCATCTTTCTTATAAAACACATACTGTGCAGCACATGTCCTTATTTAACAGAGGGTATGGCATGATAGTATGATAGTTTTATAGCAGCAGGAGTGGCACTGTCATGGGCTGACAGGCAAGGAGGGGGGATAGGACGGGGGAGAGGAGAGAGAGGTTGACAGAGACACGTAAACTGACCACAGTGTCAGGGCTCAGCAGCCATGATAAACCGTGGTCAAGTTACAGGGGGGAGGGCAGAACTAAGAAAGATCAGCCAGGTATTTCCGGTGATGCAAGGGGCCAAATTACACAGCACAAGCCCATACTTCCCAACCATGCCATCCCTCAGGGCTGAGTCCTGGAATGCCCGCGGACATGTACGTGTTGTCTTGGTTCCTGCACGCCGTGAGCTACACTTGCATGGCAGCTGCTTTCTCTCCCCTCTGACACACAGTGCAGAGTGCACTGAACCCGTCCCTCCTCCTCCTGCTGTGATGTTTTCTTGTACACAGAGGAGGGGGGAGAAGGCACACCACTCTGCCTGAGTGGCATCTTCTGTCAGGATAGAAGATCGGACAAGTTACAATGCAGGTAACCCTTGCACTGCTGGCAGATCATAACTGCAAGGGATCATTTTCAACTTCAACTGGACTTTAACAGCATTTTATGTTTCGGGAGAGTGCTGAGGGGTTCACTTTCAGGTTATGTTCTTCAAGTTTGCCAGGTGGTAGACTTGTTGCTGTGTGAAGACTGGCCCTTGCATGTCCCCGATCTCCAGCAATAAATTGCATTTTATTTCTCATAGCCAGCAGTGTTGCCAGAGCTGGAGAAGAGAGCTGGCTCTTGGGGTTTTGGAAAAAGAATGTGCACTTCCCTCCAAATGTACAATGCAGTACTTAGTGCCTGGGGCCACATGTAGCCCATTGCCACTTTTGTGTGGCCCATTGGTCCCCTGCAGACACTTATCAGTAATATGTCATGTACTATGTCTCCAGTCTATGATTGACTGCTGAAGCATGCCCCCAGTCTCCAGCAACCCATGTAGCATGTCCATAGTCTCTGACAGTCTCTTATATCATGTCTGCAGTCTCTGACAGTCTCTTGTATCATGTCTGAAGTCTCTGGCCAGTCTCTGGTGCTCAAAATTTTTTGTGGGGGCACAAACGAACTGAAAAATTCTGCAAAATACTGAAACAAAAACATCAAATGCAACCACTGTGCCCATCATATGCAGCCACTGTTCCCATCATATGCAGCCAACTGTGCCCATCATATGCAGCCACTGTGCCCATCATATGCAGCCACTGTGCCCATCATATGCAGCCTCTGTGCCCAGCAAATGCTGCCAACTGTGCCCATAATATGCAGCCAACTGTGCCCATCATATGCAGCCAACTGTGCCCATCATATGCAGCAAACTGTGCCCATCATATGCAGCCAACTGTGCCCATAATATTCAGATAACTGTGCCCATCATATGCAGTCACTATGCCCAGCAAATGCAGCCAACTGTGCCGCATCAATTGCAGCCTCTGTGCCAATAATATGCAGCCACTGTACCCTCCCCACCCACTCGCCCACCCGCTGTCTGCCCGGAACTTACCCCATTGTGGTGGCGGGTCAGGCAGTGGGACAGGCGGCGAGCTGTGGGACTGGTAGCGCGGCGATGGCTCCTGTGTCCTCCTGTTCTGCTAGGCAGTCAATGGGATCGCCTCTGCCTTCAGCCAATCAGGTGACCGGTATTACATCCGTGCCTCCTGATTGGCTGAGAGGTGGTTCTGTGTTAGCAAACCAAATATTCATTTGCTTTGCTAATACACCTGGGTGGACTGCGAGCGCAATGGATTGTGCTCGCAGTTCACCTTTTTTTAAGTCTATTAGAGCCTATGTCCCTAATCAGTTGCCTCAAAAACACCCCCCTGCCGCTGTAATCCAGGTGCCTGGTGTCCGAAACGGGGCCAGACGCCTGAATAAGGGGTGGCTACAGCAGACATGGATAGATTCATGCAATGCATGAATCTATCCATACTACACAGAGGGGGTGGCTGGAGAGAGGGGGCGGCGCCCGTGCGCCCTTAATGGACACACCGCCACTGGTCTGCAGTCTCTGACCATCTCTTGTATTATGTCTGTGTGGTGTATTCAGGGTGATGTGCAGTGTTGGTTTTCCTCCACACATATTTTGTTTTTAGGCCAAAAAAGTAAAATTTTGGTCTCATCTGACCAGAGTACCTTCTTCCACATGTTTGCTGTGTCCCCCATATGGCTTCTCACAAACTGCAAACTGGACTTCTTATGGCTTTCTTTCAACAATGGCTTTCTTCTTGTCACTCTTCCATAAAGGCCAGATTTGTGGAGTGCACAACTAATAGTTGTCCTGTGGACAGATTCTCCCATCTGTGCTGTGGATTTCTGCACCTCCTACAGAGTTACCATGAGCTTCTTGGCTGTTTCTCTGATTAATGCTCTCCTTGCCCAGCCTGTCAGTTTAGGTGGACAACCATGTCTTGGTAGGATTGCAGTCGTGCCATACTCTTTCCATTTTTGGATGATGGATTGAACAGTGCTCTGTGAGATGTTCAAAGCTTGGGATATTTTTTATAACCTAACCCTGCTTTAAACTTCTCTACAACTTTATCCCTGACCTGACTGGTGTGTTCCTTGGCCTTCATGATGCTGTTTGTTCACTAACAAACCTCTGAGGGCTTCACAGAACAGCTGTATTTATACTGAGATAAGATTACACACAGGTGGAGTAAAGGGGGCTGAATACAAATGCACACCACACTTTCAGATATTTATTTGTAAAAAAAATTGAAAAGCATTTATCATTTTCCTTCCACTTCACAATGATGTGCCATTTTGTGTTGGTCTATCATATAAAATCCCAATACAATATGTTTACGTTTTTTGGTTGTAACATGACATAATGTGGAAAATGTCAAGGGGTATGAATACTTTTTCAAGGCACTGTATGTCTGCAGTCTCTGACAGTCTCTTGTATTATGTCTGCAATCTCTGACAATCTCTTGTATCATTTCTGCAGTCTTTGACCATCTCCTGTATCATGTCTGCAATCTCTGACAGCCTCTTGTATCATGTCTGCAGTCTCTGACCATCTCTTGTATTATGTCTGCAGTCTCTGACAGTCTCCTGTATCATGTCTGCAGTCTGTGACCATCTCTTGTATTACGCCTGCAGTCTCTTGTATTATGCCTGCAGTCCCTGACAGTCTCTTGTATTATGGCTGCAGTCTCTGATAGTCTCTTGTATCATGTCTGCAGTTTCTGACTATCACCTGTATCATGTCTGTAGTCTCTGACAGTCTCTTGTATCATGTCTACAGTCTCTGACCATCTCTTGCCTTCATGTCTCCAGTCTCAGACAGTCTCTTGTATAATGTTTGCAGTCTCTGACTATCTCTTATATTATTTCCGCAGTCTCTGACAGTCTCTTATATAATGTCTGCAGTCTCTGACAGTCTCTTGTATTATGTCCACAGTCTCTAACCATCACTTGTATCATGTCTGAAGTCTCTGACAGTCTCTTGTATCATGTCTGCAGTCTCTGACCATCTCCTGTATCATGTCTGCAGTCTCTGACCATCTCTTGTATCATGTCTGCAGTCTCTGACCAGCTCCTGTATCATGTCTGCAGTATCTGACAGTCTCTTGTATCATGTCTGCAGTCTCTGACTATCTCCTGTATCAAGTCTGCAGTCTCTGACAGTCTCTTGTATTATGTCTGCAGTCTCTGACAGTCTCTTGTATCATGTCTGCAGTCTCTGACCAGCTCCTGTATCATGTCTGCAGTATCTGACAGTCTCTTGTATCATGTCTGCAGTCTCTGACCATCTCCTGTATCAAGTCTGCAGTCTCTGACAGTCTCTTGTATTATGTCTGCAGTCTCTGACAGTCTTTTGTATCATGTCTGCAGTCTCTGACCATCTCTGGTATTATGTCTGCAGTCTCTAGCATCTCTTGTATCATGTCTGCAGTCTCTTGTATCATGTCTGCAATCTCTGACCATCGCCTGTATTATGTCTGCAGTCTCTGACAGTCTCTTGTATTATGTCTGCAGTCTCTAACCATCTTTTGTATTATGTCTGCAGTCTCTGACAGTCTCCTGTATCATGTTTGCAGTCTCTGACCATCTCCTGTATCATGTCTGCAGTCTCTGACCAATTCATGTATGATGTCTGTGGCCTCTTGTATCATCTCTGCAGTCTCTGACCGCCTCCTATATCATGTCTGCAGTCTCTGACCATCTCTTGTGTCATGTCTGCAGTCTCTGACCATTTCCTGTATCATGTCTGCAGTCTCTGACCATCTCTTGTATCATGTCTACAGTCTCTTGTATAATGTTTGCAGTCTCTGACAGTCTCTTGTATAGTGTCTGCAGTCTCTGACAGTCTCTTGTATAATGTCTGCAGTCTCTGACAGTCTCTTGTATAATGTCTGCAGTCTCTGATAGTCTCTTGTATAATGTCTGCAGTCTCTGACCATCCACTGTATTATGTCCATACCTCTGCTATGCAGTCCCTGACTATTTTAATGAAACTCTTTAAGTTAGGCTCAGACAAAGCAATCAAAGCATATTTTATAGGTACAAATAAGCACAGGTTTTTTTTAACCACATCCCTTAAGCCCCTTCCACTGCTAGGCACTTGACTACGCCCACAATTTACCACGACATAGCATGCTGCAGGTCTTTTCACTTCTCCAGTGTCCCTCATTCTGAACTTCAAAAGTTGGGAGGTATGTAAGCACTAAACTGTATAACATGCTTTAAGGGAACAGGATCTATTTTTTTTTTTTTTTTTAGGGTAACAAACACTTTAAACCTTGTGCTGGCTGCTTCTTTATGAGCTTATTAATCTGAGCACAAATCATTTATATGTACAGTATGTGGTTAATAAATTATAAATAAATAAATTCAATTCTATTTCCACATATATATTTGTACTGATAAATACATTTATATATATATATATATATATATATATATATATATACATATATACATATATATATACAGTATATATAGTAGCATCTATTTATGGGTTTTAACCATCACTTAGAGAATAACAATGGCAAATTTAATAGTTCGAAAAGAATTAAAACTGTATATAATGTGTGCATGTATAATGGCACTTTCTCCTTTATTATTTCTTATTTCATGGATCATTTTCTTCTTTTCTAAACACACACACTGGCCGAAGCAGGTTCTGCCAGAGATATCAATAATTGATTCCAGTTCCTCCCTGGCCTTTCCTCTGCACACAAACTCTGCTGGCTATTGCAAGCAATTTGTTTCCTGTATTAACCTCTATTACCTCTGGCCAGGTAAAACATCGCAGTTTCGATTAGAAATCTTTCGCCAAATGCAGTAGAAAGACACCAACCTCCTACACAAAACGTGTGACCTGTACAGCATTTCAATAATACCCCTGCCTGATTAAAACACTAATTCATGGCTTCCCTCGATCTAAATGTTATACTTTTCAATTACAGCTGACACCGCAGCCATGCAGGGAAATCGTTTTCATAAGAAGAATTGAGGCTGATGTTACAAACACAGCTGCCTAGAATTTAAATACAAATTGATCCTCTCTAGATTAGAAGTAGATTGGAAATGTAATGTGTCCAGTTCTTACATTTATGGTTACATTAACATGGCAATAGACACCACTCCAAAAGGACATTTAAAAAAAAATAAGTCTTCTAATGATCTGAAATATTTTTTTATGGGGAATTCTACACATTTTATTTACAATATATAATAATATGGTATGATGTATATACAGTATATTGTCAAAAGCAATGGGATGCCTGCCTTTACGCGCACATGAACTTTAATGGCATTCCTTCCAGTCTTAATCTGTAGGGTTCAATATTGAGTTGGCCCACCCCTTGCAGCTATAACAGCTTCAACTCTTCTGGGAAGGCTGTCCAAAAGGTTTAGGAGTGTGTCTATGGGAATGTTTGACCATTCTTCCAGAAATGCATTTGTGAGGTCAGGCACTGATGTTGAATGAGAAGGCCTGGCTCGCAGTGTCCACTCTAATTCATCCCAAATGTGTTCAATCAGGTTGAGGTCAGGCCTCTGTGCAGGCCAGTCACATTCCTCCACCCCAAAATTGCTCATCCATGTCTTTATGGACCTTGCAGTGTGCACTGGTGCGCAGTCATGTTGGAACAAGAAGGGACCATCCCCAAACTGTTCCCACAAAGTTGGGAGCATGAAATTGTCCAAAATGTCTTGGTATGCTGACACCTTAAGAGTTCCCTTCACTAGAACTAAGGGGCCAAGCCCAACCCCTGAAAAACAACCCCCCACCATAATCCCCCTCCACCAAATGATTTGGACCAGTGCACAAAGCAAGGTCCATAAAGACATGGATGAGTGAGTTTGAGGTGGAGGAACTTGAATGGCCTGCACAGCGTCCTGATCTCAACCCGATAGAACACCTTTGGGATGAATTTGAGCAGAGACTATGAGCCAGGCCTTCTCGTCCAACATCAGTGCCTGACCTCACAAATGTGCTTCTGGAAGAATGGTCAAACATTTCCATAGACACACTCCTAAACCTTGTGGACAGCCTTCCCAGAAGAGTTGAAGCTGTTATAGCTGCAAAGGGTGGGCCAACTCAATATTGAACCCTGGGTGGTGTTGGTTGTGAGGGTCTGCGAGTAGGCGGCTTAACATAATCTGGAAGATCCCCAGATCCCACCCCCCATGTGAATGAGTAGGGGTATTATTAAAAAAAAACAAAAAACAATGTCCTCCGATGTAGATCCATCGTCAATAACGACGCCCGGCGCACCGCTGGATCCAAAAAAGAAAAAATGCTCTGCCCGCAATGAAGGCTAACCACCGAATGCCTTCTCTGCCGTTTGACAGTTCTTAAATAGGTAGGGGGCAGGGCCACCTGGTGGCGTCACCTGGTGGCACCACCCCCCTTGTGACATCACAATTTTTTGCATTGATACCTGTCCCCCAGGGCAGTACCCAGGTCCCCATATCCTTTTTATGGCAAATAACTTGCACATAAGCCTTCAAAATAGGCACTTTTGAATTTTTAAGTTTGGGTCTCATAGACTTTAATAGGGTTTGCGGTTCGGGTCCAAACTTTTGCGATGTTTGAGAGTTCTGCTGCAAACCAAACCAAGTGTGTTAAGCCCAACTCTAAAAATGAAGGTTTTGGAGTGGCTTAGTCAAAGTCCTGACTGAGATGCTGTGGCATGACCTTAAGTGCTTGCAGACCACCTCATGTAGGAGTACAGTGGCAAATGGGCTCTCCTGCGCCGGATCACGTACTAGGTACTTGATCCGCGCGCTCTACGACTCGACAGTGCCATGATTCGATACAGCACCGATCAGTCTTTAGGTCAAGGTCAATGATTTTTCGCCTGGACCTGCTGATCGGTTCCACCGAATAACAGATCAGCCTGTGTGTGTGTTTACAAAACAGAGGCACAGGAAATTAGGAAATCTTCTCTTCTGGGGCCCTTTTTGGTTTTCTACTGTGAGTAAAACAGCACACAAACACAGTAAAATGGATAGATAGGCACATTTAACCCCCTGATTGCCCCCCGGTTAACCCTTTCACTGCCCTGTCACTAGTGTCATTACCCTTTCACTGCCCTGTCACTAGGTGTCATTAGTATAGTGTACCATAGGAGTGTGCACAGGGTGTGCCAGGTGTGCCTGGGCACACTCTAATCACCCTGGGTGGTGCAGATTCCCCCTGTTTAAACCCCTGATATTTCACCAAAGCCCCCTAATGGGGCTCCTAAAAGAATTGGAAAAAAAAACAAATAAAAAAATTGTAAAAAAAAAAATGAAAATAAAAACTACTGACATCATCCACTGCCCTACTGACACCAATTCCTGCCCTACTGACACTATCAGAATAAATACACATGCTCACACACATATGTGTTTGAGCATTGAGGTGCACACCCTAATGCGATAGACTGTACACTCCTATGCAGTGTATAGATTTTTTACTGATCACTGTGTCACAGGCGACGTCAGATATCGTTAGCGTCAATCAGCATTCCTCCCAGATAGGGTCAGATTGCCCGCCACATATTCACCATCACATTTAACCCTTTGATTGCCAGCAACACTATCATAGACACATTAACCTCCATTACCAGTATTTACTAGTATAGTGCCTGAACGGATCAGTATCTTTGATCAGATCAGAACTTTACTAGTGTTCACAATAGTATAGTGCCCCCAAAAACGCAGCATTAGCAGGATCAGCTCTGACACCTGCTAGCACTTGCATTTACCCCCCCCCCCCCAACAAGTGTCAGTAGATCCCTGTCACTTCTATACACAGTACATAAAACCGCAGTGTTAGCAGAGTCAGGCCTGATCTCTGCTAGCACTAGCAGGTAAATTTTATTTGCAGTGGTTCAAGCACTCCCTGACAGCCAGGTGTTCTTTTTTCTGTGAGTCACACAAGGTACCTACAAATTTAGTGACCAAAATGTCCAAAGAAAGATACAGAATCAGGCTCAGAATACGAATCTGTAGTGAGCAGTGGCAGCCTAACAGCTACCTCAGACAATGAAGAGGTTCCTGCTATGGTCAGGCGTACCCGACCCCGTGCCCAGGTTGCTGAGGTGCTAGATTTGCACGATTATTCTCATATGCATCAGAGTGCCTGTACTAGTGCCAAACCACCTTTTGGTGAACTGGCAGGCACCAGCGGCCTAGTACATCCTGGCACTTTACGCACCAACACTGCAGTATCTCATGGTTAAGGGTGAGTCCCAGAAGTGCAGTTCAAGCTGTTCCCGCAGCCACCAAAAATTTGAACACAGGCCCGTAGAGCCCATAGTGTCCTTCTGGATGTGCTTCAAGCCCTAATTGGCAGCCCACAGATTCTGCAGCACCGTTACTGCCCCCATTTACTGCCCAACCCAGAATTGAAGTGGAAACAACAAACTTAACTACTCCCCTTGATTTTTTTTTTTTTTTAACTGTTTTTCATGGAAGATGTGTATCAACTGATTGTAGACCAAAGCAATTTTATTGCTGAACAGTACAACACCGCCAACCCATATTCAAACCTTGCCAGAATATTCGCATGGAAACCTATCACGGTTTCCAAGTTTAAAATCTTACAAAAAAAATGAATTGTGGTCAAATTGGTCCACAGACCTGATTCCTCATATGCCCATGTTCTCTGCTGCCATGGCCAGGCATAGATATGAGAATTGAATGCGATTTATGCATTTCAAGTAAAATACACGCTGTCATCTTCGAGGTTACCCTGAATATGATCAGCTCCACAAAATTCGGCCCCCTCGTAAGTCACCTTAACCAGAAATTTGCAGATGTGTATACTCCCAATAAAACATCTGAGTAGATGAGTTGCTCATTAATTTTCCTGGCTGCTTTGCATTCAAACAGTCTCTCCCCAGCAAAAGTGCCAAATCTGGGGTCAAAATGTATAAAGATAGTCATGTAGAACCCCCCTGATGCCTAGACTACATGGGGAGCAGTGGCAAGATTGCATGGAACCCTTGTTCCATAAGGGGTACCACTTGTACGTGGACAATTATTATACAAGTATGCCACTTTTTAGACACTTAATTGATCTTGGCTCATGTGGCACCGTGTGACCTAATGGCCGGGGTTTCCCGCAACGGCTTGTAAAAACCTGACTTAAAAAGGGGGAGACAGCCTGCTTGAGAAATAAGGAATTACTTACAGTGAAGTGGAAGAACAAGACCCACAAACAAAGAACGACTGAAGACAGCTGCAGTTAGAGACTGGCAAAACATCAGAAAGGAGGAAACCCAGTCTTTGGTAATGTCCATAGGTTCCAAACTTCAGGCAGTCATTGCCAGTAAAGGATTCTCAACAAAATATTAAAAATTAACATTTTATTTATGATTATATTCATTTATCCAATTACACTTTAGCCCCTGAATATGGGGGGACTGTGTTTAAAAATGGTTGCAGTTCCTAAAATGTGTACTTGATATTTATGTTCAACCCCTTGAATTAAAGCTGAAAGTCTGCACTTCAAATTCATTTGGATTGTTTCGTTTTAATTTTTTTCTGGTGGCATACAGAGCCAAAAGTATGAAAATTGTGCCTGTGTCCAAATATATATGGACCTAACTTTATAATTGGGCGTTCAAAGTAGTTTTCTAGCAAAAAATACAGATTTTTTAATATAAACAAAAAGTGTCAGAAAAGGCTTGGTCTTGGTTAGAAGAGTGGGTGATGTGCAACATAAGCTTCTAATGTTGGGCATAAAATGCCAGGACAGTTCATATACCCCCCAAAGGGCGTTATTTTCTCATTACACTTCCTGACTACTTATCACTGTTTCAGACGGCCTGAAATGCCAGGCTAGTACAAAACACTCCCGTCTGTTTGACCACCTGTGATTCAGTGGTCAATTTTGCCTGGTAAGCAGCTCATGTTATCTGTGTGGGGTGTGGAGCATGACCTTTCTGGCTACAGATTTGATCTAACATCTAGCACCGAGGAAAACTGTGTTGTAGATAGCTTGGACTTGGTTTAAATGGACTTTGTTTTTAACCATTTTTTTACATATATTATATTCAACTAGTTATGCTTCAATTTTATGAACAGTTGTGAGATCATCTCTTACCAAACCTTTCTACCTATTGTATGATCAGGTGTAATTTTATTAGCGCTGCACTTTATCTACTACTACAAGTGTAACAAATATGCAAAAAAATTTTAGAAAGGTGGCAAATACTTTTCACAGCACTGTATAGCAGTGGTGCACAAGTGGTGGCCAGGTGGTTGTGTGTGGCTCTCAGATGCTACCATGGTAAAAAAGGAAAAGTGAAAAATAATGGTATTTTTTCCTGTTGCGCAGATTTCTTCTAAGCTGCAGTCACACTGTTATGTACAGGGGATCTAATGTCAAAACTTTCCTTTTTATAACATCAGCTTTGTAACAAGTAATACAAATTATCGTTTTTTCTAAATTAAATATGAGCTTAGTTGAAAAATCTCT
This sequence comes from Aquarana catesbeiana, assembly GCF_042186555.1. Taxonomy (NCBI): domain Eukaryota; kingdom Metazoa; phylum Chordata; class Amphibia; order Anura; family Ranidae; genus Aquarana; species Aquarana catesbeiana. The sequence goes on along the minus strand of NC_133324.1, from coordinate 835,358,244 downwards.
TTTCATGTTGTGAGTACTCCTTATTTTCTGGCTATCTCTTTCTGCATCTTCCTGGATTCCCTGCATGTTTTGGGATGCCTTCCCAGCTGCTTCATGTGGTTTACCATTGATTTCTAAGGTCTACATATCCCATGTCACATTGCTGCCTGCAAGCAGTGATGATGTCACATGGGCATTTTCTGTGCTCACTGTGCCACCTGAAACTCCTCCTCTTCAGCATCCCTGTAGTATAGTTGTAGTTCAGAAGGCTGGCTCTGTGAAATGGGTGGCACAGCAGTGCACATGCCCAGGGGACAATGAATATAAGTCTCTGCATTTAAAAGAGAAGTATGGGACTCATGGAAAAAAAAATTATACTCACCTAGGTGGATGCAGATTTGGTTCGATGCTGCATCTGTCCCCTGCCGGCTCCAGACCAAGAACTGATCGATCAAACACAGCTGATCACTCAGCTCTTGGTCTTCAGGCTGCACAGAGCTGGTGATTGTCAGTATTCGGCTCTCTATACATGTGCCTTCATGAGGAGGGGAACTCGCCGTGTTTGGAGGAAGAAAAATGCTGACTATGACCCTAAGAACACCTACAGTCAAGCATGGAGGTGGAAACACGATACTTTGGGGCTGTTTCTCTGCTAAAGGTACAGATCGAGTTTGCTGCATTGAGGGGCCAATGTATAGGGCCATGTATTGTAAAATCTTGGATGAGAACCTTCTTCCCTCAGCCAGAAAACTGAAGATGGGTCGTGGATGGGTCTTCCAGCACGACAATGACCCAAAACATACCGCCAAGGCAAAAAAGGAGTGGCACAAGAAGAAGCACATTAGGTCATAGGGTGGCTTAGTCAGACACCAGACCTTAATCCTACAGAAAATTTATGGGGGGAGCTGAAACTTCGAGTTGCCAAGCAACAGCCAAGAAACCTTAAGGATTTCGAGAAAATCTGTAAAGAGTGAACCAAAATCCGTCCTGAGATGTGTGCACCCCTGGTCAAAAAAAACTTCTTACCTCTGTGCTCGCCAACAAGGGTTTCTCCACCAAGTACTAAGTCAAGTTTAGCTTGGGGATCAAATACTTATTTTACTCACTGAACTGCAACTTAATTTATAGCATTTGTTTTATGTGTTTTTTCAATTTTTTCAAATTTTATTTTTTTCAATTTTTGATTGATATTCTGTCTCTATCATTTAAAATACACCTATGATAAAACTTATAGACCCTTCATTTCTTTGTAAGTGGCTAAACTTACAAAATCTGCAGCGGATCAAATAATTATTTTCCCTACTGTATGAGTTTTAATTTTAACCGTAGCTCTAACCGCTTTAACAGAATACTTCCATACTATGACAGACTTACTAAATAGTCTGCTCTTCTCCATCATTAACAGATCTGCGACACTCCTTTTCACTCTGTTGCATTTTCTGCCATATATTGGTCTTCTTCCAGACTGAAGTCTTTTATCTTTTGTCATTGAGTGGCCACTGACTATAAAACTCCTGTGCACACAGGAGTTACAGCTTTGAGTCACCTGGCTATTCCTTCCTGCTATTACTTTTTCCAAAATTTTAATTGCAAGTGCACATGTTTAGTACCGCCTAAGCAATTTTTTTTATTTTTTATATATATAGATAAATATACTGAGAATAGAATATAAACTATAGTCAGTGAAGTTTAGAGTTAGGGTTAAGGTCCTTCTACTCCCTTCCATGGATGGTTTTGGAATTTAGGTTGATAAATGGTGTGGTTTTGTTGCCCTGGTAATATGCTTTGGAAGATCTATACAATCTAGATCGTTATGTTTTCCCTATTTTTTTCATTTGACATTTATATATGATGCTACGTGAAAATAATTGTTATTCTATATTATCATGGAATGTTCAGGGATTAAATTCAAAGTTTAAAAGAGTATTAATATTCCAGTATATTTAAAAAAAGTACAATCCACAGTTGATTTTACTTCAGGAGACATTTAGTAGGAGGAAAAGTAATGACGCTAAAAAAAAACATGGATTTATAAGGCATATCATGCCACATATTCCTCCTACGCGAGAGGGGTATCAGTTTTAATGAATAAATCCTTCCCAGGTTTAATTGAGAAGGTACTGTATATACAGACGTACAGGGTAAATAAGTTATTATAGTACATGCATTAGGGCAACAAAAGTACGTCATAGCAGCAATTTATATTCCACCTCCCCTTTCCCTCGAAATATTAAATATAATATTAGAGAAAATTGTTCAACATTATCCAGCAAAATTGCTGTTTATTGGTGATTTCAATTCTATTCTATCTCCAAACCTAGATAGACCAAGACCTCCCAAGCAGTATTTAGCAGAGTTATATAATTGGGCACAGGTGACAGGAGTAATTAAAATCTGAGATGGAAAAATCCAGGAAAAAGAGTATATTCTTGTTATTCTACTTCCTATAAAACATCATCTCGAATAGACCTAGCTTTTGCAGATCCGGCATTGTTAGCGGATATTGTGGAAGCTACATATTTGCTAAGTGGTCTTTAAGGTCACTACCCTTCACTCTTATCAATACGTACCCTTGTTCTGAATTATGGAGATTGGTCCCTCAGTGGGTACTGTATCCAGAAATAGCAGAGAAAAAATTGCATTAATATTAGCGTGTTACTGGGAAAATGATGCTGATTCATCCTCTTCAGATATGGTATGGGATGCGTTTAAAGCATTTGTGTGAGGGCAATATTTTTCTGCTATCTTCAGCTATATTTCAAGCAGAAGGTCACCATACAGGTATTACAAAGGCAATTAGAACTACATAAGGAAAAGTATAGTCTGGATCCCAATACGACGAACTTTGATTAAAATGATGGCGGCCCAAAGGGACCTGCATCTACATATGGTAGAAATAACTGGGCTAGAATTGTATAAAAATAGACAGAACATTTTTGAACAAGGAGATAAAAGTGGAAGGTTTTTGGCAATGTTGGCACAACAAGAACATTCAGCTAGACTCATATCTGAAATTAGGACCCCAGAGGGAGTAACAGTATCTAATCCAGAAGACATTCTAGAGGCTTTTGGGAGGTACTACAGCTCCCTGTATGCGTCTTCGCTCCTCTCTAACCTCTACCCGAGGGAGATGTCTGATCTTTTAGATTGGATAGCCCTTGGGTGGCTCTTGGATAGGGAGAGGGAGGCTTTGGTTAGACCTATTAAAATGGAGGAGATCCAAAAGATTATTCATACCTTTCTGAAGGGAAAGGCACCAGGCCCTCATGAAATCCCTCTCGAATTTTATATAAAGTATGGGGACTTTTTAGCCCCAAAACTAGTGGAAGTATTCACCAATGGACTTCTGAAAGGGGCTTCATACAGACCATTAGCATTATTAAATAACGTTTTTAAAATATTTACTAAAATACTGACATTGAGAATACAACCATTGTTAACAACTATCATTGACTTGGACCAGACAGGATTCATGCCCCATAAAACAACAGACTTTAATCTACGTAGACTGCATACTAATATACATGCGCAGCATATAATAATGAGGGGACAAGAATGGTGGCTTCCCTGGATATAGAAAAAGCCTTTGATACCATGGAATGGCCTTGTCTATGGTAAATACTCAGAAGAATGGGATTTCCATTAGTGTTTATTAATTGGATTCAAACATTATACTACAATCCTATGTCAGCAGTCAAGCTGGGGGGAAGATTGTCAACATTTTCCAGCTATATAGAGGAACGTGGCAGGGCTGTCCCCTCTCTCTGGCCCTTTTTGCTATAGCAATCGAACCAGTGGCAGAGGCTCTTCGGACTTCCCCAGATATTCGAGGATTACAAATAGGGGGGGCTGGAGGAGAGGGTAGCCCTATATGTGGATGATATGTTACTCTTATTGGGTAACGCTGGGCCATCGTTGCAGGGGATTTATTAAATACATGCTCGGCATATACAGGGCTTAAGGTAAACTGGGGTAAATCCCTATTGTTTGTCATCGATCAAGGTGCAGTAGATATGGCCCTTTCATATTCGCCACTGTAATGGGTAACGGTATTTAAAGTGATTGTAAGGGTTTGTTTTTAAAAAAAAAAAAAAAAAAACATATCATACTTACCTCCACTGTGCAGCTCGTTTTGCACAGAGTGGCCCCGAACCTGCTCTTCTGGGGTCCCCCGGCGGCTCTCGCGGCTCCTCCCCGCATCAGATAACCCCCTCAGGGAAGCGCTTCCCCGAGGGGATTACCTTGCGTGTGCACTCCCGAGTCCAGCATTCAGCATCCATAGCCTCCGAATGTATTTAGCCCCCCGTCATTGTATTTGATTGATAACAGAGGGAGCCAATGGCTGCGCTGCCATCAATCTATCCAATCAAGAGCCGAGAACCCCGGGCAGAGAGACAGTGTGTCCCTGGCGGGTCAAGTTCCAGGGCTCAGTTAAGTAAAATGGGGGCTGGGGGGCCGGTCACTGCCAGGTGTTTTTTCACCTTAATGCATAGGATGCATTAAGGTGAAAAAACACGAAGGTTTACAACCCCTTTAAATATCTTGGGATAGAGATTACACGACAGGTCAGTGATTTTTTTTACGTTCAATCTAAACCCAGCAGTGCAAGAAGCAAAGAAAAAGCTAACAATATGGGAGACACTACCCCTATCGCTGTCAGGGCGCATACATTTAATAAAGATGAAGATTCTTCCAAAATTTTTGTATTTATTCAGAAATTCACCACCATGGCTACTGAAATAGTTTTTTACACAATTAAATAGCACTTTCTCCTCATTTTTATGGAGAAATAAACTACCCAGGGCCGGATTTCCCACAAGGCTACCGAGGCCAGGCCTCGGAGCGGCAGTGGTAAAGGGGCGGCGCCGCTCCTGCAACGACTTCTTGGCCGCCCCCCACACTAACATAGCAGCATGCAGTGCACCCGGGCGCCAGAGAGGTGGGGGCACTGAAGCGCTAGAGTGCTCCTCTCCCTCCTCCTTCTCTGTCCTCCGCAGGTCACCGCCACCGCTGCTGTTTTTTTTTTGAGGCTCAAGCCTGTCCCTCCTCCTGTCAGAGAAGGAGAGCAGCCACCGGAGATCGGAGCAGCTGGTCTCTGGAGGCGTGTTCTCCACCATCTCTCACTCCCGCCCAAGCCTGTCTCCATCTGTTCTGTTGTACACTTATGGAGGGGGGGTTGTCCTGGGGGGTCTGTACTAATGGAGGAGGGGGTTGTCCTGGGGGGGGTTTGTCCTGGGGTCTGTACTAATGGAGGGGGGGTTTGTACTATTGAAGGGGGGTTTTGTCCTGGGGGTTTGTACTAATGGAGGAGGGGATTGTCCTGGGGGGGTTGTCCTGGGGGTCTGTACTAATGGAGGAGGGGTTTGTCCTGAGGGGGTCTGTACTAATGGAGGGGGGGTTTGTCCTGGGGGTTTGTACTAATGAAGGGAGGGGTGGTTTGTCCTTGGGGGGTCTGTACTAATGGAGGGGGGGTTGACCTGGGGGGGTCTGTACTAATGAAGGGAGGGGGGTTTGTCCTGGGGGGTCTGTACTAATGAAGGGAGGGGGGTTTGTCCTGGGGGGGTCTGTACTAATGAAGGGAGGGGGGTTTGTCCTGGGGGGGTCTGTACTAATGAAGGGAGGGGGGTTTGTCCTGGGGGGTCTGTACTAATGAAGGGAGGGGGGTTTGTCCTGGGGGGGTCTGTACTAATGAAGGGAGGGGGGTTTGTCCTGGTGGGGGTCTGTACTAATGGAGGGGGGTTTGTCCTGGGGGGGTCTGTACTAATGGAGGGGGGTGGATTGTCCTGGGGGGGTCTACACCCAGGATAATACACCCAGGACTCCAGAGGGAGAGGGCAGTGCTGAGGGAACACCATTAGAGAGAGAACCCCGCTGCCCTGCACCACCAGAGGGAAAGCCACACAGCCTGGCGCCATCCCTGGCGGAGAAAGGAATGGAGTCATTGCAGGAATACAGATCTGGGTGCTACCCAGCGGAGTCGCCACGGGCAATTCAGAGCGAGCAGACTCCTGATCAGAGGAACCGTGGCTGTATTGCTGGGTCAGGTGAGAGGGCCGATCGGCCATTATCTACTAATGTCCATAGGAACTGCAGTCTCTGACCGTCTCCTGTATCATGTCTGCAAGCTCTGGCCATCTCCTGTACTATGATTGCAGTCTCTGACCATCTCTTGTATCATGTCTGCAGTCTATGACCGTATTATGTCTGGAGGCTCTTTCTGGTGGCGTGTGTGTGTGTGTGTGTGGGGGGGGGCGGCATTGAAGGGCTCAGCCTTGGGGTGGCAAAGGGAGTAAATCCGGGCCTGAAACTACCTAGAATTAAATTGACTACACTTATGTGACCGTTGGCGCAAGGGGGAATGGCCTTTCCAGACTTTCATAAGTATTATCTGGCAGCACAGCTGGTAACGGCAGGGGAATGGTTAAATCCAGACAGATTAATCCTGCTATAATGTTGGACGCAGCAGTGTTACATTCCACAGAAGCATTACAGGCATTGTTGTTTCGAGGCTTGAAATCTCCATATGATTTGACGCCCTCAATGGTAACAACTATAAAGGCATAGAGAGCAAGTTTATAGTTGTTACCAGTCAAATAGTCAACTGAAGGAGTGCACACAGCAGGCTGACAAGGCTGCTGCTATTTGTGAGGCAATGGCTTAGTATTGTCAGCCTGGAACAGGAAGTGCTGGTACTGTCTGGATCTCTAGGTAAGAAATTTTGCAACAGGTTTACAAAAACAAAAAGCTCCAAAAAACTGTACAGTGAGGCATAATGACCATCATACTATAAAATACATAGGGTTTACAAACAAATTAAGCTTAGTTATGCTTTATGGTATTATATTCTTATACCTGATACAGTACCAATTAGATCTAAAACAATTTATGTTTTAAATTGCTGTAACAGAAAATGACTGCTCTTTAAACTTGTACCCCTTTTCTTTCCTAGATGGTTTTAATTAACACTGCAACTCTTGGGACAGGTCTCAGGTTGAAGACTAATCTTACATAGTTACATAGTTAGTCTGGTTGAAAAAAAGATCACCTAGTTCAACCAACAAAAGGGGGAAAAAATCTTAAAACTGAACTGCCCAAATCTCTTTTGATATCAGCTTTCTGTAATGCTCAGCAACAATCAGACTGGGAGAATAAGGGTTAGGACTGTTGGGCATTAGACTCTACTAATTCTGCACAGCTCTTTGCTCAGACAGGATAAGAGGGAACAAGAAGAAGAAGATAAGAGGATAAGAAGAACCCTAGTTCTTAGTCACAGCCTGGGAGAGGTCCTAGACCAAGCTGTATGGCTGAACTTAGGTGTAGCCTGTAGAGGTCTCAGGAAGTGCAGTGCTGAAATGTGCTATCAGGTTTGGCATTGCACAAAATCCCATGAAAATTCACTCCTGCCATGGGCTGAAGTGCGATCTTGCATGATTTTCAAGCTCCCAAATCTGCCAGGAGGCATTGTGATATCAACCACAAATTCTGGAAACATTGGAACGTGGGGCTAAGCTAAGTACTTTATTTTTTTGTTGGCATACAGTTTGTTTACTTATGGGTTTTTAGACCCCCTTGTAGTAGGGGGTGAGGGGGCATCAGGAGGCTGGCAATAAAGTGGACAATCCATCTGACAAGAAAAATCCACTTTAAGTACAGAAAATATGTTGTTGAAAATGTGTCCTCCTTCTAGAAAGGAAACAAGGACTTCAGCAGAAGATGTGAGATTAGTTCTTATTAATAAACGTTGATCTCAATATTCATTGAGCTCAAAATATCTAAATTTTGGCTTGGCCTCCTCCTGTGTTGGACCCAGGCAAAGTAGTCTAAACTGCAATGCTAGCTTTCAGAATGCTTGTACTTATAGCACACATACAGTATTTCCAGGTTGGGTCTGATTTTATACTCTAGTTATGAAACACTATATAAGCAATCAAGCATGAAACTGTAAGAAATAAGAGAATGAGAAGCACTAGCACAAAATGCAATGTCAGCTATTCATTTATAAATCAAATAAATATTTGTGACATGTGAATAAAAAAAAAACACAAGACATACAGGGCATAGTGAACATGGCTGTTTATAGAGCCAGTGCATACAAAGAATGCATAGATAAATGGACTCTTACTAACACATTGGCATTTAGTCATACATACACACCACATACATACTTTTTGGCCGTAAAAAAAAGTGACTTTTAATTACAATTTGTTTTACAAAATAATCTTTTAAGTTAAAATATGCAAAGCTATTTTTAAAACAAAATATCTGCAAAGGATTGGCATTTCCCCATAGATCACTGCATCTTCAACCATGTTTGATGTGTGTGGTAACATGAATGTGGGGCGCAGTAGAGATTGTTAGATGTGCACACCACCTGATAGTGGAATATGGCAGAATTATCTAGGTGTGCACACCATTGTCATGTACAAGTCTATACAATAAAGACAGTTTTCCAGAAGATATGAAATGCTATGGTCATTACTGTCATCATCACTAATCTAGATGTGTCTTTAGCAGGTGTAAGCAGAACTTACTTTTTATTTCTTTGCAGTTATACTGTAGCATTTCACAGTAATACTGCAGCTGTCAACGTACATGAGTTACAGGAAACAAGAAATGAAGGGTCAGTTCACCTAAAAATTTTTTTTTTTGGACAGATACTAGTGGGCTGAGTCCTGGTCAGGCTTATTTCTCCGAAGGTGAAGCTTATGTGCCTATGTCCACCCATCTACGGCTGCTATTGAGAGGGAGGGCTCACTTTTACATTACAGCTAATGTAACGATGGGTGAATCAGCCTGTCAGTGTCCATCCATTGATGAGACATCAGATGTGGTTGGACTGACCCTATAAAGGGTCATTTCTAAGTGTCCCTCACATTGCTAATATGTATAGAGATGCAGAATATGCTGGTACTGAAGAAAAGATGAACATATTAAAATTTGCAGAAATATAATGACAGTGCTGGACCCTGGAATATCCACAGAATCGGCAACACACCCACACAGAATTTGTGAGAGTTGATTATGAATACTTTGAGCTAATTTCCTTTTCTAATGAAGAAGCACACAGGACAAGAAAACATAGGCCCTAGATCCCTATATCTTGGAACTGCAAGTATAAAGATGCCCACGGAAAAGTGAAAATATCAGGTCATTTAATACACTTAACAATTACAAGCCTATAGAAATTCCAATTCGACATTTGGAAATTGCTGAGCTGAAAAGGAGCCATGTGTGATCAGGTCAGTGCACACATTGCAACCGAATTCCAATGTAAGTGACCCTGACATTGTATTCAGCCTCCATACAGTTGCATGATCTTTTATAGGACCTAGAAAATAACTGTAGCAATAAGCTGAAATTCAGAGGTTGAAGAGGACAACATGGTGTTGGTGGATGGATGGTGCATTCTATTTATTAAAATTAGGGAGATGCATGAATGTTTAGTTTGGTTATATTACAAATAAATTGGATTTTATTTGGTACTGGAAGGGAAGTTTCCCCGCCTTGATTTTCATTTTGTGCATGTGCAGTGTTTGTATGGATCCAGCTTTGAGCCTATTCATCTTTGTGACCTGGAGTGTTATACATTACTTGGGACCTGGCTCTGAACTTTGAGTATTCTGTATGTCAACATGATTAATGGGAACTGGTTTCTGAGCTGTCCCAGGAGACTGTACAGGACAGGTAACTTCTCTTCTAGGACAAAAGCAGATACATACATCTGACATAGGTTCTCATGCTCCCCATTCTATAAAAAACTAAAATCAATAAATAAAAACAATGGCTGGAGTTTCACTTTAAAAAAGTCAAAGTACACCCCCCCTTTATTATTTTAAACACATATTTTAAAGTGGGATCTTGTCGCTGGCAATGCAGCACTTGCTAGTACTTTAGAAAAGATGAACATATTAAAATTTGCAGAATTATAATAACAGTGCTGGACCTAAGAACATCCACAGAATCTGCCACACACCCAAGCAGATTTTGTGAGTGTTGATTATGAATACTTTGAGCTTATTTTCTTTTCTAATGAGGCAGCACGCAGGACAAGAAACCGTAGGCCCTCTGCTAAGATCGCTATATCTTGGAACTACAGGTATAAAGATGCCCATGGAAGAGTGAAAATATCAGGTCAATTAATACACTTAAGAAATTCAAGCCTCTAGAAATTCCAATTGGACATTTAGAAATTGCTGAGGGCAAAAGGAGCCATGTGGGGTCAAGTCAGTGCACACATTGCAAGCGTAATTCCAATGTAGGTGATTCTGAGATTATATTCTTTTATTGCAACTATAAAATAACTGCAGCTGAAATCCAGAGGTTGAAGAGGACAATGTGGTGGTGGTGGATGGATGGTGCTTTTCTATTTATTAAAATAAGGGAGATGTATGAATGTTTAGTTTGTTTATAATATTACAAATAAACTGGATTTTATTTGGTTCTGGAAGTTTCCCCGCCTTGATTTTCATATTGTGCATGTGCAGTGTTTGTATGGGTCCAGCTTTGAGCCTATTCATCTTTGTGACCTGGAGTGTTATACAGTACTTGGGACCTGGCTCTGAACTTTAAGTATTCTGTATGTGAACATGATTAATGGGAACTGGTTTCTGAGCTGTCCCAGGAGACTGTACAGGACAGGTAACCATATGTCTTTGAGGCAGTCTGTAGATAAGACAAGAACTGTAGCTGCAAAATAGACAATTTTAATGAAACTCCAGCCAAATGGTTTTATTTTTGGTTTTAGATAGAGTAGGGAAGAATTAGAATGTCTGTCGCCTTTTTTTTATTTCTGCCTGCATCCCCAGATGACTTCAAACTTCCTGTTTTGTGTGCGCATTACAAGATGTAAAGACAAATCTTTTCTTCTAGGACATAAGCAGATCCAAAACATCTGACTTAGGTTCTCATCCTTCCCATTCTATATAAAACTAAAATGAATAAATAAAAACAATGCCTGGAGTTTCACTTTAAAAAAGTCAAGGTACATTTTTTTTCCACTTTATTATTTTGAACACAAAGCATGATCTTGTCTTTTATTAGTAAAACTGTATTCTTTGTTTCCTTACCGCATTCTTTTCAAGGACGCTTTAATGGTGACCATCAATGTCTATGTGTACACATAAATTTGGAGTCAACACCAGTGTGAATGGAGACCATTATGCCTGTGCAGTTGTCAGATGAATAACATGTTGCTGCCTTTAGAGGTAACAGAAGAGACATCTGGAATGAAGCATGGCCCTGCCAGATACCAGGTCAGGCTACACATAGCAAGTATGCCTATTAGTCATTTATAAACCGTTAAAGGAGAACTGGCAATTCTCTAGACTCTGAACAAGGAGAAAACAAGGGGAGAAGTCTATTAATTATTCTCCTGCATAAAATTAATGACTAATTCAATTACTAAATGCAGCCGCAACTAATTTTGCTGATGAGCTTCAACAATTAAAGTTGTTAAGATAATGAACTGAGTTTTTTGTTTACAAATCATATATTGGTCACTAAACTGAGAGTATACATCATCATTTAGCAGGAAATTAAGAAATTTGCAATACACAGAGTGAATCCAAAATAAATTCATTATCGGGGCAAGATTCAGGGTAATAAAAAGGTGGCACAAAATACACCCATAGCCTATTTGTACTATAATTAAAATTAGCTCATTAAAACGAACTTGCAAAATAGTGGATTCTTTATCCCTGAATACAATCTAGTTATTTTAATACAGACTAAGAAAGCGTTGTGTGTAATATGACAATATATATTTGAATATAGCAACAGGACATCAGCGAGACTGCATCTTTTTTATCATTTAAATAGGAGATATATTGCCATAATATAATTACTCTGCCTTGGTCTCTTCACTACCCCTACTCCAAGTCAAGCCCTGTGTTATTTTTACCCCTGATAAATGCTAGTGGTAGATTTACCAGTACCTGCAGGTTGAACAATGTTCCTGTATGTGTTCAGCTGATTCTTGTAGCAGATGTCAGAAAACCTTTTGTGAGGTTTTTGAAAATAATGCTAATCGTTGCTTCTTACAGTTAGGCAAGGACTAAGCCAATAAGGTCTTCTCTAGGTGGCAATTTGAAGCACCCAGTAGAATAAAGTGCAGCAATTTCCAAACTTGCAGGTAATTCTGTGCAAGTAGACACTGGGGGGTTGATTTACTAAAGGCATATAGACTGTGCACTTTGCAAAGTGCAATTGCACTCTGCAAGATCAGTTGCTCCAGAGCTTAGTAAATGAGCAGAAGCTCTGCTGACTTTCATCATCCAATTATGTGCAAGCAAAAATGCATTTTTTTTTAAATCTACCTTGCATGTGATTGGGTATTTTTTGCAAAGTGAAGCTTTAGCCCATTTCGTAGCTCTGGAGCAACTGCACTTGCAGAGTGCAGCTGCACTTTGCAAAGTGCACAGTCTATTTGCCTTTAGTAAATCAATCCCGGATTGTTCCTTTTTTTTTTTTTTTAAGAGAGAAAGATAATTATTGTTACAGTGTGTGTGTACACTTTGTTAAACAGAAATGGTCATGATGGTCAGACGGCAAGTTCAATGGCAAGCAGATGCCTTACCAGCTAATTTTGCTACGATGGTGTCTAAGCTTTACTGCTGACACATCTGAATGCATGGACCATTTCTCAAGGTACCCAGAATATAAATACATTTCACCCATTTCTGCTGATTAAATAGAATAGGGCAACAATTTTGCTATTTATGCTAACTTTAATCTGCAGCAGACATCTCCAGTGAGAACGTTTATTGACTGAGCTATTTTTTCTTTTTGTTAATACTAATAAAAAATCTTTTCCTAAATGTGTTTGCTGAGCAGGCAGATATACCTGATCATATGATATAAGTATGCATATTGTGCTTTCCAACTAAAGGAATAGGAAAGCCCCATGCTTCTCCAAACCTTTAGTGGCGAGGGAGCAAAGAAAAGGTGAGTACATGTTGCTGCCAATGAGTGCATTAAAGAGAGACTGATGCTTTGCCATACATGAACATGTGTACTTTAAAATGCATACATGACACACTTGTTTATCTACCACTCCAATTTATGAATATGGCAGACATACTCCTCTGTGTATTTACTGATCTGGATCATTAATTCTGGACAGTTTTCAAAACTTATATGGTTACTAGTGGTTATTTACGTATCTTGTACTTTTACAGTTATGAGTATACGTGTGCTGTTCTTGCAAGCGGTGTTAACATCAAATTTCGATTTAGTTTTAGTCATAGTCTTTTGACTAAGATGCCATTTTAGTTTTAGTTGTATTTTAGTCATCTGAATTCTTTTAGTTTTAGTCTACTAAAATCTCCAGTACATTTTAGTCGAATAAAATCTAATAGGTTTAGTTAAATTGTAATGCATTATTTAAAGTGTTACTAAACCCAGGACCCTGCATTCACTATATCTGGTCTCCCACAGTACACAGAACATAGAACATGGAAATGCAACCATTTTAGTAATACCTTTTCTCCTCAGCAGTATATAACAGTCTTGTGACTTCTATCAGTGTCTGGTTAAAGCTTGTAGGAGGAGTTTGAATTCTCCCCTGATTGTCCTATGAGACTGCGGGACCCCTGACCCTCTGTCTGGACAGTGCTGATTGGCCCTGTGCTCATCACATGCACTCTCCCAAGAATAAAAAAAAACCTCTCTGGCAATACACACCAAACTGAGCATGTGCAGAGTGCCCCCCAAGGCTCTGTACTATCAGGGGATTGATTGGGGACTGTGGAAGAAGGGGAGGATCAGAGAAGACAGGATCAAACAGTCTTTTTACACAGTGCAGCGGATTACACCGTTAGGTTCTACAGTGAGTATAACAAGCTTACTTTACTGCATGTACACACTGATTTTACTGTTGTGGGTTTAGTAACACTTTAAGCATTTATCTAGAACTTCCAAACCATTATACTGTATACTTCTGGAGTAAAAATCTAATAACATGTTATTATTTATAGTATTAAGGTTTGAACATTACTACAGACACAGATTTAGCCGTTGTGATATACAACCAGGGTTAATTTTTATGTCAAATTCTCGAATTTGAAATTTTTTTAGTTTTAATCTAATTTTAATCTAATTTTAGTCTACTAAAATAGTGTAATTGTTTGTTGATGAAATGAACACTGCTTGAAAGGATCCTATATGTGTACCTGCACCTCTAGCATAGTCCACCATAGTCAGCCAACTGTTTAGGCACAAGAGACATATTTTCTTCATCTCTAAGCTAACCCAAGGACCTCCAGACATATATTTTTTTTGCCATATAATGTCATGTATGTGATCTAAACATAAATATATTCCCCAGAACATATTAATAACCATACAATCCTGGATGTACATGTGTATAGTGATATGTGAAGATCCCTTGTCCTGTACTTAGAATGCATTACTTTCTAATAAATGAACTAAAACTGAAAGCATCATTACAAAAACATAACACAGATCAAAAAGTGCACACAATAAGGCTATAGGTGAGAAGGCTACTGTCTTCAGGTCATAAATTAACATTAAACCATTGAATGGATGTAGCTAACTATTCGGCAGCTGATTCAGCTTGGCAAGTATAGACAAAGACTATAGCAGCTCATTGCCACTCAAGAGCTAGAATGGACAAGCTGTGGTGACCGTGGTTCTTATTAATCAATGTGAAGAATGTAGAGTATCTGCTTGCTTCTGTAATTTACACAAGATGAAATAAAGTGTTCTTACATGACCTCATATGCAAGGATGATGTTAGAAATGGATTAATGAGCATATTTCTGCAATATTGAAAAATCAGAAATAGAATCTCTGTAACAGAGACACGCTGGAGATGAGGCGCAGTGTAAGACACTAACAAGCTGACTTGGGATTGTTCATTTCTTGTACTTAATTATGCTGCCGCCACAGGGAAGCCCATCCACTAGGCTCCTTTAATCTGTTTTACATGATGTCTCTGTGCAGTTAATGATGAAGTACTGCTAGTGCAGGTAATAGGGGAATCCAAGATCCTTTTCTGAAGACACTTGAGTCACCACTATGATCAGAAAACAGCATCTCATGAGAACAGCTATGGCAGCGAGCAGTTATTTCTCTCAATGATGAAGATGAGTCAGTGAGCTATGGGATGCTTAGTAATCCTTAACAACAATGGACTCCATGGCATTTGTTAAGAGTGCAGATAATGTCATCTTTTCATGAAATGTTCATCTTATTTACAATCAGAGACGGACAATCCAATGCAAGTAATAGGAACCACTGACAGGAGAGAGAAAAATAAAAGTTATGAGTAGATATATTTATATTCATGCTTCTTTTGTAGTACGCCATGGTGTCAGAACGAGAACATGCTTGTCAAACATCGGATAAGGGAGATTCTCTGAAGAGAAAGCAGCAGTTTACTGAAAGGCTGGGCTGCAGGATACTCCATTAGAGAGCTACTTTAACTTCAGCAGACACATAAGATTCAAGTGTTCATTGATCCAGTTGCATCCTGCAGCTATGGCATATCAGCCACAGGGCGTTTCTGTTTCAAAGTGTCAATCAGGGACTGAACACCCCGTTTTACACTAGTTGTGACTCTTCGTGTCACTGAGTCTGCAGGAGGTGGTGGAGGCTGAGCCTTCAGGGATGGAGGCCTGGCAACCAGGCACTTTTGATACCGCAACTACAAGGGAACAAAGCACATGTTAGTGGAAGTATGAACCTTAAAGCCCAACTTTATCAAAAGTATATTTTTTTTAGTTTTATATAGATGTATTCTGTCCATGTTCTAATTCAAGTTCTTTCTGACTCTCATTAATTAGACAGAAAGAGATGGCAAATCTCACCTGTTTGGGCAGTACAAAAAATGATTCTAATCCCCCTCCTTCCTCATACAGAAAGTATAGATGAAAAAAGTTTCAGATGCATTCATCATTGTTACACAGCATCTTAAAACAAAACTTCCATTCTAACAATGCCAGTAAAGATATAACGAGTTTTATGTACTGTATATATACAGTCAGGTCCATAAATATTGGGACATCGACACAATTCTAATCTTTTTGGCTCTATACACCACCACAATGGATTTGAAATGAAACGAAAAAGATGTGCTTTAACTGCAGACTTTCAGCTTTAATTTGAGGGTATTTACATGCAAATCAGGTGAACGGCGTAGGATTTCCAACAGTTTGTATATGTGCCTCCCACTTTTTAAGGGACTAAAAGTATTGGGACGATTGGCTGCTCAGCTGTTCCATGGCCAGGTGTGTGTTATTCCCTCATTATCCCATTTGCAGATAAAAGGTCCAGAGTTAATTTCAAGTGTGCTATTTGCATTTGGAATCTGTTGCTGTCAACTCTCAATATGAGATCCAAAGAGCTGTCACTATCAGTGAAGCAAGCCATCATTAGGGTGAAAAAACAAAACAAACCCATCAGAGAGATAGCAAAAACATTAGGTGTGGCCAAATCAACTGTTTGGAACATCCTTAAAAAGAAAGAATGCACCGTTGAGCTCAGCAACACCAAAAGACCTGAAGACCATGGAAAACAACTGTGGTGGATGACCGAAGAATTCTATTCCTAGTGAAGAAACACCCTTCACAACAGTTGGCCAGATCAAGAACACTCTCCAGGAGGTAGGTGTATGTGTGTCAAAGTCAACAATCAAGAGAAGACCTCACCAAATTGAATACAGAGGGTTCACCAAAAGATGTAAACCATTGGTGGGCCTCAAAAACAAGAAGGCCAGGTTAGAGTTTGCCAAACAACATCTAAAAAAGCCTTCACAGTTCTGGAACAACATCCTATGGACAGATGAGACCAAGATCAACTTGTACCAGAGTGATGGGAAGAGAAGAGTATGGAGAAGGAAAGGAACTGATCATGATCCAAAGCATACCACCTCATCAGTGAAGCATTGTGGTGGTAGTGTCATGGCGTGGGCATGTATGGCTGCCAATGGAACTGGTTCTCTTGTATTTATTGATGATGTGACTGCTGATAAAAGCAGCAGGATGAATTCTGAAGTGTTTTGGGCAATATTATCTGCTCATATTCAGTAAAATGCTTCAGAACTCATTGGACGGCGCTTCACAGTGCAGCTGGACAATGACCCGAAGCATACTGCGAAAGCAACCAAAGAGTTTTTTAAGAGAAAGAAGTGGAATGTTATGCAATGGCCAAGTCAATCACCTGACCTGAATCCGATTGAGCATGCATTTCACTTGCTGAAGACAAAACTGAAGGGAAAATGCCCCAAGAACAAGCAGGAACTGAAGACAGTTGCAGTAGAGGCCTGGCAGAGCATCACCAGGGATGAAACCCAGCGTCTGGTGATGTCTATGTGTTCCAGACTTCAGGCTGTAATTGACTGCAAAGGATTTGTAACCAAGTATTAAAAAGTGAAAGTTTCATGGATGATTGTTTATCTGTTCCATTACTTTTGGTCCCTTAAAAAGTGGGAGGCACATATACAAACTTGAAATTCCTACACCGTTCACCTGATTTGGATGTAATTACCCTCAAATTAAAGCTGACAGTCTGCAGTTAAAGCACATCTTGTTTGTTTAATTTCAAATCCATTGTGGTGGTGTATAGAGCCAAAAAGATTAGAATTGTGTCGATGTCCCAATATTTATGGACCTGACTGTATATACATACAGCACCTTGAAAAAGTATTCATACCCCTTGAAATTTTCCACATTTTGTCATGTTTCAACCAAAAATGCAAAAGTATTTTATTGGGATTTTATGTGACAGACAAACACAAAGTAAAGCCGCGTACACACGAGCGGAATGTCCGACAGAAAAAGTCAGACGGGAGCTTTTTATCGTCTATTCCAATTGTGTGTATGCCTCATCGGACTTTTTTTTTTTAAATTCTGACGGACCTAGAAATGGAACATGTTCTAAATATTTCCGACGGAACCAATTCCTATCGGGAAAACCGATCGTCTGTATGCTGTTCTGACGGACCAAAAACGATGCATGCTCTGAAGCAAGAACGAGACTGAAGCTATTGGCTACTGACTGTTGAACTTCATTTTTCTAGTCCCGTCGTACATGCTGTACGTCACCTCGTTCTGGACGGTCGGACTTTGGTTTGACCGTGTGTAGGCAAGACTGCTTGAATGGAATTCCATCGGAGTTCCGTTGGAGAAACCTTCAGAGACGGCAAAACCGGTCGTGTGTAAAGGACATTACACATAATTGGGAAGTGGAAGGAAAATGATGAATGGTTTTAAAACTATTTTACAAATAAATATGTGAAATGTGTGGCGTGCATTTGTATTCAGCTCCCCTGAGTCAATACTTTGTAGAACCACATTTCACTGCAATTACAGCTGCAAGTCTTTTTGAGCATGTCTCTACCAGCTTTGCGCATCTAGAGTGTAACATTTTTGACCATATTTCTTTGCTAAATAGCTCAAGCTCTGTTAGAATGGATGGAGAGCCTCTGTGAACAGCAATTTTTAAGTCTTGCCACTGATTCTCAATTGCCACTGATTCTCAATTAGATGTAGGTCTGGATTTGACTGGGCCATTCTAACACATGAACATGCTTTGATCTAAAGTAAACCATTCCATTGTAGCTCTGGCTGTATGTTTAGGGTCGATGTCCTGCTGGTAGGAGAACCTCCGTCCCAGTCTCAAGTCTTTTGCAGACTGTAACAGGTTTTCTTCTAAGATTGCCCTGTATTTGGCTCCATCCATCTTCCCATCAACTCTGACCAGCTTCCCTGTCCCTACTAAGAAAAGGCATCCCCACAACATGATGCAGCCATCACCATGTCTCATAGTGGGGATGGTGAGTTCAGGGTGATGTGCAGTGTTAGTTTTCTGCCACACATCGCGTTTTGCTTTTAGGCCAAAACGTTTTGGTTTCTTCTGACCAGAGCACCTTCTTCCACATGTTTGCTGTGCCCCCCACATGGCTTCTTGCAAATGGCAAATAGGACTTCTTATGGCTTTCTTTCAACAATGGCTTTCTTCTTGCCACTCTTCCATAAAGGCCATATTAGTGGAGTGCATGACTAATAGTTGTCCTGTGGACAGACTCTCCCACCTGAGCTGTGGCTCTCTGCAGCTCCTCTAGAGTTACCATGGCTGAGATTAAATTAGGTGACTTCTGAAGGCAATTGGTTCCACTAGATTTTAGTTAGGGGTATCAGAGTAAAGGGGGCTGAATACAAATGCACGCCACAATTTACAGGTATTTATTTGTAAAACAAAATTGAAAACCATTTATCATTTTTCTTCCACATCACAATTATGTGCCACTTTGTGTTGGTCTATCACATAAAATCCCAATAAAATACATTTACGTTTTTGGTTGTAACATGACAAAATGTGGAAAATTTCAAGGGGTGTGAATACTCTTTCAATGCACTGTATATACTGTATATATTGTACCAACAAATTAAACTGTCACCATTTTCTCTGGAGCTCAATATAATCTATGAACTACGGTACAGATACATACAGCAAGAGGCTTGTGAGCCTGTAGTTTATTATGTTACATTAAACTTTGGAAAGATTGAATTACAGGAACAACTACTCACCATGCAGGCTGCTTGCACAGCTTCGGAAACGTTTCCTGCATTAGGCTCACACCAGAAGACATGAGTCTCAAAGTGCTGATTTCCAGTGTCCATAATAAAAGCAAATGTGTGAACATCTTTGCCAACGCCCATGAAGGACAGGAAGCGAACCCTGCATTCCACCAAGACCTCTTCATCCTGCCAGACAGATCAGATTAGAAATACTTAGTGGCAAATTCACATATTATAGGTAGATCTATTCTGGTGTAAAACCAGAATCATCTGTGAGTATTTGTAATTTTCCAACAGCCTTTAGCCCAGGTTCACACTAACAGCAGGATTTAAATTGTGCGAGTTCAGCTGAATTAGCACGATTTAATACCCGTATGTCAGTCAGACATGGGTTATAATCTCTACAGAGAGATTTGTACAAAGGCACATGAAAAAACAGTGACCAGACCGTATAACCCCTTTCACTCCCAGCATGCCTCATTTTTGTAGAAAACAGCTACCTGAAGGACTTTACACCAAAAAAATGGCACAAGTTAAGACCTGAACATTAACCTGGTAAAACTTAGAGAACCTGTGAACAGAAGACCAGGTGGCAGCTTTGAAAATCTGGGAAACAGACCTAATAGAGGAAAGGTCGGAAACCAATCCTTAAGACCATAAGCTTGGATGATAGTTATGTCTGAGCCACCTAGAAATGGTGGAACAAGGAGCTGCTTCCCCTTTAAAGGGGGCCATCAGGAATGTGAAAGATTGAAAGTCCTTTTAACTGAAGCAGTGTCTGTGAGATAGACATTCACAGCACTCTCTACATTCAAATAATGAAGATTAGATCTCCTTCTGATCCACTGGACCAAGACAGTGGAATGGAAGAACAATGTTTTGGTTAAGGTAAATAGCTGACATCACCTTAAGAAGGCTTTAGGCCACAACGCTACAAAATCATTTCAAGTATATTAGTAAAAATATTGTTAAAGAACAAATAGGCCCCATAACGGATGAACACGGGAACTTGATCATAAATGACAGGGAAAAGGCAGATTTGTTAAATATTTTTTTTCTCTTCAGCTTTTATGGATGAAAAAGACAGGTTTGATAGTTTCAACAGTAATATTAATGATGTTTCACAGAAGGTACCCATATGGTTGACTGAAAATGAGGTGCAAAAGAGACTAGAGAAACAATAAGGAAAATAAATCATCAGGTCCAGATGAATTCAAGAGCGCATATTCAGTGTTTGCTGATTATACCAAATTATACTGGGCAATAACTTCATCATAGGATGTAGCATCATTACGAGAAGACCTTAAAGGAATTGTAAAGTCAGAAGTTTTTTTTTATCTTAATGCATTCTATGCCAGGATCACAGAAGAGGGACCCATAAAGTGGAGGATCCGGGCTGCTCTGTGCAAATCCACTGCAACAGAGCAGGTAAGTATAACATGTTTGCTATTTTTATAGGAATAAAAAAGAGACTTTGCAAACACTTTAACCACTTGACCACTGGGCACTTAATCCCCCTTCCTAACCAGACCAATTTTCAGCTTTCGGTGCTCTCACATTTTGAATGAAAATTACTCAGTCATACAACACTGTACCTATATGAAATTTTTGTCCTTTTTTTCACACAAATAGAGCTTTCTTTTGGTGGTATTTAATCACCATTGGGTTTTTTATTTTTTGCGCTATAAAAGAAAAAAAGACTGAAAATTTGGTAAAAAAATGTATTTTTCTTTGTTATAAAATTTAACAAATTAGTAATTTTTCTTCATAAATTTTGGCCAATATACTGCTACATATCTTTAGTAAAAATAAGTACAAACTGGTGTATATTATTTGGTCTTTGTGAAAGTTTTAGAGTCCACAAGCTATGGTGCCAATATCTGAAAATTGATCACACCTGAAGTACTGACAACCTATCTAATTTCTTGAGACCCCAACATGCCAGAAAAGTATGAATACCCCCCAAATGACCCATTTTTGGAAATAAGACATTCCAAGGTATTTACAAAGATGCATGGTGAGTTTTTTGAAGTTGTCATTTCTTCACACAATTCTTTGCAAAATCAAGATTTTTTTTCTTCACAAAATTGTCATTCTTCACAGCATATGCATACCACAAATTACACCTCAAAACACATTCTGCTATTACTCTCGAGGCGATACCACATGTGTGAGACTTTTACACAGCGTGGACACATACAGAAGCCCAACATGGGAGCACCATCAGGCATTCTAGGAGCACCCAGGCCAATTCTGACATTTCTCTCCTACATGTAAAAATCATCATTTATTTGCTAGAAAATTACATAGAACCCCAAAACATTATATATGTTTTTTTAGCAAAGACCCTAGAGAATACAATGGCGGTCGTTGCAACTTTTTATCTCACACGGTATTTGCGCAGCAATTTTTCGAACGCTTTTTTTTTGGAAAAAAAAGTTTTGTGCTTAAAAAAAAAAACAAAACAGTAAAGTTAGCCCAATGTTTTTGCATAATGTGAAAGATGAAGCTACGCCAAGTAAATAGATACCTAACATGTCACCCTTCAAAATTGCACACGCTGGTGGAATGGCGCCAAACTTCACTACTTAAAAATCCCCTTAGGCAACGCTTTAACATTTTTTACTGGTTTGAGGTATCGATACCGATCACAGCGATACCTCACATGTGTGGTTTGAACACCGTTTTCATATGTGGGCGGGACTTACGTATGCATTCGCTTCTGCATGCGAGCACACGGGGACAGGGGCGCTTTAATTTTTATTTATTTTTTATTGTTTATTTTACTTTATTTATTTTAGTTTGACACTTTTTTCCAAAAAAAAATTTTTTTGATCACTTTTATTCCTATTACAAGGGATGTAAACATCCCTTGTAATAGGAATATGGCATGACAGGTCCTCTTTACAGTGAGATATGGGGTCAATAAGACCCCACATCTCACCTCTAGGCTGGGAAGCCTGAAATAAAAAAACGATCCTGGCTTCGATCGTAGCGGTGAGTCGGTAGAAGCACCGGAGGGCGGTAGGAGTGGGGGTACGTCCCCTCTCGCCTCCCGTAAGAACGATCAAACAGTGGAACAGCCACTATGATCATTCTTATGATGTATGGAATGGCCGGCCGAAAAAGTTGATATCTGAAGGATGCCTGTAGCTGCAGCCATCATTCAGGTATCCCCGCACAAATTCAAGGACATCATATGATGGCCAGCGGGCAGGAAGTGGTTAAAATGCATTTTTTTAACACAAAGTTGTCCATTTATACAATATTTCTAACACATAGCATGTACATACCAAAAATGACACCCCAAAATAGATTCTCCTACTCCTCCTGAGTACGGCGATGCCACATGTGTGAGACTTCCACAGCCTGGCCACATACAGAGGCCGAGTACAGCTGAGTATGGCTGACCATGGCCGAGTATTGCCGAGTATGGCCAAGTATGGCCGAGCATGACTGAGCATGGCCGAGTATAGCTGAGCATGGCTGAGCATGGCTGGGTATGGCTGAGTATGGCAAGGTATGGCTGGGTATGGCAGAGTATGGCTGGGTATCACCGAGTATTGCAGAGTATGGCTGGGTATTGCAGAGTATTTTTGGGTATTGCAGAGTATGGCTGGGTATGGCCGGGTATGGCAGAGTATAGCTGGGTATCACCGATTATTGCAGAGTATGGCTGGATATTGCACAGTATGGCTGGGTATTGCAGAGTATGGCAGGGCATTGCAGGGTATTTCAGGGTATTGCGGGGTATTGAAGGGTATTGCAGAGTATTGCAGGGTATTGCAGAGCATTGCAGAGTATTGCAGAGCATTGCAGGGTATTGCGGGGTATTGCGGTGTATTGCAGAGTATTGCAGGGTATTGCAGGATATTGCAAAATATTGCGGGGTATTGCAGAGTATTGCAGGGTATTGCAGAGTATTGCGGGGTATTGCAGAGTATTGCAGGGTATTGCAGAGTATTGCAGAGTATTGCAGGGTATTGCAGGGTATTGCAGGGTATTGCAGAGTATTGCAGAGTATTGCAGAGCATTGCAGAGTATTGCAGGGTATTGCAGAGTATTGCAGAGCATTGCAGAGTATTGCAGGGTAGTGCAGAGTATTGCAGAGCATGGAGGGATGGCTGAGCATGGATGGATGGATGTGACTGCAATTGTCACAGAGCAGCACTGTGGGCACTACAGATCCAGCCCACAGCGCTGCTGCCATCCGATCCCTCCCCCTCTCCTCTCAAACTGTACCGATCGGTAAACAGAGAGCAGAGAGGAACCGGCGTCATGACATGACGCCAGTTTGTTTACAAGTGATCGCTCCGTCATTAGCGGCCGTTTACCGTGATGCGCCGGGTCCAGATGTTCTCGGGTGCGCGCCCCAGGGGGCGCACGAGAGCAGGATTCTGGGAGGACGTCACTGTATGCCCTCCCAGAGTTATCCAACCGCCCTGCAGCCGTCATTTGGCTATGGGCCGGTTGGTAACTGGTTAATACAATAGGGGGTTGGGCAGCTACATGGCTGAGGTTCAATATTGAGAAATGTAAAGTTATGCACTTAGGTGCCAAAAATATACATGCACAATACACATTAGGAGATGATCCACTGGGACAATCAGTTATGGAAAAGGATTGGCGGTGCTTGTAGGTCACAGACTTAGTAATAACAGCAATGTCAAGCTGCAGCTAACAAAACAAGCAAAATATTGTCATGCATTAAAAGGCATGCATTCCAGAGAAAAATCAACAATTCTACCCCTTTACAAAGCACTGTTTCGGCCTCACCTTTATATATGCAGTTTAGCTTGGGTCACCAGCCCTCAGAAAAGATGTTGTTGAATTAGAAAGAATTCAGCGTAGAGCAACACAATTAATAAGGGGAATTGAGGACCTCAGCTATGAGCAAAAGAGGCTCTTAAAGTGGATGTAAACCCAAATTTTTTTTTTTAATGTCATAATGTAGAGTATAAGATTTCCTATCATTTGAGCCCAGTCTTGCCACAAAGAGTTAATCCAGCTCTGAGCAATCCTCTTTTATTGTTCAGTGAGATAAAACTTGACAAACAAAGACAAACTTTGTCAAATCCCCTCCCTGGCTGTGAGTGACAGGTGATTTACATATCTCGTGCACTAGCCTAAGACATGTATTATTTGTTAATTCCCACCTCCACTCCTTTCTTCAGCAGCTCTGCAAGGATTGGCTGTTCCACACCTCAGTATGATTTGGCATGCTGAAGTCATGTGGTTACTTTCCTGTCTTTTCACTGGATGTTAGAGATCATAGCAGAAGTTCAGTGTAAGAAATACACAGGAGAAAATGCATATTGAAAAGGGGAGTGTAGAGGTGGGCGGGGAGTCTACTGACATCACGACTCCACCCACCAAGCTCCAGACAACAGACCCACCCACAGTATCTGCAGTTTTTCGGCTCTCATAACAGACAGAGGGGAGACATTTGACAGGTAAAGATACATGCAGGAGGCATGTATATCCTTATAGTTAACCCCTATGGCAGTAGTTTAGAAAGGATGACATTGGATTTACACCCACTTTAAGAGAGGACATGATTAAAATTTACAAATATATCAAAGATGAGTTCAATAACTATGATGAACTGTTTACTCTCCGGTCTCTGAAGAGAACACTAGTAGAAGCTGCCAATGGCGTCCCTAGGGGGGGCCAGAGGGGGCCTTGACCCCCCCAACATTATGCTGTGCCCCACCATGTGCCCCCCCAATAAAATAAAAAAATAAATAAAACATTTTTTTTTTACAAAAAATCAATGTCTAAGAGGGAGAGAGTCTCCAGTCAGCTCCTGTGGGCGATTCCTCCCCCCTCCCTCTGCTCGCTGCATCCTCATTGGCAGGGAGAAGAACGAGTTGCAGGAAGGACTCCACCAGGACTCTCAGTTACTGAAAAAACAGACTAATTTCTCCCGTCCTTAGGACAGGAGAACCAGCCTGTAAATTCCAAGAGATGCCAGACCAGCGCTGTCAATAGCAGGGGCAGGACAGCAAGAGGAGGCTAGGGAACCCCACAGTGGCAGAACACCAGGGCCCGGTGGCAAGACAACCTTTGCAACCCTCCTCCTCAAAAAACTCCACTCATTTGGTCTCCGTGACTGTACTCTTCGCTGGTTCTCATCCTACCTATCCCACCGCTCCTTCAGTGTCACTTAAAACTCTACTTCCTCCTCTCCTCTTCCTTTTTTCGTTGGGGTCCCCCAAGGTTCTGTTCTTGGACCTCTCCTTTTCTCA
The DNA here is from genome assembly GCF_042186555.1 of Aquarana catesbeiana. Classification (NCBI taxonomy): domain Eukaryota; kingdom Metazoa; phylum Chordata; class Amphibia; order Anura; family Ranidae; genus Aquarana; species Aquarana catesbeiana. The sequence continues at coordinate 835,332,479 of NC_133324.1, read as the reverse complement.
ATCTACACCACCTCCTTGGGTCAGTTGATTGCCTCCCACGGCTTTAAATATCATCTCTACGCTAATGACACCGAAATCTATCTCTCCACCCCCCAGCTCTCTCCATCTGTCTCCTCACGCATTACCAACTTACTAGCAGACATATCAGCCTGGATGTCACATCACTTTCTCAAACTCAACCTATCCAAAACCGAGCTCATGATATTTCCTCCCTCAGGTGCCACTTCCCCTGATTTCCCTGTCAAGATCAACGGCTCAACTATCAACCCATCTCCCCACGCCAAGGTCCTAGGTGTAATCCTGGACTCTGAACTAACCTTTCGAAGCCACATTCTATCACTATCCAAAACTTGCCGCCTCAATCTTCGCAACATCTCCAAGATACGCCCCTTCCTAACCAATGACACCACAAAGCTTCTAATCCACTCCCTGGTCATCTCCCGCCTCGACTACTGGAACTCCCTCCTCATTGGTTTACCTCTAAATAGGCTATCCCCACTTCAGTCCGTCATGAACGCTGCTGCCAGGCTCATCCACCACACAAACTGCTCAGCGTCTGCCACACCCCTCTGCCCATACCTCCATTGGCTGCCACTCAGTCACCAAATTAAATTCAAGATACTAACTATAACTTACAAAGCCATCCACAACCTGGCCCCCAGCTACATCTCTAACCTAGTCACAAAATACCAACCTAATCGTTCTCTTCGCTCCTCCCAAGACCTCCTGCTCTCAAACTCCCTTGTCACCTCATCCCATGCTCGTCTTCAGGACTTCTCCAGAGCCTCCTCCATCCTCTGGAATGCTCTACCCCAATCCGTCCGATTTTCTCCTACTTTATCCACTTTCAGACGATCCCTGAAAACTCATCTCTTCAGAGAAGCCTATCTGGCCCCCACCTAACAACTCTACATTTATCTTCTCAATCAGCACATCACCCATAGTTATTACCTCTTGTATCTCTTGACCTTCCCTCTTAGATTGTAAGCTCTAAGGAGCAGGGCCCTCTGATTCCTACTGTATCAAATTGTATTGTATTTGTACTGTCTACCCTCAAGTTGTAAAGCGCTACGTAAACTGTTGGCGCTATATAAATACTGTATAATAATAATAATAACCCTGATAGTTCTCCCACTGCTTTGGACCCTTATATTTTCTTGGTATGCTGGTGACATATATCTCTTGTTTTCTGCCACCCTGGGGGGGGCCCCAATACAGTAGGAAGGGAGCTCACTGCAGAACATGTGAAAGGGCCCGTTGTGAGATCGTAGTAAAGGGCCCCAGTATATATATATATATATATGCGCATTTTATAGTTGCCCCCCTACTTTTGTCCCTGTCCCCCCATGTGCCCCCCCTAAATATGAAAGCTGGAGACGCCACTGGAAGCTGCAGGCCAATCTTCCAGTTTTAAACTGTCGTGTCAATAAGAGCTGAAATGGTTTCTCTAAACCTGGAAGTAATGGCAGCTGCCTGCAACTCCTCAGAGCCACTATCATCTCTTAAGCAGTTATGAGACTCAGAATCAGTCAAAGACTTTGCAGCAGAAGTCTCAGAGACTCCTATGGCTGCAGGCAAATTAGGAAGTGATTCTGCAAACCTACATAACTGTGAAATCCTCTCGGGATAGAACGAAGTTGAGGGCCTTGCCAGAGGAAACTAAGGAAGACTCACAGGACTGGGCAAGATTCCAGGCTGTCAAAGTCAAGCCCTCGAACAGGCAGCACCGAAGCTGATAATGGACTGTGAGCTGCAAAGATCTGTTACAGTGGGACTGCATCCTGTGTGTCTGGGACCCAACATGTTGTGCTGCAAAGCAGGGATTAAGAAGCCCAGGGTACAAAGCACGGCCTTGAATACCCAAAAACTGACTGCTGGATGCAGGAGAGGTTTGGGCGTCGGGAGTTGACCAGGTCACTGTAGGAAGGCATCAAACACCAACCAAGGAGGATCTCCATATCATTTGGGATAAGTAGCAGAGGCGGGAATGTGTTGAATAGCAGGCAGAAGAGTGCAGAGCATGTGCACACAACACTCCACCTAAGGGATTGCCTAAGGGCTCATATCCTTAGCATTAAACCTTTCTGTGGCAACCAACACAAAGTACAGTGGTAATAATGGTGCTCAACTGTCTTTTTTGCAAGGTAACTCCCGATATTCAGTCTACATAGCCTATTCTACCAAACACTTAGCATTTTTTAAGTAGAAAAAGGTCCTTCTTCCTCGGACATTAAAGTTGAGGCATATTAGGGGTGGGAGGGGTTATACAGGGTTGGTCACTCTTTTGTTTACCAGTGTCCAAATCCTCCAGTAGACAGCATTATAACCCAGTTGTCTCTGAATCATGTGTCACTCAGTGAACAAGAAAGAAAGTGATTGCATACGATTATACCAAGTACAAAGGAAAATTCAAAAATAAAAAGATGCGTAAAAGGCCATGGCCCTGATAAAGCATACACTTATATTCCATTTTCATCACACAGGTTAATTCACTTTTGTTTTATTTCCAGCTTTAAAAGTGGATACATTTTTTTTTTTTTTTGAAAATTGACAATTTTTTATTAAGTTTTTCATGATAGAACACATACAGAAAATTAAAGTACAAGGTGGTACACATTACATTGCCGTAATCATATCCAGAGGAAAGCCCTGTTCTGATAACAGTCGTAGCATGGAGTTAGAGTCAGTGTACATATCTTTTCTGAATGTTAGATAAGAAGGGAGAAAAATTATAATAGATGGACTGACTCTAGATTTAAGCCACTGGTTGTACACCTTGTACATCTTAGCAGAAAAAGGAGAAGAAAAAGGATAAGAGGGGGGAGAAGAAAAGAAGAAAAATTGGTAGAAAAAAGTGTAGGAATAGAGGTTATTGAGAAAAATTGAGAGAAGGGGGGGTTAATGGAAAGTCCAGGGTGGGGTAAGTGGAGTTGGGTAGGAGAGGTGGGGAAAGAGGATGAGGGCAGTGGGGTCGCACCCCATCCCAGGTGCCCAGAACCTCCCCATCAAAGGGAGAAACCAAGCTCCCCGAGGCCATCGCATTAGGTTATGGGGTTTTCAAAAAGGACCCACAGTTCCCATACTTGGTTATGTTTTTCAAGCTTGTCATTTAGGGAGGCTGTGAGATATTCCATCCTTTTGACCTCCCTGATCCTAGAGTGCAGTTCCGACATCGAAGGTGGTTCCCTCTGTTTCCATTTTAATGCCACCAGACAACGTGCAGCAGTTAATATGTGTGATAGAAGTTTTTTGGATCTTTTAGAGAGGGAGATTGGCGGGAGACCAAGTATAAAAACCTTCGGGTCGAAAGGCACCCCCGGGCCAAGGACGGCCTCCAGGAGGGAGTGCACCAGTTCCCAGTATGGTACAATCAGGGGACATGTCCAATAAATGTGGTGTAGGGTTCCCCTATCCTTATGGCATCGCCAGCAGCGAGAGTCTGTCATTGGATATATGGAGTGGAGCAAGTCAGGGGTCCGATACCAATGAAACAAAATCTTGTATTGGTTCTCTTTATATAGCGTACACATAGAGCTTTTGGTGGCTTGAGACCAAATGAGTTGCCATATGTGGAGAGGTACGTCTGCACCCAAGGCTCGCTCCCATTTACCCATGTATGCGTGTCGAGGACCCTCTGGTGAGGAATCCCGCGTCAGGAGCTGATAGGTTTGGGAGATCATGCCTTTAGGGGATGAACTCTCCAAGCACAGCTTTTCAAAATCGGTTAGCGGGGAGAAATGGAGGTCAGGGACTAAAGATTGTGCATAGTGTCGTATTTGTAAGTAGCTAAAGAAGGCCTGTTTGGGAATGTCAAATTCTTTTAAAAGTGGATACATTTTTAAGAGTTTAAAAAAAAATAGAAAAATATTAATTAAAGATGCAGCAGGTTACAATCATAGTATTTAAAAACTATTGGATGTCAAGATTGCAGGTATATTGTAAATGTATTAGTTCATGCACACATTGCTTGCATTACTTTGCCAGTACTACAAGTTATGGATGCTGAGAGCCTTAAAACTTTTTAGAACCAGGATGTTGGATTGTGCTGAAGAAATGCATCAATAGACGCATCTAGCTAAAATTCTCGCAGCAAGCTTTGTCCCTTGTTGAGAGTAATGCCAATCAAGCATACTCCCTGTATTTATCATTGGGGTACTAAACTGCAATTTGCTTTATATGATTAATACAACAGTAGTTACAGACTGGGAAATAATGCTGGGGCATTACAACGAGAGTAAAGTAGGACTTTAGCCAAATCTTTTTTATCCTAGTTTTGGATAAACTGGAAAAAGATGACAACATTTTTGGGGTTTTTATTGTTCTCTGTCTATTTCATAAAAATCTACCCTCACTATCTGTCAGGGTGTCCACTGCTGCCAGAACAAAAATTGAGGGCAAATCTAAAATTTTAGGGATATCTTCAAAAGAGACAACGATCGACTGTAAACTTTCCCCTCACTTCCTGTCACCTCTGTGGTCATAAAGACATAAAAGCTGAAAAGAAAAACTACAGTAAAAGCAGTACTCAGTATTGGTACATGGAAACATTTTACAAATAATGTATAGTATAGAATGAATTGTGTTTTATGCCGCTCATTAGTGAGTAAGGCCATGTACACCAAGAGCAGAAATAGAACATTTATCAGAAATGAGTATGCATCAGATATAGACTTAGATCAAGTGTACTTATTAACAAATACGTATTACTTTACAGCAACTTATATGGCTCTTATTGGTATAGATAGGATAACATTATATATCCCAAGATAATCATATATGGTTCATATGACAAAACAGTAAACTATTATCACTAAACAGTAAACTATTATCAAGGTTTAGGAAGACTGTTTTGTATTCACGGTAATGATAGTATATAGATTAATTTTGCTCCAACAATGCTAAATTTTAGGGTAAATGTGTAAATGAGATTCCTGGTCAGATTTGCATTTGCAGAAAACGCAAAATATAAGCAGAAAAAAAACATTAGCTTTACAATGTCATTGTCCTTGAACATATGCTTAACCTCCCTGGCGGTATGATTATTTCAGATTTTTGCGTCTCAAAGCGGTACAATTGTTTTGCATAGAAATGTGGCGTTTTATATTGTAGGCCTGTAATTCTTAGCAATAACACACTTAAATCTGTCCACCAAGAGTCTAGTAGATATCCCGGGTATGATGAAGTTTGAAACACAAAATCATAAATTATAATATAATAAATACATTATTTATTAATAATTAAAAAATAATAATATAATATTAACCCCTTGCCGCCGAGTGTACGCAGATGTACGTACTCGGCTTTCCGGGGTTATACCGGGATGATGCCCGCAGCTGCAGGCATCATCCGGTACCGTTGTTTAGAGCCAGCGATTGGCTATCCAGATATGACAACCGATGCGGCTAAAAGCCGCTCGACTGTTATACCGGAGCAGCGGGAGGGGACGTCCCCCCCCCCTCCCGCCGCTCTTACCGAGCCTCCCGTGCCTTCGGGAGGCCCGGTGACCAATCGGGTGCCTCCGGCGGCTGGGGGCAGGCTGGAATGAAGCTGTGGGCGGCTTCGTTCCAGCCTTCTCATTGTAAACGCGGAAGCGACGTCATGGCGTCACTTCCCGTTTAGTTGGCTGCCAATGGCGCCGGTTTTAAAAAGATACACAGTATTCAGAATCGCCGTTTTCGGCGATCAGAATACTGTGAAGTGCAAAGGAGGGATCGGGGGTCTTTTAGACCCCTGATCCTTCCATAAAGAGTACCTGTCACCATCTATTACTGTCAAAAGGGATGTTTACATTCCTTGTGACAGCAATAAAAGTGATCAAAAAAAATAAATAAAATAAATAAGAAAAAAAAAAAAATTTTTAAAGCGCCCCCGTCCCCGTGAGCTCGCGCAGCAAAGAAAACGCATATGGAAGTCGTGCCCGCATATGTAAACGGTGTTCAAATCACACATGTGAAGTATCGCCGTGATCATCAGAGCGAGAGCAATAATTCTAGCACTAGACCTCCTCTGTAACTCTAACCCGGTAACTGTAAAAAAAATTTAAAGTGTTGCCTATGGAAATTCTTAGGTACTGTAGTTTGTCGCCATTCCAAGAGTGCGTGCAATTATAAAGCGTGACATATTTGGTATCTATTTACTCGGCGTAACATCATCTTTCACATTATACAAAAAATTTGGGGTAACTTTACTGTTTGGATTTTTTTAAATTCATGAAAGTGTCCCTTTTCCCAAAAATTTGCATTTAAAACACTGCTGCACAAATACCGTGTGATATAAAATATTGAAACAATCGCCATTTTATTCTCTAGATTCTCTACTAAAAAAAAATATATATATAATGTTTGGGGGTTCTAAGTAATTTTCTAGCAAAACATACGGCTTTTAACTTGTAAACACCAAATTTCAAAAATAGGCTTAGTCATGAAAGGGATAATAACATAAATTTCCCCACGATTCACTATCGCTCAATTCTGCAAGTGTTCTAATTTACTATCACGGTTTTCTAGCTGGTCTAAAACCACTTTTGACCTAAAGGGACACTTTTTGGTTGCCATGGACAATCTCCAGTTTCCAGGCAGAAAGAACAGTATATATAATATAAAACTGCATGGAGGGCATTAGACAAAGCACTGGGGACAAAAAGGATGTGAAATGATTTCATACAGTAATGTAATCTGTAAGATTACAGTGTACTGTATGTTTTATGACTTTTCACTTTTTTGAATTTGCCGCCAGGCTCCGCCCCCGTGCGTTGCGACGCTCGCAGGGAACGGAGCCCGGCACACAGGACACTGGGGCGGAGGACAGAGCCTGCAGCGGGGGGGACATCGCAGGATCCTGGGGACAAGGTAAGTACACTGCACCAGGATCCTGAGATGTAATCCCGAGTGTGGCTCGGGGTTACCGCTAATGGTGCTGAAATTTAACCCCGAGCCACAGTCGGGAAAAACTCCAGGGAGGCTACGATGTTTTCTTGTGAAATCCTATGTTAAGCCTGGTTTCAACATTCATACATAAAACTGGGAATACTGAACTCAAAATGAATAACAATGTATAGATATCAGTAAGTGAAATGAATGTTTTTTAAATTAAATTATCTGCCATGTCAATGGATAGAGACAATAAAAAAAAAGACATTGGCTCCCTTTCTTACAGTATTTGATTTATTTTATTACCTTGTAGTCTGCACGTGTAATTTGAGAGTATCTACAGGTATTAAGTAGGGTCTAAAGTGAGCATAAACCTTGAGAGTTATATAAACTAATGGGCATTTTAATATTTCTCCATTCTTTACAAAACTTTTGCTGGAGTTCAACTTCAACCAAGTTCATCACAGCAGCCTTAACCAAGAACTTGTTAAAAACAGAAACATGGTGCTGCCTCTGCTGCCTGAACAACACTTCTAGGCTAGTCATATTCCCTGACGTCCCTACTTGTACTTTCTGAAAGCGATCCGGCGGCGTCATGAGAAAGCCAACCACCGGCAGAAAAAGAAATACCGGGGTTATGTTGCTTCAGCCATAACCCCGGTAAAACACTTTCAATGTATATATATATATATATATATATATATATATATATTGCAGTCAGCAAGTGGTTATACAAAATACTACTGTAGAAGGAATAATTAAAATCTATATATGGAATACAAACATATAAGAAGTACAAACATTTCTAAATTTTTAAAGAGTCACATTCAATTTTCTTTTGGTAAATGTAAACAATGCAATGTTACTGTAATAAATATGAACTTCCAAGAATACAACATTTTCTTTTAGGAAGGTTTAATTTTGGAAATCACAAATATAGACTTTAAAATGTAAAACTTTGAACCAATGCCAGCTTCAGACGTATGGTTTTCCATTGTCATCTTACAATGTGTATCATTTCTAGTAAGAGGATAGAATATGTGGGAACCACAAGCATTAATGGAAATGCTTTATTTATTTCTGTGCATTCATCATTGAAAGTATATCAAAAGAGAGACTCTGCTGGAGTTTTATGAATGAGGATTTCACTGTAGTAGTATTTAATTTTACAGATGTGTGCTTTTCAGTCAAAGACCAAATGATCTGTAAACTGTCTTACTGAAGTCAACGAGCTATGAAATGAGAGAATGCTCCTATGTATGAACACAGAAGACAAACAATTGGATTTGTACAAAATAAAATCACTGTGCCACAAATGATAAATGAGAACTTGGAACAAATTCGGCCTCATTCACACAGGCCTCCTCAGAAGAAGTTGATTTGGGAAAATATAGAGGGTTTTTTTGTGTGTTTATATGCAAAATGCACATACATTTATATGCTTTCAGGCGCATTCAGGGTATCTAATCTGCCCCAGACGCACAGATTTCTTTTTTTTATAAACACAATTAAACTGAATGCATCTGAACATAGGTAAACGCACACCAGGGAAATAACTAAACTTCCTGGCTCAGGGAACTGTCAGAAGTGGTGTGCTCCACATTAAAGAGGTTGTAAAGGTTCCATTTAAAAAAAAAAAAAAAAAAACCAAACATGTCATACTTACCTCCGGTGTGCAGTTGGTTTTGCACAGAGTGGCCCCGATCCTCCTCTTCTGGGGTCCCTCCGTGGCGCTCCTGGCTCCTCCTCTTCTCGAGTGTCCTGTCGGAGATGCACTCTCCAACGGGAAACACACGTGTGGGCACGCTCCCGTGTCCTGCTGCTGCGTCTGTTTACGCAGCAGCAGGACTCGGCCCCCCCCCCCCCGGCGCCCACTTCATTGGATTTGATTGACAGCAGCGGGAGCCAATGGCTGCGCTGCTATCAGTCTATCCAGTCAGGACATGACACACCAGCCACAGCTGGTGTGCTCATCCCCGGGAAGAGAAAGACAGGACTCAGGTAAGTAAAACGGGGGGTCTGGGGGGCTGCAGCATGACAAACGGTTTTTCACCTTAATGCATAGAAGGGTGAATGGTGAAAAACGCCGAGAATTTACAACCCCTTTAACTAAGCAGATAAGCCTTTTTTTAGGTCTATCTGCGCCATCTGCACCAGTTTCTATTTCAGAGTGAAAAAGAAACTAGCGTAGGTCTTCACCTAATTAGCAGAAGGAATTCTGCAGTTTTTCTATATAGAAAATTGCCATAGATTTCTGCCAGGTGTGACTTTGTTGTACGGGATGTGAGCTGTCAGTAGAAAAAAAAATTCCTTGCTGACCCCCCAGGAGGCAATCAGATATTGCCTGGATCAACTACCCTGGTGTTATCTACTGAGCTGGCCAGAACTAATTCTTGAGGGAGTCTATTCAAAACAGGTGGTGAGGATGCAACATATTGCCTTCCAGCCACCTGTCACCTTCCCTCTGAAAAGTAATCCACCACAAATCACTTCTCAAAGGGACAGCAAGGGCAGCCACATGTGTAAAAGAGCCCCAATACTAATAGTGTTATGCTTTTCAAAATGTAGTGGTTAAAATATTACATACAATTGTTCCTGCACCATTATAAAGCTGCCCATATTATTGCATACAGCCTACGCCAGAGCCTGAATTCCTTTGGATTGAGAAAGGGTTAACTCCAGGCATACGATGCACTTAATTACTAACAAAAGCTATTAAATCAAACATCTGTTCTCTAAATGAAGTACATTCACAATGCAAAAAAATGAGTGGATTATTGTGCTTCAGTGATTGCAGCACCATTTATTATTTTGTGCACACGTCGAAATGTCATTGTGCATGCACAGCGTCCCAGTGAAATGTGACCTTGAAGCCACCTAGCAGTAATAGAAGGAATGCTGTAGGGTTTCTTTTAGTCTTTCCAGAAATCCACTGGCTATAGACAACCATAAAACTTCCACAGGCTACCGTTATCCCCAATTAACTTGGAAATGATGTATTAAATACATTTAAAGCTGAACTTCAGACTCCATGACCAGGTTGGTGTCCTCAGTTTACTGGGCAAACAGCTAATGCTCCTTGCACTGCATCACTACTGATTCAAGTACTTATACCACCTGTATTTAAAAAAAAATGTACTAATAAATACAGCACTGCAATACTTTTTATATCTGCTTAAATTTCAGCTTATTCAGCTTCACCTCAGTGCCCCCAGCTTTTAACTGGACAATGAATAAGCAGGTTAAGGAGGTCAACTAGCTAATTCCTGTGTTTAACTGAACATGTGCAGCAGATCTCTGATTGGCTCAAATGCTGCCGCCTCTACACCTTTAAGAGTTTAAGGCTAAACAGCAGACGGGGGTGTACACATGCCACACCCATAATACTTTGCATCACGCCATGGTAAAAGTTATCCCACCTCTCACATTCAGTGGGCACTTGCCAAACACAACCTATTCAACTTAACTGGACCACTCTGTGGTGCAGGTTTTTAGGGGTTAAAACAGATTAGCAAAAGAGGGCTTCTTACATTTATGGTCAATGGGGAAGGGGACCCCTCCCCTGGGGGACAGCTGAACAATGTCCATTACCAGTGGTGGCTGGTGGTTTTTTGTTTGGGGGGGCGGCAAAAAACCACCCCCCCACGGCACCTCAAACCCCCCACTCCCCCCCAGCTGTCTGCTGGTCCACCGGCACTTACCCAATCGGCAGCGGGGATCAGGGACAAGCTGCGGCGGGCATCTGTCAGCATCTCCTGTGTCCTCTTTTCTTCTGAGAACACGGCAGCTTCCGCCGTGCGTCTCCTCCCCTCCTCGTGGGCATCCAATAGTATAGCCTGACCTTTCAGCCAATCGGGAAACGGGTAACAGACCCACACTTCCTGATTGGCAGAGATGCGATTCAGTGTTAGAAATGGGCCGAACGCCTGAATAGGGGGTGGCCGTGGATAGATTCATGCTTTAACCATAACCATATAGGGGGTGGCTTGGACAGAGGGGGCGGCACCCGTGCGCCCTTAATGGATGGGCCGCCCCTGTCCATTACTTTATTGATCGGTAAAAAAGTTCCTCCTCTACTATGATGGTTAGAGGAAAAGTGGTCCCTGTATTGAAAATATATGACGAGGATCTCTCTTATGCCCTGTACACACGGTCGGACATTGATCACACATTCCGACAACAAAATCCATGGATTTTTTCCGACGGATCTTGACTAAAACTTGTCTTGCATACACACGGTCACACAAAGTTGTCGGAAAATCCGATCGTAAAACACGTACGTCGGGACTATAAACAGGGCAGTAGCCAATAGCTTTCATCTCTTAATTTATTCTGAGCATGTGTGGCACTTTGTGCGTCGGATTTGTGTACACACGATCGGAATTTCCGACAACGGATTTTGTTGTCGGAAAATTTTATAGCAAGCTCTCAAACTTTGTGTGTCGAAAAATTCCTATGGAAAATGTGTGATGGAGCCTACACATGGTCGGAATTTCCGACAACAAGGTCCTATCACACAGTTTCCATCGGAAAATCCTATCGTGTGTACAGGGCATAACATTGGTGACTAGCAGAGAAGGGTGCCCTATATTTATGTTTGGAGGACAAGTATCCTCATATTGATGGACAGTTGTAGGAAAAATGTATTTTACATTAGTGGTTTCATTAGAGGTTAGTCAAGGAACCTCTAGCAACCACAAAATTAACCCTAGGATTCCACAGAACACTGGGAAAGGCTGGTGGAGGAAGTATGCATGATGATATCAAGATTAAGCATGCTTTTTTTTTACCGGCCTGTTCAGCTTTAATATCTAAACCTGAGGGTCGATATAAGGTATTTGTAAGGTGAACAATTACTAAACAAAACCTGTACACAGGTAGGTTTTGGCACACAGGTTTCCGCACTGATAATCTGACCAATGTTGAGAGGTGCCAAAACTTTGACCATATGACATTTTGTTGTAATTGTATCATCCCTATAACAATGCCAAGACTAATTTACTTTTTTTTTTTTTTTTTTTTTTAGAGGTGGAAGACCGTGCTGGACTGACTTGCTTGAAGATCTGTGAGTAAGTGATGGTGGGGGCGTGTTGGGGAAGTTCGCTCCTGGTGAATCCATCCATCCATGGTGGGCCCCTTTTGCCGACCAGTCGCCGCAGTCATACTGCGGCAACATGGCTCGGCTGCGCGAATCGCCATTATGTTACGTCGGTAACATATATGGCCACTAGGGGGCGTGCGCCCCTTGCTCGCCCACGGAGCCGATGTGAGTGCCCGGCTCCCTATAGTACAATAGGTACAAATATCTAAGTATATCACATCAATCATACTATAGCAAGTGTACAGTATTTGCTACACTCAAAACTACAGTATATCTAAAGGAATATATACATGTACATGGGCAAATTAAGTACCACTCAGTCATATAATAACTGATGTTGTGAATACATACTGTATATTAAATTAGTATCCAAAGAAATAGCAAGAGGAACCAGAGTCAGACCCTGGTTTGAAGAGAGCAGAGAAGAACCCAACGTTTAAGTGGTACACATTTTCAATTCTTATTAGCAAGTTGATAAACTATATAGAGAAAACTATAATCTCTCATTGTTGGTTGAAAACTAGTGCTGGTAATAGTTGTCTGCAAACCTTTACTGCTAATTATACTTGTTTTTTCCAATTGTTTTTAGCGTATTTTGGAAATGACACCTCTAAGTGCCCATTCACACCTGAGCGTTTTGTAGCTTGAAGCCTGAAGCTACAAAATGCTGGAGGGGAAAAAAATCAATTATTCTCTATGGAGATGGTTCACATCTCCACTCCAAAACGCCTGAACCCTACGCCTGAAGCTCAAACAAGTTTTGAACCCTTTTTTGTCACGCGAATCGGGCAGATTTGGGCATTTTTCTGCTTTTTACATTGGGGACCTTTTGCCCTGCACAAAATTGCGGCAAATCGCAGTAAAAACCGCTGCAAAATCGCTGTAAAAAACGCCTTAAAAATCGCACGATTTTCTGCCTGAAAATGCCAAGCTCAGGTGTGAATGGGGCCTAAGAATACCCATAGACACTACACATGCTTCCTGATTTTGTGTCTGGCAACAGTGTCATGTGGTTAGCACGTAGCAGGGTGGCTAGTGCTAAGGTGTATTAGTAATTAGGCAATTAAAGAAAACTATCCTTATTGTTGCCACTGATAAGTTGGTGCCAGCTGGGTCTGTACTCAGAGGCTGGAGAATCTTAAGGACGATTAGGGCTTACCATGAAAATGTGGCCCTAGCTTAAGCCTGGTACACACTACAGTCTTTTTTCGTGCAACTCGCTGGGTTGCACAAAAAAGCTGTCAGCTCTGGTCGGAGACACTGTACTAACCATACAAGGTTAGTACAGCCACCTCCCCTGCTGAGCTGTTGTGTTCTGACAGGGGGACGACCCCCACCAGAACACTCCAATTAGCGATCTCTGCTGATCGGGAGTCGGTTGGCTGCTGGTTTTCCAGCCGAATGGCCGGCTTCTGTCGGACAAACCGACATACACATGGGCAGAATGTCAGCCGGTATTTTTTCTACTGCAAATGTCTCCCGACATTCTGCCGTGTGTATGGGGCTTTAGCGAGATTTCTGCCCGGAAGATGTAAGCAGTGAAGACTGTAGCTCCATTGCAAAACAAGCTAGATTGGAGGTGTCATTTAGGTTAAAGGGATAATGAGGCTGGACTAGTGCATTTGTGTTTTAATGTGCACAGGAGTAACTTTTTTTTCAAAGCTTGTGCACCTTAAAGCCTTTCCTAATTCAAATTAGCTGAGAAGGTTGCTAAAAACGAAACTAGATTTAGGAGTGAATAATAAATGCCTATATGGTTTGGAAACATTATTTACTAACCTGATGAGACCCTCAGTTGATGCTTTTGCGCTTTATATAGCCACATTCTCTCAATGTAAATAGAACATATCTAATGCAGGAGCAAACATTCACACCAAATAAAAGACAGATAAATAGAGAAGGCAAACCAGTGAATATATGTTTTGATCACTAATGCTTTATCCATCCTATGAACATTATCATTACGGAATTGTCCATTGCTACTCTATCTTAGCATATTTTTAGGTGTTATGTAATGTGTTATGTAACAACAAGCCAAACAAGTGCATTGTGTTGCTGAGTTAGAGTGGCCCGGGTATGTGGTTAGTACTCAAATCTTGAGGTACTGGGTTGCAGAAAATTTGCTATCCATATTTCTTTTAGAAAGTTCAGTGTATGATACTTTCAGTGTAAATTTCTTTACATGTATCTGTACATAATGGAAGTCACAAATGAGTGCATTGCATTTGATTTGTGACTTAAATTATGCACAAAAAAGGAACTTTAGTCATCAAGAGAAAAGTGTGCTGGTAACAAGCCCTACACTTAAACAGTGTGCCATCCATCATTACACATACTGTAAGTCGGATGCCATTAAGGTGTGCAGTGGAAATATCTCAATGACTTGTTGGAAAGATGCAGAAATATAGGGAAGTTTCCCAATGGTTTTAACGACAATAACACTTGACACAAGCACTAAAGCTGGGCATACATGGGTGAGTTTTTTGCGATTAGCACATTGTGTTATTGAATTCTGACAGCATGGACTTTTTGGTTGCAGCCCTGACTGAATAAAACATTTCCAACAAGCCTGTTCATGAAAAGTCGATCATTATATCAATTTCTCAGGAACGGCCAGACAGATCAAAATTCATCTGGTCCTTGCTTAAGCCTTCCTCACTTTTCTGACAACCGGGAAAAAAACACAAAAGGTTTCCATCTTGTCCATAACAATGAAAAATATTGTAGATTGTACCATATACAGTGCCTAGCAAAAGTATTCACCCCCTTGGCTTTTTACATATTTTGTTACATTACAGCCTTTAGTTCAATGTTTTTTTAATCTGAATTATATGTGATGGATCAGAACACAATAGTCTAAGTTGGTGAAGTAAAATTAGAAAAATATATACATAAAACTATTTTTCAGTATTCACCCTCTTTGTTGTGAATCCCATAAAAAGCTCTGGTGCAATTACCTTCAGAAGTCACATAATTAATGAAATGATGTCCACCTGTGTGCAATCTAAGTGTCACATGATCTGTCATTACACATACACACCTTTTTGAAAGGCCCCAGAGGCTGCAACACCTAAGCAAGAGGCACCACTAACCAAACACTGCCATGAAGGCCAAGGAACTCTCCAAACAAGTAAGGGACATTGTTGTTGCGAATACAAGTCAGGGTTAGGTTATACAAAAATGTCCAAATCTTTGATGATCCCTAGGAGCACCATCAAATCTATCATAACCAAATGGAAAGAACATGGCAAAACAGCAAACCTGCCAAAAGACGGTCGCACACAAAAACTCACAGACCGGGCAAGGAGGGCATTAATCAGAGAGGCAGCACAGAGACCTAAGGTAACCCTGGAGGAGCTGCAGATTTCCACAGCAGAGACTGGCGTACTGTACATAGGACGACAATACGCCGTACGCTCCACAGAGTTGGGCTTTATGGCAGAGTGGCCATAAGAAAGCCATTACTTTCAGCAAAAAACAAAATGGCACGTTTTGAGTTTGCGAAAAGACATGTGGTGGACTCCCAAAATGTATGGAGGAAGGTGCTCTGGTCTGATGAGACTAAAATTAAACTTTTTGGCCATCAAAGAAAACGCTATGTCTGGCACAAACCCAATACATCACATCACCCAAAGTACACCATCCCCACAGTGAAACATGGTGGTGGCAGCATCATGCTGTGGGGATGTTTTTCAGCAGTCGGGACTGGGAAACTGGTCAGAGTTGAGGGAAAGTTGGATGGTGCAAAATACAGGGATATTCTTGATCAAAACCTGCACCATTCTGTGTGTGATTTGAGGCTCAGACGGGGGTTCACCTTCAAGCAGGACAATGACCCCAAACACACTGCTAAAGCAATACTTAAGTGGAAACATGTAAATGTGTTGGAATGGCCTAGTCAAAGCCCAGACCTCAATCCAATAGAAAGTCTGTGGTCAGACTTAAAGATTGCTGTTCACAAGTGCAAATCATCCAACTTGAAGGAGCTGGAGCAGTTTTGCAAGGAGGACTGGGCAAAAATCCCAGTGGTAAGATGTGGCAAGCTCATAGAGACTTATCCAAAGTGACTTTGTGCTGTGATAGCCACAAAAGGTGGCTCTACAAAGTATTGACTTTAGGGGGGATGAATAGTTATGCACATTGACCTTTTCTGTTATTTTGTCCTATTTGTTGTTTGCTTCACAATAAAAAAAATTATAAAAAAGTTGAGTAAATTAAATGATGCAAATCCTCAAACAATCCATGTTAATTCCAGGTTGTTAGGTAATAAAACACGAAAAATGCCAAGGGGTGAATACTTTTGCAAGGCACTGTAGCAGTACCAAATAACATCTAAAGAACTCAGCCTTTAGTGAAATGTGACTTGTGGCTATGGGTTACTGCACATTTCATTACATCTTAGAATTGATAATAGAGCTGATAATACACTCCACACAACATATATGTAGAGTATATCCCTTGGTTACTCACCTGTTCTTTAATAACTGTTACAGTAGCATCAGCTACATTCATAATAACTGGAACCCATTCTTCTTTGTCTGATTGTTCGATAAGCCCTTCAATGACGTCATTAACAATATCCATCCCTTAAAAAAAGAAAAGCAAAGGGCACTCATTTTTATAACCAGGCAACAACATTTATTGTTTAACTATAATAAGAGAAGTTTAGATCGCAAGGTGCCTACTATTCCTTTATTAGTCAGAAAAGTTTCTTCTGCATCCTGATCTGGTTTCGTTTTACATTGTTACTGGTTCTTCACTCTGTATATAAAAACGGTGCACTGTTCCTTTAAATTATAAGAAATAAGATAAGTGCAAACACCAATATGACCACAAAATATGAATAGTGAACAAAAATAAAAATAAATTAAAAAACAAATGGCATATAAGTATACAGCAATCAGCAATATGCTTAAAATAAATCAAAATCAAAGTCCATAAAACCAATTGATGCTACATAGTTACATGTGATATATATATATATAGATATATAGATATATATATCTATATATCTATATATATATATATATATACATATATACAGTATATACAGTCCCTGACAAAAGTCTTGTCGCTTCTCTATTTTGTAGAAACTCCTGCTATTAACCTGACTTTTAATTAATCAATTGGTGTTATAAATAGCTCATATGAAAAGCTAAAGCCCTCCCAAATGATGTTTAATGCACTGAAATAAATTAGTTTCACTGAAAAAAGATTTATCACTTAATCAAGACAGACAGGTCAAATTTTGGCAAGACAAAAGTTTTGTTGCCTATACAGAAATTGAACAATTTTACTGAAAATCCAAAAATATGTCAGCAAATTAAGTAGTGGTGCCGTGAGATCCAAATTTAATATCTTGTATGACTTCCATGAGCTTGAAGGACAGCATCCATGCGGTTTGGCAAGGATTCATACAATTTATTGATGAAGTCATCAGGAATAGCAAAGAAAACAGTCTTGCATGCCTCCCAGAGTTCATCAATATTCTTTGGTTTCGTCTTCCATGCTTCATCTTTCATCCTACGCCACATATGCTCAATGATGTTCATGTCTGGTGACTGGGCTGGCCAATCCTGGAGCATCTTGATCTTCTTTGCCTTAAGGAACTTTGATGTGGAGATGGAAGTATGCTATGAAGCACCATCCTGCTGCAAAATTTGGCCTTTTTTATGGTTGGGAATATAAGAGGTAGCCAAGCTATTTCTTGGTATTTTAGACTATTGATGTTGCCTTCCACCCTGTAGATCCCTCGCACACCCCCATACTGGATGTAACCCCAGACCATGATTTTGCTTCCACCAAACTTTTTTGGGTAAATCTCAGCTCCATGCGGGTTCCAGTAGGTCTCCTGCAATATTTGCGGTGACTGTGGTGTAATTCAACAGAAGATTCATCTGAAAAATCCACCTTCTGCCACTTTTCCAGAGTCTGTCCTTTTAGCAGGCTGTGGCCCTTGGCAAATGCCACACGGTTCTTCAATTGTCTTTTGTTTAGTGCTGGCTTATGGGCACTGATTCGACCATGGAGGCCATTTCGAGACAGAATCCGACAAACTGTTCTGGTTGACACAGGGACTTCAGGTGACCAGGTCTCGTGGAGCTCTGCTGCAGTGGAAAATGAGCTGGCCTTGGATTTTCGAGCCAACAAACGGTCCTCTTGAGCAGTTGTCTTGCAGGGTCGGCCTGACCTGGCCTTGTCCAAAACGTCTCCAGTCTCTTCAAATCTTTTTTTTATCCTCTGAACTTGACACCGAGACACATTGAAGATGTCTGCCACATCAGCAGTGGATCTGGTCTTCAGCCTCTTGATAATCAACACTTTAGTCTCCGGGTGAATCTTAGGCATGTTTGCAGAGGTCTAGTTGCAGTTGAGAAGGTCTAGTGTACTGGTGTTCTTTTTATACACACCTGAGACCTAATTGATCCATTATTAGTCACAGGTGAAGCTCATATAACAAGGCGACAACACTTATGTCTTGGCAAAAATGTAATTGGGCTTTACCAAGCTGTGAATATTAGAATACTTTTTGTCAGTTTCGTTTTGCACTGAAACATTATTACAAAAGCTGTTGGGATTAAAATGACCCATTTCTTGTAACAAAATCTTGATTAGAAATATATTTTAGCGGCACTTCAGGTCAATTTGTACACAAGCGACAAGACTTTTGTCAGGGACTGTATATATATATATATATTAAACAAAGTCCAAAATTTGTCAAGTGAATAAATTGCTCAGTGCTCCTAAAAAACATCCACTTTACAACTGTGCTTCAGTGCTCCAAACGTGATCCTTTTGAAAAAAAGACAGCCTCTTACCAGATAACATAGATCACAGTTACAGAGATCAGACAAGCCTTTGTGCAATCTCCAAAAAGAAAGCCCCAATGATGGATCCTCCAATCTCAAAAGAACA
The DNA here is from genome assembly GCF_042186555.1 of Aquarana catesbeiana. Classification (NCBI taxonomy): domain Eukaryota; kingdom Metazoa; phylum Chordata; class Amphibia; order Anura; family Ranidae; genus Aquarana; species Aquarana catesbeiana. The sequence goes on along the minus strand of NC_133324.1, from coordinate 835,313,594 downwards.
CCATTTTTGGGGAAACGCGTCGGTTGGAGCATACATGTGACTTTATCATGGCCAGAGCTCGGGTGACACCATGGCCCTCTGGTTTGCTCATACCGCTTTTCATATTCAGCCTCACTGTAAGTGTAATTTTAAACTTTTTAATAAAATCACCATTCTGCTGTACACTATGAGGTCTCTCCCTGTTTTCATTTACACATATGTGAGGTGTTTGACTTCATTCCCCAGCAGCGCGAGCATTACAACTACTTCCAATCATTGGGTCTTCCTTTGTGAAGATTGCACATGGGCTTGTCTGCTCTCTGAACCAAGATCCGTGTTATCTGGTAAGAGTCTGTCTTTTTTTAAAGGAGCATGTTTGGAGCACTAAAGTGAACGTTTTTTAGTAGCACTGAGCACTTTATTCATTTGGCACATTTTGGACTTTGCTTCATACATATATATATATATATATATATATATATATATATATCACATCAATTAGTTTTATGGACTTTGATTTTGTTTTATTTTAAGCATATTGTTGATTGCTATATACTTATATGCTGTTTAATATATGAATTCATTTTAATGTTTGTTCACTATTCATATTTTAGAGTCATATTGGTGTTTGCATTTATCTTATTTCATATAATTTAAAGAAACAGTGAATCATTTTTATACATGTTTTCAACAGTCTAGTATTCAGATCATTGGGTTGCAGCAGTTTACCACATCTATATTGGCCCAGCGTATAAACCTTTTCTTTTTCTTTTGGTTATTTACTCTCTCTAACTTTTCCTGGAGTTCAAACACTGCCCACTTCCATTTCTTAACCTCTTTGGCTTCTCTTGAGACAGAGCAATAGTATGTCAGGCCAGTAACAACATGAAACTAAAAGACACAGGGGTTGATTTAACAAGGGCAAATAGACTGTGCACTTTGCAAAGTGCAGTTGTGCTCTGCAAGTGTAGTTGCTCCAGAGCTTAGTAAATGAGGTAAAGGTTCACTTTGCAAAGAATACCCAATGGCATGCAATGAAAAAAAAAAAAACATCATTTTTGCCTGCACATGATTGGATGATGGAAGTCAGCAGAGCTTCTCATTTCCTAAACTCTGGAGCAACTGCACTTTCCAAAGTGCACAGTCTTTTTGTCTTTAGTAAATAACCCCCAGAGTGTTATAAAGAAGCCTTTCTAACTATTAGAGATTATAGCAGACATCTCATGTCCCATAGTAGCTGCTCTTTGGTTGGAAGTTCACAATCAAGACAGGATACATTTAATCAGGTAACAAAAAAGAGAGAAAGGTTTCCCCACAGGCGGGGTTTTTAGGCAGCACAGTAACAGGTGTAGTCAGTATTGTATGAAAAAATACAACTTTATTAAAAAATATACCATAAGTTAAAAACAATGAGCTCCAGTGAGGAGTGCTTAAAAGCTAAGTAGCTGGACATACAATGGCAGACATATATTCATAACAAATCCTATCATGAACATAAGACCTGACGCGTTTCAACCCTTAATAGTTGGGGTCTTCTTCAGAGGTTCGGTCTGCTAGAAAGAACATATAAATAGCATTGGTATATACATACATCGCTTACATTGTATAACAGTAACCACATTCATCATGCAATGCACCAATACAGTATAGTTACCAAGTAGTGTATGTCCAACAGAAGAAAGAAAACTTCCCACATGGAGGTCCCTTAGAAAGATATGCTGTGTTTCCCTCACAGTCCGAGGGAGAATTCCGGATGCCTCCACCACCACCTCAACCCAGACCGGGGTAGCGAGAGGCGAAAGTGACTTGCGAGAGGCCACACACTGGGGCACCGCCCGCCAGAGCAAACAGCCGGCCGACGAGCACAAAACCTAGGATGAGAGCTTTATGAGACAGGCCAAATGCATTTGGCCTGTCTCATAAAGCTCTCATCCTAGGTTTTGTGCTCGTCGGCCGGCTGTTTGCTCTGGCGGGCGGTGCCCCAGTGTGTGGCCTCTCGCAAGTCACTTTCGCCTCTCGCTACCCCGGTCTGGGTTGAGGTGGTGGTGGAGGCATCCGGAATTCTCCCTCGGACTGTGAGGGAAACACAGCATATCTTTCTAAGGGACCTCCATGTGGGAAGTTTTCTTTCTTCTGTTGGACATACACTACTTGGTAACTATACTGTATTGGTGCATTGCATGATGAATGTGGTTACTGTTATACAATGTAAGCGATGTATGTATATACCAATGCTATTTATATGTTCTTTCTAGCAGACCGAACCTCTGAAGAAGACCCCAACTATTAAGGGTTGAAACGCGTCAGGTCTTATGTTCATGATAGGATTTGTTATGAATATATGTCTGCCATTGTATGTCCAGCTACTTAGCTTTTAAGCACTCCTCACTGGAGCTCATTGTTTTTAACTTATGGTATATTTTTTAATAAAGTTGTATTTTTTCATACAATACTGACTACACCTGTTACTGTGCTGCCTAAAAACCCCGCCTGTGGGGAAACCTTTCTCTCTTTTTTGTTTTAATATCTAAGGGGTGAGCAGCAATTCCCTTCTCCCTCTCTAGTGTCTTTTCCTTTTCTTCGACATTTAATCAGGTAAAACAGAAGCAATCAAATACAACAAATAAAACAAATTAGAAAAAAAAGGAAAATCAAATCTCTCTCACTTGCCTTATATTTGCAGTTCATCAGTACTAGCTTTCCATTCAATTAAAAGGTAAATTTGTTTGCCCGGGTAGGATGTTAGGCTTACAAAGGCACTAATCTTTTGACCTTTTTCATTTTTTCACTGTCCCATGACCGGGGAAGAGAAGTCAATGCTACCAAGACAACAGTCATTTTAGTACTAGCGGAGGAGGAGGAAGAAGAAGCAGCAAAGTATTGCTGGTAAGGTTAGTATAGGGGGATGTAGGGAGGTGGCATGAATTTTAGATTTGATCACTTTGTATAAAGTTCTAAACAATTCAATTAGCTTATACACTTGTTATTTACCTGTTGGTCTACCGCATGGCAGCATGCCAACATACTGCACATGAAACTTCTGCACAAGTTCTGTCTTTGGTGTTGGGAATTCTACTGCAGATGAAGAATGACAGAGTTAAAAAGGTGATACTATTAATACAAATCAGACACATGGCTATGCACCTGGAAACATAATATAGCATTCTGTAGACAGGCAAAGCATATTTCTAATAAAAATTCCCACAATAGATACCCAAAGCCACATCTATACCATAAAAGCCCTCAAATCACTTTTAAAGTAGAACTAAAGGCCAAACTTTTTTTTCTTCCAGGGTGAGGGAAAGTTATAACCCCCGGTAGTTTTGTTTATGCCATTTGTGCCCTATAGCCAAATTAAAGTGTAAGTCCACCCTAAAACTAAAATCCCTACATCTACAGACATCCACATTATAAGACTAACCTATTTAGGCCACTAAACAAGAAATCAGTATACATACCTTTCCTGAAGCCGATCTGGTCTCCAGTGGCAGAAGCTCTGCAGAGGACACAGCCGACATCGGCTGTGAAATGAATGGGGAGTGACGTCCCCCATAGATTTACTATGGGGCTTCCATTGTCGGACGTGTCCTCTGCACCCGCCTCTACAGAGAAGCCACGGCTGAGAGGTCAGCTTGGGATCGGGTCGTATCGGCTGCAGAAAAGGTATGTATACTGAATTCTTCTTTAGAGGGTTAGATAGGTTAGTGTTAGATCATGGATATCTGTAGATGCAGGGATTTTAGTTTTAGGATGGACTTCTACTTTAAGAAGTGAGAGGAGATCCCTTCAAAGTGTGGGAATCTCTGATGGTCGCCAGATTTAAAGCTGCCTTTGCTATCTGCTGTATCTAAGATATTGATGTCCCATCATAACCCGCTTTCTACTCCTCAAACGAATACTGTATTATTTGGCAATCTGGTAAAACTGTTCAGAAAAATTCACCTATAGGCAGAAGACAGAGCTGGGCAAATACTATGAGCCACGTATACATGTACATTAAAAAGTTATTTGGAGCCTAACTTTCCTATTTTAGCCTGGCTGGTTTTAAAAACCTCTAAATAATAGTAACAATCGTGCTATTCTTTTTTTTTTTCTAAATCTTTTTTATTAAAGTTTTTTGTTTCAATGGTTTATATTACAAGAATAATCAACATACAGACGTTCACGTTCAAATAGTCGTCATAAAATAATCACAAGGATGCAAAATCCAATAAAATCAGTGTTCCTGACTCAGTAAACATCACTAAAATATAGCAATCAATGATATAGCGTAGTTGGGGAGATTTTACTGTCTCCTATTGGCATCCTACCAAAATTATGCCACACGGCATTACAGAGCTGGTAACAGGAAAGTTTAAAGAAAAAAGGAAAAAGAAGGAAAGAAGGGGGGATGGGGGAAGAATCAGGAAAGAGTAGAGTTGGGTGCGTCTCTTCACTCCGGGTCTCCCCCCACAAACCTGTCACGCTCTCAAGGAGCCTGGAGATAAGCGATCCAGGGGTTCCACACCTTTTCAAACCTAGTTTGCCTATCCTGACGGATACTAGTCAGTTTTTCATTGATCATGATCCATGAGATCTTGTGTTTCACCAGGGCAATATTGATTACAGGCGATTTCCATACACGTGCAATGGTTATTTTGGCCGCTAGAAGGATGAAAGATATGAGAGTGCGCCGATGTCTGGGGATCTCCTCAGATCACTGAACAACCCCAATTTAGCCCTTCTAGGTATATTTTGTCTGGTCACAGAGTAGTCTAGGTTAAACACTCGAATCCAGAACCGTCGGACCTTTGGACAGGATCACCAGACATGGTACATATTTCCCTCCTGTCCGCATCCCCGAAAGCACAGAGAAGAGGTACCAGGGTATATTTTTGCTAGCTTTGTAGGAACAATGTACCAGCGCGATAACACTTTAAAATTCGCCTCCGCCAATGAGGTGTTGAGTATTCCTTTGTGCACCATGGTTGACCATTACAATCATGCTATTCTTCTACATAGACAATGATTGTCATTTTATATGTTAAAGCCCGATATTGCCATACATAGGGACAAAGGATGAAAGTACAAGAACTTCACAGAACTTAGAATTTAAAGCATAAAAATAAAAGGTAGAATACATTTAAAGTACACATATGTTTTCCATACCTAGGTATAGAAATTGCAAATAATAAAAACAAAATGATGACTAGATAGACACCCCCTTTAGTATAGATTCTTAGACGTACAAATATTGTTACTGAGTAATATCATTAATAGTCTTATGGCATGACTGACAGCTGATGACATAATCAAACATGTAATACAGGGTACATCCATTAATACTCCATATACAAAGCATGCTGGGTTTTATAATAGGAAATCCCAGCCTTGCCTGTAGGATTCGAGGCTCCTTTTAAGTAACTGCCTAAGCTGGCTACACACTATACAACTTTTATACAATCTTCTTGTACAACTTTCCTTTAGATTTACCAAAACCATATAATATGAGGTCAAATCTAAACACTTTCAAATTGTATGCAATCAGGCAGTCCCTTGCACTACATAGTTGTAGGTAAATCTAAGGCTCTGTTCACACCTGAGCGTATTGTTTTCAGGCAGAAAGTCATGCGATTTTTGCAGTCATTTTACCGTGATTTTTGCAGCAAGTTTGTACAGGTCAAAAGGTCACCAACGTAAAAGAATGAAAAACGCCTGTAATCTGCCAAAATTAATTTCAACGGCCCCTTGATTTGTCTTGTTGGGCGATTTTAGAGCTGAGGCTTAGAGCAGAAAAATGCCCAAAAACGCCTAGGTGTGAACAGAGCTTTAAGGAAATTAACAACAAAAGTTATGCTGCATGGTCCTGTCTGCTAGAAGAGCCGGGGGAGATGTGCATGACTCTACAGTCCCTGTTATCTCATCTGCCAAGTATTCAGGTCTTTTTCATAGCACAACTGGTCATTGGCTGCAAGAAAGCTACTGTTATCACATGCCGCTCAGCACCTGCTGAAAATACCAGGTAAATATGAAGTACTCATGTGTATGGTGGAGTTGCCCAATTGTCCATACTCTATGGACCCAAGTTTACGATATGATGAAAACACTATTCAATGTTGATATTCTGGCGCTCCCTAGCCACTTCAGAAGATTTTACCCCTTCATGACAAGAGCATTTTTTGCTATTAGTCACTGAGCTACTTTAACTGGAAATTGCGCAGTCATACAACACTGTGAATTACATTTTTTTATCTTTCTTTCAAATAAATAGACCTTTTTTTGGTGGTATTTGATCACCACTAGGTTTTTTTTTATAATTTTGCAATATAAACTTGATAATTTTTGTTTTAGTTTCCGCTATAAAAAAATAACCAATAAAAAATGTAAAATCTAATTTCTTCATGAATTTAGGCCAAAATCTATTCTGCTACATGTCTTTGGTAAAAAAAAAAAAAAAAAAAATCCCAATAAGCATATATTATTTGGTTTGCTTAAAAGTTATAGCGTCTGGCATAGATACTCTTTGTTTAGTGGCAGTATAGAATAAGATGCACTGGATCTTCCCTAATGAGAAACTGACCACTAAAATTACTGGCACCATGTGTAAATTGCACAAAATGTGGGACTTGTGGATCTCACACTATTGACATCTGATTTCAATTGGCGCATACTGGACCTTTGAGGCATGTGATATATCGCTTGATAGCGAGATGGCTTTTCCATTGATTCTGAGGTGCTTCTTTAACCCCCCCCTCCTCTTTCCTACTTTCTATACCCCCTGCTTTCTTCTACATTTCGTTTATTCTCTATAGTTTTATGTTAGGAGAATATAAGATCATCTGGCATATGCTAAGCCATCTGGTCAGTCTACTGAAAATATCTTGCATTGTTTAACTGACTGAAGTCTTTATATACTGGATTGTGCTAATGAATATATGTTTGTTGTATTGTTTTATGTGACTGTATTTGCCGCCATGAAAAAAATAATAAAAATGATTGAACTTAAAAAAAATTTTGGGCAATAACTACAGTATCTAGTTGGAATGTGTGACACATTTCCTACATTTGCAGGACACTCTATACTTTTAAAGTGAATCTAAACCCTAAACCAAAAATTGTATATACAGCTTACTAGTCCTTAATGTGGTGGCTACATTTGTTTTCTTTTTCAAGCTTCTTTTGTTTTATTTTCACCTGGTGATCCTGCAAATAACACACTTATCCCCGTTTGGCTATGTCACTCTTCCACTGTATCTATTGAGAGAGCCATGATTGTCACCCTAGACTGCTCTCCTGATATGTATTACAAAAACGTTCATATGTCTTCATCTCCATTACACAGGGGGCAGGACAATTTGTTGTTTACAGAAGATAGCTGTGAAGGAAGATATTCTTCTGTGCAGATTACAGGAAGTGACAAGGACATTGCATTTCTGGCAAAATGAACAGGTATTCTGTATTTGCTGAAAATGTTCTTAGCTTGGAAAAAAGAAAACAAATGCAGCCACCACATAAGGACTGTAAGCTGCAATATATTGCAATTTTGCTCTTGGGTTTAGTTATCCTTTAACTATTTTAGCAAATTATTTTAAACAACTCCTGCATTATTAGAAGACAATCATAAAGTGCTGCAACAAAATAGTGTAGTAACATTGTCTACCTTGCAGTGGCACATCCAGGCTAGCATGTGGTCTTTCCTGCGAGGAACTGCAAGCCGTAGCTTTGGCATTTTTTCTTTCTGCCATAATCTGTAAGACACCAGGGATTTCCACTGTTAATGGATTTATTTTATAGAGTCATTTCATTATTCTCCACTTTTATCAGCTTTACTACTTCTTCAGTACTGCTTGGGATGATTTCTCTACCATCGGCAGAAGGAACAGCACGATGTAAGTTCAGAACAGAAAAAAACAACATGCATTACCTGAAATGTGTCTTTATATTAATCTGTCATGAGCAAGGGGGAAGTTGAAGTCAGACTTTGTAGTAAGAGTCTCAGATCTTTAAGCTGATGAACAACAGGATGAGGTACTAGAGCATAGAAAAGTTGAACGCACATTCTAAAAAAAAACTGGGGTTGACTTACTAAAACTGAAGAGTGTAAAATGTGGTGTAGCTCTGCATAGCTTCCAGCTTTTTTTTTTAAAGTCTAATTTACCAAGCTGAGGTTAGAAGCTGATTGACTACCATGCACAGCTGCACCAGATTTTGCACTCTCCAATTTTAGTAAATCAACCCCACTGTTACCACCCCTATGTGTACATTCATACAGCATAACAGGAGTGGGTGAATTGTAAGATTTTTTTTTTTCTGGAAGTAAACCTGTGAATCAAATCTGTATTTAGGCAAAGTCGCACTATAAGCAGATATCAGTATGACGTTTTTGCCCAATCTCCCCTTCTTGTACACATACAGCCATGGCCAAACATTTTGAGAATGACACAAATATTAATTTTCACAAAGTATGCTGCCTCGGTCTTTTTGATGGAAATTTGCATATACTCCAGACTTTTTATGAAGAGTGATCAGATGAAGTCCCTCTTTGCCATGAAAATGAACTTAATCCTATAAAAAGATTTCCACTACATTTGCGAAGAAAGCTTCAGGGTGTCCAAGAAAGTCCAGCAAACGCCAGGACCGTCCCCTACAGTTGACACCACCAGTGCAGAGCTTGCTCAGGAATGGCAGCAGACAGGTGAGAGTGCATCTGCATGCATAGTGAGGCGATAACGTATGGAGGATGGCCTGGTGTCAAGAAGGGCAGCAAAGAAGCCACTTCTCTCCAGGAAAAACATCAGGGACAGATTGATATTCTACAGTACAAAAGGTACAGGGATTGGCTGCTGAGGACTAGGGGCATCCTTAGAAAACCCTGTCCGGAGTAGAAAAAGTGAGCGCTACCATCAGTCCTGTGTTATGCCAACAGTAAAGCATCCTGAGACCATTCATGTGTGGGGTTACTTCTCAGCCAAGGAAGTGGGCTCACTCACAATTTTGCCTAAGAACACAGCCATGAATAAAGAATGGCACAAAAACATCCTCCGAGAGCAACTTCTCTCAAGCATCCAAGAACAGTTTAGTGATGAACAATGCCTTATCCAGCATGATGGAGCACCTTGCCATAAGGCAAAAGTGATAGCTAAGTGGCTTGGGGAACAAAACATCGACATTTTGGGTCCATGGCCAGGAAATTCCCCAGACCTTAATGCCATTGAGAACTTGTGGTCAATCCTCAAAAGGCCGGTGAACAAAAAACCCACAAATTCTGACAAACTCCAATTGATTAGGCAAGAATGGGCTGCCATCAGTCAGGATGTGGCCCAGAAGTTGATTGACAGCATGGCAGGGAGAATTGCAGAGGTCTTGAAAAAGAAGGGTCAACACTACAAATATTGACTCTTTGCATAAACCTAATGTAATTGGTCAATAAAAGCCCTTACACTTATGAAATGCTTGTAATTATACTTCAGTATGCCAAAGTAACATCTGACAAAAAGATCTAAAAACCACTGAAGCAGCAGACTTTGTGAAAAATAATATTTGTGCAATTCTCAAAACGTTTGGCCACCACTGTACTCTCAAGTAATTAAGCCATTTCATTTATTGGTGAACCCCCCTCCTGCATCTTACCTTAGAACAAATTTCGTGAAGACTGGTTGCAATGGCTTTTGCTGGTGTGTCACAACGGAACACGTGGCATTTTAAAATCCTTGTATCCTTGTCTCTGGCAACATATGCGAAATCCCTGTGAGACAAAGAACATTACAAGAACTGAGTTCCATACATATTTAAATAAATGCAGGCATGTTACATCTTTTTTTCACAGTAAGGTATTTCAGAATATTTTCAGAATATTTTGCATCAAGGCTGCAGCGAAAATGACAGTCATTCCTCGGCTCCTCCTGAGATGTTTGTTGCTTTGTGGCTGGGTAACAAAAAACTGATAAAGATTTGAAGACTGACTTGCTGAGTCGCTGGTAGCTTTAATACATACAAAGAATGGGAATAAGTCATTCTAAAGTGTAATTGTATATTTTCCACCAAGGAGACAAATAAAATATGCTGCAGTGCATTGTAAATGGGCAAAACCTAGGTGTAATAAATCTCCACATGTAGCTTAATTGGAAATCTGGGTTGTTCATTGAAATTCAGGGAACGCATCATTGTACTGAAACTCTGTTCACTTCAAGAAACATTATACTACAAAAGCAACATAAAACTGGCAACCATATGTACAGAATAACAAGAGGCTTCTGCTAGACTAAGCAAATAAAAGGGAATCAAATTTGTCCTGTAAAACATGCAGGTACTGTACATCACAGAAGATGTTAGACCATCCTATGATATTGTATGTAATATTTCAGATTATACCAAAAAATCAAATAATGCATTAATCTATCACAGAACTGATCCTATTCATCATATTATAGAGAAACTCATGAAGATGTTTATGGCAGCATAGGGTAACAATTAAACCCTTGCTAAATTTTCTTGGTTGTCAGCAGCCAGGTAGTGAAACTTGCTCTATTGTAAGCACCGTTGTCACAGTCCACTTTCTCAACCAAGCTACCATTATCACCAGGCCAACAGAGTTATACATATATTATTTGGGAGCATCCACTATAAAGTAAGACACAGACATTCTGTACCAAGTGTTTACTTCAAAGTAATATACTGGCAGCGCTCAGGCATGTAGAAACGTTTTGTGTATGTGTTGTTGTGGTGAATTGGAGGGGGGTGATATCCCACAAACAGTACTGAAAACTGGCTGGGAACTGAACCCTGCTTTACTTCATCCAAAATAAAAAAACGTTTCATAGTTGATAAAACTTTAGTGCTTTTACATTGTAAAAGCACTAAAGGAGCACAAGAGAACCAAGTAATCTGAAATATTAAATGCAGGCATCACAAACAATCTGAGAAAGAATTTGAGAAATGCACAAAATGCAAAGATGCCAAATACAAGTCAAATTGTTGATTAATACATTTAATTTCAACAGCATTAGAAATCAGTCATGCTGTCTACTTGATGGCTCAAGAGAGGATGGCTCCACAATAAGAGCAATAATAGAGGTGTCCTCAATTCATATAGAAATACTGTAACTGCCTCAGGAGACAAGCTAGAGAAAATTTAAAGGAGGATTTCTGCTTTACTGCTGTAGGGATATATGGTGCATAGCTCCCAAATGTCCCTGATTTCGAGGAACTGTTCCTGATTTGGAACAAAGTCCCTCTGTTCCTATTTCCTCCTCATTTGGCCCTTATTTTTATCTGGTCTATATAGTTGTATATAAAATGCATTATTTATCTTTCAATAAGTGTTTTAACAGTGCGAAATCTTTCATCCAATTTCCAAATTGCTGCATTTGTAAATTTCAAAAGCCAGTAAAAAGGAATAGTAGTGGTTAACCGGTTCCCGATCGCCTCACGCAGATTAACTGCGGCACAATGGCTCTCCTGGGCGAAATCCCATACTTATACGGGTTTCCCTTTAAGAGCTGCTGCATGGCGGAGAGCCAGCACGGGGATTTGTGTGTGTAAATGAATAAAAATGCCATAAAAATGCCATAAATCTTTCCCATAGTTTGTAGACGCTATAACTTTTGCGCAAACCAATCAATATACGCTTATTGTGATTTTTTTACCAAAAATATGTAGAAGAATATATATTGGCCTTAACTGATGAAGAAATTTGTTTTTTAAAAACATTTTCGGGGATATTTATTATAGCAAAAAGTAAAAAAATTTTTTTTTTTTCAAAATTGTTACTCTGATCAAATACCACCGAAGGAAAGCTCTATTTGTCGGGAAAAAAAGGACGCAAAATTTGTTTGGGTACAACGTTGCATGACTGCGCAATTGTCGGTTAAAGTGACACAGTGCTATATTGTAAAAAGTGCTCTGGTCAGGAAGGGGGTAAAATCTTCCAGGGCTGAAGTGGTTAAAAAAAAGAACGTGGGTTTAACAAATATTTTTTCTTTATAGAATTCTCCTTTTGCTAATAGGTGTCCCTCTTTTCCACTTCAAAAAGTTGTGAGGTATTATGGTGTGATATGAATGGCTATATTTGTCAAATTTTCCCTCTAAGCAAAAAGTAATTATTGGGCAGAGAGATCGTTAGCAAACACAGACTTTCAATGTCAGACTTATGCAATCACTGTACAGGATATTTACTTGTTTCACGCTATCCACAGACATGAGAAAGGTTGGATAATCCAAGTGCCTTGGCCTTGATTTGTCTTCACAGCTCCGGGTTAGCCCACAGATATGTGACAGCTTTTAGATACAGGCGACAATTAACGTTTGTCCGCGAGTGGCCATATTTTCTGTGCTAGCACCCTTTCTGTCACACATTTATCCATATATCACACAAGACACAGGCTGCCTTTAAAATGTCCTTTAAACAGAAGCCCAGTTAAGTTGACTTATTTCTTTATAATGAAATTGGTGCCTTTCCTTGCAAATGAAGTCTAATTATAATATCTAGTGACAAGTGAATTGCTAACGGCAATAATCATGTTAGTTTCTTAAATTAATGGGCTGTACAAGATTTCTAGTTAACAGAACTCCATTATCCTGCTTTGCTATACTTGAGAGATTTATTACAGGAAAATCTGAAATTTAAGAGAAATACTATCCTCATATCAAGTGATTTAACACAGGACTGAAGCAGTCTGGACAATGATTTAGCGCCACACTTATGATTTTTAATAAAATGTTGAAATTATATGACAGAGGTTACCACCACTGAATATAGCTGTTAAATGGAGTAGTAAGTTAAGCTGGCATTGCAAAGGCCTTTTTTTTTAGTATAGACCAGCATATGAAAGTACAACCAACCAGATTTCTGAACTTTATTGTAGACAAAGATTGTTTTAAAGAATTACATAAAAAGTTCTAAGAAATACATATGGGGGCCTTTTCCGAAACTTCTACAGCTCTTATCATTAATAAAAAATTCAGGAGGAATCAGCTATGCACACTGGGGTACATTCATATAAATACTGGGGGGGGGACAGGGAAGTTTTGAACTTTTTTAAGAATTATAAAATTAAAACAATAATTTTACTAGCTGAAAACTAGTTTAAATATCAGCCACAATGAGCACCACAATTCAGCACCTATAATATGTTTACCCTATCATATACTGCAATACTGAAGAAAACGTAATCACGTTTCCCTTTATAAGATTAACTACCCAAAATATTCACTTAAATTACTATTTTCCCATGAATCTTGACTTTGCTGTGACCTTTTAAATGTGAATTTCAGGAAAACATCTAAATCTATATGAAATGATTGACGTGCCAAAGGATTTGAGATACCAGTGTTGTGATTGAGACTACTAAAGGGAACAGCCGCTCACTGCACGCTCTTTGCACAGTACACTGCAAAGGACACTATAAGGGACGACTATTCTGAAAAATGTATTGTGATAAATTTTATGTGGTGAATACAAGTAATAATAGCATTGCGGCATATGATTTTTTTTTTTATCCCATCTGCCTTTATTTATATTTTTCTTCACATGCACTAGAAGAACAAGCTACCCAGTAGAAGTTATGCCCCGTACACACGATCGGACTTTCCACCAACAAGGTGTACGACAAGATGAAAAAAAGGAAGTTCAATAGCCAGTGCGGCTCCTTCTGCTTGATTCTGAGCATGCATGAACTTTTGTGCGACGGACTTGTCTACACACGATCGGACTTTCCAACAACAAAGTTTTGTTGGCGGAAAGTTTGAGAACCTGCTAAGAAACATTTGTTGGCAGAAAGTCCGACAGCAAATGTTCGATGGAGCACACACACGGTCGGACTTTCCGACAACAAGTTCACATCCAACATTTCCCTTTGGAAAATCCGATCTTGTGTACGCGGCATTACAGTTACAGGGGTGGTAACAAACTAGAACACTTCCAGAGGGGCTCAGAATGGTCACCTTTTATTACCATGGTTTAATTTTTTTGTTTTACAAAGAAAATGTTGCTTAAACTGTTCATGCAGTGCACCCCTGGCAGTCTAGGGTGCATTCACACCTGCAAATACACCTGCACTCCAACTATATGCAAGAACCCCAGGAGGGGTTCCTGCGATCAGCTGCGGGAGGCAGTCTGCATTCAGAGCCAATCAATCACATGTGCTGCGATTAGCTGTGTGAGCCAACAGCTTCCTTTGCTTTCAATGGGGCTGCCTCCCGTAACTTATTGGGGGAACCCCCACTGGGGTTCTTACATCTGATAAGAGTGAGGGTGCATTCACAGGTGTGAATGCATCTTTAAAGTCTATCTCAACCACATCACCATCACACTTGCTGGAAAGTTTGGTTTGCATTTAAATCTTGAGAAATAAATAACAAAAGGAATGTGAAGTAAAAAGTATAATAACTTTACTAAGTACTATTATTACATATAGATATAAAAACACATGCAGTTATCACAAATACAATATTTTTCTCTATAGTGCTGCATCAATCAGCACAGCCTGATCTTGGACTAGATTTGCACCTTACCATCATTTCCTCTCCAATATGAAATTGCTTTGATTATGATCCATTTGGTGACCTGCTATGTAGGCACATCTGCCATTCTGCACCCACTATGCTGCACCCACTTTGCTCTGCAGTCAGCACATGATCATTCTGCATTCTATAACCCGCAGGCAGCAGTCTGAACCCCTCTCTCATAAAACCTAGCTGACAGGTGGCTACAAAGTGCTTTTCAATCCTGGCTGCCACACTTTGCTGCACCTCCCATTCTACCTGCTGCAGGCCTAGAGACTATAAAATGCTCAGAACGATTCTTGAGGCCAGAAAGACCACTGTTTCCTTCTGTTACTCAATGACCAGGAGGGTTTAGTGTTCCTCCAAGCCACATTGCCAGTGAGACTCAGCAAAAGTATATGTCACTGACTGCTGTTGTTAAAGTGGACCTTCAGTCATTTTTTCAACTTCCCATCTATTAAATCTTTTGCCCTTGTTGTTTTAACTTTGGATAGTAAAAGATTTTTTTTCTGCCAGTAAATACTTTTGACAGCCCACTTCCTATGTGTTCTCTGGTCATTAGCCTAGGCTTATGACATCATGCACAGCTCTATCTCTCACTCTTTTTATAGTTTGCCAGGAAGAGAGGGGGGATTAGTCATAAGAGGGCCAATGAAAGCTGCAGGGCTGCAGAGCTGGAGGTGTGCTTCTGTTTAAATCCAGGAAGTGAACAGGCAGCAGCTTCAGCTGCCCACAGTTAAAATGGCTGCAGTCAGACTTAGTGGAGGGAGATTTCTGCAGCATATTTGGAAAGTGCAGAATCACAGTATATATAAAATAATATGCAAAATGGTTGGAGGGAAGCTTCAGAATGGCAAAGCTGTTTTTATTACAAATTATGTGAGCAGACGGCAGTTCCTCTTTAATGATGGGGGAAGATGGTGGAGACTGAAGCCAGGACAGAGCCACACTAAAATCATACTAATAACCTTGTGCAGGTCTTCAATAGTGTCCCTGACATCCTTTGACCGCTCTTTGGTCTTGCCCATGATGGTGAAATTTGAATGGAAGAAACAGATTCTGTGGACGGGTGTTTTTTATACACATAACAAGTTGCCGTTAGGAGCACCTTCTTAAATTAACAGGACTAATCTGTGTACCACATGAGCACATACTGTAGCCAGTCTGTGGGAGCCAAAATTATTGTTGGTTGGTAGGGGATCAAACACTTATTATACTCACTGAACTGCAACTCAATTTATAACATTTGCATTGTGTGTTTTTTCTGGATTTTTGGTTGATATTTTGTCTCTATAATTTAAAATACACCTATGATAAAAATTATAGACCCTTCATTTCTTTGTAAGTGGGCAAACCTACAAAATCTGCAGGGGATCAAATAATTATCTTCCCGTCTGTAAGTGTTCCTGCAAATCACATTGCCAGTGAGACTCACAAAAGTATATGTCACTGACTGCTGTTGTTAATGAAGGGGGAATATGATGGAGACTGAAGCCAGGACAGAGCCACACTAAAAATAACTTGACTAATAACTAGCTGTGTAAACTACTAACACTTAAAGGCCTTCCAGAAAAAAGCCTATGCAATAAAGGGACCCCATTAACAATTAGAAAAAAATGTGCAGCTTTGTAAATTGTTTATTCATTTTATTATCTACCTGTGAGCCATTTGGATCTCCCAGGTAGCCTGCTTGAGAAACTCCCAGTTAGCAAACCTGACGTCCTACCTTGTTAGAAGGATATGAAAACCGTTTCTTTGCAATGTTGGGAGAGAGTGTCCCAATGGTTTTCAGATCCTAGCAACAAAGTGGGACATGGGGATTGCTAACTGTGAGGCTTTTGGCCAGGCTTCCAAATGAACAACAGGTATAACAAATAGGCTATTTTCTTGAAAAGATGAAATTAGCTATAATTGTGCCAATATTTCTTTTTACTTGCCAGGCTGGTAAAATACCAAACCAGATGACAACCCTATCCAACACTCACATTAGTCTGCTGGCTGTACATCCAAAAAAGTGCAAAGAAAAAATGGATGACGTTTACATCAGTTTGTCACCTGTTTTTCATCCGTTTTTACATTTGTTTTTTACATCCTGCAGCTAGAGGAGTTCCAGCCACCTTTGGAAAAATAAAAGTCAGCAGCTACAAAAACTGTAGCTGCTGACTTTTAAAAAACAGCCACTCACCTGTCCCAAGATCCAGACCCCAGTCGGTCTCACCTGCTGTCTTCGGTCCCCGGCACTGGCATCTTCACTATGGGCACCTGGCCGTGACAGCTTGCAGCTTTACAGCCGGGTTCCTACTGCGCATGCACAAGTCGCGCTGCACATCGCGATTGGTGGTGCAGTCTTCTGGGACCTGTCAGTGTCCCAGAGGACTGCAGGGAGAGGGAGGGAGGGAGGAGAACAGCGCTCGAAACAGAAGTGGGAAGCAGGTAACTGTCAAAATCGAGTACCTGCTCCTCAAAAGTGCCAATTGTGCAAGAAGAGCAGGGAATGAGTCCTTAAAGCAGAACTTCCCCTTTTGGGTGGAGCTCCGCTTTAACCTCCCTGGCAGTAATCCCGAGTGTGGGCTCAGGGGTTAAATTTCAGTACCATTAGCGGTAACCTCGAGCCACACTCGGGATTGCATCTCAGGATCCTGGTCCAGGTTACTTACCTTGTCCTCAGGATCCTGCGATGTCCCCCCGCTGTGTCTGCGGGCTTTGTCCTCTGCCCAATGCCTCTGTGCGCTGGGCTCCGTTCCCTGCGAGCGCTGCGACGCATGGAGGCGGAGCCCAGCGGCAAATTCTAAAAGTACACAAAAATTAACACATACAGTACACTGTAATCTTACATTTTACATAACTGTATCAAATCTTTTCACATCCCTTTTGTCCCTAATGCTTTGGTCCAGTGCCCTGCATGCAGTTTTATATTATAAATACTATTCTTTCTGCCTGGAAACTTGAGATTGTCCACGGCAACCAAAAAGTGTCCCTTTACGTCAAAAGTGGTTTTAGCCCAGCTAGAAAACAGCGATAGTAAATTAGAACACTTGCAGAAATGAGTGATAGTGAATCTTGGGGAAATTCATTTTATTATTATATTTTATAATTATTTATAGTTATTTATTATATTATAATTTATGATTTTGTGTTTCAAACTTTATCATACCCGGGATGTTTACTAGACTCTTGTTCAGACAGATTTAAGTTGTGTTATTACTAAGAATTACAGGCCCACAATATAAAACGCCAATTTTCTATGCAAAACAATGTACCGCTTTGAGATTCAAAAATCTGACATAATCATGCCCCCAGAGTGGTTAACCACTTGAGTCCCAGAGACATTTCTTCATGCAAAAACGGACCGTTTGTCCTTTTTACACCTGTTTTTCATCCGATCCGTTTGTTTTTTTAACGGAAGAAAAACAGGTCTTTGATCCATTCTTTGATGCTGACAGAAGTGGATGTAAACAGAATGATCATCCATTTACATCTGTTTTTCCATAGAGATGCATTGATGTCCGTTTTTCATCCATCAACTGATGGATGAAAAACAGACAAGCGTTCCGCATGTGTGAAAGGGGCCTGAAGGTAGGGCTGGAGCTCAGCTTTAAAATTAAACCTTTATATAGCACAAATGACACAAAGACTGTCTAGCAGTGGCCATAGGATTCCCACTCCTATTTTACCGCTACCTCCCCAATCTGCTGTTGTAGCCTTCCAAAAGTCCTATGTAAATGGCAACTTTGTATATGTGTGCCTCATACTCAGGGGTTCAGGCCATATTACTTCACTTGTTTGTTAATAAACATAGGGGTCTAATTTGAGCATTTTGTGTACTAGTGATACTCTGCAGGTTATATTTTGATCCAAGTTTGAGGGGCAAGCAGTTTATGGTGCTGTGCCACCACTTTGTCTTATATGTGAAAAGTGTAGGTCACCTTTAATTCAGTCTTTGGTTTCATACTCCTGAGAAATATAAAATGCAACACAAGCAAGACCCTCTGCATCACTCACAAATGTACACAAGGAAAAGCCCCGCAATACCTCTGCGATAAAATAAAGCACTATACCCCAGGTCGCCCCCTTTGGTCAACTAACCAGAACCTCCTCCACATCCCCAAGACCCGTTATAAATCAAAAGGTGAACAAAGGTTCGCAGTCCAAGGACCATGGCTACGGAACGCTCTAGCCCCGGACATCCGCTCGGAAGAAAACCATCTGGACTTCAGGAAGAAGCTCAAGACCCATCTCTTCTGAAGACCAAGATGGACACTGGCGGCAAAAGCGCCTTGAGGTGATTTAGTTTGCATATGTAGCACTATACAAGATACTCATTCATTCATTCATACTAAAATAGGTATACAACTATGTAAAATCTTCTCAACAACATCAGACAGAACTGATGGATTGCATGGGGTTGGGGATGAGTGCCTTAATAGCCTATGTTTTCAAATCTTCCTCAAGGGAGGAATAATCAAGAGTCACTCAGCTGGTCTGAAAAGACAGAGAAAAATTACCAACAGGGCATTTGTAAAGGTTCAATTCTTCATAAACCTTTATAATTACAGATTCATATATGTATCTGAAAAAATGTGAATACCTGGCAATTTTTACTGTACAGATTTAGCAATTATAGAAACAATTAGTGATAGGTTGGCAGCTGTACTTTTAATTGTTAAATAATAATGACAAATCACCAATCCAAACTAAATATACACAGACTGAAATATTAAATGCAGGCAGAAAGAGACCCATTTTTCTTACATACAGCCAGTCTCCCTACTTTCAAAGAACACACTTCCTTGGAATTTGTATAGCATTCTAAAACATTTTAAGCTGCTCATGCCATCCAAGCCATTCCTTGCAATGTTCCACATTCTCAGAGTACATCTCAATCACATACTGGGACAATGTAGTGTATACAACATGACATATGACATCTTGGGGGACAGCGTTAGCCCAAGAGATAAGGTAAGAACCGTTTAAAGTGGTTAAGCCACTATGTTTAATTCATACTATCCTCTCTGTTTAATAATGCTGTGTGCCCCTGTGTCTGTGCCTTATAAAAATAAGCCGTTCTATGCTGAACCAGGAATTACCTGTGTCACCAACATGGCTATGCGGTGTGGCAGATCTATGTAAATTACAATATTAGCTGAAAAGAACTTTAAATACTTTGGAGGATAAATCAGCAATTATATGTAAAGTGTTTATTTTGCTGTTTGTCTGGAATTTTACATATCAGCACTTACAATACAAAACAATAATTACTTAATTAGGTTGAAAGTTAACCATTATTAGATAATTATGGTAGGTGCCATTGTTAACTCTTGTGTATTTTAGAAATGGCTAATTTTCCTACTTGTCATTCTCATTATACAAGTTTTCTACTTAGCAAGTACTGATCAGGACTTTACTGGCCGCATATTTGCTTGTACGGACAGCCCGTGTGCACAGCTGTCTGTTCTACAGAAGCCGGTCTCATGACCAGCTTCTCTTGAACGGGCATGCTGGAAAACCAGCATCTGACCAGCACTGTCAGTCATTGGCTGATCAGTGTGTTCTCTCTGGGGGGAATGAGCTTATCTCTTTGTCACTCTGCTATCTCTTCCAATCAGCATGCTTCTTGACAATACATGAACTGATGGGCTCCTTGCTTAGCTTTTTTCTCTCGTACTATAACCCCACTGTACTGGGACTGCAAGAGGATTATAACAAAATTCTGGCTTGGGCTGTGTACAAGATAAGACCCAAGTACTCCAGATGGTGTGAGGGCTGGAGGGCAGACTTTGGAAATTTGTTTAACCAGCCAAAGGTTTGAAAGCAATTGTTTTTTGCACATTAGCAAACAAGGTTGTGGCTGCTAACAGAGCAGCTCCAACTGTGCCTTTTTTGTTGGTATTTGCACAGTGTTGTTGATGATTTGGAGCCTATGCTCTGCAACATGCTGTGCAACATGTTTATGCTGTGCTGCCAGGCTCCTGGGAATGATTCTGGGGGTGCCTGTTTTTCCTGTTGTGAGGGGTCTGTGTTCACCAGAACTTGTGTCCCCATTAGAAGATTTCCCCCCTATTCCCGCTCTGGTTACCACTCATATTTTCTTTTACTTTTCCTTTGGGTGAGAACAGTCACCGGGAAAAATAGTGAGAGGGTGAATCTCCCTAATGGGAACACAGAAAGCAGGAAACATCTGACAGGTGAGCTAATCCCCCTCTGCTCTATCTAAAGCCAAAAAAATGTTGCCTTCAATTATAGTTTAAACTTCTCATACAAAGTTCAAGTCTGGCTCTGTCTCCTCCCCACTATTCTTTTATTCTGAGAGGAAGCCTCGCTGACCAACAGGGTGGCAGTAGGAGCCAGGGCCAAATGTATCTTTTACAAGCAAAGAGAAGATTTGCATATATCTTCAGCTGGTTATATCTCTGAATCTAGTGAACATTCCTAACAGGCCACAAACCGGTACCGGGTTTGGGGACCTCTGCTGTAGAATGTTACTTGAGTGACAGTTCTGAGTCTACTGAGGCTGCTGACATCATTTCCAAGATAGTGGTACCCAGCAGCATTCTCAGGCCTTTTGGATGTCTACACAAGGGAGGCTTTACAAGTAAATAACATGCATGAAATATGTTATTGTACATATAATTTAATGGGAAGAATGTTGTTATAATTAAAGGTCTGACAACAGGGTCTCTTTTAAGGGATGGAGATTGCTCACTTAACCTTGATAATTCAAGTGAAGAATGTGATGAAAAATGTATGTTCAGTAAAATCATGTGAAAACAATTATAAGGGGTCTTCAAAAAAGTTTCCGCATTTTTGTATTTTCTTTGGAAACGGTGAGGGCAGGAGGAGTAGTAATTGGTCATGTCTGAGAGTGTCATGTGACTAGTCTGTCTGGCAAGCCGGCTGGCCTTGCAGGTTGGTATAAGAGTTGTCACGCTGTGATGAAGATGGCTGCCAAACTTTTAAATTGCACCAAAGAGGAACAACGTTCTGTCATACGTTTTTTTTTGTGGGCAGAAGGTGTGCCTGGGACCACAAATTTATCTCCACATGTGTGCTCAGTATGGGGATAAAGTTCTCTCTTGTAGAGCCGTTTATGAGTGGGAGGATATGGAACACCCAGCTTATAGTCTAGATTTAGCACCATCTGATGTCTACCTTTTCTGACCGCTCAAAACTGCTTTAAGGGGAAGATTTTCACGTGATGATGATGTGAAAGCAGCGGTGCATCAGTGGCGACACGCTCAACCAAAAACATCTTTTGCTGATGGCATTAAAAAATTGGTACGACACTTGGAAAAATGCATCGCAAGGGAAGGTCACTATGTAGAAAAGTAAAGTCATTTGTTTTTGAAATTACTTATAAATAGAGTTAAAGAAAAAGTGTAGAAACTTTTTGAAGACCCCTCGTATATAAAGCTGAAGCAATATGCAAATATATTTTCCAGTAAAAGCCTAGCTTGGCCATCCCACTGGTCATGGAGAATACCTATCACATTAAAGGGATCAATGTGGAGGATCAGCAAGCTTGATTATAACATCGACGGATCTGCCAACCATTTTTACATTCAAGCAAGTTATCATGTGCTTATTCATTATTTCATCATATGCTCAGTATTAGTTCCCCAGGTTTGTGACAAGTTCACTTTAACACTATTATTTTAAGTGATTTTCCACTTAACATCTAAAAGAGGACACTGTTGCATTTGCTCTTTGCTTGACTCCTCTAGATCAGGGGTAGGCAACCTTTTGAGCACAGTGTGCCAAAAAATGTTTTCAAAGAAACTGAGCTTGCCGATTTTATAACAAAAAAGTGTCAACTTCACACTTACATAGGTAGGTTGAAAAAAGACACAAGTCCATCCAGTTCAACCACAAAAAAATAAATAAATAAATAAAATAAAAAAATATCGTACAATCCAATATACCCAATTGCACACCCACAATTGATCCAGAGGAAGGCAAAAACCCCCAGCAGAGCATGCTTTCCGTATTTGGAGATGAAGTCTCTTTTCTTCTAGACATAAGGAGTGCCCTCGTGTCCTCTGTGACCGTAAAGAGAATAACTCAACACCAAGTTCACTATATGGACCCCTTATATGTTTGAACATGTTGATCATATCCCCCCTTAATCTCCTCTTCTCAAGAGTGAATAAATTCAGTTCCTCTAATCTTTCCTCATAGCTGAGCTCCTCCATGCCTCTTATCAGTTTGGTTGCCCTTCTCTGCAATTTCTCCAGTTCCCCGATATCCTTTTTGAGAACTGGTGCCCAAAACTGAACGGCATATTCCAGATGAGGTCTTACTAATGATTTGAACAGGGGCAAAATTATATCTCTCTCTCTGGAATCCATACCTCTCTTAATACAAGAAAGGACTTTGCTCGCTTTGGAAACCGCAGCTTAGCATTGCATGCTATTATTGAGCTTATGATCTACCAAAACCCCCAGATCCTTCTCCACTATGGATTCCCCCAATTGTACTCCCCCTTGCATGTATGGTGCATGCATATTCTTAGCCCCCAAGTGCATAACTTTACATTTCTCAACATTAAACCTCATCTGCCACATAGTCGCCCAATTAGACAGTGCATTGAGGTCGGCTTGTAAATTGGAGACATCCTGTAAGGACGTTATTCCACTGCATAGCTTGGTGTCATCTGCAAAGACAGAAATGTTACTTTTGATCCCAGACCCTATATCATTTATAAGGATATTAAAAAGTAAGGGTCCCAGCACTAAACCTTGGGGTACACCACTGATAACCTTAGACCATTCAGAGTAAGAATCATTAACCACTACTCTCTGAATTCTGTCTTTTAGCCAGTTTTCTATCCATTTACAAACGGATATTTCCAAGCCTGTAGACTTTACCTTACACATGAGCCGTGTGTGCGGAACTGTATTGAACGCTTTTGCAAAATCCAAATATACCACGTCCACAGCAACCCCTCTGTCAAAGGTTTTACTTACCCCTTCATAAAAAGAAATCAGGTTTGTCTGACAACTTCTGTCTTTCATGAACCCATGCTGTCTGTTGTTTAAAATGTTTTTTGCCAGCAAGAACTCATCTATGTGGTCTTTTATTAAATGCTCCAGTATCTTCCCAACTCGAAGTTCTCAATCACTCTCAATCACGAGAAGCATTTTTTATGAAGTAAATGCTGTAAACTACTTTACTAGTGAGAAGTTAACATCCTGCACTCTCACGCCTTAGATCAGCCCCAATTCCTGCAACTCCACACCTCAGATGAGCCCCAATTCATGCACCTTCACACCTCTGATCACTGTCCCCTCTGCAAATCTGCCCCACCACTGTAACCCCACTGCTTATCGGCCCCACCACTGTAACCCCCTGTACATCTACCCCACCACTGTACCACCCTGCTCATCTACCCCACCAATGTACCCCCTTTCTTATCTGCCCCACCACTGTAACCCCCTGCACATCTGCCCCACGACCCCCTGCACATCTGCCCCACCACTGTACTACCCTGCACAGCTAACTCTGAAGAAGGGGGTGTGCCTCCGAAATGTGTTAGCTGTACCCCGTGTTCTGTGCATGTCCATGCACTGTGTTTATGGCCCTTTGTCAGTTGCATTTTGTGAGTACCCACTTTTATACAAAAATTTCTTATTATTAAATTATCTCTGGTAATGCACTAGGTGTGCGTGCATTCCATTTCTGTTTTTCTTGCACCTTGCACATCTGCCCCCACCTCTGTACCCCCCTGCTCATCTGTCCCACCACTGTAACCCTCTGGACATCTGCCCAACCACTGTACCACCCCGCTCTTCTGTCCCACCACTGTAACCCCCTGCTCATCTGCCCCACCAATGTTCCCCCTTTCTCACCTGCCCAGCCACTGTACCTCCATGCACATCTGCTCCACCACTGAACCATCTTCTCATCTGTCCTAACACTGAACTTATCTGCTCATCTGCCCCATCACTGTAACCCCCTCTCTCATCTGCCTCATGACTTTACCTCCTGCACATCTGTCCCACCTCTGTTGCCCCTGCTCTTCTGCCCCACCACTGTAACCCCCTTCTCATGTGTTCCACCGATGTACCTCCTTTCTCCTCAGCACCCCTCTGCACATCTGCCCCACCTCTCTACCCCCTGCTCTTCTGCCCCACCGCTGTATCCCCCTACTCATCTGTCCCAATGTACCTCCTTTCTCCTCTGCCCCAACACTGAACCCCCCCTGCTCATCTTTCCCACCACTGTAACCCCCTGCTCATCTGCCCCATCACTGTACCCCCCTGCTTTTCTGTTCCACCGCTGAACCCTCTTCTCATCCCTCCCACCACTGTACCTCCTGCACATCTGCCCCATCACTGTACCCCCTTGCTCTTCTGTCCCACCACTGTAACCCCCCTGCTTATCTGCCCCATAAATGTGCCCCTTTTCTCATCTGCCCCACCACTGTACCTCCCAGCACATCTGCTCCACCGCCGTATCCCCATGCTCTTCTGTCTCACTACGGAATCACCTTCTCATCTGTCCTAACAATGAACCCATCTGCTCATCTGCCGGGCCACTGTAACCCGCATTCTCATCTGCCCCACCAATGTACCTCCTGCACATCTGTTTTACCTCTGTACCCCCCTGCTCTTCTGCCCCACCTCTGTTCCACCTGCTCTCCTGCCCCACCACTGTTCCCCCTGCTCTCCTGCCCACCACTGTTCCCCCTGCTCTCCTGCCCCACCACTGTTCCCCCTGCTCTCCTGCCCCACCATTGTAACCCCCTGCTCATCTGCCCCACCAATACACCTCCTTTCATATCTACCCCACTGCTCTACCCCCCTGCTTTTCTGCCCCAACATTGAACCTCCCTGCTCATCTGGCCCATCACTGTACCCCCCTGCTCTTCTGTCCCACTACTGAACCCCCTTCTCATTTCTTCCACCACTGTACCTACCTGTACACCTGCTCCACCGCTGTACCCTTCTGCTCTTCTGTTCCACCTCTGAACCCCTACTGCTCATTTTCCCCACCGCTGTACCCTCCTGCTCATCTGCTCCACCATTGTAACCTCTTCTTAACTATGATATGCAGTGGTGAAAAGAAGCAGTGATGAGACACATCTACCTGTCATGGAAGACTCATCCTGCTGCTCCACCTCTCGCATCCAGCCCGCGTGCTTGTATGTGATGTCTGTGATGTATGCATAGCTGCCAACTGTTCCTGATTTCGAGGGACTGTCCCTGATTTGGAGCAATGTCCCTCTGTCCCTCTTTCCCCCTCATTTGTCCCTCATTATTGTCTGATCTATATAGTTGTATATAAAATGCACTTTTTTTCTTCTAAAAAGTGTTTCCCAGCGCTAAACATTTCATCCAAATTCTAAATTGCTGCATTTTTTACATTTTATAAACAAATATAAAGGCATAGGAGTGGTAAAAAAAAAGTCCTTGTGGGTTTAATGAACCTTTTTTTTTGGTTAATTCTCCTTTAAGGGTGTGTGTCAGGGGGCGTGTCCTATGCCTATATACGTTTAAAAGTAGGTGTCCCTCATTCCCATCTCAAAATGTTGAGAGGTACGTGTATGGAATGTATGTGATGTCACATACCAGCATATGGAATGGATGCGCAATGATGAGCTCAGGTCAGGGGCATTTTCTGAAAGCATTGGGCCTCTGTGCAGGATCATAAGTTGGGTCCCCGCAGCTGAGGAAAAGTGGTTGGGTGTGATTTTCATAGCGCTGAATACTGGCTGTAGCTTAAAGGGACGCAGAGTGCAGGAGATCAGTAGTAAGTGACGCAAAGGTTCATGAATAATTTCAACAAAGTTCCCAGAAGCTCAACAGTAATTCCACAAACTGTCACCTGATTGTGGTTTTCTCAATCACAGTAAAATCCCTTCTTTCTGAAATTAGTAGTGGCAACCAAGCGAGTCATCTTCCTCCAGTTGGTGCACGGAGCTAGCAGGACTGTGATTGGCTTTAGCAGTGGCCAATGACAGTCCTCCTCCTCCTGGAAACAGGGACCCCCCGCCAAGCAGAACTGCACCCAATCTCTTTCCCATCACAAAAGCTGACAATCGCAGCTACAGCAAAGTTACAGAACCAAACAATGTTTCCCATCTTTTACAATGTGTGAGGGCGCAGTGCCTCCTCCTCAATGCAGGTGCGGTGAATTCTGAAATTGGAATGCATTAGTGTCTTACTGACACTTCCCTGCGCTGCTCTGCTGATGGGGAGGGAGTCAATGCCGGCAAAAGAGGCTTTGTGTGCCGCGGGTTGCCTACCCCTGCTCTAGCTTATACAGATTTCCATATTTATTATGGAAACACAAGAGAATGAAGGAAATCGCAACAACCTAAAATGAAAGCAACGCAAAAATTCAAATGAAGCAAATTGTTCAAAAATGAACAACAATGATCTCTTTATTGTATAGCAACGCATACTTCATATGCAAATTAATGCTAACACAAGCTAACTACCAAGGAGAAAAGCAGATAATATGAACTATTTCCTTTCACCACTCCGTTGTCAGCATAAAGAAAACCATTTGTTTGTCTTCATAAATACCTTTCTCTTAAGCCCCTTTCACATGTGATGGATATATAAAATACTGCGCTAACAGAAACAAATATAAGGAAAATAGCTGCAACAATCCAGTGTTATACGACACCAATCAGATAAATAGAAAAATAATAAAGTTGCGCTAACGGGAGTGGGTGAAAACTACAAACATTGAATGCCACAAATACTGATGACAAAAGTGCCTCAATATCATGTACAAAGATTGTGCACCTTTAAATCAAAAAACGTGCAAACATAAATATTACCTCACTATTATATAAAGAATTTATGTACCTTAAAATCAAAAACGTGCAAAATAAATACATTAAAAAATATCCATACAATAAAT
The DNA here is from genome assembly GCF_042186555.1 of Aquarana catesbeiana. NCBI lineage: Eukaryota > Metazoa > Chordata > Amphibia > Anura > Ranidae > Aquarana > Aquarana catesbeiana. The sequence goes on along the minus strand of NC_133324.1, from coordinate 835,286,264 downwards.
CAGCATAGAAGTGAAATAGTGAGGTTGAGTCCATAAAGTGAAAAAAGTTCCTCAGTGATGAGTAATGCAAAAATTCTTAAAGTGCCAAGTGGGTCGATGGAACCTCCACCTCAGACAAACACTGTCACTTACCAGAGAGCGATGGTCCCTTGTTACAGGGGACCACGCTAAGCAGATGGCTATACCCCAGCCAAGGATCTCACAGGCAGGCACCAAAAATCTCAGCGTCCATGGGGATCCATACCATCAGTCACAGCAAGATGACGTATTCCCAAGAAATAAAATACATAAGGTGCTCCACATAGCGTAAATCCTTTTATGGTTTGTTGAATTTTATAAAAGACAAATGCACACTTACGATAAAAAGATGTAAAAACAGCAAACAGATTCATACAAGCCGGCCGGCTTCGGATCAGCCAGTGTCTTCTGGGACTAATGGAACAGCGGTGATGTCAGGACGTGGCTCCTACGTCGTTTCATCACTAGCGGACGTGGTCACGGGATCACATGTACATTTCACATGTGCAGTACGATCTGGTCTGCCAGTCAGTTTTTCAGGAGAACCTTACCAGAAGTTCCATGTAAGTCTATGGGCAAGTGGATGTAAACAGTACCTTTTCATCTGACTACCCATAGATCCAACATGGGCCCAGAAAGCTCCAGTTTGTAAATGCATAAAAAAGTGAATGGGCACAGTTGTCACAAAAGTGACATCCATTCTGTTCTGCTCTGAAATACAAAAAAACTAAATGTAGCAAGCACCAGGACTGCTTACTAAGGGTGTAAGATACACCAAGCAAAGAAGAAAACATCTAATATTTATTCTGGACTTCTGTAATGTTAAACCACTGGTCCAGTTGGCTTCTTCCATTTTAATGAATGTAAACAACATATCCCAGCACACACCTTTAGCCATGTACCTTGAACAATTAACACGAGTTCCATACCATGGTGACTGGATTTTGTAAACCAGAACACAGTGCTTATGATCTAAGGTCTATAAATATATTTAACATTACAGAACAAATCCAGTTGAAAATTTGTAACTTTTGGGCAGAGTCTACGTGACACGTGACGACATCACTCAGAGCACCGCGGAATGGTTTGTTGAATGTTTTCGATATGCATATAGGCTATTTAATTATATGAGTACAATATTTCATTTTAATAACTTTTTCATTTGAACTATTTTAATAACTTGAAATCCTTTACAATGAGGCTGTGTTTACACTTTACAGTATATGAGTGAAGCAATCATTTGAAATCTTTTACTGCTTGAAAATTGAATTTGAGAGTGCCATAGACATCATGCTGGGCATCCATTACAGAAAGCTCCAATGATGGTTGTTTGAAAGCACTGTTTGACCGCTCGACCTTTGGGGGTCAACTTCTTCTAGTAAATAGCCTTTAATACTCACCATTGGTGCCCTTTGGATGATTATTTCTGGAGGATCACCTTGGAGACTTTTTTTTTGCTTGGAGTTGGTCTCTTTAATTATTCTGTATAAATTTTATTGGGACTTTTGATGGACCTATTTATATAATTTTCACTCATATAGGATAATATATTCCCTAATTTAGCTGATTATCTAGTCAAAGACTAGCGTGCCGCTCTCATCCGAATAGAACAAATTAATCCAAATTATTATGTATTCTTCTGTTATGTTATTAAGTTAAAATCATTCCCCATTCCCAACTGACTTTGTTTGTTGGGCAGCTCACATACAAATTAAATGAATGGTCTCAACTCCAATACCAAAAGAATCTTATTAGAATATTCATGTAATACTCACTACAATAAAAATGTTATGTTATTTCAGATGCTTCAAACATTGATCACTTGCCAACCAGCTCACGCCGATATACGTTGGCAAAGTGGCATGGGTGCGCAAAACAACATACCCGTACGTTGCTGCATCATCTGCGGATAGCAAGTGCACCATGGGAGTGTGCCCGCAGGTCCCGCGGACTCGATGTCCGCCGGTGGCCCATGATCGTGGCAGAACGGGGAGATGCCTATGTAAAAAAGGCATTTCCCTGTTCTGCCTAGCAACATGACAGGGATCTACTGCTCCCAGTGATCAGGAGCAGTGATCTCTGTCATGTTCTAGTGAGCCCACCCCCCCAACAGTTAGAACATGCTGAGGGAACACAGTAAACCCCTTGATCACCTCCTAGTGTTTAACCCCTTCCCTGCCAGTGACATTTACACAGTAATTGGTGCATTTTTATAGCACTGATCGCTGTATAAATGGCAGTGGTCCCAAAATAGTGTCAAAAGTGTCCGATCTGTCCACCGTAATGTCACAGTCACGATAAAAGTCGCAGATCGCCACCATTACTAATAAAAAGAAAATATTAATAAAAATGCCATAAATCTATCCCCTATTTTGTAGATGCAATAACTTTTGTGCAAACCAATCGATATACGCTTATTGCGATTTTTTTTTTACCAAAAATATGTAGAAGAATACATATTGGCCTAAACTGTGGAAGAAATTTGTTTTTTTATATATTTTTTGGGGATATTTATTATAGCCAAAAGTAAAACATATTGCTTTTTTTCAAAATTGCCACATTTGTTTTGTTTATAGCGCAAAAAATAAAAACCGCAGAGGTGATCAAATACCACCAAAAGAAATCTATAGGGGGGCGGGACCGGAAGTTGCCCTGCATGGACGCCTGAATCTCCAGCTCTCCACCAGCCCACAGCGTTAAGGCCTAAAAGGGGGACTTTCAGCTAAAATTTATGGGAGGCAGCAGGAGAACCAGATCCTCCAAACCCAGGGGATCATCCCAACCACCGTCCGGCTCCACAACAACCCTCCACGGGTATTTTAAACCCTCCTCTATGTCCGAGGACGAGCGGGACAAGATGGCGCCGATGGCCCCTGCCTCCTCCACGAGGCAGTCACCGCAGCGGAGCTCGGCATCCCCTCCACTACTCCAGAGCACAGCGGAACTGGATCGGGAGACAGAGGACCGGAGGAGCAGGGGATCGGCAGCGGTGAGTCCACCCCCTCCTCTCCCAGCACAAGGGAAGCATCCCGGCCCGCCTCAGGACGCCTTACTAGGCCTCACTGCCAACCCCTACACGCAGTGCTCACAGGCCTTCCCGCAGCTGCTGCGCACCATGTCTGACCCATCCCTATCCCTGGGGGGAACGGCGTCCCCCACACCTTCACTGCAACTCAGCGATTTTCCCCCGCTGCCAGGGCAAGAGAGCATGGGGGACATTGGACTGATATCAGGGATGAACTATGACAGAGACACCCTCCAACCAATGTTCGGCCCCCCCCCTGCCTCCCCTCAGCCGCAGCGACAAATCTGCCACAATGCCTCCAGGCCCACAGAGCAAAGATCAAGCCAGACAAAATCATACGCCCAGGTAACAAGCTCGCCGACCTTGATCCCTATGGAGGTTATGGAAGGAGGCCCCCCTCTCATTCACAGAGGCCCTTATGGGGGGACATGAAAGTTCCTCAACCACAATCTTGGGACTCTAGGAGATCAGCACCCTCCCCATTTGCAAGGGAACCATCCCCACCACATAGCTCACAATGCCACATGGAGCACACCCAATGCCTCCAGCACCCCACCTCGTGGCAGGACTGCCTCCAGGCTATTCCCACTAAGGAGGACTTCAGGCTCCTTATTGAAGAGGTCAAGTCAGCATGCCGAGCAGAAATTCAAGTGATACATGCTAACCTTAAACACCTATCTGAAAGGGTGGAGATGGCGGAGGAGGAAATTCAGGAAACCAAGCTGGCGGTACATCGCACCCAAATACAGGGGGCCGACCACCATATAATGCTCCGGAACATGCAGCGTCATATTGAAGACTTGGATAACCGAGGATGTCGAAACAACATCCGTGTCAGGGGTCTGCCTGAGTCAGAGGGTCCCGAAGATCTTCATGAAATTCTGCAACTCCTGTTTAACAACCTTCTGGGGGACCCCCCAAACAAACCCATTGAAATGGATCGTGCCCACCGTGCCCTCCGTCCCAAGGGACCCGTCTCCAGACCCCGAGACGTCATATGCAGGATCCATTCCTTTCCTCTGAAAGAGGACATTATGCGCAAAGCCCGCACCACAAAAAAGGTACTTTTTGAAAACACGCAAGTCCAGCTATTTCCAGACCTCTCCTGGATAACTTTACAGAAACGCAGACTGCTCCAACCCCTACTTATTCTGCTCCAAGAAAACGACATCACCTACCGCTGGGGATTCCCCTTCAGCCTCACTGCCCGTCGGCAGGGAAAATCAGCAGTGCTACGCTTTCCAGAAGACTTGGAAAATTTTTGTGACACCATGGAGATCCCCCTACCTCGCCTACCTGAATGGGACTTAGTGGATTTGCCCACGCCACCTCCCGTGGTGTGGCAGAAGATCCCACCAGCTAAGCGCCCCAGAGACTGGGACTCCCCCAGCGGAACTACCAAAGCAAAGCCTAAAAAAGGATGACTTTCTTTCTCCCTTCTCCTGCCCCTCCCAACGCAGTTATAAGTTACTCCCCCTAGGCCTCCCCCGCCTATCACTTCATTAGCAACATAGGGCACCCCCTTTTGTTGGAGATGTGTCAGTAGTGGCTCTTCCGGTCACTGATCGCCCCCCTAGAGGTCAACCCTACTAGAGTTCCCTATTGTTACTCAGTTTTGAGGACTTGAACACAGTTGATTTTGTTTCGAGTTGTTCGCTATGCCCCCCCGGACTGGGCCCCTGTTGGGGGCCCCGATCGGGGGGACCTACTGGAACCTATCAGAATCTGGGCGGTATATACTGCCCGGGACAACAACAAAATGTTTATTTCTAAATGATGTGCTACTAACCATTTTTCTCTTTTTCTTTTCTCCTCTCTACTTATTCTACTTCTTCCCTCTCCCCCCCATCCCTCCCCTTCTCATGGCTCGCCGCAGGTCTGGGGCGCTCACCCGGCTACATCTCACGCTTGAACCTCATCGCTCCTTGGATTTCCTGGAGGGTCCACGGCTGGATAAGCTAAGTAATCTGATGCACGCACACACCGATGACCATGGCTAAGATCTTATCGTTCAATGTCCACGGCTTGAACTCAAACAAAAAAAGGCATCTCGCATTGAGGGAGCTTAGGCAGACTGGGGCAGATGTAGCTATGCTGCAGGAGACACACTTCAATAGAGGGGGCGCTTTCACCTTTGCATTCAAACAGTACCCCCAGGTTTATCAGGCCTTTAGTCCTCGTAAGCGTGCGGGTGTAGCCATCCTATTTAAAAGAGGCTCTCCATTTAAATGCTCCGAATCCTTCGTCGACCCGGGAGGACACTATATAATTTTGAGAGGTCAGTGGCAAACACAGGCGGTAACTTTCTGCAATATCTACGCACCCAACACCCATCAAATACATTTCCTGTCCAGGGTCCTCGCACGCCTGTTTAGACAGCCCAATGATTATTTGATCATTGGCGGAGATTTCAACTTAGTGCACTCGGTAGGTCTAGACCGCCATGTGATTAATCCCACAACCCATCAGACTCGGGCCGCCCATGATTCCAAGTTGTTTCGTCAACTAACCAGGCGCCATGCTTTATTCGATACATGGAGGGCTCTACACCCAGGAGATAGGCAATACACATTTTATTCTGCCCCCCACCACATGCATTCCCGCTTAGACTATATCTTCGTTAATAATAATACACTACGCGCCACCAAAACCGCCCGGATCCTCCCCATTTCTTGGTCCGACCACGCTCCAGTTCTTATATCACTAGAAATAGGCATCTCTACTCGCAAACCCAGTAATTGGCAGCTAAACAACTTCCTCCTACAACATATCCCGTCCAGATCGGAACTAGAGACAACTTTGCAGAACTACTTCTTAGAAAACAACACCCCTGAAGTCTCCCTACCCACTCTATGGGAGGCTCACAAGGCAGTCCTCAGGGGACGGTGTATAGCGATCTCTTCGGCTATGAAGAAAAATGCGATGGCATCTAAAATTCAAGCCAAGAGAGACCTTAAGACTCTAGAACTCCGACTGCAGGTATCACCATCCCTAACCCTTCTCAAAAAAGTGGTCTGCCTCAGAAACACCCTCCGAGACTTGGCGTTAGGACAAGTAGAGAAGGCACTTACTCGATTAAGACAAACATATTACGATAAAGGGAATAAGGCCCATACTATCCTGGCGCGTAAACTCTCGGAGCGCTCCCACATGTCCACACCCCACCAAATTAAGGATAAAAAGGGGGCTCTCCTGTCACACCCCCAAGACATAGCTCGGACCTTCGGAGAATTTTACACAACCCTATATAATAATCCTGAAATTCCCCGAGACCCGCCCCCTCCTGACATAAAAGACCGTATGAGACAATACCTGGAGGAAAGTGGACTCCCCAAAATACAGAAGATGGACCTAATGTCACTTAATGCTCCAATTACAGAGGAAGAGCTAACGGCCACTATCAAAACCCTGCCCTCTCATAAATCCCCTGGCCCAGACGACCTTCCTTATGAGTATTATAAGGCATTCCTCCCGATTCTACTGCCCTATATGTGTAGGATGTTTAACGCCTTCTTTCAGAAAACCTCCATCCCCACTGATATGCAGAGGTCGTTCCTCACGTTGATTCCCAAACCTGACAAGGATCCTTCTGTGTGTGCCAGCTACAGGCCAATCGCACTCCTAAACTCTGATTTAAAAATCTTTACTAAACTCCTCTCAATGCGACTGAACCTGATACTTCCCTCGCTAATACACAAGGATCAGGTGGGATTCGTCCCCCTACGTCAGGCGGGGGATAACACGAGACAAATTATTGACCTGATAGACGTGGCGAACAGGAATAAGCTGCAGGCGTTAGTTCTTGGTTTAGACGCGGAAAAAGCTTTCGACCGCCTTGGCTGGTCCTTCCTCTTCGCCACGTTGAACTGCATGGGATTTCAGGGCCCATTTCTCCAAGCTATCAGACATCTGTACACTAACCCCTCATCTCAAGTAAAAACTCCCTTTGCCCTATCACAGGCTTTTCCAATCGCGAATGGAACCCGCCAGGGGTGCCCACTCTCACCGTTACTTTTTGCGCTGTGTGTCGAGCCTCTGGCGGCGTCCATTCGAAAAAACCCGAATATTCACGGCATCCCGTTGAAAGATAGGGAATTTAAATTAGCCTTGTTTGCTGATGATATTATTCTCACCCTAACCCAGCCCAGAATATCACTCCCTAACTTGCACGCCAAACTTGACTTATATAGATCCCTCTCGGGGTACAAGATAAATGCAGCTAAATCAGAAGCCCTACCCATCAATATTCCAACACAGGAGACCCAACACCTACAACACTGTTTCCCCTACCATTGGAAGACATCATCACTGAAATATCTGGGAGTACAGATAACCCCCTCTTATTCCACCCTATACCGAGCCAACTATCCTCCTCTCTTTAAAACCATAAGGGACCTTCTACTAAAATGAAAGGCTCATCATATCTCCCTGCTAGGGAGAATAGCTTCTCTTAAGATGGTTATCCTGCCTAAGCTGCTGTATTTATTCCAAACTCTCCCTATCCCAATACCTCTAGCAGAGCTGAAAAAACTCCAAGCGGATTTAACACGATTTGTTTGGAATTACAAAAGACACAGAATCTCACAATCAGTCATGACAGCGGCGCGATCAGACGGCGGATTATCATTCCCTGACCTAACGAAATACTACCAAGCCACCCATTTGCGAACCCTGGCCTCTTGGTTCACCCAACGCTCATATAATAAGTGGACAGAAATAGAAAAACTATGGATGGCCCCAGTCCATCCAAACAGCATGCTGTGGAATGCGGAGGTGAAGGTGGGGTCCACTCAACTTTTGGGCCCCATGCTCCACATTAGTACACTTTGGCGTAAATTATCAAGGCTTTATAAGCTATGCTCAGAAAGCTCACTCCTCACATCGTTCCTCTACAACCCCAAGCTGCCTGCAGGCCTTACTCACCAGATGTCTTATCTGTGGGCGATGAGGAATCTGTTCCACTTCGGTCATTTGGTGCACCCATGCACGCACAGATTGCTGTCCTTCACGGAACTCCAGAAAAAATTTGATTTACCGAGGCAGGTGTTCTATGGATACTTGCAAATTAGGCACTACGCTCAATCAATCGCCCCGAATCTACAGTTCTCGGCCCCATCACCCTTTGAGGGACTGATGTTGGAAGGCTCGACCAGACGAGGGCTAATATCCGATATTTATCGGATACTGAACTCTTATAACTTTACAGACCGTGGCAAACATCCGTACATGACACGCTGGGAGAGGTTCCTGGGGGAGGAGATCCCGGAATCTACCTGGAAGACGATTTGGACCCAGGCGGCTAAAAGCTCATTATGCACACTGTACAAAGAGAATGCCTACAAAGTTCTTTTCTTCTGGTATATGACGCCTGATGTCCTCCACACCATTTTCCCATCTAGCTCGGATAGATGTTGGCGGTGCATGAAGGACAGGGGGACCTTATATCACATCTACTGGTCATGTCCCAAAATAGCTCCTTTCTGGACGGAAACGCAATTATTGTTGAATCGCCTACTGGGCGTCCAGGTCCCCAAAGTCCCGAAATTGTTTCTTCTTGGTGTGTCCGGGTTACGTATATCCCGACACTCCAGGAAACTGCTAGGTCATGTCCTCACAGCAGCGAGATGCCTGGTAGCCCTCTATTGGAAGAAACAGATTCCACCCTCCCAAACAGACCTCTATACCAGAATAAAGGACATAGAGCTAATGGAGAAAATGACAGCCAGGATACAAAACAGAATGGAAGCTCATGACATGGTCTGGGAGGAATGGCACAGGCGGGAGGACCCGCCCTAGGCCTGCGGCCAGACCCCCCCCCCCCATCTCCCCTTCCCCCTCTCATCCCTCTTTTCTTCTTTCTTCCTTTATCTTCTTTCTTTCTGTAAAATGCTAAAACATATTCAGTTCAATGATGTTACTAGCTGGTTGACAGCCTTAGATGATATGGAATGTGTTATACCACTACTGTGTCTGGATGACTATCATCAGAAGCTCAATGTTTATAGGATGGACTGTCTACCGGCTGCACTTAATTATAAGCGACACTACTGTTCTATGTATATATATGTCTTTATGCTTAATAAAAATTGTTATTTGAAAAAAAAAAAAAAAAAGAAATCTATATTTGTGGGAGAAAAGGACGTCAATTTTGTTTGAGTACAACGTCGCACGATCGCGCAATTGTCAGGCAAAGCAACTCAGTGCTGTGCCAAAAAAGGGCTTGGTCAGGAAGGGGGTAAATCCTTCCGGAGCTGAAGTGATTAATCGAAGCTCCAGCCCCCTCACTAAAAAATATATGTATAGTTTATACTATAAAAAGAAAAAAATGCCATGCGCTGCTAAAGTGTTTGGGTTTGACTTGAAGAAAAGGTGGCAACCCTAACCTCAATGTAACTACTGTACAAATACAATGTAACAATAATGTAGTTAGATCCTATTTCTCAAAATAGCTTCTGAATACTGTTCGGAAGCTTCATTTTAGATAGGAGCGGCTGAGACCACTCCTATGATACACAGAACAAGTCTTTTTGACTGCCAGGATTAGAGGACGATAGCAGCTGGGAAAAAGGAGCAGGGGAAGGGGCGTAAGTGTAGGAGACACACCTAAGAAATTTTGTAAAACAATTTTTAAAGCATATCTTCTACGTCCAGGTTTTGGAAGTGGTAATGTACATTTATTTCTACTTTACCTTTTGGAATTTCATATGTAAATCTGTGACCTAAAATCCAAATGCAACCTATTTAACTTTAGGTTGCAATACTGCAAAATATTTCAAAGTTTGAGAAGTGGGCCAGGAGATACTTGGAATGGAGATCTCATGGGTTTCGTCCTAAAGATACTGTATGTGAACAAGCTGAGCAATCAAACTGTTCAAAATTTAACCAAATCTGACTCTTTTCTACTTCATGCTAAAATTACTAGCTGTGTTAAGTGTATTATAGGCAAAAGTCTTGATAGTCTCTAATTCTGTTGCAAAAAAGATCAAATTAACTATAACGTTTTTTGTAGTCATTTCTATTTGCATTGAGAACAGACATGCTCAAAATCCTATACAAATTTTCCTTCTTAAACAGTTATCACCATAACATTTGTCTCAATTAGGCAATTTCGCTTAAACACTCTTGCTTTGTTGACAGCTTTAAAATATTTGATTTCCCATCACTTTCTATTCATTAGGACCAGGACCAGTGAGGGTGAATCTTCTCTGTGTGGACGTAGACAGCAATAGCAACTATACAGAAGGTCCAACCCTTCCACACACTATCCAAACCTTAAAATAAGTTTTGCCTTCACATACACTTTAATCCCCAGTCTATTTAGCTAATAAGACACTAAACACCTCCTACAGAACATGTTGTTATTGAGACTTTGTTCCATTGCACTGGGACCTTCAACTAGCATTTATACCCAATGGTATTCTTGGGATAGGAATGCCTATTTCATATAACAGGCTGAAAGTAATTTGTCCTTAGGGTATGAGCACAGTGCTGTAAAAAAACAGGAGAATGGCTATTACCTAAGCAGGCAATAAGGATTCTGGGAAATGTAGACTACTGATGAAGTTTGGAGCAATCTGTTTCTATGGTGCGATTAGAAGAAACCTGAATTTCATAGAGTAGTTATAGAAAATCATGTATAACTGCAGATGAGGAAAGGTCACTGAGGCTCACAGAGAGTGGGGATGTAAAGTGGTTGTGGTCTCTCTGCTCCCATCCAATTCCCAATGAATAAATGTTCTGATATGACAGGAAGGGCTATATCTTTGGCAGCCATTGCCATCTACTCAGTCCTTTATCAATATTGATTTTGAGTAAATAAGAGAGGAGATGGGACAATTGTTGTTAGGGATCTATCACTGCAAGGAATGAAGGGCAACGACTGTCAGATCCAATAATGTAACTGATGGGGAGTAAACCAAAGCTACCAAGCCTGCCAAGGTGACCCCCCTGTTATTTTTTTTCCACATAATTCATACTAAAATGAAATTATCTGTGAAAAATAAGACCAATTTATCTGATCTGCACAAAAATATCATTTATCTGTGAATAGTCATATAATACAGTCTGTGCAAGCTATGAATATGTTCAGAATTTTAAAATGACAAGCAGGCACAACCATCACTCTGCTGTAGCTGCTCCCAGTGGAGCCTGTCATTTGTATCTCTGAGATAACTCCACTAAGGCACCTGTTTTCTATCATTATAAAAGCAATACAATTCTCACTTATAGTATCAAGAACAAGAGTGTCACATCTATTTCAGTTAAACAAATCTGTCATCGTTTTTGAAGATATATCTTTGTAATGTGATTGATTTGACAGATGTTATATGGGCAATATTTGTTATTGTTAAAAATACATCTGCCCTAATTTCATTCAACGCTCGCCAACTGTCATTCATAGCTGAACTTAGATTTCTGCACTGCTTGCTCTATTTGCATTTTTCACTATGCATCAGTGAAACACACTAACTACAGGAATCTTCCAGGGGCTTAGAAATCATGCCTGTTCAAATTTGGCGTATGCACTAAGTAACGACTTGCCGTCATTACACAGCCCAACGAAAAAAATCTTTTTTCTTGTTGCCTTTCTTATATGACCTGTTTCTGGCGTTATTTGGGGTGCTGATTCAGAAAATTGCATTGGCTAGACTGCAACAGCTCTAGTTTCTTGATATGGTCAAATTTATTAAATTTTTGAATCAGTTTTTGAAAAGATCTTGCTGATCAACTTGTTCTTCTGTTACCTTGTTTGTGTTTTTGCATACAAGTTAGCAGTGTAAGTCATTAACTGTATTATAGGTATAATTATAAAGGAGGTGTGTGTATATTGCCACTCGTATAATTTCATTTTTGCAGATCGAGCATCATAGAGGTTATGGCTACTTCATGACGGCGGTGCCTAAAAATAATAAATAATAATAATAAAAATGACATAAATCTATCCCCTATTTTGTAGACGCTATAACTTTTGCGCAAACCAATCAATATATGCTTATTGTGATTTTTTTTTACCAAAAATATGTAGAAGAGTATATACCGGCCTAAACAGAGGAATTTTTTTTTTTTAATTTGGGATATTTATTATAGCAAAAACTACAAAATATTGGGTTTTTTGCAAAATTGCTGCTATTTTTTGTTTTCAGCGCAAAAAATAAAACCCACAGAGGTGATCAAATACCACCAAAAGAAAGCTCTATTTGTGGGGTAAAAAGGACATAAATTTTGTTTCGGTACAATGTTGCATGACCGCGCAATTGTCAGTTAAAGCGACGCAGTGCCATATCGCAAAAAATGGCCTGGTCAGGAAAGGAACAAATGCTTCTTGGGCTGAAGTGGTTAATAACTTTTAACCCAGGAGTATTCAGGAGGGGAGGAGGAGGGGTTTTCTCATCTAAGCACATTCTCCTGCATCCATGCTTGAACTAAAGGCAGATGGATTCCAGGAAGTAAATGCTAAATGAATCATTTGACCTTATTCAAGATGGCCACTGCCAGAAATGCAACTGGGTGATTTTTCAAAGTGATTTCTAAACAAAATAAAGCAAAGAGACATGTTACATAGTAGGTGAGGTTGAACAAAGACACAAGTCCATCAAGTCCAACCTATGTGTGTGATTATATGTCAGTTTTACATTGTATATCCCTGTATGTTGCAGTCGTTCAGGTGCTTATCTAATAGTTTTTTGAAACTTCAATGAATTCAACATCATTGCTGCTCTTACAGTAAAGAACCCTCTACGTAGTTTAAGGTTAAACCTCTTTTCTTCTAATTTTAATGAGTGGCCACTTGTCTTGTTAAACTCCCTTCTGTGAAAAAGTTTTATCCCTATTGTGGGGTCACCAGTATGGTATTTGTAAATTAAAATCATACCCCCTCTCAAGCGTCTCTTCTCCAGAGAGAATAAGTTCAGTGTTCGCAACCTTTCCTCATAACTAATATCCTCCAGACCCTTTATTAGCTTTGTTGTCCCTCTCTGTACTCGCTCCATTTCCAGTACATCCTTCCTGAGTACTGGTGCCCAGAACTGGACAGCATACTACAGGTGCGACCAGACCAGAGTCTTGTAGAGCGGGAGAATTATCATTTTATCTCTGCAGTTGATCCTCTTTTTAATGCATGCCAATATTCTGTTTGCTTTGTTAGCAGCAGCTTGGCATTGCATGCCATTGCTGAGCCTATCATCTACTAAGACCCCCAGGTCCTTTTCCATCCTAGATTCCTCCAGAGATTCTCCCCCCAGTGTATAGATTGCATTCATGTTTTTGCCACCCAAATGCATTATTTGCCATGTAGTTGCCTACCCCATTAATTTGTTTAGATCTTTTTGCAAGGTCTCCACATCCTGCGGAGAAGTTATTGCCCTGCTCAGCTTAGTATCGTCCGCAAATACAGAAATAAACGTAGATGAATGGGGGGAGTTTGCTTTGAATATTAAAAATTAGTAAATAGTGTTTTTGGATTGTGGTGCTCAGATGCAGTGAAAATCCGCTTTAACCATGCTCTAAAACACATTTTTCTTTGCACATGGTGGATTTAATATAAACGTGTTTGACATGTTTTTTCAATATGTACTTGCTGGTACCAAATTTTAAATGTATATTTGTAGCCCCTAGAGAACACAACTACAGTTTGTTAGACAATCAGCAGCCTTCCTGGACAACTGTTTTGAGCATGACTTGCAGGACAAGCTGTTTGAAGAGTCAATAATCGTATTTACTATTTAGAGCTAAAAACAGTTTCCAAAGAACTAATTCTGTGTAGCCAGTTCTTTTATTTACATACATTTTCCACCCCGCACAGCAGATGGGTGACAAACATAGTTCCCAATTAAACAGTTCAACTTCCGGTTCAGCTATTCTGCTTCCTATGTTACCTCTCCGCCTTTCTCATTGGACAATAAATCAGCATCATCACCTTTGTCTGGTAGAGAAAAAGAAGAAGAGGAAGGTGGGACTTTAAATGAAGCAAGCAGTCATATGAAGAGTCAAAAAAGTGGGCGTTTATATGTGTCAGAATAAAAATAGTAATGCAAGGTAATGATTAATATCGCAATAATTCATCTACTGTAAATACATACATAAAAAAACATAATGACACATTACAATATAGAAAAATTATGGGTACACCTCTTGACTTCCCATCAATTGTAGGAATGAATACCATAATTTACAAAAAAAATTAATGTATGATTACAAAAGATACATGATTCTGATAAAAGATGATGAGTACTCACAAAATCACTGTATATAGAGAGTGCGACACTAAGAACTGGAAGCCCCCCTGAAAGGGCATCATGTCCAGGAGCTGTGGCTGCATGCATCGTATGCATAGCCCATGCAAGGTGACATCCAAGGATGCAGATATCCCTGTAAGGGCAATTTCCTGCATGTGACCGTAGGTGTTTCCCATAAATGTCTTGAGGGACTTCTATAAAAAATGTGAATGTGTATATTAGCATGTATAACAAGGTCCTTTACTCAATTTGAGAGCAGGATATGTGAAAATATAAGTGAAGCTCAAACAAGAAGGACTGGGGAGTAGGGAAATGTAGTAACAATTGGCAAAAATTAGATTAGGGATGGAGGCACGCAGTTCATACATTATAGTTAGATTTAACAAGTATTATTTATCATCTAGTTTTATAGTCTCCTCATACACTGTGCTGTTAATGCCACATTGTCTGGATCCATGAGCCGTTTTAACTCCCTTCATTCCCGGGAGCTGTGATGCACACCGCAGGCTCTCCCCCCTCCCCCCCCCTGGGGCGGGCGAATATCTCCGCGCTGTGCATCAATGTCACGTCCAACACACTCATTGAGTAACGCCACGCCAACAGTGTTTTACAACCGCAGCACGTGTGAGGGGGTTTTCACGCCAAATGCCAGGCAACTTGGTCGCTCGGATTTGGGCGCCTCCCCTCCCTTTGCATGCTTAGCGTGGCATTTGGGGGTGTGTAGCGTGTACGCCCTTATAGGTTCCACCTGGGGTGGCTGATTCGTCCTGTTGGCATTTCCAGACAATCCTCACCACTTTCAATCACGGTTCCGCAGGTTCCAGCACCAGGTATCTCCTCATTCAACCTTAGCCCCATTTTGCACATTGACACTGGTTCCATTTGGGTTCCCATTCTGATGTTTGTTTTTGCCATTTTTTTTGCCAATTATTACTACATTTCCTTACTCCCCAGTCCTTCTTGTTTAGGCTTCACTTATATTTTCATGTATCCTGCTCTCAATTTGAGTAAAGGACCTTGTTATACATGCTAGAGGATCAACTGCAGAGATAAAATGATAATTCTCACACTCTACAAGACTCTAGTCCAGCCGCACAGGGAGTATGCTGTCCAGTTCTGGGCACCAGTACTCAGGAAGGACTTACAGGGATATCTGCATCCCCAGATGTTGCCTTGCATGGGCAGTGCATGCGATGCATGCAGCCACAGCTCCCGGACATGATGCCCTTCCAGTTCTTAGTGCCGCACTCTCTATACAGGATTTTAGTACTCTATATCTAATGGTATATTTTCCCCTTTTGGATTTCTCTTCCAAAAGATAGTTATTTAAGAATTTTTACATTGTATTACAGATGTACACGTTTGCTCCTGAAGAGTTGATAAAATTCCATGAAACGTGTTGAGCTTTTGTACTTAACATGTTTATATCGAGCATGTGTTTATCATCATCTTTTATCAGAATCATGTATCTTTTGTAATCATATATGATTTTTTTGTAAATTATGGTATTTATTCCTACAATTGATGGGAAGTCAAGAGGTGTTGTACCCATAATCTTTCTACATTCACATGTGTCATTATGTTTTTATATGTATGTATATAGATGAATTATTGCAATATTAATCATTACCATGCATTACTATTTTTATTCTGACACATATAAACACCCACTTTTTTGACTCTTCATATGACTGCTTGCTTCATTTAAAGTCCCACCTTCCTCTTCTTCTTTTTCTCTACTAGACAAAGGTGATGATGCTGATTTATTGCCAATGAGAAAGCTAAAGGCGGAGAGGTAACATAGGAAGCAGAATAGCTGAACCGGAAGTTGAACTGTTCAATTAGGAACTATGTTTGTCACCCATCTGCTGTGCAGGGTGGAAAATGCATGTAAATCAAAGAACTGGCTACACAGAATTAGTTCTTTGGCTCTAAATAGTAAATACGATTATTGACTCTTCAAACAGCTTGTCCTGCAAGTCATGCTCAAAACAGTTTTCCAGGAAGGCTGCTGATTGTCTAACATACTCTAGTTGTGTCCTCTAGGGGCTACAAATATAAATTTAAAATATGGTACCAGCAAGTACATGTTGAAAAAAACATGTCAAACACGTTTATATCAAATCCACCATGTGCAAAGAAAAAAGCAAACTTCCCCATTCATCCATCTCTTTGCTTTATTTTGTTGAGAAATCACTTTGAAAGATCACCCAATTGCATTTCTGGCAGTGGCCATCTTGAGTAAAGTCAAATGATTCATGTAGTATTTACTTCCTGGAATCCATCTGCCTTTAGTGCTCTACTCATGGGTTAAAAGTTATTAAATTAAAACAAGTAAATATGATATACTTTCTTATCTATTTACTAATGCTAGCAGCATGAGGATTAAAAAAAAACAATGTTGATTGGGAGAGTGAACATCTTTACATGTTACATCACTGGCTGCTTTCGCCAATAAGTAAGATGAGCACACACTGATGCGCTGCATTTTTTTTTGCCATAGTGCAGATGCAGCACAGTGTACCCTGCGGGTTTCGTGCGGGTTAGCTGCGCTTTTTCCTAAACTTCTATTATGTCCCACAGTGTTGTTGTGCTTTCTGAAATTGCACCTAAAGTCCTGCATGCAAGACTTTTGGTGCACTTTTAGAAAACGCACCAAAACCACGGAACACAATAGAAGTGTACAGAAAAGCACAGCTAACCCACAAGAAAACTGTGGGTACACAGCCAAAAGCACTGCGGATCACTGTAAAGCCGTCCTTATAGTAAAAAATCATCGGCTGTGGCCAATATATTATTATATGGCAAAAAACTGCACTGAGTTGGGAGATTAAAGTGGAAGTCCACCCTAACACTAAAATCTCTAAATCTACAGGCATCCACGATCTAAGACTAACCTATCTTGCCCTGTAAAGAAGAAATTGCTATACATATCGGACCGATCTCCATCAGCGGAAGCTCTGCAGAGGAGACAGCCAACAACAGCTGGGAAATGAATGGAAAATTAGTTACTATGGGGCTCCAGTTGTTAGCTGCCGCCTCTGCACCCGCCATTAACAGAGAAGCCGCCGCTGACAGCTCAGCCTGGGACCGGAGCGGCTTCAGAAAAGCTACGTATAGCGATTTCTACTTTACAGGGCTAGATAGGTTGAGTCTTAGATCGTGGATACCAGTAGATATTGAGATTTTAGTGTTAGGGTAGACTTCTGCTTTAAACACTGACTTTTACTGTACAGTACATTTTTTATTACATTGTAAACGCATAAATACATTAATCTGAACACAGAGATTAGCCGTGGGAAAATGTTACATGATCAGTCAACTTTAGGCTCATGCACTTGCGCACAAAGAAAACATCACTTTCAAAAACTTACAGTGTGTCTTTTTTTTCTTGAACACATCTCTTTTATAGCCAATGTGCACAAGCACATAGCAAAGTTTTTTTTTTCCTTGCGCGTGATTGGGTACTCTTTGCAAAGTGAAGCTTTTCCTCATTCACTAAGCTCTGGAGCAACTGCATTGGCAGAGTGCACAGTCTATTTTCTTTAGTAAATCAACCCTTATACATCTTGGTGGATGCTAGGAACCTGATAAGCTGTAACTTGTTTGCCAGCGTCTTAATAAACCAGGTAACCAGGTAACCTTGCAAACCTCTCAGGATTGATCATTCAAATAAATCCATTACCTGTCTCTAGCATTTCAATATACATGTAAGCCAATGGTGAAATGGAGAACCATCATTCTGACATTGCTAACATAACACATGTCAGCGCTAAAACAGGATACTCTATATTTTTAGATTCTACAGTCTAGTAGTAGTTCCATTTCCAATAGCAGAAACACATCTTTGACAATATTTTGTCACATATCATAGAAATATCAAATATGTCACAGATAATAATTGATCGCCTAGTAAGTGACAGTAGAATTAAACACATGAAGACACAGACACCACTAGACAGGTACAGGCATAAAGCATGCAGAAAGAAGCAAATGAATTACAGTACCTCTCCCTGTGTCCACGACAGCATGAAAGAACAGATAGGGCAAGTTAGGAAAACGGTTGATAAAATCGCAGAGAAGCAAAGCACAAAGCATCACAGGCACACGGTGTACGCTCCACACTGAAAGCTTCAGGGCTTCAGTGAAGAATGCATTGCTTTCCTAGGCTGGTATAGCAACAAAGCAGCTGAAGCATGACTGT
Source organism: Aquarana catesbeiana (assembly GCF_042186555.1). Lineage (NCBI taxonomy): Eukaryota > Metazoa > Chordata > Amphibia > Anura > Ranidae > Aquarana > Aquarana catesbeiana. The sequence goes on along the minus strand of NC_133324.1, from coordinate 835,267,783 downwards.
ATACAGATCTAAGGATGCAGCATAATATATTGGTAGAAAAGCCTGATTCCTAAAGAACACTGTGCTGCTGCAGAGGTTGTTATAGAGAGGAGTAAAGAGAGAGTCCAATGCAAGCAGCTGGATAAGAAGATGCAGCATATGCATGTGAGCAGTGCAACCTTATCAGGATCTCCATGGAACAGATGAATGGGGGGGAGGTAAGGCGAGGTAATAAATCACTCTGGGTTCAGTAGCATCAAGGCGGCCACACTTCCTCAGTCTAACATGAAACTTATTTCCATGTGTCTCTAGACAAATGATGATCTACAGCCCTGCACACGTTTATTGTTTCGGGATGGAATATTGATTGTCAGTCTCTTTCAATGTACTGAATATATGTTTAAGGAATGTTCTAAACAGATGATCTCTGTATATGACTGAAGGCATCCATTCTCTTCTTTTATCACGTTAGGCTCTAGGAATCCAACATAAGGCATGGGTATACCAAAATCAACATTTGAAGCTGAACTCTGGGATAAGCAAATATTGTCTAAATATAGGAGGCATAAGCATTCTTACTTAAATCTTGGTGTGCTTTGTACATTTCTTTCAGTGTGCAGTAATCCGGTATTAAAATTTGCCTCTGTGTATGAGCTTCCTGTAATAAAGACCAGTCCCTGCTGCTCTCTCCTTGTGCAGGATGACTGGTCTTGTCCCCGTCCCCTCCTGTAGTTTTCTGCAGGCACCCGGTAGTGGGTGTGTGCTCAGTCCATCCCACTGCTCTGCTCTCTGCACAGGATATGTACAGCACAGGGATGATATCACTGCAATTTTACGGGGTAATATCTGGGTATGCAACAACATTTGGTCCACACAAAGTGGTTTTATATATTTTATTGGCTATTAAAGAATATATTTAAATGAAGATTTTATTGCCTAAAGTTTGGGTTAATTGATATAATAAAGTGCCTATTCTAACATCATTTACCAACATTCTAACACTAGGATATCAACACAATCTGAAACCCATCATACTAAGGAATTAGTCCCGTACTATGTATGCACTACTCACTCTAGTTAGAACACTAATCAGTTAATAATTAATAATCATATTGATATAATAATAAATAATATTAGTATATTAATAATGAATAATCAATTAAGTGGGTAGATATTTCCAAGGTGGCCATAGATTTTAATGGCACAAAGTTAATTTATGGTATGGTTGTCCATCAGTGTCAGACAGTCTATTTCTATTCCTCACAGTCTGTTTTGCAGTATCTATAAATATCAGGTTTTCAGTGTATTTATCAACTTTTGTAAGTTATAGGAAACAACTCCCATTCCATCATCTTTATATATGACATATACAAAATATATTCAGAAACTCTATAAATTCATGAATCCTAATACCCTTAGGCTGGGTTTACACTTATGCGAATAGGATGCCGGTTTTCCCCACATCCAATTCGCGTGACTCTCAATGGAGCCGGTTCACACAGCTCCGGGGCAACCACAGTTTGCACTGGAAAAGGGTCCTGTGCATCTCTGGATCCGTTTCAGGTCTGAATACAGGCATCAATTTGGATCGGATTCGCACCTGAAATGGAGAACAGTGACGCACCATACCCCCTGCTCCTAGCCGCAGTCGCAGCTAGTGTGAACCGGGCCTTAATCCCAATACAGTAGATGTACATTATTCCACTTATCAACATTTCGTTCTGTGGCTTACATAGGACCTAGGTACCATGTGCATGTCCGGCTACACATTTGAAAGCTAACAGGTTGCCGGAAAATATTTCCTCACTACTCTCAGCACTGTGCTGGTGAACAAAGAAAGCCCTTCTGTTAAAGAGGAACTTCAGCCTAACCTAGGGTTGCCACCTGTCCAGGATTCACCCAGACAGTCCAGGTTTTGAATCTTGTGTCTGGGTTTCAGGCGGACTGAGATCCGGACACATTATTCAGACCAGCTGTGGCTCCCCAAGCAACCAATATAGTCACACACAAATCTGTTGCCATCCGGGAGCTGCGGGCGGCTGTCTGGGGGCAGATTCGGCATCACTGGGGGGCAGGGCGATGATGTCAGCCAGAGCAATTTGGCTACCCCCACTCTTCACTGCTGCACGCTATGCGCACCACATTTCTACTCTCCTTGGGGCACCCAAAGGTGTCCCAGGCCGCTAAAGTGTTTAGGTTTGGGTTAAAGAAAAGGTGGGAACCCTAACCCCCCCCCCAAGATTATCCTCAATTCACATACTCAGTGGATCCAGCATTGACCTGCTATGATCCGCTGTTGCCACTCGTCTTGTCCCACACCGCCATCTTTGTTGCTGATATCATCAAGTGCTGGGTGCATCTTCAGGGTTTAGAAAGCTCAACCCCCTGATGAAGCATGTCAGGTGTGCCTTCTTCAGACTCTGTGAATGCAATATGAGGCTTCAGCGCAGAGGAGATGCCATTATTGCCTAGCCGAGGCTGTGTGGCTGGTAAACAAGCAAAGAAAAAAATATGCCATTTTAGATGGGGGGGGTGCAATGATGTTAAATACATCCAGGGGGTGAAGGTTCGCTTTAAGTTAGTTTGTATGAACTGGTGTCAGACTGCTAAATTGTAACTGTATGAAAAGAAGGGGCACTCAGTACAGATAATATAGCAGGCTGGACAGCTCTCTCCTTCAAGTCACTGAGATTTCAAGCTTCACAGCATAACAGATTAACCTTTAAATGGTAACTGCATCTATTCTAATGGATGTCTAGCTATACTACTGAAGAATATTTACTATAATATCTATAACATTACATACTGTAGTGTTGTATCATGTTAAGTGCTACCAAAGCACTGCTTGAAGATAACAGTGCAGGTAACTTGTCCCGAGAGAGAATGGAAAGACTTCTGAGGGAACCATTGCAATAAAATATCACAATAGATGATTGGGAAAATGTAAGGGACAGAGGCATCTTTCCCCTGATAATGTTCAAATGAGGTGACTGTCATCTTGTGTTTATAGATATCTCAAATCAGGTCACATACCCTGTGATCTGACTGTACAATCCCCTTTATGGTGGCCACACAATATTCAATTTTTTATCAATCAAAAAGATTGAATCCACAAACAATCAATAGCAGATCAATTATTCCTATCGGAAAAGATTGACCAGAAAAAAAAATTGTCTTTTATCAAAACCTGTGGCGGATGGTGGTCCAAATTTTAGGGGGGGGGGGGGGGGCGGCGCAAAACAGTCCTGACCCCCTGACTCGCACTCCCAACAACGCCCCCCCCCCCAGGCAGGCTTTTGCACTACATATTAGTTAGCAGATCTATAGGAGATTGCACAGACTGTATTGTGTATGCTCTGCTGAAAAAGGGGATTGGACAAAGTATGGTCAGCTTTAGGACAAGAAATATAGGAAATACCATTTCATATAGGAAAGAGGAGGGATAGCCAGGATATACACAACCAGCAGGAAGGGGTGTGCAGGGATGGATGGACAGGTAGGTGAGTAGGTGGGTGGATGGATTTATGAATGGATGGATGGATGGGTGGATAGGTGGGTGGGTGGATGGATGAATGGACGGATAGGTGAGTGGGTGGATAGGTGGGTGGATGGATGGATAGGTGGCTGGATAGGTGGGTGGATGGATGGATAGGTGGGTGAATGGATGGATAGTTGGGTGGATGGATGGATGGATAGGTGGGTGGTTGGGTGGATGGATGGGTGGATGGATAGGTGGATGGATGGGTGGGTGGATGGGTGGATGGAAGGAGATATTTAATGATCAGGAGATGGTAGATCTGCCTGTCAGTGTTCTGATCCAGCACAGATCAGTGTACAATGAAGGAAGATTGTCTTCCCCTCCTGCTGTCATCTCCTGTCCTCCCAGCACAATGTCACCATGCCATCCAGTATGATCAGATGCCCCCTGCCAGGGAGAAGCTCTGAACTCTGCTCTCAGACTGGGAGTAAATGCAGCTGGGTGAGAGGAGAGAAGAGGACAGCCCGAACAACTAGCATCACATTTAACACTAGCAGCCTCCTCCAGATATACTGTCCTGGGAATGCGCTAAAAGCTTCTCAACCCTTCACTGCCTCTGCACTCCCCTCTTCTCCTCCCCAGATCCACTACACAGGCAGCTGCTGCAATCACACTGCAGGTCTGAGAGCACAACACAAGTGTGCTCTGCTTAATCTTACCTCCTAGCAGCTTCTTCAGTGATTTGCCACGATCACCGGCTGACTCCTCTGTTCATGTCTCGTGTTCCATTGGACCAGCCAGAATGAGTCACAAACGGAAGTGATTGGCGGGTCCAATAAAAGCACCGCCCTACATCCTATGGACCCGCCAATCACTAACCACCACAGGACACATAATGCCAGAGTGGGAGTGCAGAGAGAGCAGAGCTTTGCGCTCCATGGGTAGTCTAAACGCCAGCCGATAGATTTGCTTGCCCGCTTCCCATAGCACCTCTGTGTCCGGTGCCCCCCCGCACACACTTAAAGGAACTTAAAAAAAAAAAAATTAGATGAGTAAAAAAGATGAGTAGCTTTGGGGGGGGGGGGGGGGGGCAGCGCCCCGCGCCCCTTATAAATGGGCCATTACTGATCAAAACACATATGGCCACCATTAGACTTACCAACAACTAGAATCACAACTAGAATCCAAGGACCTACCATGATGGATATACAGGAAATTGGAATAGCCTTCATATTGCAAATTCTACACACAGAATCCACAATAATATTGTAATTTGTGTACCTGGGTCTTTTATGTGCCCCCTTTCCTATATGGAGGATTAAAAGAATCTGGGTTGTCTGCTATTGGCAACCCAGACTAGCCTTTCCTAAAACAGAAGGCCTTAAAGCTGAACTGGGCAGCACAGTGGCTAGTTGGTTAGCACTTTCACCTAGTAGCACTGGGGTTGTTGGTTCAAATCCCAACCATGGTGCTACCTGCCTGGAGTTTGCATGTTCTCCCTTTGCCTGCGTGGGTTTCCTCCCACAATCCAAAGACATGGTGGTATGTTAATTGACTGCTCTCTAAATTGACCCTAGTATGTGTATGTAGGAATGTGAGTTAGGGACCTTAGATTGTAAGCTCCTTGAGGGTAGGGACTGTTAAAAGCACCGTATTAATTGGCGGTGTTATAGAAGTACCTGAAATAAACTCTGGGCACAAAAACTTTCATTCAAATATACAACCACAAATAATATAAACTCACTTTGTGTGCATCAAATGCCCTTGCAGGCCCAGATGTTACCATATAAAAGTAGCTGTAGCATCACAGCCTGTGCAGAGCTGTGGGAGGGACCCAGGAGGCCCAATCACCATAGGGTGCCTGCAGAAGTCTACAAGAGGAGGCGGATACAAGACCAGTCACCCTGCACAAGGAGAGAGAGCAGAAATGGCTGGTCTATATTACAGGAAGCTCCTGCACAGAGGCAAAATCTCACACTGGATTACTACACAGATCTGGAAGATATATCACACCAAGCTTAAAGTAAGAATACAAAGTACTCTTATTTCGTGGGGGAAAAAAATAGCACAGGGGCACAGAGGAACAAACAATGATTTCTTCAGACTAACAAAAGGCAGGAATCTGCAACAAAGTTTGTTAAAATCCTTATAATGTACATAGATCACCCAGAGGGGAATGTTTTTTTCTCCATAAAAGTGGAGTTACGCTTTAAGCCCACCGATTTATGTAAACCAGCAAGAATGAAATAACAAAGTGTTACATTCATTTCTTTTATACCAGGTGTACAGGATTATATATCTACAAAAAAGTGTGGTTGTGGGTGAATGAAATAAAAGTCACATATTGGGCTACATCACTGACATCAGTCCACACAAGCATGATAGGGTCAGTCCACCCGAAAACAATTTCATTTCAGAATAAAAATTGACATGATGAATCACCCAGCAGTTTTTTATTCTGCCGGGATTCTGTTAGCTGATTCATTTATTCAAGATCTCAATGAAAATTCCAACTAATCCAGTTGGATTTTTTTATATATTTTACATTATTTACTATGCAGCAAGGGGAGTTCAGAGAGTGGCTGACATTATGCCTAAATAGTTCCTCTCCAGACTCTGCTTGACATATAGAGCAGAGTTCTCTGAACTCATCTGCACAATCCTTCGGGCCTAATGGGTGGCATGCCCATGATGCATACAGGAGCTGCTTAGCAGATGATAATGCAAGTGGACAAGGCATATCTGTAGACATTGTTTCGCAGAACCCATATAGGCAGCTGGAGTACATTGTGATTCAATACACACATCAGCAGCTTCCTAGAACCCTAGTTTTCCTTTACATGGAAACTGGAGCAGAGGGGGGTTACTGTGAGCACCTCTGTACAAACCTTTAATAATAAAGTAAAAAATATAGATTGTTTCCACCCCATATTTTCACCCGCTGACAGTTGGAATCTGACAGGTTGCTGTGATGAAAGACAGAGACAGGTCTTAGTAACACACTCTTCAGAATGTAACCCAGAAGTGTCATGCTATGTGTACAAGAAGCAAAGACACAGACAGACCACAGACATATCAGAACAGTCTACTGCCAGAAGGTGTTGCAAGCTACTTTATTAACACAGAGCCCTTCATCTTCTCAACTGTTTTTAATATTCTTATGTATGAAACAAAGGAGACGTCTAACTGATGACTTAATATTCAATCCATTCGCCAAAAGAAAATTAGGGATTAAAAAACAAAATGTTAGGAGTCTCCAGTAATGCTGTTAATTGGAGGAAAATTGGAAGTGAAATGCCAGTATATAGATTTTCAGCCAATATTACTTTCCTCTTTTGCTTTGTTGGCATGTAATTCCAATAAGGCTCAATGAAGCAAACATGATTTTATGACAGCACTGAGAATGCACAGACAATGTGAAAATCATTTCATATGTAGAGCTGATTACCGGATCGGAGCTGCACTGCCTAGGGAAAAGCTGGATTTTCATTACCAATTTTATTACATTCATAACATAGTACTGTGTGTGCCATTATAGGACACATGACCGTATACATGGCTGTTATCCTAAGTAACACAAAGGAAGCCAAAGAACAGAAGTTGGGGAAAGAGATCCAGATGTGCATAGCAATGGGCCCTTCAAACATGCTGCATGAAGTGATACATGACAAGCTTTTCACCCAAAGCAACATTGCTGTTCTTTGACACACAGGGGCTGTTTCTGATGAACAGTATTACAAGATGCACCAGAAATGTTGCCTCATAAATAATTTTTTCATACATATCAAAACCCTCCAGCAAAACTAAAGCCATTACTTATATCACATGGAAGGATAGTTTGCTGAGATATGTGGTTTTACTGCACAGTAGTTGAAGAGTAATTCTTGTTGGGGATCTTCTCAATAGAAATGGCTTGATTTCCATTAGATATTCTACACAGCCTATTTTAATCTTTTAGTAGCATAATAATTGCATAGTGCTGCATGTTACTCAAATCTAGGTTTTTTATACAAGCCATATAGGGAAGGGCATACATGCGGCGACTAGATACCCCTAAAACTTGAGAGCGAGATTTGGCTTAGGAGCCACATGGGTTAAAATGGTTGTAAAGGCAAAGGTTTTTTCACCTTAATGCATTCTCTGCATTAAGGAAAAACTGTATAATACCAGTGCCCCTCAGCCCCCTCTTCAAAGTGTCACTAAACCCACACCATTAAAAAAAATGTCAGTACATACTACATTACATGCTGTTCATACTCACTCAGTAACTATGAGATTCATTTTCTGTACTCTGCAAAAAACCTGGCTGATCCTTCTGTTCACTGTCCCCCCTCCTTGTCTGTGTCCCTGCAGCCTGAGATTGTGTATAACAGCTGTTGCCACTTCTACTGAGCATGCTTCAGTTTCAGCCCACTCCCTCCCTCCTCCTTCATGCCCACTAAACAGCTCTACACGATGGGGACAGGATTTTACATGTTGATTGATGGAGGCATCACCTCCCTGTAATTCTAAGCACATACAAACAATAGAAACAGGCTTGAGCGGTGTGAAACAGGCTGTGATTGCACAAAAATAATAAAGATTTGAGTTTAAATGCATATCTATTTGACAATTTAAAACATTTGATATTAATTATGTATTTTTCTTTGTAATTCTGAAGGCTGTTTTTATTTTTTCAACACGTGACCGGACTAGTAGCTCCTCCTGCTGATGTTTCCCTGCAGACAGGATGAAAGGAGCTGGGTTACATGACAGATGTATATTGATTATAGAAAACTTTTTAAAATGTTTTTGATTAAAGGATATAACAAAAATCAAAGGAATATAAAAATGATTTATTGGAGGAGCCAAGAGTGCCAACCGGGGATCCCAGAAGAGGAGATAAGTATAACATGTTTAGTATTTAACAAAAAAACAGCATTTCAACATTTACAAGCCCACTTCCAAAAAAAAAAGTTAGGACGCAGAGTAAATTCTACATAAAAACAGAATGCAATTATTTGAAAATCTTATAAACTCATATTTTATTCACTATAGAATAGAGAAGACATCAATTTTTTAATTGTACCATTTAGGAAAAAATAAGGTGATTTTGAAATTGATGGCAGTTGGGACAGGGCAATAAAAAGCTGGCAAAGTTGGGACAGGGTCATGTTTATCAAGGCATAGCACCCCTTTTCCTTTAAGACCCCTTTCACACTGAGGTAATTATCAGGCGTTTTAGCGCTAGAAATAGCGCCTGTAAAGTGCTGAAAAATGCCTCCCATGCCGCCTGCGTGTGAAAGCCCGGGTGCTTTCACATTGGGGCGGTGTGCTTGCAGGATGTTAGAAAAAGTGCTGCAAGCGCTTCGGAAGTGCTGCAACATGGGTGTTTTTAACCCCTTCTTTTGGGTTAAAAGCGCCCCGCTAGCGGGCGAAAAACGTTGCTTAAACAGTGGAAAAGTATCTCTAAAACGAGCAGCGATTTACCGCTAACGCTCGGGCGGCCCCAGTGTGAAAGGGGTCTTAACAACACTCTGTAAATGTCTGGGAACTGAGGAAACCAGTTGGTGGAGTTTTGGGAGAGGAATGTTGTTCCATTCCAGCCTCAGCATATGCTGCTCTATAGCTGGATATATATTTCAGCATTAATGGAGCCTTTCCAGATGTGCAAGCTGCCCCTTCCATACGCACTATTGCACGTTCATACCACCAGAGATGCAGGCTTTTGAACTGAGCGCCAATAACAAGCTCAAAGGTCCCTCTCCTCTTTAATATGGAGGATAATTGCTAAAAAGAATGTCAAATTTCGATTCTTCTGACCACAAAACAGCTTTCCACTTTGCAACAGACCATTTTAAACGAGCTTTGACCCAGAGAAGATGGTGGCATTTCTGTATCATGTTCAGATTTGGCTTTTTCTTTGCATGACAGACCTTTAACTTGCATTTTTGGATGGCATGGCAAACTGTGTTCACAGACAGTTATATTTGGAAGTATTAACAGAATCATGCCTGTTTTTAATGCAGTGCTGTCTAAGAATTGTCCAGATTCGCTGATTTTTTTTAGATGCAGCTTTTCAGATTGTCGAACCTCTGCCCATCTTTACTTCTGAGACACTCTGAATCTCTAAGATGCCCTTTTTGCCCAATAATGTTAGTGACCTGTTGCCAATCAACCTAATTATTTGCAAAATGTTCTTCCAGCTCTATGTTGTTAGTACCACTTATCCTGACAGCTTTTTGTTGCCCTGACCCAACGTTTTGAGATGTGTTGCTGCCATCAATTTCAAAATTACCTTATTTTTTCTTAAAATTGTACATTTGCTCAGTTTAAACATTTGATATGTTTTCTAGTTTCTATTGTGAATAAAATATGGGTTTATGGGATTTGCAAATCATTGCATTCTGTTTTTATGTAGATTTTACACAGTGTCCTAACTTTATTTTGGAATTGGGATTGTACAACCACTTTAAGTGCCAACTCTGTTCCTGCTAGCAGAGAGGCACCCTGTTTGAGGTTATATTATGAATGTAGGTAGCTTTCTGAGAATTAGTTGCAGGAGAGTAATAATATTTTTTCCCTGTGGGTGCGGCAGTATGGACCAGCATGTAAGCAGGGAGACCATGTTGTTAGCTTCCCCCCTGGAGGGAAGCTGAAGGTAGCTGGATGACATTCCCCTTCATAGAGACACTGAATTCTGTAACACCCCTCCTTAAGGCAGTTGTGCCATCACCTCTAGTGGAGGCTGACTTACTCTTTCCATTATTAACTTATTCAATTATTGAAAAGACACTTCCTTCCACTCTTGAGTGCTCCTTCCTCCTGGAAATGGACCTATGCATTGGGGTGACAGTGGGGTATATTGCCAGCTAAGCCTAGGATGAATGTGAGATTAATCCCAGGAGTGATGGTAAGGCCAGGCTGGGTTACCCTGCAGGTCTTCCTTAAAGCAGAACTACATTGTATCTGAGCAACACAAACCAAAAGTGCACTTTGATTCATTTTTAAGATTCAAAGCAAACCCCTCCATCCATCCATGTCTACATGCTTTATTTTGCTGATAAATCACTTAGAAAAACACCCCCTAGCTTTTCTGTCTGTGCCCATCTTGAGTAAGGGCACATGAATCATATAGCATTTACTTCCTGGAATCCATTTGCCCTTAGCTCAGGCATGCAGTCAGGAGGGTGTGCTTAGCTGAGAAAAACCCTCAGCCTCTCCTGAAGACTCCTGGGATGTATGACATCATTTGCTTAGGCATTGAAATCAGGAAGTAACTGAAGAAATTAAAAAAAAAAAAAGTTTAAAACAAGTAAATATGATACACTTTCCTATCTATTTACTAATGCTAGCAGCATAAGGATTCAAAAGAGTCAATTTTGATTGAGAGAGTAAAGTTCCACTTTAAGTGGAAGTGCTGGGATCCTGAGGGCCCCATGCTGAAAATACTAAAGCAGGATGACTGAGGCCATCCATGAGCCCAACAGGAATGGATTAAGGAGCAGTAGCCCTTCCCAACAACCAGACTCAATGGGGTTTATTTGCTAAAACTAGAGAGAAACCAATCAGCCTTCAGGTTTTATGGTCAACGCTTAATTGAACAAGCTGAAGTTAGAAGCTGATTGGCTAGCATGCACAGCTGCACCAGATTTTGTACTCTTCTGTTTTAGTAAATCAACTCCAGTGAATCGTATGCTTTGTCTTTGTGCAGTGCTAAAATGAGTTAACATTATAATCTTTGTTCAGTTCTACTCTCCCTTCCCCTATTAGCAACCTGTGCTCAAGTAAACAGGTGCATACCACTTAAAAAGAATATGTCAGGATGGAAAGGGGGGAGATGGCATTATTGTTATATACAGTACATTGAATATTGCAAGTAGGTTCAGGCTCTATTTATCCAGGCCAACTCACGCTAGGCCAAATAATCAGCACTCAGATAATATCATCTCCACTCCATGGTGTCCTGCGCTCTCCAGCTCTAAAGTTGGGAGGTTTGATAAAATGTCAGAATGCTTTAATGTTCAATACATGCATTAACTGCAGTAAATTTTGGTACTGTATTTAGAACAAGGCAAATTTAACTCAACAGCCTTAACAGACCTGCAGACCTTGACCAGTTCTTCCAGACTGCTAGCCCAACCTTTATTCAAAAGGCATCCAACTTTTTATCCTACTAAAACCAGAGCATAAACTTTGCCTTTGCAGGTTTTACAACACTGTTTAATAATACCTATAAAGCTTTGTTTCTCTATAGGTTTTCTTGCCCAATGCAGACTTTGCTCATTTATGGTGTTTAATCACGGATTGACGGATAGCACAATTAACCTGTGTAAAACACCTTGTTACAATGTTGTGATGAGAATTAGCACTGTAATGTTTACTTTCCACTATGTTAATTAAATAAATCAGGTGGCCTGTTCATTTCATCAGGGTGACCAACACTAAAAGTTATAGACATAAAACAAATACATGGTTAAATGCAAATGTCAATTGAATACAAAACAATCCAGTGTCCCGCAGCATTACATTTATATTGAAGTACTTAATCACTTTTATGTTTTATCTACTTGGGAATTTTTTTTATAGCTGCGAAGATATTGTGGAACTGATGGATTGCAACTATTAGATACATTACTTGGGTGCTGTGCTTTCGTTCAGTTATATTCTGTGGTTATAACTTAATAATTGTTAGGAAGTCATTAGTATGAGGTCTTGTTCCCACAGAATGAGTTAATAAAATCAATACACAAGAGCTTCCAGTTAAAACACAAAAACTGTATCCTGAAAGTAATGACTTCCTATCTCCCAAGGAATAAGCCTACTGTTATGGTCCAATTTGATACTAAGAAGGTATTTATCATTTTTATTATTTTGTATATATAAAATGCTGTGAGACTGTGCTGATAGTGGAGATGCTTCCAACTGCAAGTGACAAACTGGGGTGAAAGAATGGAGACAAACAACAAACTTCAATATGCAAATACAGCTTTAGAAACATAGAAGATTGATGGCAGAAATAGACTAATAATTAATTGTTTTTGTCTGATTACAGGTCTATGTTTATTCTAAGCATGTTTAAATTCACTTATTGTCGACTGACTTACTTTACCTTTACTGGAAGTGTGCTCCTAGCAACAATTACTTAATCAGTAAAATAATAAATTCTAAGGTTGGTCTTTCCTCCTGGGCATGTCTCCTACGTCTTGATCTTGGCTTCAAATTGAAAATACTGCCCTCGCCTTATTCACAGTCAGTGTTCATGGGGGAATCCCACCCATGGAGCTATTGTATTCTGACAGTGGGAGGTTTCCCAACCATCAGAATACAATGATCACTCAAGGCAGCTACAGCCACCGGCAGCGATCGCACATGACACTGTCACATGTGCTGTTTGTCACAATCAGTAATCAATATCCTAGTATTCTGGAAGACCTGTATACTGACAAAAATATACATGTAGCCATTGCAGACCTCTCTTGAAAATACTTGGCTGTCATTCTAATCTAGTATGTATGACTTAGACACCAACTAAAAATATGCAGCTGTTTTCTTTACTTTAGCAGGAGATGAGTCACCTGTGCACTGAGGGGCTTGGAATTGACATACAAACCTAAAGTAGAAGTTCACCCTAACACTAAAATCTGTAAATCTACAGACATCCACAATCTAAGACTAACATATCTAGCCCTGTAAAGAAGAAATCACAATGCATACCTTTTTTGAAGCCGCTCTGGTCCGGTCCCACGCTGAGCTGTCATCGGCGGAGGCAGGTGCAGAAGAGGCAGCTGTCAATGGAAGCCCCATAGTAACGCTATGGGTGACGTCACTTCCCATTCATTTCCCAGCCGTTGTTGGCTGTCTCCTCTGCAGAGCTTCCACCGTTTGAGACCGGACTGAAGTGGCTTCAAAAAAGGTATATATAGCGATTTCTTCTATACAGGGCTAGATAGGTTAGTCTTAGATCATGGATACCTGTAGATTTAGAGATTTTGGTGTTAGGGTGAACTTCTACTTTATACCAATGAGGTGAAATGCAGAACAGGTATCAGAAAGACATTTATTATTGCACATATCCTAACCATCCGTGTTTGTTTTTGTATAAATCTTAATTCTTATTCTAGTACTATTCTATTTTAGTATGTACATTAGATAGTATCTATTTTGGCACCGTTATATACAGGTAGTTACTAGTAACTACCTATACAGGTAGTTACTAGTGACATAGCAGTAAGTCATGTGAGCATAAGATTGCTACAAAGAGCATCTAGAACACAGACATTGAGAACCTGTTATCCTTCATTGCTTGGTGATCTACAAGTCTGGGTATGGTCTGGCATTTGCTGACTGGATGGGCATGCTGAGACCTGTCATTCTTGAACAGCTGGACTGAAGCAAGATGTCCATAGGTGATCTTCATTAAGCAAATAGCGAATTTTACAATTTGCAGTTCTATGAGCAACTGACACAAATAATAATTTGATCTGTGCAGGTTTAAGTCCTAAGGAAACTGAAATCTTCTTTATCTGATGTGGAGAACTGTTTGATTAATTCTGTGAAATATTTGGCTCTTCACGTCAGGTTTCCAAAGTAATGCTTTCATTCTGCACAAAGCCTTGGCTTCATTTTAAAGCAAGCGCTTAGCAACAACATCCTTCTCTAAGAAATTAGGAATTTCCCATGACAAAGGGCCTGAAGAACGTGGTGTACAAGCTATTACATGTGGTATGAACTACCCTAAATTAGGAGAAATAAGGAATGGGTTGTACACATCAGACTAAGATCTCACATTTCTTATTATAATGTTCCATAATCATCTAAGTTTAAGGCCTTGTTCACACCATAGTGCAGAGACGTCAGTTTTTCTGCACGCGTTTTGCAAGGGCACAAAAGATCTCTATCTCTATGTGCCCTGTTCACACCACAACATGCAGATTTTTTCTGCACAGGAAAGTTGCAATGTGTATGCAGTTTTCTGAACAGGAAAAAACTGAACAGGGCAAATAACTGAAACGAAAATGATAACCTGATGTCAACGTACATGAAAACTGATGTCAACTGATAGGAAACTGATGTCTCTGCAAGTGAAATCTGTGCGGTTTTGGCTTCAGTTCCCATCAGCCCTAAAGCTCATTGTAGAGGCAAATTTTTAGCAGCAATGCAGCTCATTCAAGGAAGACTTGTGGAGGAAGCAGCATAACCAGCTCCTAAATCTTAAACTTTTCAGCGTGCTGGGTGATTTATCATGACTACTTGTCAATGGTTTCACTTTGCAGGAAACAAATATTCCATTGACTGTGTACAGTCCAACTGTAGTAGTGCATTGTGTTTGGCATAACAGTAGTATCATTGCATGGCATTCTTTTATTACCTTAGCATAAGCTTACGTACAAATACATTTTGTATCAATACCTTTTAATCAGAATAATTGACCTTAATTGATTTGAACTTGATTCAGATGGTCTTTACTTTTTCTTGTTGTAATTCTATTTGTAATTACTGTGAAAATTATGATTGTTTTCAATAAATCTTTATTCAATCAATTTCTTTCAGCATGCTACAACACCCGGAAAAAAAAGGTTGGTGAAATACCATACAAGCTACAACCCAATGATGAGGCCACTAATCAAAAAGTTACCAATCTGTTCAACCGATATCTTCTTGATTAATAAATAATATCCATGTATGGTATAGTTTTACCTTAAGGACAATAAGATTTTTAAATAATTATCCACATCATGATTGGATTGAAACTAGTGTGAGCACCTTTGGATTACAAGCACAGTAAACTTCCTGTCATAGCCAGATGATATAATGTCTAAGATTATAAAGCTTCTTTACATAATACTCTCAGACTTAAATGTATAATCTGTACAAAGCACAACAATTTGAATCTGAGCATAGAAAATCAGGTATAACAAGCAGATTCAAACACTTTAGTCCATACATTAGGCCACACAGGCTAATTTAATAGACAAGACAGGCAGCACTGCTGTACAGTGTTTCATAGCATCAGATTTTACCTTTTGTCACTTTAGTGCAGTGACACCAGTTCAAGATAAGCAGTTGCCATGGGTTGATGCACTCTGGATAGAGCTGTTTGCATCATTAAATAAAAGCCACAGGGCTATATGTAGCACTACTGCACTCATTGTGCGAGTTCCACTACCAGCCTTTAATGATTATGTCCCAAAGTGCCATTGTTCCAGTTAACATCACGCCGACATCGCCAAGGTTACACACAATAAATTTATCAAAGACTTACTGCCCTGTCAAAACCCCAACAAATTAGTCTTTCTGCAATTTCCATGACTGGCGAGACTTGGTACTCCTGGACACATGCAGCGGAGATAATGAAGAACGAATGCTCTTTGTGAGGCAGAAAATGAAGGTATTAGTCATGTAATAACAAACCTGTGATTAGAAACAGCAGCAGGTCATGAAGAAGACAGGGAGAGAGCGGAGAAATCAGAAGGTACACATGCTGCATTTCCAGTCCTTCGTCAAGAATTGTGAGAAGCAACTGCTGCGAGTCCCGCCCCCCCACACCAAAAATACTCCCAGCCCTCCTTCCATCGTGCTTCTCTGAAGGTTAATGCATTTCTAACACAAATTCACTTGTACGGGTTGTATTGTACACAGAGCATGGGGAGAAGCTGACAGGATCCAGAAGACGTTTGAACAAGAGATGTTAATGACTGCTAATTGTTGTCACCTATATCGACTGGTCCCATGTAATTAGCAAACAGCCCCTGGAGACAATAGCAAACCATGCACGTGAATGTCTTACTTAGAATATAAAATAGTCATTGCAAGCTAATGATGAATTGTTCCAATAGCAATAAGCAGTTTATATGTTAACAAGCATCCATGTTGAGGAATAAGCACACAAAATATTTAAAAACATCTAAGCTCAGTCACTAAAATGTCATAAAGGCTTCATTATTTTAAGGTAATTTCAAAAACTGGATTTTTTTTACTTACCATTAAACCAATTTCTTGGAGGTCACTGAGGGACAGGTTGGTTATACTGCTACAGGAGGTTTTGGACACTGGCCAACAAAAGTGACTAGCCTATCACAACCCCACACCCCACTCCCAGAATGCCTTAGTTTTGTAAAAAAGCAATACTGAGAGCAGAATCATAGACACAAATGGGTGGGACCTGTCTTTCTTAATGAAGTCCAAGATAAGGATATTACGGTACGTACAAAAGTCCAATTTTCTTTCTTATTGAATGAGGGACACAGGATTAAGAGACCACTGAGACATTTAAAAGCAGTCCAAATGAGCGGTAGGCAACAGCGACAAACATGGACCCACAAAAGAACAACAAAACTTGGAGCTGCCTTCAGCTCAAACAGCTTCCTGAAGGACCGTATAGGGACCATTAACGATGACCAAGAGTCACTCTTTCCAACAAAAGCAGCGGCGATGAGACAGATATGAATAGTACATACTACACCCAGACAATGAAGATGATCTGCTTCTGATGCACTGGAACCAGGCAGAGATGGAAAAAAATGCCATGGTTGGGGTGAAATATGGAAACCACCTTATAAATCACATATACTCTAGACCTCAATACCATCTCATCCTTAGGTAAGACCAAAAAATGATTCTTTACAGGATAAAGTCACCAACCAGGGCTGGTGCAAGGATTTTTGACACCCTAGGGGAACTTCATTTTTCTGCCCACCCTTGGCTCCACCCCTGACTCCACCCTCTTTGCCCTGCCCATGTATACCCCACCTTTTTAACGCCCATCAAATGCAGCGCACAAGTGCCCATCAAATGCAGCCTTTACCAGCGCCCATTAATGCAGCCTCACAAGAACCCATCAATGCAGCCTCACAAGCGCCCATCAATGCAGCACACCAATGCCCATCAATGCAGCCTACCAGCGCCCATCAAATGCAGCTTCACCAGTGCCCATCAAATGCAGCCTCACCAGCGCCCATCAAATGCAGCCTCACCAGCTGCCATCAAATGCAGCCTACCAGTGCCCATCAATAAATGTTTGCTTGCTTCCGTTCATTCGGGAGTCGGGACACAGACACAGTTCTCCACCACCGCTGCGCCTCTGATACTATGTGCGAATGGAGTGGCGTCTGCCTGCTGATGCTGAGACTTAGTTGCTTTCTGCAGAGAGAAGAGAGTAGGAACACCAATGGCCAGGCCCCCATAGGCAGCAGGGCGCCCTAGGCATCTGCCTAGTTTGCCTAGTGGTAGCACCGGCCCTGCAACCAACTTAGACACATACCCCGCAGAGTTGATGGTGACATGGAAAATATCCTTGTGAGTGAGGTTTAAAAGGATGTTTTTGAAGTGATGAGAGAAACAAACTCAGATTCCAAAGAGTAACAAGTGAATGCACGGAGGGAACTACATGAGGATACCCTGAACAAAGGTCTTAATCAAAAAATGGAGACTAGTGGTTTCTGGAACTAGTGCCCAGATCTGCAAACTGTTGCCTGATTACTGAAAGGTGAGGATTTGTCCCAAGGAGAAATCCCTGGGGTAAAAGTTTCTTTTCTCGCACTAAGAGATATATAATTTCCATGTGTGATGGTAAACCTTGAGGGAAATAAACTTTCTGTCTTTTATTACATTGGGAAACACCAGTTTAGGGGATACCCCTGTCCCTTAAGCCTTGGGCTTTAAAAGCCATACCATTAATGGCAGCAACCACGTTTAGGATAATAATGGGTCCTTTAGACAGGAGGTCCATATGATCTGGAAGAGCCCACAGAGTATCTGTCAGGAATCTGTTCAGGTCACAGTACTATATATGTCTAGGTCAATCTGGAGTCATCAGCAACAACTGAATGCCCTCCATCCCAATTCTACAGAGCAGAAGAAAAAAGGGGTTTCTGGGAAGAAAAGATTTATATTAGGCTGTACTGATGCCATGGATCCACCACATCTGCTCTTCCAGGGGATCTCTGTACCTGAAGTCAAACTTGTCTGGTTTGTTGTTGAACTAGGACACCAGGAGGATCACATCTAGCACCCCCCACCTGTGACACAGAAACTGGAACACCTCCGGGTGCAAAGATCACTTTCCCATATCCAGGCGCTGTCGGTTAAGAAAGTCTGCCTGTCAATTGTTCATGCTTGGAATATAAACAGAGCACAAGGTCAGCACATTAAGTTCCACCCAAACAAAATCCTCTCTACTTTTGTTCAGCTCACTGAGTTGAATGAAAAAAAAAAAAAAAAAGCGTATAGTGTGTAGCAGGTTTTAGACAACAAAACATATGCTAACTGCTCTCTCAACATGAGGTTGTCCAGTTATCCCACAATGGGTATACTCTGTTAGCATAGCAAGGCTAGTTACATAGTTACATAGATTGTAAGGTTGAATAAAGACAGAAGTCCATCCAGTTCAACCTGAGTGAACACCCACAATTGTCCCCATCCCCGCACATTGCGTCCCATCCACTATATTATTATTATTTTTTTATATATATATATATATATATATATATTTAAGGTACCCATGTAGCGCCATCAATCTATGCAGCGCTCCACACACACCCACACCAGTCCCCACCCCCAAGGGGTCTGCAAATCTGCAATCCAAGGTCCCCAACTCACACCCATACACCAGGGCCAATTTTTGGACAGAAGCCAATAAACCTAACCGCACGTCTTTGGAGTGTGGAAGGAAACACACGCAGGCACAAGGAGAACATGCAAACTCCAGGCAGGTAGTGTCATGGTTGGGATTTGAACCAGCGACCCTATTGCTGCGAGGTGAGAGTGCTAACCACTACACCACTGTGCTGCCCAAAGGTAAAGTAAAGTAGTAAAGGGACCAGAACCTTGGTGAACACTCAAGTTGCAGATGATAGGCAAAGCCACAACCTGAAAGTGCTGGAGACTCACAGCTAAGCAAAGAAAGAGTTGATAGGCTGGACAATTTGAGACATATAAGAGAGGCTACAAAAGACTTCAAGAATTTTTAGACCCAAAGAAGGACATTTAGTGCCTTTAGATTAAAAATAGGGTGGATGCCCCCTTTTGTTCAAAGAATAACCCCTAGATCCAGAAGACCTGCAAGATTATCTGCTAATCAGAGCAGAACTCTAGGTTGCATCCCAGGAAACCACCTCCTGTACCCAGGCACCTGAGATGCTGTCTGTCCAGTTGTCAGCTAATTGAGTATTTGGTTTGGATATGGCTATTGAGGTAGAGGCCTGGTTGTAACAAAAGGGATTCTTCTTGAACTCTGAGGGGAGCTTTTCTTAAAAAAAGACTCCTTAAGTTGGCATAATGCCTACTACAAGATCCAAGAAAGGTAGCAGCACTAGTAGAAGCTGCAGGCTCCTCAAGGGCCACTATCATCTGTTAAGGGTTTATGAGACTAAGCATCAGACAGATCCTCTGTGGTAAAAAAAAACATTCTGCATGGGAAGGTGTGGAGGTATGTTTATGGCCTCTGTGGTCAGTGTCAGCAATCAAAGTTGCAATTTGGCTCATAAAATCCTGCACAACTGCAGTGAATTCTTCCCAGGATAGAACTTGAGGAGGGGACCATGCCTGGTGGAGCAAAGGAAGACTCAAAGGACTCAAGCAGAGGGCAACATTCTAGACTGTCATGCCAGGTCCTTGAGTAGGTGCACTGCAGGCAGCACTGGAGCTGTTAGTGAGCTGGAGGGTCCCATTACAGGGAAACTGCTCCCTGTGTGTCTGAAATTTGACATGTTGAGTTGACAATGAATCTTAAGATACAAGGCTAGGCCTTGAATACTCATAAACTGGCTGCTGGTGGCGGGAGAAGATCACATGGACAGAGGTGAAGATCCAAATGTCACTTGTGATAAAGAACAGCATATATTGTATGAAACAGAAACATGTCAAAATACTCACTTTAAATGCACCTCATGTACTGCATTTTCAAGGTGAGCTTAGTTCAGCAAATTTTCACAATTTATTTTCACATCATATAGCAATAGAACTACAAAAGTGATTTTCAAAGGGTCATGCTAAAAAAAAATTCAGTGATTAGTTACTAAGCCAGTCACTAAACAGATGAAACAATAGGCTCCTTATGATGTAAACCAGTGGTCTCCAAACTGTGGCCCTTTTCTTGTCTTTTTTCAGCTCTTGGGGCACTATTTCTCTCACTGACAATAATGATATGGCACCACCAACAGTGGGGTATAATTCCACAGCAACGATGGGACACTATTCATCCCACTGACATAATTAATGGGGCACTATTTTTCCCACTGACATAAACGATGGGACACTGTTCCTTCCAGTGACATCAACAGTGGCCATTATTCCCTCCACTAACACCACTGATGGGGCACTATTCCCTCTAACAAAAATAACTACTGACCACAGGTGCTATGCAATTTTTTTTACTCCCACTGACCACCAAGCCTGAGGCATTGGGGTTAATTTACTAAAGACAAATAGACTGTGCACTTTGAAAAGTGCAGTTGCTCCAGAGCTTAGTAAATGAGGTAAAGCTTCACTTTGCAAAGAATACCCAATCATGTTCAAGGAAAATAAAAAAAAACAGCATTTTTGCTTGCACATGATTTGATGATAGAAGTCAGCAAAGCTTCTGTTCATTTACTAAGTTCTGGAGCAACTGCTCTTGCAGAGTGCAACTGCGCTTTGCAAAGTGCACAGTCTATTTGCCTTTAGTAAATAAACCCCATGGCTTCCTTCCAGTGATGCTGGGGCATGTTCTACCCCCACTGGCCAAGGTCCAGCCCACCTACAGTTTAAAGGACAATAAACTGGTCCTTTGTTTTGAAAGTTTGGAGACCCCTGGTGTATACTAAACAAATAGCTAATAGTAGCAATCAATCACTCCCTAATAAGAATAAAGAGAAGTTACTGCGCTAAACCTTAAAGAAAAAGTGAGCTGCTACAAGCAATGTGACAAACATAAAAATACAATAATAAGCAAATTGTAGTGCTATAAAACACAATATCAAAAATAACTCAAAATACCAAAGTGAAATGGTGTGAAAAAATTTCTATGGAAAATGTGTATAGATACACCTCAAGGAAGGGTGTCATCAAAAATGTCAATAAATGGAAAACATAAAATCCCGTGGAAAATGGTGAGGTGCAGTGAATCAGGAACACAGCTCCATCCGTAATCTAAACATCCAAGATGGGATCATCAAACACTGAACAAGATGTGGGTGCGCTTACCAGAACTGGTGGACTCTAGTGCCATCAGCATAGAGTCTATCGAGCAGTGTGCCACAATGGGCCAGTGTGTAGAAGGCCTCAAGGGTGGTAGATGTCTTCCGGAACAACCCCAAATCTGGACCATACAGCAGAATCTTGAAGATGGATGCCAGGATGGGTTCAAGATGTATACGTCCACTCGTATCCAGGAGGTATGTGGGAAAAAACAACATGCTTTCAGCTCAGGAGTCAGGGAATGTCCGAGTTTATCCAGCAGAATCTGATCCGGCAGACCCTCACCTCTCTGTGTAATCTCATCCAGAACCGACAATAAATTAGGATGAGGATGATCTTTTTTCAGCGCAAAGAGACATTCCCAGAGTCCAATCACAGCTTTTCTTCCCCGATTCCGAATATCTTGTAACAAGGTGTGAGAGAAGGAAGACGGGTCTTTTTCCATTGGCTGTTACTTCTTTCCTTCTGTGTTCACCTTTAGAGACCCTATAGAGTCCACCAGTTCTGGTAAGCGCACCCACATCTTGTTCAGTGTTTGATGATCCCATCTTGGATGTTTAGATTATGGATGGAGCTGTGTTCCTGATTCACTGCACCTCACCATTTTCCACAGGATTTTGTGTTTTCCGTTTATTGAAATTTTTGATGACACCCTTCCTTGAGGTGTATCTACACACATTTTCCATAGACACACCATTTCACTTTGGTGTTTTGAGTTATTTTTGATATTGTGTTTTATAGCGCTACAATTTGCTTATTACTCCCTAATAAGAATCTTTTGCAATTGTGTGAGATTATTCTATAATACATGCTACTTGTGTATACTACACAGTAAAGTGCAATGTGTTTCGTCTGCTTAGTGACTGATTGCTACACTTAGCTAATAGTAATAGCAAATTTAGCAGCAAAATGTGTCACTAGCACTCTTTTCAGTTTTAATTAAAAGAAAGCAACATTTTGAAGCCACATAGATTTCCTTCATTAACCCCTTCATGCCGACATAACACATATATGCAGCCTCATCGGACTGGGCTTTTTACGATAGAGCCGCATATATGTGTATCTGTCTTTGTGCTGGAAGCACACCGCTCGCTCCCAGCACCCAGCACAGAAACCAGGGTCTCACCAAGAATCCTGGGTCCCGTACTAAAGATTGGTACCCGTAACTCCTGGTTCTGGGTCACCTGATGGCTGTGGTAGCCTCTGATTGGCTACCACAGTGATCAGTTTCTGTGAAGCCCGCCCCTGTGTATCTCTCTCTGTGAATGGCGAGGAAAGATGCATTGGGGTTGATTTACTAAAGGCAAATAGACCGTGCACTTTTGCAAAGTGCAGTTGCACTCTGCCAATTGCTCCAGAGCTTAGTAAATGAGAAAAATCTTCACTTTGCAAAGAATAGCCAATCACATGCAAGGAAAATAAAAAAATATATTTATAATCTAAACCCAAGGGTCGACAGGTTTCAGCACTGATAATCTGAAGGAGGTGTCAAAACTTTGATTATATGACATTTTTTTGTAATTGTATTATCGTCTGTAACATTACCAAGACTAATTTCATTGTCATTGTGGTAATAAATACAATATGGGGTTTATTTACTAATGGCAAATAGACTGTGTATTTTGCAAGTGCAGTTGCTCCAGAGCTTGGTAAATGTGGTGAAGCTTCACTTTGCAAAGAATAACCAATCACATGCAAGGAAAATTAAAAAAAAAAAAAATAGCTTTGGAGCAATTGCACTTACAAAGTGCACAGTGTATTTCCCTTTAGTAAATCAAACCAATTGCATCTTTCTCTCTCATTGCAGATAGAAACAAAAGTGTGTGTAAAAAAAAAAAAATAAATAAATAATAACAAAAAAGAAAAAAAAATACTAGGTTTGATCTAGATCTAGGTCAGTGCCAGGGTTAGTGTGTGGGTCAAGTAAGGGTCAAAGGTCAAGGTCAGTATATTTTGGGCAGAATTTTTTTTTTCAAATTAGTATCAGTGTCAGTTTGTGTCAGTTGTGGTAGGACAAAAAAAAGCAAAATGTTTCTGGGCTGTACTATGGGTACAAACAACAATTAACTTACACATACAGGTGATACTCAAAAAATTAGAATGTCAGGCAAAAGTTCATTTATTTCAGTAATGCAACTTAAAAGGTGAAACTAATATATGAGAGACTCATTACATGCAAAGCAAGATAGTTCAAACCGTGATTTGTCATAATTGTGATGATTATGGCTTACAGCTCATGAAAACCCCAAATCCACAATCTCAGAAAATTAGAATATTGGGAAAAGGTGCAATATTCTAGGCTCAAAGTGTTCCACCCAATCAGCTAATTAAGCCATAACACCTGCAAAAGGTTCCTGAGCCTTTAAATGGTTTCTCAGTCTGGTTCAGTAGGAATCACAATCATGGGAAAGACTGCTGACCTGACAGTTGTGCAGAAAACCATCATTGACACCCTCCATAAGGAGGGAAAGCCTCAAAAGGTAATTGCAAAAGAAGTTGGATGTTCCCAAAGTGCAGTATCAAAGTACATTAATAGAAAGTGATGTGGAAGGGAAAGCAGCAGGGATGACTGCAGCCTGGAGAGGATTTTCAGGAAAAGGCCATTCAAAAGTGTTGGGGACTTTCACAAGGAGTGGACTGAGGCTGGAGTCAGTGCATCAAGAGCCACCACACATAGACGGATCCTGGACATGGGCTTCAAATGTCATACTCCTCTTGTCAAGCCACTCCTGAACAACAAACAACGTCAGAAGCGTCTTACCTGGGCTAAGTGGTCCAAAGTCCTCTTTTCTGATGAGAGCAAATTTTACGTCTCATTTGGAAACCAAGGACCCAGAGTATGGAGGAAGAATGGAGAGGCACACACTGCAAGATGCTTGAAGTCCAGTGTGAAGTTTCCACAGTCTGTGTTGATTTGGGGAGCCATGTCATCTGCTGGTGTTGGTCCACTGTGCTTCATTAAGTCCAGGGTCAACGCAGCCGTCTATCAGGAGATTTTGGAGCACTTAATGCTTTCTTCCGCAGACGAGCTCTATGGGGATGCTGACTTCATTTTCCAGCAGGACTTGGCACCTGCCCACACTGCCAAAAGCACCAAAACCTGGTTCAATGACCGTGGGATTGATTGGCCAGCAAACTCGCCTGACCTGAACCCCATAGAAAATCTATGGGGCATTGCCAAGAGAAAGATGAGAGACATGAGACCAAACAATGCAGAAGAGCTGAAGGCCGCTATTGAAGCATCCTGGTCTTCCATAACACCTCAGCAGTGCCACAAGCTGATAGCTTCCATGCCACGCCACATTGAGGCAATAATTGCTGCAAAAGGGGCCCAAACCAAGTACATATGCACGCTTGTACTTTTCAGAGGTCCGATATTGTTCTATGTACAATCCATGTTTTAATGATTCCATGTAATATTCTAATTTTCTGAGGTTGTGGATTCTGAGTTTTCATGAGCTGTAAGCCATAATCATCACAATTATGACAAATCACAGCTTGAACTATCTTGCTTTGCATGTAATGAGTCAATCTCATATATTAGTTTCACCTTTTAAGTTACATTAGTGAAATAAATATACTTTTGCACAATATTCTAATTTTTCGAGTATCACCTGTATGTGGTATACTTGCGATTGTCAGGAGCAGGAGAATTTATTTTGGGTTTTTCTTTGGTGGTAGGTTATGGTAGTAACAAAAAAAATATACAGCTAAATTTAAAAAAATGATTTTCTTTTTCCTATTTTGGTCCAGTTTTTCTTTGATAATAATAATTAAAAAAAAATCAGGAGATATTCGTTACCATTTACCACTAAATGAAAGCTTAATTTGTCCTGAAAAAACAAGGTATAATCCACCTGGATGCACAAAGTAGTTGTGATGATATGTACGGGTTTTACTAACATATGTCAAAGTTGCAAAATTGTGCTTAGGCATTAGGATTTGTTTTACCCTTAGGCATGAAGGGATTAAGGCACAAGTGACATAAGTGAGGGGAGTTCTTGACAGACAGAAGACACATTCTATATAACTACCTTTGTCCATCAGTCCAAACCAATTTGTTGCATTTCTGGAGGACAAGTGCTGAAAGTAATTGTGACACAACCATGAGTACACCAGGAAAAACAAATGAGTATATGCAGAGAAAGCAAGGATCTGACTAATTGCTATGGACAACATGGGCATAATCACCTCATGCCCTTCATTTGATAAGACAAATATTATTGGGGAAAATACATATAACAATCAGTAATTATATATTTTTATCCTAACTACTAACATGCTAAAGAAAATTTCCAATTGGATTGTTATGGCTTAGGACAGTGGTCAACTGACCTAATGTGGACCTCGAGTGCAGCCCCTAATATCACCAATAGGTTGCACAAAATACTTTTTCCGGTAATGTTAAAGAAATCTGATAAACACTGCAGAAATGCAACAGAAGATGGTCAGGGATTATGGGAATGCAACAAAAAATAAACAAAAGTATGATAGTGTGAAAAAAATTAACCAAACCAGCCAGTTTATTTAATACTGACTTGAGTAAGCACCAAAACACAGAATACTGTCTGCAAAGGTAATGAGGTAATAAATGCAAAAGGATTGTAGGTTGGACACCAAGGGCTTAGGGTTACCAAAGACCGACAAAAGTCTAATTGAGTCCTTTTTTTTTCATTTAATGTAATTAAAAACAATATTGCCTTTTTAATCTTCAGTGCTGTAATTTTCTGTAAAGTTCAATGCAATATGGTAACCTGGAGGTGTTACGTACACAGAAATGTTGCTTGCATTATTGGCTCGCTAATTTTCCCAAAAATCTGCTCTAAGATATAAGTCAGATTTTAGGCATGTTCTGCAACAAAAAAATCAATTTTTGTGAGGTGCTTTCAAAGGGTTAATGACTTCAAAAGGAATGCAGACCCTGCCACTCTCCTCATTACAAATACTGCAAATGCATCAGCTGAAAAATAATGAAAAAGTCACTCCCACACAGAACCAGTACCTAAAAGACATAGAAGAACAAACAGCTTTTTCTTCAAAGTTTGTTTAAATCCCTGTGATATATATTAATCTCTCAACAAAAGTGGAGTTACTCTTTAAACTCAGTTCCAAGCAACAAGTGAAACCAGATTGTGATTAACTAATACTTTTCTGCAAGCAGTGCAGCTGTGGTAAATCAAAAACCATAATTAATTCACCTATAATTCTGTTCTGTTCAATTTACTTTAAACAAGAATCATAAGCCTGTGCTCTGTGACTTTCTCTCGAACCAATCACAATCAAACCTCTGAGGCAGGCTTACTCCTGTACAATGTTGGAGGCTGCTATTCTCGGTTCTCTGGAAGGCGCTGGTTCTGCATGGCCCCAAATTTCCCTATCCCCTTACTCCTTCTATGTTAACTACTTTAAATGCCTGGAATACGGGTCTCCATTGAGAAACTCAGGTTTCATCTTCAATCTCCCCTCATACTCCACTTTGGAACAACCTGACCCTGCATCATTTCTATGCATTACCAGATCCCCAGGCCTGAGCCAAATACCGGATTAAATCCCTCTACCAAATTTTGGCAAATGGAGAGTTGAAGCCCTTTACTGGCTTCCGCTCCTATTCTAATGTACCCTCCCATTATATCTTTAGACCCCTGCAGGTTGCTCACGCCTTAAACACCCAGTTTCCTACTGGTCCTCCACAATTAGCCTGCTCGGACCTTGAAGCTCTACTGCTGATGGATTTGCTTACTAAACCAGATTCTATGTTATATACACATCTCCTCATGGTTGCTCTTCCAGATCTGTTCTCCCTTCAACAAAAATGGCTGTCGGATATACCAGACTTAGATGACGAGAATTGGTCTGATATGTGGGAAACCCCTGGTTTCCATCGGAGACCAACTGATACAATTTAAGATTACACACAGAGCCTATTACACCCCCATAAACTTCATAAAGTCATTACATCTCTCTCTCCAGCCTGCTGGAGGTGTGATCATAAAGTGGGGGATTACTTTCATATTTTTTAGGACATGCCTGGTTATTGCAACTTACTGGAAGTCAGTGATTGACAATATTGGCTCTGTAGCTCAAGTCCCACTTACCCCTTCTCCTTGCATTTGCTTGTTGGGACTGATAGATGCCTACTACAGCTGGGAAAACTTTAATTGGACTGCTCCTGTTCTATGCTAGGAAAGCAAGATAAATTTCCAGAAAAAGAAAACATATATATGCATATAATAGATATTGATTCCATACTTGTAATAATTAATTTTATTGTGAGTACCATTGTAAATGATGCATGCTTTTTATGTCTGTCTTTCTGGTTAATGCCAGATTAATTATTACAAGTATGGAATCAATACCTATTATATGCATATATATGTTTTCTTTTTCTGTTAGAAACACAACAGCACGCTTTATTTGAATCCATGAAGAAGGAAATATAGTGTCATGAAAGGAAGTTTATCTTTTTATCCTCTTCGAAACATGTTGGGTCCTCATGCAGCCATTTCTGGTCTCTGTTTCCCAGTTTTCAGAAGTGGTTTTCGCTGCAGCGTGTAATACTGTGCAATACTCCTGTTCTTCATTTGCTATTCAATGCTTTTAGTAATGGTATTTGTCATTTTTTACTATTTTTGCATATTGAATAAAATGTATATATTTTTTATCTGTTTTTCTATTTACCATACTTTGATCCTGTGTTGGTTTTCTGCCCATAGTATCCCTTTTGGGGCATTTCTCTTTCTACACAAGAGGCTTTGGGATGTGGCAGACACCCTCAGGATTAGCTTCCTAACTAGCTCCCCTTTCTCTATATTGTTCTAAACAGATAGGATTAACTTATTGCATGTTTCTTGATGCTTAAAGCCCAACTCCAAAACGTTTGGATTTGGATACTGCATGAAAGGGTTAGAGCCAGCTTTTACTGTGCCCTTATTGGGGGAAATTTGCCCTCATTTCCTGTCTTAACAGGATGTAAAAGGGAAACAGGGACACAACTGTATTGACTTAGGCTTTAATTTTCAGTTTAGACTAGAGGTAGCTTTAAGGAATTGGTTGGAGGAGTCATACAGCTTCAAAGAACCTATATAACACTTTACTGTTGTGTGCTCCAAAGCCCTTTGGTTAGTATCCTCTTAGGATCCATAAAACAATGCAGTTAATGAGAGCCGATAGAATTACTAGTAACTTTATTGCCCTGCATAATATGCTGAATCCCCATATATTTAAATATCATTAGCGTGAACTCATAAACTGAGAGCAGGAGCTGGAATAGTTTCAGATTAGCATGGTATGTTGAAAAAACTATTATGTTCGCCATACTAAGACAGATACAATAGTTCATGTAATACAATGATCGCCATGGCAAAAAATGAAAGCTCTAAAATATATCTATATTTGTGAATTATACAAAAACATAACAAGATTTCGAGGTATACTAGAAAAAAACAACCCAATGTTTGTTAACAGCATTCATAAAAAAAAAAAAAACAATTTGTCTGCTGCACTGGGCAATATCAAAACAAGTGCATCTAAACCCATAAGCAAAAACGTAATATATTTCAGCTTACTAGTCCTTAGATGGGGTGTCAATTAGTTTTCTTTTCGCAGGGTCTCTGCCTTTATTTTCATCTTGAAAACCAGTGCAGTCACCGCATCTATGTACAGGTAAGTTTTTATTCATTTAACCACTTCAGCCCCTGAAGAATTGGCTGCTCAATGACCAGGCCATTTTTTTGCGATACGGCACTGCGTCCTTTAACTGACGACAAAATTGACGTACTTTTTTTCCCACAAATAGAGCTTTCTTTTGGTGGTATTTGATCATCTCTGTGGTTTTTATTTTTTGCGCTATAAATAAAAAAAGAGCGACAATTTTGAAAAAAACACAATATTTCGTACTTTTTGCTGTAATAAATAGCCCCTAATTTTTCCTCAGTTTAGGCCGATATGTATTCTTCTACATATTTTTGGTAATAAAAATCGCAAAAAGCGTATATTGATTGGTTTGCACAAAAGTTTTAGCGTCTACAAAATAGGGGATAGATTTATGTCACTTTTATTATTTTTTTTTTTTTACTAGTAATGGCAGCGATCTGCGATTTTTATTGAGAGTGCGACACTATGGCAGACATATCGGACACATTTTTGGATCGACTGACAATTATACAGAAATCAGTGCTATAAAAATGCACTGATTACTGTATAAATGTCACTGGCAGGGAAGGGGTTAACACTAGGGGGCGATCAAGGGGTTAATTGTGTTCCCTATGTGTGTGTTCTAACTGTGGGGGATGGGACTGACTATAGGAGATGAGAGATCGTGGTTTCCAGCTCATAGGAACTCATGATCTCTCTCTCTCCTCACAGAACTGGGATGTGTGTGTTTACACACACACACACATCCCTATTCTGCCTCTCGTGTCCGCGATCGCTCGTGGCCGGCGGTCATCGCGACCGCAGGTCACGAGCATCGGCACCCCCGCTGTGCAGCGCGCGCCTGCTATCCCGCTTAAAGGGACCGACGTATAGCTATGACGGTTCGCGGGATCGAGCCAACCTGCCGCAGTATAATGACGGTGGCTGGTCGGCAAGTGGTTACATGTCTATTCGTGGGTTTAATTTCTGCTTAGAGTATAAAAGTGGTGTTAATTGTGAATTGCATTTCACTACCAAGGAGACATGGCGATGTGTATGATGTTTTGTGTGGTACTTGATATTTGCCACTGTTATGTAACCCCCCCACTGTGGTAGTCAAGTACTGTCACAATGGAACTACTCTACCCAGTTTGCAAGGATAGTCTTTGGCTACCAAAGCCAATATTTATTTGTGCTAATGCGGGCAATAGTATAAATGTACCAAACGCTTGACTGTCATAAAACCCCCTTTCTGCTAAACTCAACATCTTTTATATATGCATTTCAGCAACCCAGGCACAATGTATACATGGGGAAAGTGTAGGAAATGGCATTCCTACAGGCTGATATGTGTTTCTCCAATACTCTTTCTGTCTCAAAGGCAGGCATGTACTGGCCATTGGGACTACAGGGAGTTTCCCGGTGGGCCGATGGCTCAGTGGGCCGATTTCAGTGACAGTGGACCGCTGCCTCCCTCCGGTCCTCTGTCCCCCCCCCCCCGCAGTGCTCACCTCCTCTCCCTGGCTAGTTATGCAGCGCGCCTGAATACAGATATAATGCTCAGGAGTCAACACTGAGAAGCTCATCATACGATCTGGAAGGAGGGCGGCCTCACTTTCCTGCCTAATCTTGTCCCATTGGGGGGGGGGGGGCGCCAAACTGATTCTTTGCCCCAGGTGAAATAATGTCTAGCTTCCCCACTGGTACTGCCTATAAGAGAAATAATGTAGAACGGCTAATGGCTAGTGGGGGGGAGGGGGCTTGGGTGGCAAGCCGTCATGGGAGAGACCTGTCAAAGTGGGCCAGTCTGGATGAAGTCCAGGGCCAAATTTTTGTCCCAGTCCAGCCCTGCTCAAAGGAGACCTGTTTTTATTTCACATGTACTGTACATAGGACAGGTTTGAAGATGAAAGGAGAATGTGACTAACTACTATGGACAATGCACACAATTCTTCTTTCAGACACTTTACAGGCAAGGCCTGTTATAAATACAATTAAAAACTTACCATACACTGCTAAAAATTCACACATAGTAGAAAAATTGATATTTATGTTTATTAATCTTGAAGACATAGATTCAACTTCCTTCATGGCAAACAATCCCAGAGTCCCCTTTTGTTGCATCAAAAGCCAACTTCCAATGGACCTTCAAATTGTAGCCCCAACACAACTGATTTTTACCCTATATGCTAATTTTCAACCAGCACTATAAACTTTCTATTCTTCAGAACTTTTTTTTTTTTTTTGCTAGTCAAGAAAATGGACATTTAGTGGTTGAATTATTTTCAAACTACAAAAAGGCCTCAAGGGTGACCAATTGAATGTCTAATGTATCATTGCCATAATGCAGGTAAATTAAGGGAATGTTCAATACTGATGAATTGTGTTTATTGCAGGTCACCTTGAAGTAATTATTTGACTGGTATTTAAGAGTCAGTTCAAATGCAGAATTTACCAGGCCATTGTCTTTTGCGTCCATATTGACATTTCTTTAGCAATCAATAGTTTCAATTCTATAAGGGGAACTATCATTTCACATACTTTTTTAGCATTCAGTGCAATAACCAAGGTACAGCCTCAGCCTTCTAACCCTCATTATTGACAGTTCTAGACAGAAAAGGTTTTTTTTTTTTTTTTTTTTAGCATACCATTATTAGAATACCAGCACACTGCTAAATGATTTCATTGCATAATCTGCAAACCCTAAGACCTGTCATGTCTCGTGATCTTCTCATCTGTCAGTAAGTGACCCTTGTTTTTGTCCTTGGGCTTATCCAATGCTCTATTTTATTGAATTTGCTTGCTTAAGGTTACTAAGCAAGCAAACATAAATTTTGGGAGCAAGGACCCCAACGCCAATCTCTCCAAGGTAAAGTGCAAGCGGACTATCACAGTAAAAGTAAAGAGGGATAAACAGCAAAAATACAGAACATGTATATAAAACAAAATTTATTCATACAACAATAAAGGGAATATAAAAATACAAACTATATAAAGATGTGCACAGATAACATGGAATATCGACTAGATTCGCGGGAAACCCACTTCATCAGGAAATATATCTGTGGATAAAATACTATACAATCAAATATATATATTTTCAAAGGAAAACGGTATGGAAGGTAATGCCAGAATATGAGGGGGGGGAGTAGATAAAAATTTGTAAACAGATGTAAGGGGCTGCTTACCCATGTTGAGGCGCAAACAGAGTTCAGGCCAGACCCGGCAGAGTCTCCCGCGGCGACTGGGGGAGACACATATAAGACCGCAAAGGGGCAAATGTCTAAATGGGTAATGAAGGGGCACATATGAATACAGCATATACGTTATATGTCTATGATCCAAACAGTGAGGATGAGTGAGTAGAAGCACCAGGAGATGGAAAGGACCAGGAAGGGTTAAGAAGGGATCCAGTACCAAGAGACCACACTGGCAAGGGAAAAAAAGGGGGGATGCAATCAAAGAAAGGGAAAAAGTGAGGAAAAGGGTGATGATAATTGAAACAAAAGAAAAGTCATCCAGTGACTTATAACTGGATTGTGACGGTAAGGGTAGATTGAGAAATACCCATACTGAATGAATGAGAAAACAGGAAATACATGAATAAAAAAATGAGGCAAGTAGATATGTGTCTTATATGTGCCTCCCCCAGTCGCCGCGGGAGACTCTGTCGGGTCTGGCCTGAACTTTGTTTGCACCTCAACATGGGTTAGCAGCCCCTTACATTTGTTTACAAATTTTTCTCTAACCCCCCCCCCCCCCTCATATCCTGGCATTACCTTCCATATCTTTTTCCTTTGAAAATATATATATTTGATTGTATTGTATTTTATCCACAGATACATTTCCTGATGAAGCGGGTTACCCGCGAAACTAGTCGATATTCCATGTTATCTGTGCACATCTTTATATAGTTTGTATTTTTATATTCCCTTTATTGTTGTATAAATAAATTTTGTTTTATATACATGTTCTGTATTTTTGCTGTTTATCCCTCTTTACTTGTACCGTGATAGTCCGCTTGCACTTTACCTTGGAGAGCTTGGAGTTGGGGTCCTTGCTCCCAAAATTTCTGTTCCAAATTAAACTCGGATGATGGTACACTTTTATACAACTTATCCCGATATGTGAGGCCAGCAAATCCCTTCTAAGCAAGCAAACAGAAATAAATGGTTTCCTGAAAGAAGTTGAACCAAGTAAATATACAAACACACAACCATGTCATTTTTATCTGATCTCAATGTAGATGTCATTCTGGACTGGATCTAATATGATGCAATAGCAGATTTAACCACGGAAGAAAGTGTATAACAGTGGGGTTTTCTCAGCATAGTAAAAATTGGTCCAATATGCCTGAACACTATTTGAATCCAGAAAAAATGTTTGCAACAGAATAAAACCGTTCTACATGCTTATGCGTTTTGGCCAATCCTGACCTTATAGTTGAATACAAATAAGTCCCCTTCCTTTTAAGAATCCTCTCTTCCTTAAAGAACATACCAGTTTAATCAAAACTAAAGGTGTTCAATGTTTTACAACCAGCCGCAACGGTGGTAGAATAGCTTTCTGTGGGGAAACAGTGGTCTCTTTGTAAAGGTCCAATGTGCCCCTGCCAGGTCAGACCTACAACTTTGCAATCAATAAAGCACACATTTGCTGCTGATTGGAGAGCTCTGGCTCTGAATAAGCAATGGAGGTGTTGGACCTGGATCATGGTTTCCCCACACAAGGATACTTCTCTACAGCATGCTGGCAGGCTTTTCTACTCTGGCTGTGTATTCGTTCTAAAGAAAACAACTGGAAAACTTTGCACACCTTTTGTTTTGATGGATCTGAACATCCAATTGAGCCCAAAATAATAATAAGCTGACAATCTAAAAACCGTTTTAAAATATTCACAAATGTACCACTTTGGAGGCCTTTGGATTTGGTTCTACTTTTATCTCATTACTAAAAATACTTTATAGTAATCCATCAGCCCAGGTTTCTATTCGGGGTTATAAATCGTTATAATTTCCTATCCAACGTGGAACAAGACAGGGTTATCCACTTTTCCCATTGCTATTTACATTAGCAATTGAACCCTTAGCTCTAGTAATCCAATCTCACCCTAGCATACATGGTAGATGTTGTGGACAACAAGAGCATAAATGTTCCTTGTTTGCCAACATCCCCAAATTACCCTACTTAATCTGCTGACTTTGTTACACCAATTTTCCAAGCTCTCGGGGCTTTCTCTGAATACCCAAAAAATGACGGCCTTTAATATTTCTTTACCCCCCTCGACGGTACTGACCTTACATATTTAGGCATCCAGCTGACCCCCTCAATCGACGCTCTTTACCAAGCTAATTATCCTCCACTCTTTTGTCGACTTCGGGAAGATCTTTGACGATGGGCAGACTATCCCTAATTTTGGTTTGGCAGAATCAACTCTATTAAAATGACATTTCTACCCAGGATACTTTATCATTTTAGGACCTTACCAGTTGCGGTCGCAAGGGGAAATCTACAGCATTTACAATTGGAAGTCCTTCCCTCTATTTGGGGTAGTAAAAAAACCCAGAATGAATAAACTAACATTGTATGTCTCGAAACCGTGTGGTGGACTTGTAGGTGGACCGCTTACACTTACAAATATATATCTTGTCAAACGACGGGACTCCTACGGGGACGGGTATCTACGGTATACGCTACTCTCACTGTCCCGACTGCAAAGCTGCCTTACATGATTCAATGGGAATGGGACTTGAATACCACTTTTGATCTAATGTATATGACTGGCAAGATATTGCCTATGCTTTATCCAAGGAATCTATTAATACAACAGCAAAGGGTAGATTTACTAAAACTGGTGTACTCAGAATATGGTGCAGCTCCGTATGGGAGCCAATCAGCTTCTAACCTCAGCTTGTTCAATTAAGCTTTGGCAATAAAACCTGGAAGCTGAGTGGTTTTTATGCAGAAGTGAGCCTGAGTTTGCAGCTTTAGTAAATAAACCCCCAATTGAAGCAAACTACAAAACATTCCTACATTGGTATCTGGTCCCGATCTACATCCCCCACTTGCTTTAGACATTGTGGGTACAATTTATCATGTTTGGTGGCAGTGTCCTGTAGTCACCAGACTTTGGATTTAAATTTTTAATCTGGTGTATTCAGTGATGGGAGTTAATATCTGTAGATCTCCAGAACCAGAGCTTTTTCCAAAGATTCCTGATGAAGTCCCCAAAAAAATCAGCAAAACAAATTACATATATGTTTTTGGTAGCAAGATTAACTACTGCTAAATATTGGAAGCAGACGATGGTTCCCCTTGACTACGTGAAGAACAAAAACGTAACTGGATCATGGTAATGATAGACTTACCTGTATCCTTCGCATTTCTATTAAGAAATTTTCTCAAGCTATACCTTTGCCATGTGACATCTCACTGGTACACTGTGCCAGCCATCAGCCCTCAAAAACACAAGCCCCTCCTAAAGTGGGCAGGATATATTTGCAGACACAACAGGAACCAGCAAAATATCCAACGTGTGCAATCTTTATCCCATTACATGCTCCTGAATCTGTTGCAAATGGTCTTTCCTCTATACACTATCCAAATATCACACGACTGCATCTATATAGTACTGGTGATCAAACATGGGTATATTGAGTGATAGTTTTATTACTACCAATTATGCATCAGGTTAAAGAATTATCTACGTTTTCAGTACTATATATCAGTGTAGTATCTCTCGTTAATTAGAAAGCAATGGAGGCTTAAAGAATAAAATAATGATGACTGGTTACCTATATTGTGACTATAAAAAACAAACTTTGATGCAAATAAATGGTCATTTCTGATTAGTCACTTATATAAAGCATTGTTATACTGATAAATAAATCTTTTGTAAGGTCATATGTAGCATGAGTATGTTGATGAAGTTCATTCTTCAGTCCAGACATGAGTCCTTTGAAATGAACAAGTTATTTTGCCACATTAATACAAAGTTGTGCTGTCTTTCAGTTTATTGTCTGTTTGATAAAAAAATGTTCTCAACGGAGCTGGTTATTTGTGTTCTCCAATACTACATTGCAATTTTCTGGCTTATAGGTATGATTAATGAAGACGATTTTCTGCAAATTGACCAGTTAATATGATTCTATTTCTAAAACCCACATTGTGCACATAATCAGAATAACAAAGTGAGCCTAATATCAAACAATGAGCACTAATGTAACTCTGTGCTGGGAGTATATTCTGCAACCTCACTAAGGACATCATCTGACACTAGAAAGCTATTACACCATATATGACAGTGCTGTCACTGTATCATCAAACATTTGTACAAGAATAAGACTGGAATATTTCCAGGTAAAAGGTAGGCAATGCCAAAAAATACACGGCTACTGCTCACAGATGTGAGAGGATTGTCTCCTCATGTGGTTGATTTGGACCAGATTCATGTGCAAGTATGCCCTTCTCACCTGCCTTGATCTGCCTGCCTTGCATAAATAAGCACAGAGACGCAGTGATGATGTCAATAGGTCAATTTCATTAGCATGTTGACAAGGAAGGAGGAACCAGGGAAGACAAAATATAAGGAAATTAAGCCTAAGCTTTATATACACATACAGTCTCACTGGACGATTGAAACATGTACTTTATGAGCATGGATCGGAAAGAAAACTTCCCCCATAGCTGATTAGTATTTCACTGGATTCAATCCATTGAATTGTAATATGTGGCACCATTATAATCTACTCATGATGAGAACATTAAAAGAATGCAAGAACATTCTGGGCATAGAAAAAAGCCAATAAAGTACATGGAGAAATACAGTGGGGGTGGAAAGTTTTCAGACCTCCTTAAAATTTTCACTCTTTGTTATATTGCAGCCATTTGCTAAAATCATTTAAGTTCATTTTTTTCCTCATTAATGTACACACAGCACCCCATTTTGACAGAAAAACACAGAATTGTTGACATTTTTGCAGATTTATTAAAAAAGAAAAACTGAAATATCACATGGTCCTAAGTATTCAGACCCTTTGCTGTGACACTCATATATTTAACTTAGGTGCTGTCCATTTCTTCTGATCATCCTTGAGATGGTTCTACACCTTCATTTGAGTCCAGCTGTGTTTGATTATACTGATTGGACTTGATTAGGAAAGCCACACACCTGTCTATATAAGACCTTACAGCTCACAGTGCATGTCAAAGCAAATGAGAATCATGAGGTCAAAGGAACTGCCTCAAGAGCTCAGAGACAGAATTGTGGCAAGGCACAGATCTGGCCAAGGTTACAAAAACATTTCTGCTGCACTTAAGGTTCCTAAGAGCACAGTGGCCTCCATAATCCTTAAATGGAAGACGTTTGGGACGACCAGAACCCTTCCTAGAGCTGGCCGTCTGGCCAAACTGAGCTATCGGGGGAGAAGAGCCTTGGTGAGAGAGGTAAAGAAGAACCCAAAGATCACTGTGACTGAGCTCCAGAGATGCAGTCGGGAGATGGGAGAAAGTTGTAGAAAGTCAACCATCACTGCAGCCCTCCACCAGTCGGGGCTTTATGACAGAGTGGCCCGACGGAAGCCTCTCATGAAAGCCCGCATGGAGTTTGCTAAAAAACACCTGAAGGACTCCAAGATGGTAAGAAATAAGATTCTCTGGTCTGAAGAGACCAAGATAGAACTTTTTGGCCTTAATTCTAAGCGGTATGTGTAGAGAAAACTAGGCACTGCTCATCACCTGTCCAATACAGTCCCAACAGTGAAGCATGGTGGTGGCAGCATCATGCTGTGGGGGTGTTTTTCAGCTGTAGGGACTGGACGACTGGTTGCAATCGAGGGAAAGATTAATGCGGCCAAGTACAGGGATATCCTGGACGAAAACCTTCTCCAGAGTGCTCAGGACCTCAGACTGGGCCAAAGATTTACCTTCGAACAAAACAATGACCCTAAGCACGCAGCTAAAATAACGAAGGAGTGGCTTCACAACAACTCCGTGACTGTTCTTGAATGGCCCAGCCAGAGCCCTGACTTGAACCCAATTGAGCATCTCTGGAGAGACCTAAAAATGGCTGTCCACCAACGTTTACCATGTAACCTGACAGAACTGGAGAGGATCTGCAAGGAGGAATGGCAGAGGATCCCCAAATCCAGGTGTGAAAAACTTGTTGCATCTTTCCCAAAAAGACTCATGGCTGTATTAGATCAAAAGGGTGCTTCTACTAAATACTGAGAAAAGGGTCTGAATACTTAGGACCATGTGATATTTCAGTTTTTCTTTTTTAATAAATCTGCAAAAATGTCAACAATTCTGTGTTTTTCTGTCAATATGGGGTGCTGTGTGTACATTAATGAGGAAAAAAAATGAACTGAAATTATTTTAGCAAATGGCTGCAATATAACAAAGAGTGAAAAATTGAAGGGGGTCTGAATACCCCCACTGTATATTGTATTAAGTAAAGTACTGATTAATGTAAATATCTAAATATAAGACAGCTACCACTTCATAGTCATGCATGCTTTCTCATTGCAGTAACCTGAATGCAATGCATGTTGAAAGCTGAATGTGTTTTAAATATGGTTACACGAACAATCCATAACTAAAATGCATGGGATCTGAAGCAAAATTATAATGCAAGTAAAAAATGGCCTCCAGCAATAGTTTATTATTAAAATAGTTCTCTTACTCATACCTTCCAAATTTCTGAAATGATGAAGAGGGTCATCTATTAGCATACATTATGTAGGCAAAGGACACGTCCCTGCCACTGCCCCAGTTACATGGACCACAAAGAGCTAATATACAGAAAATAATGGGCTAAACCACACAAGTCCTTTTTTGAGCTCTATTTTACCTTAATTTTGGCCTTTCAAAATAACAAATGCTGTAAAATAGAAGTTGGATAAGAAAATTTAGTGGCATCATAAACATTTTTGTAGTAAAATAGTTAGATGTACACATCGAACCAAAAAGAGGGACAACTGAGGCTTCATGAGAAACAGAGCTATTTGGTCTCATAAGACGGACAGTCCTTCAAATGAGGGATAGTTGGCACCTATGACACATTTTGCATCTCATAACTTCCCGGAGTAACTACAGCCTGGTAATTAAGGGGAACCACCACAGCATGTTCACAGTTAGACTCCTTTCACACTGAGGCAATTTTCAGGCGTTTTAGCGCTAGAAATAGCGCCTGTAAAGCGCCTAAAAAAACACCTCCCATGAATTTCAGTGTGACTTTTCACACTGGGGCGGTGCGCTTGTGGGACGCTAGGAAAAGTCCTGCAAGTAGCATCTTTGGGGCGGTTTGCGAGCCCTGTATACAGTGCTCTCAAAACGCCCTGCCCATTTAAAAGAATGGGCAGCGCTTCCAAAGCGCCTGAAAAGCGATTCGGAAGCCCCACAACACTGGCACTTTTAACCCCTTTTTCGGCCGCTAGCGGTAAAGCAGAGGTAAAGCGCTGCTAATACGAGCTGCGCTTTATCGCTAATGCTCGGGCGGCCCCAGTGTGAAAGGGGTCTTACATTTTTTTTCACACTGCCTGCCCATTTCTGGACATTTATCAATTAACAGAAAAATAACAGATGGAGCAAATGCATGCAAAGGCTGTTGAGAGGAATCACTAGGCCATCTGACTTTTCCATAATATGATGCCGAATTCTTTTTCTCTGAAGGCTCTTGATTGGTGGACTGCAGAATCCAGATGTATCACTTCACTCAAAAGGAAAAAGCATTAAATCGACATCTTGACTTTTTTTTTTTTAAATCAACAATAGCTTAACGTAATTGGGACTAAGAAAGCTTGTAGAAAAGGGTAGACGTCTGCACAACAGGGCATCATTATTCACATGTGCCTAGGGCAGGATGGGCTCTAAATATAAAACATTGTAAAAGAATGGCAAAAAATAGTTATATGCAAATACTAAATATATATAGTTACAGCAAGCATATGAGGAAATGTGCTTAGTGTACAGTGGATTAGTGTAGCCATTATAGAGAACATCTTAGTGCATGACTACAGAAACTGTTTAGAGGAGAGCTCTTCTTCCCACTTTTGAATTAAAGCTTATATGGATTCAGAAACATGTGCAATCTGAAAAGTAAGCAATTAACACACTACTTAGCATTAGACAGGCTAGGAAAATCCTTAATGCCCACACAATGCTAATTAAATTTTGTACAGTGCCATATTATAAACTGCTAACAAGTTATTTTTAAAGAGGAAAATGAGGTACTGTTGGTGCAGCAATACACTATAAAACATTTACCGCCTCCACTTACAGTCTTACAAATAGGATAATAAGAGCCATGTCATACTAATAAGAACTAAAACATCTCACTACTTATTTTCTCTGATGATATGTAATTGGTTACAGAGTTGAAGTTGTGGATGGCTATAACTCTCCTCTATGCTGCTATAAGTTACCATGCAACATGGAATACTAGCAGCTGTACTGGATAACAGAAGTAGTCACTAAAGCTGGCAATTTGTATATACAGTGCCTTGAAAAAGTATTCATGCCCCTTGAAATTTTCCACATTTTGTCATGTTACAACCAAAAACCTACATCTCACACAGTAAGTGGCGGCCAACTTACTACACCTCAGTAGCCTCCTCATCTCTCCTGTGCTCAATCCAGGGCCAATCTAAACACCAGGGTGCCCTGATATAGCAGACTGTGACCTCAGAAAGGGACTAAACTAATATTTACCCCCACTCGTGGGGTGGATTATAACAATAACCCTGAGGCCACGTGGAGCGGCCATCTTGCTTCACCCTGCTGCAGTGTAGGCACTTGTTCCTTAAACAGCTCCTGGATCACTGTGTATCTACACTGTCACAAGAACTGCCCAGAGGACCCAGCTGCCACCTGTAACCCTTCTCCCAGAATAAATACTCCTTGGCTGACAGTTTGCTACCTCGCCATAGTTCTGCAACACATCTCCATCTCATACTGTGGTGTAAAAACCAGCAGTCCTGGCTCCAGAGTCGCAGGTGGCGACCGTCCTATCCCCCATAGTAGATATCATGTTTACTGGCTGACGATGGACGGCTGAAGAAATGGGCTACTGAGCTCTGTGCTCTCCCGACATTATCAGGCTGTGTTGCAAATTACCTACACCCGGAATCTCTATGTCATCCTCAAGCTCTCACTCCTCTGACTCCGCTGAGCTGCAGCAAGGTACAATCCAGCGCTACCTACTACGTACATCATCGCTCGACTCCCGCACGGGAAAAGACAAGCTGGCGGCCAGTCGCACCCCAGGCAAGCCTAAACCTCCTTCTCTGGCTCACATGGACTCCTCAAAATACAAGGACGCTACGGGTGAGCCCTCGGCCCCTTCAATGGCCGCTATGCCCCTTGACACCCCCTCCGAAGATGGCCCTGCGGAGCTATTT
The DNA here is from genome assembly GCF_042186555.1 of Aquarana catesbeiana. Taxonomy (NCBI): domain Eukaryota; kingdom Metazoa; phylum Chordata; class Amphibia; order Anura; family Ranidae; genus Aquarana; species Aquarana catesbeiana. The sequence continues at coordinate 835,226,140 of NC_133324.1, read as the reverse complement.
CCTCCGGCCTCGGGCGGATCAGCCGGCTCTGCGACTACAGCCCTTCTTTCTGCCTTTAGGGCGGACTTTGAATCCTGGGCGTCCAAGATGGAAGCCTCCCTCCATGTAGAACTACAAGCCCTTCAGCATCGGGTTTCAACGACAGAGAATGCTGTATCCGTTCTGGCTACTACCCAAGATGACCATGCGGCTCGTATTGTGGCCCTCGAATCTGCAACCACCTCACATTTATCCCGCTTGCGGCAACACCAACTCCGCATAGAGGACAGCGAAAACAGGAGCCGCAGGAACAACATTAGGATACAGGGAGTGCCGGAAGCAACCTCAGGTACTGATCTAAAACCCACTGTCGTTTCTATCCTCAACCAGGTCCTGGGCAGGGAAGTTACATCCCCTATTGAACTGGACAGAGTACATAGAGTGGGAGGCATGGGGGGAGACCGCAGCGACCGCCCCCGCGATGTCCTATGCCGGGTCCATTACTATACCCTCAAGGAAGAGATTATGCGTAAGGCCTGGCGCTTAGGTCCTGTAGAATTCGATGGATCTACAGTACACCTCTATCCGGACCTCTCCCGCAACACCTTATACATGAGACGGGCGGTCCGCCCACTTTTGGATTTGATACGTCAAGCAGGGGCTTCCTACACCTGGGGCCATCCATTCAGTATCAAGGTAACCCGAGACGACAACTGTAAGTTTGTTCTGTCAGACCCTGAACAACTTCCTGCCTTCTTCACCTTCCTCGCACAAGACCCTATCAGCATCCCGAACTGGCTAGACCCTCCAGAGGATCGTCAACGACTACAGGGCCCTCTCCCACAACGTCGCAGACGCTCAAGATCTAGATCTGCTTCTTTTGGTCCTAGAGCAAGACGTCCAACATCCCCGGAAGACTGATTTGGCTCCCCACGTGAGTCAACACTGTTACTTGTTCTACCTGTTCAATGTTTTACAATGGATCTACACCTTTCACTCCACAGTTTCATTAAGGGACTGGTCCAGGTTTGCAATGATACCGTGTTTTCTCTGTACCCTCCTATGAACTCATACTAACTATACCACTCCATTTACAGGGATAGTATAGAAGTCTACTAAGCTCAGGAGGTGGGGGGGTGCTAGGTTGCCCTTAATGGGACAGTTACAGTTACATTTAAAAAAGGGTGTAGATTAGACGGTGGTAATGTTACTGCTTTTTATGGCTGCGTGGGAGCTCCACTCGACACCAGACGTCCCTAGCTTTAAATGTACACTTATCCACACATGGACCATACTACGACCAAATTGAATGTTAGGAGCATCGTTTCCTTAAGAGACCTTGCTCTGTTATACAATTCTCCAGAACCCTATGATTCTTTTATTTGGGATGTGGCCTGGCCCGAGTGGAGCCCACCACTAAGTCTCTGGGGTGATACCTGTAACCAATGTGCCTTTCTAGCCCTTTGGGCCTGGGGACCCGCTGACTGACTGGGAGTCTTCCAGAAGATACCTTATTACCTGTTATGGGCTTCTTGGTCTCCTCTCAGTCCAGGGCCTAACTTATCCTACACCATAGAACTAGTTGAATTCCTCAATGTTACATCATTTAAATGTTTATTATACATACTATTGCTTGCTGACTGATTATGGGTGTTTAAGTGTTTTTTTTTTTTTTTTTTTGAACACTGATTAGATATATGACATGTTCTTCTATAACCTAAAATATCAAGTATTCAATATACTATGATTGACGGGTGTCATACATATACGTTATATATGCCTGCTATGTTGTCGGGATCACAACTCAGACCTCTCTAATCCGACCTCCCCCCCCAAATAGGTTTGGCACGATTTGTGCCTAGCACGTGATATTTCACGGAGTGTTTTGCTGTTGCGAACACATTAGATTTTGTTTTGAGACACCTTTCCCAGGTGTCCTCTAACTAGCCATTCTCCATTCCTCTTCCCCTTTTGCAACTACCTTCTCTTTTCCGTATCTTCCCCAACCGCCTCCCCCTCTTGTTCTAGACTTTCAAATTCTTTCCTATTTCTTCGCTCCACCATGGCCTATACAGTGTTGTCTCACCCTCGACTTAAATTATGTTCATACAATGTAAATGGACTCAATGTTGCCTCTAAACGGGGACAAATACTATACCAAATGCATAAATGCCAAGTTAATGTACTCCTCTTGCAAGAGACGCACTTTCAATCAGCCTCCACCCCTTGCTCTAACAGATATTTTAACAGATGGATCCATAGTACTAATCCATCTCAGAAAACTAAGGGAGTATCTGTAGCTTTCCACAAAAGCCTCCCCGTTGAATTGCTCGATCACCTCTCCGACCCTCAGGGAAGGTATGTCTTTGTGAAATTTTTGCTGTGGGGAGTCAAATTTACGGTAGCTAATATATACTTGCCAAATGTTAACCAAGTTCCATCAGCTTTGCAGTATCTGAGGATCCTATCTGAATTCATGGAGGGCAAACTCATCCTCGGTGGAGATTTTAATACTCCCCTGGAGCCAGCCTTAGATTCCTCCACTTCAAGGTCACGTATTTCATTCCCCAAATTGAGGGCCCTGAAACGAGTACTATACGACTTACGCCTTGTAGACGTTTGGAGGGTATTATACCCCAAGACTCGTAACTACACACATTTTTCTCAGGTACACCAGACCTATAGTCGCATAGACTATCTATTGAGTGACCACAGTTGCCTAGACTTGTCTCCCGAGTGTGAAATAGATTCTATGATCTGGTCAGACCACTCCCCTATATACTTGACATTCTCGCTCCCCTCCTCACCTATCAAGGAGTGGACATGGCGCTTGAATGACTCACTGCTAGCTAACTCGGACTGTATTACACATATCTCGGAAACAATCTCTAACTTTTTTGGGGACCACGCACAAGATACCACGTCGTTCCCCATCCAATGGGAGGCACTGAAAGCAGTATTACGTGGAACCTTCATTCAATTAGGATCTCGTCTGAAAAGGGAACGCTCAGCCGCTATAGTGGATGCAATCCAGAAGCTCCGAAACCTGGAAACTGACCATAAGCGTTCCCCAACAACCGAAACGCTCACTGAGGTTTCCAAAGCCCGATTACACCTCAGAGGACTATATGAGACATCTGCACGTACATTTGCGGACAAACTTGCTTTCCATCAGTATAAATTCCAAGACAAGTGTGGCAGGTCACTGGCCCGCTCCCTACATCCAAAAAAATCCTCTACCTTCATCCCCCATATCCAAGGACCACATGGAGAATTAATCTCCTCACCTTCTAAGATTGCGCAGACATTCAGGGATTTTTATCAATCCCTATACAACATACCTGTGGCCCAATCGTCAGGCTCCCCCTCTACTACAGAGGAGCACAAGTCCTCTTATATCAGGGAAACCGCGCTCCCCACTTTGGATGAGGACACCATTACCGAACTTGAAACACCTATAACAGCAGATGAAGTTGCGAAAGCCATTGCAAGTACACCAACTGGCAAGAGCCCAGGGCCGGACGGCTTTACCCCAAAGTTTTATAAATTATTTGCTCCCCTCCTTATTCCCTTCCTCACTAAAGTATTCAATTCTGTATCAGAGGGCTCAGTGTTTCCCCCACAAACACTTGAGGCTCATATTTCCCTTATTCCAAAACCAGAGAAGGACCCGACTTTATGTACAAATTATAGGCCAATATCTTTGATCGGGGTGGATTTAAAGATTTTCGCTAAAGTATTAGCCAACAGGTTACAACCATTGTTGCCCAGTTTGATCCACTTGGATCAAGTAGGATTTGTGAGTGGCCGAGAAGCAAGGGATAACACCCTGAAAACCCTTCTTTTATCCAACTATGCCCGAACCCACGATATTCCCTTATGTCTCTTAACAGTTGATGCAGAGAAGGCATTCGACCGAGTAGATTGGCAATTCCTTCGGTTATCTCTACAACAAATAGGACTGGGAGCCCACATGATCTCAAGGATAATGTCCCTATACTCCTCTCCATCCGCTAGGATAAGACTGAACGGTACTTTGTCGTCGGCATTCTCTATTTCTAACGGGACACGACAGGGATGCCCCCTATCTCCCCTCCTGTATGTTCTCACCATGGAACATTTAGCCATTGCTCTGCGAAACAATCCCTCTGTGCACGGAATAACAGTCGGACCCACTCAAACTAAACTTGCTCTGTTTGCAGATGACCTTCTTCTATTTGTGACACGTCCACACTTGTCCTTAACCTCAGTGATGCAGGAGTTCCAGAGATTCGGGGAAGTCAGTAACTTTAAGGTAAACTATAACAAATCGGAAATTCTCAATATTTCTCTGCCAAAGTCGGACCTATGCAGGCTTTCTACTGCCTTTTCCTTTAAAACAGGATCCACCTCCATCAGATACCTCGGTATTCAGATACCGGAGGATGTATCCCAACTCTTTTCCAAGAGTTTTACCCCCTTACTCCTCAGAACTCAGGCCGATTTGTCTAACTACACACTTAAACGGCTCTCCTGGCTTGGTAGGGTGAACACCCTGAAAATGGATGTCCTTCCCCGATTTTTGTACCTATTTCAGACAATCCCTATATACATACCTAACTCCTATTTTCGGAAATTGCACCAGCTGTTCTCTAAATTTATTTGGAATTCAGCTCGTCCTAGAATTAGATACAAAACGTTATCTCTTCCGAAAGCGAGAGGGGGAGCTGGGGCCCCGGACGCTTCATTGTATCATAAGGCAGCAATACTTACTCGCATATTGGACTGGTTCCATAACCATACGACTAAGCTCTGGGTTCACTTGGAAAACCATATGAACTCCATTGATCTCTCAGCTCTTCCATGGACCACACCCGCAATTCGTAGGGGTTCACTCCCCCTCTGTGACCTCACCCGCCAAACGATCCAAATTTGGGATCGCCTAAACTCTGGAGGTAACATATCCAATCCTTCGGGACCTATGACCCCCCTATTTGGGACCCCAGCCTTCCCACCGGCTATGCACGTGACAAGCTTTGGACCTTGGCGGAAAGAAGACCATAGGAGGCTTTCTCAGGTTCTCCGTACAGACCCCACTCTAATGCCAGATACTCCCCCCGAATCGCTCTCTAGATACCCTATGCAATGGCTTCAGAAACAACAATTGACTTCCTATATCCAAACCTTCCATTCAATACAAGATATTCTAGCTGAACCCACAGGATTCGAGGATATGCTCCTCCAAAACGATCCTCCAACACACATGGTATCACAGCTTTATTCCCTTTTGTTGAATGCTCTTCACCCTGATCTCCCACCCTACACAAAGGCTTGGGAAAAAGATCTCCAACACTCCATCTCCCCCATTGACTGGCAAAAATGCTTTATTCTAACACACAAGCTCTCCCTAGCCACTAAAACTCAAGAAAAGGGGTTTAAACTGGTGACGAGGTGGTATAGATGCCCTTCGACAGTACATCGCTTCAACTTGACAAATCCAGATACTTGTTGGCGATGTTTAAACTCCAGGGGCACCATGCTCCACATTTGGTGGGAATGCCCACCCATACAAAAATTCTGGCAACAGATCTTCCTACTATACTGCAGGCTGATGGCGACGGCTCTCTCTCCTTCACCCGAGATAGCTCTCTTGTCCATACTTCCGGGCACACTCAAATCCATTAAAAAAGATGTATTACGCCATTTCCTAGCTGCTGCTAGAATGGTGATCCCAAGATATTGGAAGTCAAGAACTGTACCTTCCCTGGGGGAGTGGGCTATTGAGGTGGACCGCATCAGGGACCTTGAACGCCTGTTGGCTGAGGAATCTAATAAAGACAACCAGTTCTCTCTTACATGGACTTCGTGGTCCATGTTCCGATACTCATCGGACTTCATCCCCTGGGCAGAGGGCAACCTGGACGGTACCGCCCCATGACCATGCTGGAGCGACTCCAGTTCCTAACCTTTCTGTTTCTCTACTTTCCCCCAAACCCTTCTCCTTTGCATAGCAATGTATTCCTTAAAATTTAGACACAGAATACGGCCCGCACAAGCTAATCCTATACAACGTAACAGATTCCTGGAATAAGTTGATTGTAAACACACACGAAGTTTACCTGTAATCCCCTCCAGTATATAGTGAGGGCTCTCCGATTATCCTTGTTATATTTCATTATGCTAATTAAACAATGTTTTTTCCTTGTGATCTGCACACATAACGTACTACAATATGTATCCTGCGACTACATTGGATCTATTGTTATCAACACTACTACTACTAATGATGTCTATGTGAAGTACTTTTTCTTGTATGTTCTTTCTTTTTCAATAAAATCAGATTGAATTAAAACAGTTCCCTACATTTTTTACAAATAAATATGTGAAAAGTGTGGCATGCATTTGTATTCAGCCCCTATTACTCTGATACCCCTACCTAAAATCTAGTGGAACCAATTGCAATCAGAAGTCACCTAATACGTAAATAGAGTCCACCCGTGTGTGTAATTTAATCTCAGTATAAATACAGCTGTTCTGTGAAGCCCTCAAAGGTTTGTTAGAGAACCTTAGTGAACAAACTGCATCATGAAGGCCAAGGAACACACCAGACAGGTCAGGGATAAGGTTGTGGAGAAGTTTAAAGCAGGGTTAGGTTATCTTACGTAGCACTGTTCAATCCATCATCTGAGAATGGCACAACTGCAAACCTACCAAGACATGGCCATCCAATTAAACTGACAGGCCTGGCAAGGAGAGCATTAATTAGAGAAGCAGCCAAGAGGCCCATGGTAACTCTGGAGGAACTGCAGAGATCCACAGCTCAGGTGGGAGAATCTGTCCACAGAACAACTATTAGTCGTGCACTCCATATCTGGCCTTTATGGAAAAGTGTCAAGAAGAAAGCCATTGTTGAAAGAAAGCCTTAAGAAGTGCCGTTTGCAGTTTGTGAGAAACCATGTGGGGGACACAGCAAACATGTGGAAGAAGGTGTTCTGGTCAGATGAGACAGAAACTGAACTTTTTGGCCTAAAAGCAAAATGCTACATGTGGAGGAAAACTAACACTGCACATCACCCTGAACACACCATCCCCGCCCCGAAAATTGGTGGAGACAATGTCATGTTGTGGGGGTGATTTTCTTCAGCAGGGACAGGGAAGCTGGTCAGAGTTGATGGGAAGATAGATGGAGCCAAATACAGGCCAATCTTAGAAGAAAACCTGTTAGAGCCTGCAAAAGACTTAAAACTGGGTGGAGGTTCACCTTCCAGCAGGACAACAACCCTAAACATACAGCCAGAGCTACAATGGAATGGTTTAGACCAAACCATATTCATGTGTTAGAATGGCCCAGTCAAAGTCCAGACCTAAATCCAATTGAGAATCTGTGGCAAGACTTGAAAATTCCTGTTCACAGATGCTCTCCATCCAATTTGATATAGCTTGAGCTGTTTTGAAAAGAAGAATGGGGAAAAATGTCACTCCCCAGATGTGCAAAGCTGGTAGAAACATCCCCAAAAAGACTTGCAGCTGTAATTGCAGCGAAAGGTGGTTCTATAAAGTATTGACTCAGGGGGTCTGAATACAAATGCACGCCACAATTTTCACTTATTTATTTGTAAATAATTTTGAAAACCATTTATCATTTTCCTTCCACTTCACAATTATATGCCACTTTGTGTCTGTCTTTCACATAAAATCCCAATAAAATACATTTACGTTTTTAGTTGTAACATGACAAAATGTGGAGAATTTAAAATACTGTAACACACTGATGGTTTCAATGGTAGATTTTTGGAAACACCTCAGTGAATTACTACACAAATAGTATTAAAGTATAACTAAAGACAAAACTTTTTTTTAATTTTGGATAGAGTGGAGAAGGATTAGAATGCTTGTCAGTTTTTATTGCTGTCAATGCCCCCCATTAAGGAGATTCACCCTCTCTATTTGTCTTGTTTACCATTATCCTTGAAAGTAAAATAAAATCCCAAACTCAATCCAAAATTTAAAAAAAAAAAAAAAAATGGCAGTGCAGCTCTCGTTCTAAGACGACGTCATGTGAGCGGCCGGTCTTGAGCGCCCGCCCGGGCCGCGCCGTGTTGCTAGGACACGGCGCAACCTCGATCTCTGTAAAGACCCATGTCCGCGGCTCTTTAACCATGTGATCGGCTGTGTCCAATCACAGCTGGTCACATGTAAACACGGAGATGCTAGTGATCGGCGCTCCTCGCCTCGCACTGACAGAGTGTGTGGTGAGGAGAGCCAATTAGTGGCATCTCCTCGCAGGGGCAACAAAACATGTAATCAGGGCACTGATCATCAGTGCCCTGATTACATTATAGTGCCAACAGTGTCACTAATCAGTGCCCACCATTGCCAGCAATCAGTGCCCACCAGTGTCAGCAATCAATGCCCACCACTGCCCAAAAGTGCCACCAATCAGTGATGACAGTCAGTGCTGGCTATGAGTGCTGCCCATCAATGCCCATCACTGCTGTCCATCAATGCCCGTCAGTGTCGCCCATCAGTGCCACCCATCAATGCCCATCAGTACCACCTATCCGTGCCCACCAGTGCCACCTATCAGTGCCCATCAGTGCCGCCTATCAGTACTCATCAGTGCCACATATCAATGCCCATAAGTGCGGCATATTGGTGCCTCCTCATCAGTGCCACCTAATCCGTGCCCATAAGTGCCGCCTCAGCAGTGCCCATAAGTGCCATCTCATCAATGCCCATCAGTTCAGCCTATCAGTGCCCATCAGTGCCGCCTCATTAGCACACATCAGTGAAGGAGAAAAATTACTTAGTTACAAAATTTACTGCCAGAAACTAAGTAAAAAAAAAAAATTCCCAACATTTTTGGTTATTTTTTTTTCTGTAAAAAATAAAAAACCCAGCAGTGATTAAATACCACCAAAAGAAAGCTCTATTTGTGTGAAGAAAATGATAAAAATTCCATTTGGGTACAGTGTAGAATGACTGTGCAATTGTCATTCAAAGTGCGACAGCGCTGAAAGCTGAAAAATAGCCTGAGCAGGAAGGGGGTGTAAGTGCCCTGTAGGCAAGTGGTTAAACTATATGATGTAACCCAACATAGCCAATGCTCAGTTAGCACCAACTGATTAGTGATACCTATTAGGAGGCCCATTCATAAACTTCTGTTTTGTTCCATCCTTTTTTGATCTTGCCTTTTGTCTGGTGCTTTATCTAGTTAGTTAGTGACCACAGCCTGACCCCAAACATAATTACATTATTCTTTCTGATAAGACACATGTGCCTGTTTGTAACCCAGGCCTGCCTCTAACTCCATCTTCTGTCTGCTGATTCTGCCGTATACCTTCTGTTGCTGACCCTAAACTGCCTACTGATTATTATTAATATACAGGATTTCTATAGCGCCAACAGTTTACGCAGCGCTTTACGATATAAAAAAGAGACAATACAGTTATAATACAATAAAATACAAGAGAATTAAGAGGGCCCTGCTCAGAAGAGCTTACAATCTAATAGGGTGGGGCAGGTGGTACAAAAGGTTGTAACTGTGGGCAATGAGCTGATGGAAGTGATTATGCTAATCATCTTCACCTGGTATATTGGGCACTTCTGCCAATCTGCTGCGAAGGTACTCCCTGTCCCATCTCAAAGACCATCACTGTTATATAAGTATGAGAGCCTACTTTGCTAATCCATTCTTACATATATGGTTGCTTCCTTCAAATTTACAATATAACCAGAGAACGTCTGAAACTCTATATCATATTAAGTTGGCTAAGAAATGTAGTCAATATGGAGCCACACAGTTCTCACTGCTATCAGCTGTGAGCAAACGTGATCTGGTTCGAAATGCACAGCTGGTGTTATTTTTAAAGGCTCGATTCTATAATAAAATGGATGATTTTTACAGAAAAAATAATGACAGACGGCTTCTGCCTGCTCAGTCTCTGGAGCTCTGCACAGTTTCCTGCGGAACACAGACTGCCACTGCAAGCTCACCATGGTGCCGTGTTTCCACTCGGAGCACAGTTGGAAAATGTCTATCTGCTTTGACATGAACAATGAGAAGCAAATGTGTTGGGTCTATGCATATACAACATAATTAGCACAAAATATAACCCAGTAATAAAAAACTTAGAACTCAGAACTTTATTTTAGCTTCTAAATGTACAACCCACACAGTTTTCTGAACAACGTGTACTACAAGCAATGCCTTCACAGGAACAGAGGTATCTATCTGCATTACGAACTGCACCCACAGACTTGAAAAGATGATCACTCATTAACTTAAAACACCAGTCTACTATGTGGGGAATTACAAGACACTATATAATCATAAATATGTGCTCACAGCTTATAAATATAAGGGTGAGTTAGGACATTTTTACAATGCAACGCATTTTTAGAAATAGGATCTCTTGAAAACCATTAATTTTCAGATGCCCATGCATATTGCCTTTGCAGAAAAATGCAGTAAAATCCAGTACAATGCTCCTGGTGGAGACAAGCCTTTAGAAATGTTTCTGCAATATATGATTGGAATATAGTAAAAAAAAATCTGAACTCAGCTGTTATTTATTTCCTGTATTTTTATAGTGCTTTCATATCACGCAATACTTTATAGAGTATATAAAAAATATGCCATTAGTTCCTGTCCCCAGACACACACACAAACTCTAAAGCATTTTCTACAAAAAGAAGCTAGCTAACGTTCCAATATTTTTGAACTGTATGAGGAAAACCAGGACCCAGAGCTGCAAAGTAAAGCTAACCACTTAAGCCAGCCATACATGGATCGAAATGTGGCTGGTTCAGCAGGGACTGGCCAAGTTTCGATCCATGTAAGGGCAGGCTGGTTGTAAACAAGTCAATCCATCAATCGACTTGTGTACAACCAGCCTGTTGGAAATGTTTCTCTTTGATCAGTGTATTCTGATGGTGGGGAAGTGCGTTTTGGTGCAAGGTCCATTTTAATGTGTTCAAGGAGATAAGACGAGATTAAAAAGTATAAAATCCACCATTCAAAATATATATGAATTGTTAAAGTAAGACTCCAACCAAAACCTTTCTTCCTCGTTTGGATAGAAGTGGAAAAAGGTTAGATCTTCCAAATACTTGTATTTCTATCTCTGACCCTATTAGGGACATTTCCTCTTACTTCCGGTCCCTGTAAAAGTCTACTTCATATCTGGAACATATGAATTTTATGAAAATCACTTCATTTCAAAGGCACACCACAGCTGCATGATACAAAGACCATTTGTTTAATGGAAGATCTCAAGAAAAAACTTGGGATGTGCCATCAGATTTGGGCTGCAAATGATGTTTACTAATGCAAAGAGGGTAAAGGATGGGTTTGGAGTGTAAGCACAGAGATCTGGATCATTGCCTTGGCAACAAACATCTATTGTGACCTAACCAGGAAGTCTGCCAAATGTTCCTCAGGTCATCACTGAATCCCAATTTATGTAATAGAAAAGAAAGTCTTACTGAACATGTGTCAGCTTACTCACAAGGAGAATCAGGCATGGATTTGGGATAAGTGAAAAGCACAAAATGTGCCTTGATTGCAATTGTCTAGCTAAATGGAACAATTTTACTTAGCTAAAGAACCTGTAATCTGTAGTATATTGGAATCTTCTTGAAGCAGCATATGGTCATGATTGCTGAAGCCATGCATAATTAACATTGCTATTCATTTTCAGTGTTTCATTATTGTTAGGTGAAGCAGAAACACTAGAATCAGAGGGTCATGGTGGCCACTGGGGAGGTGTAGAGGATACAAACCGGGAATCCAGGTAAACTGCTGACCTATATCTCAGAAGGTCCCATTTCTCCAGCAGTGTCTGGAAATAATGAGTTTTATTTTTACAGTGTTTCCTATGACCTTGGACAGAGATCCATTTATATCACTGTTTTTTCTTACTTTGGTTAACCATCACAGATATATTCATTGTGTATCATTGTAATACTGTCTCCTACTACTATTGCTTTTACTATGGTTTATTGTTATAATTATTTAGTATAGTGCCAATAAATTGAGTGTTTAAGCTGAACTCAAGGCATATATGAAATACACAAGAACCATGTGCAAATACACTGCAACAGAGCAGGTAAGTATATAATGTTTGTTATTTTTAGAGAAAAAAAATTAGACTTTACAATGACTTTAAATGGCTTTACAAAGCACCAGCATCTGACCTAACAAGCATTCTCTCCTTAATCAGAAAGGAAAATAGGGCATCGGCAATCATATTTAATATGGCAGCAAGAAGGGGGAGTAATTGGAGTTCCCATGGCCTCATAGCACCATTTTGATGGACAACACCTGGATAAAAATGAAAATATGGAGCAGGTAGACTGTGCTCCTATAAGCTTAATTTTCAGTTTTCAGTTTACCTTTTAAACTTTTGCCTGGATAACCTAAACACATCTCTAAATATAGGTATAAATTATATAAAAATAAGAAAATAATTTACACTTTAAATTAAAATCAGATGTTTATCCATGTATTTCAAGTAATTTTAGGAATACATTTAAAAAAAGAAAAATGCCATTACTACAGAAGCAGCTCAGGCCAAGAGACAGAAAAGACATACACAAGGGATTGTGACTGAATGGAACGGGTTAAACTAACTCCCAGCAATGAAAACACTGTCTGACCTACTTTTATTCTGAGCTACAATCTCCCCACATAGGGTTGAGACTAGACACTTCAACCTAAGAAAGTCAATTAAAATATAAATAAGTAATATGGCTCAAACATATATTTTAAATATTCATTTGGCGGATACATATTTAGTTGCCATTGGGCATTTTGTGCACTTTAATTTATTTATTTTAGAACTTAATATTAAAAAGTGCTATAATCTAAAAAAAATAGAATAAATCATTTTATGTTACCTGTAGCGCCTTGTCAGAATGTCTTCTTTATGGATATTTTACAGTGTTTGTAGGGGAGGTTTCTAAACATGTAAACTGCTGACAGTTCTGAAGCTTTAACAAATTAGTTTGCTCATGCTATCAGACACTACTCCTACTTTCACAGCAACATTTCCATAGGAATTATTCAATCTATATCTTTCATTAGATGATTTTAAATTAAGTTTTAAGAATCCCAATTTTTTTCTTTATCCTCCCTTCCAAAAAAAAAAATCACATCTGCAAAATGTCAGTAGCTGTGTGACCTCCTGCGTATATGCACATATTAGCAGACTGTAGAATAGAAAACACTGATATCAGAACCCATGCATAGGGATTGTGAAAGCATGAGCCCCTTACCTGTATAACATATTAAGAGCACATTCAGACCTTTTTGTCCCGATGCATTGTGTTAACACACGTCCATTCAAACCAGTGCAGTGCGTTACGTTAACGCTCAGATTACCATAATGCGTGTTAACATGTTGTGGTGACATTAATTTGTCAGTGTATAGTATATAGGTCACTCAGTGGGGATTTCCTTTTCTCAGCAAAAGTGGGGTAAAACTTTCTTTTCAATATTTTTTATTTTATCAATGTTGTGGATATGTAACTGAGTTGAAAGTAGGAAACAACTGCTGTACATCTGGATATATAAAATAGATAAGCACAACATGATGGTAATAATAGTATCCTGGCTGTTGGTCTGTTTTATATATTTGGGTGGTATAGGCGATCTTGTCATACATGTGGGATTGCTGGTGTTATTAGTGAACTTCTGCAGAGAAGATGTGTGAGCAACAGCAGAGGTAAGTTTGTTTTGGACAGCCAAAGGCTCCATAGTATGTGTTGGAACTTGATGTGGGTCAAAGAGTAATATGAGTAGCAGGGGAAGGTAGGGGGTAGGGAAAGAGGATTGGAGGAAGAGGGGTGATAGCCGAAGATTGTGGCACAGTGTGTTCTGTTATATCAGTTGGATTTTAAAGGCCAAGTAAACGTTGATTGTAGTCTTATGGAATAGAATTTTCCACCCATGGTAACCATTTTTTTTAAAGTTGACAAGGGTGTTGCTCGGTAATTTTATAATTTAGGAGAGGCCAGAATACCCTAGCCCTAACTTTTTGAGGATTTAGGGTAGATGAATGCTACAAATGGTGTGGAGGTACCCTGGCACCATAGCATTTAGCCTGTGCCTGATCAACAGGTTAGTCTGTCTATTCATATTCTGGATTCAGGACTGTCTGACTTCTGTCTGTTCATGCCCTAAATTACTCCCAGAATTATTTGGACTGCAATTGCAGCTAGCTTGTCCATGCTTATCCTGTTTATCGGCCTGTTATCTCTGTTATTATCAGCCATGGTTCTTTCAATCTGTCTGGAACTTGGAGTCTGATAGGATCAGTTTGTACTGATCTGTACTGAACTGAATAAGAAAGACACAAGCAAACCACTCAGAAATACACTCACGTGCGCCCAGTTGTATAAAAGCATATAAGTATGCAGATTGCAGTCAGCCGCTGTGGATGAGACTTTTTCAAAAGACCGCTGCAGTTCAACTCCGAGTGTCAAACTGCAGTGAACGTCCTAGGCTCCTCCCACGCGTTGCGTCACCGTCACGTGACTTTCTCAAGGCTAGCCAGTTCACTGCGCAATGATGCATTTCCCTGCTTGTTTTTCATAAAATCGCCGGTGTTGAGAAACCAGATGACCAACATGAATGTGGCTGAAGCAGGATGTTAAAATAAGTCAGGAACAACGATCTAACACTCTAATTAATGAATTCAGCTTATTAAGGAATGATCTGCTGGGACTATTTCATTTTGATTCCGGATTAATATATCTTCACTGAAAACTCTCTCCCTATAATTGTACATATTGGCAATATACACCAGAGTGGTTTTCATAATTTTGTTCACAAAATATTTTTAGCATTGTGTTTTTTTTCAGTGTGATTTTCACAAAATAATTTGTTCACATTTTAATTTAGTTTATGGTGTTTTTTTTGTGTGGATTACAGCGCCAGGTTTTTTGCTACACCTCACACTTGCTAGTTTTGGTTATATATTCACATATGTGCCTTATTCCTCAGAGTGGCATAGTTTATGTGTTTTTTATTTTGTTTTATGGGTTTTTTCACAGGAGTATTTAGCACTGGAGCGGATTAGTGTGTATGCATTAGCACCAGGACCATTCACTAATGATTTTATTACAGGCTCTGCACATGATTACTGCACATTTTGCACATTAATTTATGCGGACTGATCATATACTAGAGCGCATCAATTTTAAATGTTTTTTCTATGCTTGATGGGATTCTGATTACCTTTCATTGATAGCAGCTTTAATTTTATTGATGAGTCAACCTTTATTGGGATTTTACTTTATAGTATTTTTTCCACTTATTTATTTATTTATATCCATCTCAGCGCTTGGTTTTTTTACTTACCTTCTGGCTCCAGACCTTGCTTGCTGTTCTACTATGCTGTTCTCTGGCTCCCTGACATTTTGGCTTATCTGACTATCTGTTCCGATTCCTGAACTCTGGCTATGTTTTGACTACGTTTACTCTGTTTACCTTTTTTTTTTTATTATTAAACAAGTGTGATTTAACTGTACTTCTGTCTCAGTCTGATTTATGGTTTCTGACACAATTCCAGCGTTCCTGAGAAAAGGTGGGTGTAAACAGCTCAAAATTTTTAAGCAGGGATCCCAATTCAAGCGTTCCTTGATAGAACCCCTTATGACCTCTCTAGGTGATGAGAGTGAACAGCTTTGGCTGTCGAAGGTACTTGTTATTAAGAATGGAGATTTTCCAACTTGTTGCAAAATCTCTGTGATTGGGACAGGAGCTTTCACTTTTTGGTGGGAAGAAGTAATAAAGGCACAAACTGCCAGCCATGCACAGCATCAGTTGAGTAATATGAGAAGTCCCAGGGCTCATTTGAGGACAGGCAGATATCTCCACGCTAGAAATTCTTAGGGGGATCTCTGTCTATCTTTGGGCAGCCTAAGTTTTTAGAAAACATAGTTCTGTCCAAAAAAACATGCTAGCTACTTCTTGGTCTACTTGATTCTGGTTCACTTTCTTCTGAAGCTCAGCATACTAGCTCATTAAAAGTCAAAATTTTGTAATATAACCAAGGACGGGTTTTGTGAATGGCTTTACATTTTCACCAACACTATTCTATGCAAACTTGACTTTCTTCTACTAGAGGCGATAGAGTAATTTGCTAAATGATTTGCTTGGGAGGAAAAATGGTAAATAAAAGAAAGACACTAACAGTAACAGCAACATAACAAAGAGGTATGTAAGCACAGGCTACAAAACCACAGGCTGCTTAATTTCAGCTTTTATGTAGCCTATAAAAAGGAAATTAGCTGTGGAGGTCATGCGAAGATCATATAATATCTATTGGAATCATCTCTGACTAGCCAAAGAAGCCTCATCTGTAGGTAAGCCAGGAGACACGTGACAAAATTAAACTTTCATCAGCAGTTCCCTGTGTGTCATCAATTTTTCATTATGGCATGCCTTAGAAAATCATTTTATCTGATGCTCCTAAGGAAGCTTTTATCTTCAAAATCCTGACCAATTGCACAGGGACAAGCTAAACTGCCACTAAAAGGGTTCTAATTCGCATTACCCTTATCAGCGTAAATTAATTATATCACCTGCAAATTACATGCTTACAAAAGCTAAGATGCATATCTGTGTTTCACTTAATTACAGATTGCAAAGTTAGAAAACTCTGTGATACTGTTTATTATTTCCTCAAAGTGTCAAGTCTTTGGGGAGAGACCAACTGGCTGATAAAAGTAAAAGCCTTGGCACCAATCTAAATCCGTAGCTCTGTGTTCAAACCCTGGTATCTACATTTAAAGTCTTAACTAATAAACATAAAAAAGAAGCTAATAAGTACCATAACATTATTTTCTAAAACCAGATAACATGATCTGGCTGTGCTGCTTCCTAATTCAAAAGATGCATGCTAAGAGAAAGGATCCAATGCAGAGCCTACTGTGGGTAACATGATGCAAACCTTTGAATCTGGGAGGAGATTTGATCTGAAAAGTACTCATTAATTAGAGAGCTACTATGCTGTAATTCATCTGTTGTGGGTGGGGGGAGAGGTGGAGATACGCACACTCAAGGATAAACTGGAATCAGAATCAGAAGTGGTAAAATCACCAGGTGCAGAGCTTTCTCTACCAAGTGTGACAGATATACAAAGCCTGCAAGTGATTCAAATTGCCAGCATCTCCCAAAGGCAATATCCTTCCAGTGTTTATGACATGTTCTAGTTTAACTAAATACAGATTTTATTTTCTTTGTTCATCTGATTTGTAGCTTTTTTGCAGTGAAGAGAGGACTTTCCATATATACTGTATGTAAGTTCCTAGGCCACGTGCACACTGGGCATTTAACCCCACTACATGGGGCTTTGATGTTTAACTGAGGGCGGATGGCACAGGTTACCCATCCCACCTACTGCTGGCAGCCTATCAAACACTATGAGAGACTGTTAGCTGCTGCGGCTGAACGGGGCTGAACAGTGCACTCAGTGGTACTTATGGTTAGGTCGGTAGGAAGTTAACGCTTTTCAGCCACCACTCACAAGTTCACCTAAATTTTGATGAACCAGCTGAAATCAACCAGCTGGTTATCTAGAGTTTATGTGAACTTACTGTATGTGTGGTGGACTCCTGTTATGATTAAGCGCAGATTGCGTGAAATGTGTTACCTGCTGTTCCCTGTCTTCTTGGAGCTGTGATGTTGCTTTGATATGTTATATTCTGAAGAAAGTTTGTAAAGTTTTTGACTTCACCAGAGTGGTGTCAACCTTCTTGCTTTCTCTGGACTATTTGTGAAGCAGCTGGCACCCGAGTGCATAGTGGAGAGATTGACATGTACTGGACCGGCCTGGAGCGGTATACAACCAATTTTTCTCTATTAGGTCAGTAGGTGTCCAGGGACGAATGCCTGGAAAACAGACTGCTTGTGTTCTGGACAATCATCCCTGTGTGCATACTGCCTTAGACATTTGTACCACACTCATTTTCTCCTTCTTTAACTGCATTTAGTTGTGTTTTGGTGCATTTAGAGTGTCTAATTAGATCCTGGAAGTTTGACAATGTGAGTGTGAATGAGGCCTAGGTACAAAGCTTGAGCTGGCTTTAAATATTTGTGAAAAAAAAATGTATTGTATGAAACGTTTTTCAAAAAGAATGAAAATAGTACTGCTCGAATGCCCCCCAAACATGATCAGCATGTAAATAGACTGGTGCAAGACATACAGAATCGGCTTGTCAGGCTCTAGTGGACATCAACGAAATGGTGGCTGTCCTCACACAGACACTGACTTTCTGTTGCATAAAATGTGAATAAGATGGGTAAAAGAGGCCTCCACAATAAGCCCTGAAAATACCAAAATGTATCTGAGGAGTTCTCTACAAGTGGAGAACAGGAGCTGAAGCCATCTTTTACCCATCTCTTTCATATTTATGTATCATTTTGTTGAGGTTTTTCAAAAATACTTATACATCCTAATAATTATATCTGTATTTGTAAAATTCCAGCTTCTGAAAATACATCATACCCAGTTTTAATGCAGTTTATTGCATGGTAACTAGTTAGCTAGATATTCAGAACAAGAAGTTCTGTTCATCAGCTCCTGACAAGCACATAGCCATTCTGACATTGTCTTCTATGACATACTTCATCTTGCAAAATCCATTGTCATCATTGTGCCATATTCCATTTGTTCCATCCCAATATGTTCCGTACAGTCACATCCCTGTATCATTTTTATTCTTAGTCTTGCACTGACAAACATCTCAGTGCACAGAAAATACATCACACACAATGAAGTATGAATGCAATGGATGTGAAATCTAAAGCTTCCCTGCAAACATTTATCTGAGAGAATGCAGAAGCTGGAGTTGCTTTAATTCAGTGTCACACATCTTGACAGACTGCAACAATTACATTGTTTTCTACAAAGTTGTTTTCAAGGTCCAGGAGTGTGAACTCATGATTTTTAATGTGTTAACTACATGGTATTTTAATGGTTCTTCCTTGAATATATTGCCTTGAAAGAAATAAGTAAACCATTTTCTACACTGTGTGGAGAGGAGAACATAACCAAAAGACAGAGGAGTCAAAAGGTGCCCATTCAGGGTAAAAAATTAGTGCAGTTTAATATTAAAATCCAGGGCTGCAATAAAATCAATGCAACCTTCAAATAAGTCAATTGGACCCTGCACTTCCAATAACCATAACTTTTGCATATGGTATCAAGATTGTACAATGCTCTTTAAGCACATTCTGTACAATGGCTCTTTATCTATAACATCTTACTTGGCATCCTACATAGGGATTCAGCTCTGGTCAGGGTCAGCGCTAGTATGGCCAAGGGTTGCTATGAACCATTCTTGCACTGACCCCTCCCCATAGTCTCCATCCACACACCTGCTTTTCCTAGATAACAGGGGTGCTAGAGCTGGTGTATATACCACTCTCAGTAGTGTAGTGATGGATTTGGTTTTTCTGATATACTGTATCTGTATGTCACTTTGTGTGTACTATATTTTAGCATTAAACTGCAATTGTATCTTAACCACGAAAAAACTACACAAGTCACCTAAAATATCTTCTTTCTGTCCACAATTTTTCCTCTTCCATGTGCCTTCTGTTCTTCCCCCTTGCTCCCCTTCTCTAGTTTTCTATGTGTCACATAAACCTCCATGACCCTTCCAGGGTACTCTAGTTGTTATACCCCCTCACCTGGGTTTTTCTAATGGTAAAGGCACCTGGCGTCCCCCAGAGTAGAGGGTTACAAGGGTTGGCGATGTCATCTAACGTCACAGTGCATTTATCTCACTATATTGTTTAATTGGTGGTGGCATTTACGGGGAGTTCCGCCCCCACTACTTATTTTCTAAAAAATCTGTATGACTGCTGTTTTTTCAGTTTATGGAAAATGTATCTCAGTGGTGTCTATAGTCTCTGCAATGTACATCTCATTTTATGTCTGATGTTGATATTAAGCACTGAATAAAAAAAGAATTAAAAAAATGACACCCGTCAACCAATTTTCATTAAACCAAACCAGAAGTCCTCCAACAATTACAATAAAAATTCAAGTCCACCTACAATATACGTCTCTATTCAAATGAACAATGTGAGCTGAATCAACCCTTGTCATAGTAATGTCTTCAACAGAAAGATGCCCCTTCTGAGTTTTCATTGTAACCATTGTTTCCATTGTAACCACTGCAAAACATGAGAGTGAGTAGCGCTTTACCAGTTGCAATCATTGCAATCTAGAACTAGGTAAAAATGCAGTGAAGTTCACTTGTAGTAAATGTAACAGGTATGGAGAGTTTGTGCACCAAAATCTTGAAAAATACAAGAAGTCAATGGCGACCGTTTTGGTTTTCAGTTAACTGAACCTTCAAAATAAACAAAGCATGGCTATTTCAGCCAATGCATTATTTCAACCTTATCAAGCTAGGGCAATTCATTAAAGGAAATGATGAAGCCAGGTGCTATTATACAACATGAAAGGAAAGCACTCAGAAACATAATGAAAGAACAGGGACAGCAAGTGGTAAATCAAAGATTTGCATTGCTTCTGACAGAGATGATGTAAGGTATTCCACAGACAGCACCATAGCTACTATCAAAGGAACTTTATTCACAATGACAGCATGAGAGTAGATAAAAGCAGTGGCCTTTGGGGACCAACACGGTAAGTCCTAAAAAAATGAATGATAGGCACAGCAGTTTCTTTACTTGTAAATGATTTCTAGTTAATGTGCATTGCAAAACAGGCTCACTCCCTGAAAGATCATACAGAATACAGGTGAAGATAGAACAAATAACCGCAACCAGCGTTTGTCAGTTAATGGCAACAAGCTTTATTGTTCAAAGACAAGCTTCAGATCCTCCCTTTCCATAAAGCAGTTTGCAGTTTTTACAGCTACTTTTCTGTTTCAGTAAAACATATAGTGCTAAATGGCTTTCCCAGTTTGAAAAAGCATATCTGAATACTAATTATGTAATAATGCTCTCCATTAGGGGTTTTAAATCTTGGGTTACCACGCAACCTGTACAGGGCTCTTTGCCCTCAGCAGCTAAATGGAGCATCAGGGAAGCGAAACAAAAGGTAACCAGAAAAAACCCATGCTTTGCTGTGTATGGGCAAAACACAGGTTCCCTTTGAGGGTGCCATAATGGCTGCTGGATACCAGTTGTAAAGGGAGCTATTACTGGGTGGAACTAATAAAGGTTGCCAAGTACCCAAGATGTATTTATGATGTTATCCTGATTTATAGATACAACCTTAGTTCTTGTAGCCTCTTGGATAATGGACAGCCCTGACACTCATATGAAGAAAGCTTTATTATATTTTTCTGTAGCCGGACAACCCTGTGCATTTTTTACCCTCTGGAGCCCAGCAGTGGGTGATGCCCTAATGGCTCACCTATATCCTTTACCATGGGGTTTTAAGGGTTCTGCTCTTCACGTAGCCCTCACTGGCTCTTTCGCCTATAAAAGCCCCACAATGCAACCTGGCTTATCTGACCCTGCACCAGCAGCTAGGGACTCACATCCTCCAGGGAAAGTTCCCTTTGGTCGGTCGGGTATTACCATAATGTCCAGGCAGGTGCATATTCTTTATGATGCTTTACTGAATGATTCAACAATCAGAGTTCTGTTATTTTGGTCACTCTGCATATGGAAGCACAGTGAAACATAACGCAAACGCGGTTACAAGGCAGTCCATAAAGTAACGGAATTTACTGAGCGAGACCTGTGTCCAGTCATCCTCAAGCATGGGGCATGCCATAATCTTGGCATAGATGCTTAAACCCTAATGCAGGGGTGCCCAACCAGTGGCCCACGGAGCCCTCTGATGTGGCCCGTGACCTCCTGCTTTGGAATGGCTGGTTGGTGAGCCCAGATCGCAGGTCGCCAATCCACTATTCCAGAGCATCAGTGTTATGAATGAAGCTGTCGGTAGAGGAAGCAAGTGGCCGCGGAGCAGAGCCGCATAAGCCGATGCTTCCTGTTTAGTGCCGGGTGTACTGCGCTGCACCCTCAGAGTGGGTAAACCGCAGCGCATCAGTGTGAAAGCAGCCTTAGGCCCCTTTCACACCACCTGTCTGACCCAATCAGACCCTCAATTCACCTCTATGGAGTGGCAGATATAAGCTGACTTGAAGGCATATAGAGTAGAGCGGGCTGTGTCCATGTCTGGCTCCGCTCATTGTGACCCGTGGCCAGTTACCAAGTCGCTTAAGTGGCCCTTGCTCTTCAAAAGGTTGTGTACTCCTCCTGCTCTAATGTATACACGTACAACACATCAACCAAGCATTGAAAATGTCTTACTTGCAAGTCCACTCACCTTCCATTATCTCGGCCCACTCCCCATACTCGGATGCTTACAATTGGCTGTGAATGTAGAAGTGAGCGGTCCATGGGGTCTACTAGATTTAGCATGTCATTCTCCAAAATAAGATACATATCTTTTCCCTGCAATGAGACATAAAGGTAAAGAGAGAGCAAGAGGTAGCTGTTATTATACTTTGGCAGAACAAGTAGCCATGTACTATCTACTTATAATAGAGTAATATACAGTGGGGACGGAAAGTATTCAGACCCCCTTACATTTTTCACTCTTTGTTATATTGCAGCCATTTGCTAAAATCATTTAAGTTCATTTTTTTTGCTCATTAATGTACACACAGCACCCTGTATTGACAGAAAAACACAGAATTGTTGATATTTTTGCAGGTTTATTAAAAAAGAACTGAAATATCACATGGTCCTAAGTATTCAGACCCTTTGCTTAGTATTTAGTAGAAGCACCCTTTTGATCTAATACAGCCATGAGTCTTTTTGGGAAAGATGCAACAAGTTTTTCACACCTGGATTTGGGGATCCTCTGCCATTCCTCCTTGCAGATCCTCTCCAGTTCTGTCAGGTTGGATGGTAAATGTTGGTGGACAGCCATTTTTAGGTCTCTCCAGAGATGCTCAATTGGGTTTAAGTCAGGGCTCTGGCTGGGCAATTTAAGAACAGTCACAGAGTTGTTGTGAAGCCACTCCTTCGTTATTTTAGCTGTGTGCTTAGGGTCATTGTCTTGTTGGAAGGTAAACCTTTGGCCCAGTCTGAGGTCCTGAGCACTCTGGAGAAGGTTTTCATCCAGGATATCCCTGTACTTGGCCGCATTCATATTTCCCTCGATTGCAACCAGTGGTCCTGTCCCTGCAGCTGAAAAACACCCCCACAGCATGATGCTGCCACCACCATGCTTCACTGTTGGGACTGTATTGGATAGGTGATGAGCAGTGCCTGGTTTTCTCCACACATATCGCTTAGAATTAAAGCCAAAAAGTTCTATCTTGGTCTCATCAGACCAGAGAATCTTATTTCTCACCATCTTGGAGTCCTTCAGGTGTTTTTTAGCAAACTCCATACGGGCTTTCATGTGTCTTGCACTGAGGAGAGGCTTCCGTCGGGCCACTCTGCCATAAAGCCATGACTGGTGGAGGGCTGCAGTGATGGTTGACTTTCTACAACTTTCTCCCATCTCCCGACTGCATCTCTGGAGCTCAGCCACAGTGATCTTTTTGGTTCTTCTTTACCTCTCTCCCCCAATAGCTCAGTTTGGCCAGACAGCCAGCTCTAGGCAGGGTTCTGGTCGTCCCAAACGTCTTCCATTTAAGGATTATGGAGGCCGCTGTGCTCTTAGGAACCTCAAGTGCAGCAGAAATTTTTTTGTAACCTTGGCCATATCTGTGCCTTGCCACAATTCTATTTCTGAGCTCTTGAGGCAGTTCCTTTGACCTCATGATTCTCATTTGCTCTGACATGCACTGTGAGCTGTAAGGTCTTATATAGACAGGTGTGTGGCTTTCCTAATCAAGTCCAATCAGTATAATCAAACACAGCTGGACTCAAATGAAGGTGTAGAACCATCTCAAGGATGATCAGAAGAAATGGACAGTACCTGAATTAAATATATGAGTGTCACAGCAAAGGGTCTGAATACTTAGGACCATGTGATATTTCAGTTTTTCTTTTTTAATAAATCTGCAAAAATGTCAACAATTCTGTGTTTTTCTGTCAATATGGGGTGCTGTGTGTACATTAATGAGGAAAAAAATGAAAAATTATTTTAGCAAATGGCTGCAATATAACAAAGAGTAAGGGGGTCTGAATACTTTCCGTCCCCACTGTATATGTTACATAGTAGCCATCACTGACTGAGTGGTCAGCTGTGGGGGATTTCCAGATATCTAGCACTTTCATTTCCAATAATAAGTGAAAACTAATATTGCACTGACTATTGCAAGATTTGCAAGATTTTAGATGGCTAGGATTACACTACAAAATCAGTGAAATTCTACAGATACATGCAGCAAAACCTATAGCAATCAATAACTGCACATAAATATAAACATGCCGAGAATACACATAATGAAAAAAATATCACAATTTTTGAATAAAGTATTCACCTACATCTTCCTTTAGTCTTATAATGCAGCATCATCTGTATACATTGGATCTAGGTTAGTAATGATTCTATTTCTAATCAACAAGGAGCACAAAGGTGGACGGACATTTAAGAATGTAGTAATTTCCACAGTACTATATTTTAGGTACATTTTGTAAGATTTTGATTTGTGGCATTGCACTTATTGATTTGATATAACTGTGATGTGTTAATGTGGAAAGCTCAAAGTGTGAGTAAACTACCTGGACAAAAATGAGATAGGGGAGCAGCGCAGAAGTGTGTACAATTTATCTAATGCTAAGTCTAGGTTTATGGGGGTATTTGCCTATACACTGTCAGAGAGAACAGTTAACGTGGATGTAAACCTGATTCATGAAATTTGACCTAAGTACATATATCTGTAGTGTTTTCTTATCTCTCTCCAAAGCACTGAGCCCCGTGTCTTTCTGCTGTTTCGTTGCTCTGTTATCAGAATGATAACTTCTGACAAGTTCTCTGTCAACCGAGATAAAACCAGCCTGAAATTTGTGTCAAGGGAGGTTGCTATAAATTGATTAGCAGTGAGCTTGCTTTGTCACAGCACAGCTCTGCAAGTCTCTGCCTATGTGGAGTAGGGGTGTGTGCCTTTGCTCCAATCAGCTGTCTTGGCTGTATGCCAAGAATCCACTCCTGGTGCTGAACAGGAAGAGAAAATCTCTAACACGATGTGCACTTTCTAAAGAATATATAAAGCTGAAGACAGCAGATATATATGTAAAATTTATGTAGGGAGATTTGTTTCATCTCTGTGTATCATCTGAGGCTGTTCACTTCACTGAGTATATGTGAGGGCTTACATCCACTTCAAGGCACATACACACTATAAGAAAATCAGGCAAACATTTTTGTCCGAGGAACTTTCGTATGATTTTCTGATAGTGTGTACCCAACTTTCGACAGCTGATTCCGACCTCCTGAATGAAAATTTCCAAAGCTCCAAAATATTTCTCATATGGGAACAGAATGAACAATTTTCGCTTAATGTGTTCAGTTTTCGTATGATTTTTGTATGAGAGAAATGAAAGACTGCGCATGATCAGAAACAATAAACAACAAAAGAAAAGCCCTTGTCATACGAGAATTTTCGTACATTATTTCCTTCCTCGGTTCTGACTTGCTGTAAAACAACGAGGAAAATGGGACAATCGTTCACCTCATTTTCTTATAGTGTGTACCCCCACATTAGTAAACCTCCTAATATATGATCATTTAACAGAACTGTGCTCATAGTTACAAAAAAACACTTTTATTGGAACAAGACCAGGCAAATCATTCAGCATCCGCTAAGTGGTTCAGCAGTTGTGCACTGCAGAAAGCCATCACATGTCAAAAATGAAATTAGGACAAATTACAATGTCTTGCATTGCCAGCTGTGGATAACAAGACTTACAGAATTTCACCATTTTCATATTCTGTTTATATGGAAAACTGGAGTGGTTAATCTGAGCAAAATTCACATTTCATGTAACTCACTAGGTAAATTTTAGCATTACAAAATCATTTTTAACCAAAATAAAAAAACTAGCAATGTGAGACCACCAGTATATTAAGATTGCAGAATACAAGCTCCATCATATGACCTAAAGGCAGAGTGTTGATGGCTTCTCCCGTGTACATTTAGGCTACTTTCACACTGTAGCCGATCCACGTTATTGGTAAAGCGCCGCTAGTTTTAGCGGCACTTTACCGTCATCTTAGCGGTTTTGGGCCACTAGCGAGGCACTTTTAACCCCCGCTAGCAGCTGAAGAACTGGTTAAAAGCGCCTGTGTTGCGGCGCTGCCGAAAGCACTTTGGAGGCGCTTTGGTAGCGCTGACTATTTATTTCAAAGGGCAGGGTGTTTTGGGAGCGGAGGGGGAAGAAAACACTGGATGGAGAAGACCGGAAGAAGAAGACACGTTGGAGCTACGGCAGGGGACATTCTTCATTTTTAATAAAGGACTTGTCAAAAAAAATTCATCAACATGGGGAGAATGTGCTGTGGGGCGCGGGCAGCACGTCAATCATTCCCCGCAGTGACAGAACGGGGATCTGCCATAGTAAACAAGGCAGATCTCCATTCTGTCAGGGAATGACACAGTAATGGCAGCCACGCTCATTTGTCAAGTTGACTGGCAGGACCATAGGCATCATTATAAAGTGTATAAAAGTGAAGGGGGAGGGGCTAATATAAATGATACCACAGCACTTAGAGATGGTATTATCAATAACATGGAAGGTTCATTCCTTCGTAAGGATTTTTACCATATACCGTATTTTTACCACCTTCCCAAGATACATTAGAATTTACAAACCCCTCCAGGCAGACCAATTGTGGCTGCGATGTTCAATGATAATACGGGCTTTAGTCTATATATTGATCAGTATCTTCAGCCCATAGTACACCAATTACAGTCATACATTAGGGATGGTACACATCTGTTAGAACTATTGACCCCATACAGGTGGGATTCCACCTATATGTGCCTCTCCACCTATATGTGCCTCTCACTTGATGTCAATTCCCTTTCTACTTCTATTCCCCATAATTTAGGTCTAAACGGCCTTGGAACATTTTTGGCAACAAGATCATTTTTTACACCTCAAAACTGACCTTCCTGAACATCCTAGGGTTACATACCGTAGAGCCCCGAATTTGAAAGATAAAATCGCCCCAAGTAAATCCATCATAGCCTCACCCACCATATCGGTACTAATATCACTGGTAGGTATGTATCAGTGAAGTAGAACGCTCCTTGCTACCTGCTTGATTGATTGCAATTTTAAACTGATTAGGGCGTGGCTTATGCGACGTAGGAAGTGACGTGTGCGCTCCACCACAGCCAGCTACACAATCAGGAAGTGGATGACGGTTCCCGGGCAGCGGTACTGGCTTGTTGTGGTGAAGTAGAATGCTCCTTGCTACCTGCTTGATTGATTGCAATTTTAAACTGATTATTGATGTACGTATATTTATTGAAGGGGGGGTTTATGTATGCGTTGTGAGGGATTTACAGTCAATTAAACAGGATTACGCTATGTGCGCCTCTCTTCTTGTTTTTTGACCTATTGTGAGCCCTGTACATCTGAGATCCCCCTGGAGTGGTGTTAACAGCAGCTGGTGGCGTGAATTGTTTTTCCTTTTGGATGCTTTATTACTATCTAGCTCTGGTGAGTTTAACCCCCTGTGGGGAGTGTGTTTGCACAGGGTGGAATCTGGAGTGATCGGTGGAAGGTGCACGTTGAGACTTTTTTTTTTCATGATCACCTGATGAACGCTTTATGAACTGCACTCTGAACTCTTCATCACTTTTCTCAAAAAGAACTTTTTTGCATGTGTAGTTAGCCACATGTTTATCTTAGTTTGCTCAACATAGCGCTGTTTAGTGTGATATTTTAGTCTGTTTTTAGATTACTTTTAAACACTGTTCATTACAGGTATGTATCAGTGTCGTAAAACCTTATGTAAAACCTGTAAACTTATATAGCATGGCAAAAAATACTTCTGTTCTTCAGAGTTTGTAGTATATGGGCTTACCTGCCCTTGTGGTCTGATTTATGTTGGCCATACTATCCGAGCTTTGAGGCAGAGATTCTGTGAACATAGGAGACTCATCAAAGTAGGTGAGGATCAGCATAGTGTCCCATGACACTTTGCTGAGGTCCATCATAAATCTATCAATTAACTCCAAGTGTGGGTCATCGAGCAGATTCCCAGGTCTCTCCCTGTAGCCGAACGCTTTATAAAGTTGTGTGCCAGAGAAACGTTCTGGATTTATAACCTTGATGTTCTTTCACCAGGAGGTATAAATGAAGGAATTAAAATTGCTACTATTCTCTAACCTGTCTTTGTATAGTAGATATGCTGTATACTATATATGCAGTAAACCTCCTTTTAACATTAAAATTTACAATTTTTCTTTAGGTCTTGTTCCTTGGGGGTGGCGGGCCATTGTAAGTATTGGTGATAGTATAGCCTAGGACCCCTTCCCCATATATATTAGCTGCCCTTCTAGAGGATTAGAGTTCCTTTTTTTATCTAGTCCAGCACTGGTTGCCGAGATGGTAGTCCCTGGAGTAGTGTTGTGGCTGACTTGATATCCACGTATTTATTATATGTATGTATGTGTGTATATGTGTGTACTTTATGTGTGCATACATGTATGTGTATATGTATATATACAGTATCTCACAAAAGTGAGCACACCCCTCACATTTTTGTAAATATTGTATTATATCTTTTCATGTGACAACACTGAAGAAATGACACTTTGCTACAATGTAAAGTAGTGAGTGTACAGCTTGTATAACAGTGTAAATTTGCTGTCCCCTCAATATAACTTAACACACAGCCATTAATGTCTAAACCGCTGGCAACAAAAGTGAGTACATCTCTAAGTGGAAATGTCCAAATTGGGTCCAATTAGCCATTTTACCTCCCCGGTGTCATGTGACTTGTTAGTGTTACAAGGTCTCCGGTGTGAATGGGGAGCAGGTGTGTTAAATTTGGTGTTAACTCTCTCACTTTTTCATACTGGTCACTGGAAGTTCAACATGGCACCTCGTGGCAAAGAACTCACCGAGGATCTGAAAAAAAGAATTGTTCCTCTACATAAAGATGGCCTAGGCTATAAGAAGATTGCCAAGACTCTGAAACTGAGCTGCAGCATGGTGGCCATACAGTGGTTTAACAGGACAGGTTCCACTCAGAACAGGCCTTGCTAACCAAAGAAGTTGAGTGCACATGCTCAGCGTCATATCCAGAGGTTGTCTTTGGGAAATAGACGTATAAGTGCTGCCAGCATTGCTTTAGAGGGTGAAGGAGTGGGGGGTCAGCCTGTCAGTGCTCAGACCATACGCTTCACACTGCATCAAATTGGTCTGCACATGCGAGAGAACTGTCATTGCGCTCCGAGCGCACTCGCTCATGCATGCGCGCATAAAGAACTCAGCAGATCGCAGATACGCCAATGCGCGTGCGCAAAGCAATGTGCAAGAAAGTGGGATTCATCATCACTTTGTTACTAAATGAACCTCTTTCCTGGGCTCATCATCTTCGGGAACAACATGACCCGGCTTTGACAATTACCGACTCCTTCTTCTCTGCCATGTCCCAGCTGTATGCTGACCCCTTCCTCCAGCAGACTGCAGAATCCACACTCAGCAGACTCCAGCAAGGCCTAAGGTCTGTCGAGGACTATGTGTCAGACTTTCATGTTCTGAGTATGGATACTCAGTAGAATAGGGCTGCTCTTCACCATTAATTTTGTCTCGGACTTTCTGATACATTAAAGACGAACTTGCCCGTGTGGGGGTACCCACATCTCTGGGAGATCTGATCAATCTTGTCATTCAGAACGACTGACGGCTACGAGAAAGGCGATCTGAGAGGACTAATACCAAGCTATTTGTACTCCCTAATACTATTTCTTCCATTTCTGCAGCTTATGCCAGAACACCGAAGGTGCCCATTAAGAATAAGGGGTACCAGGAATACCCCCGTGGGAGTTTCCCAAAACCACCTCTGTCTTCTTCTGAATAGACTTTGCTTTTACTGCGGAAAGGCTGGCCATTTCATACAGATTTGCCCTGTGAAACCTTTCAAACCCGCTTCTCTGCTGCCCCACATGATTCATCTCCCTGGGAGGGACCAGTTACATCTCCCTCTTCTGCTCCGGCTCCAGCTATCAGGAAAGACTATTTTTGTATCCACAATTATAGACTCCGGAGCCTGCAGTTGTTTTGTGGATTCAGCATTTGTTACTCTTCATCAACTATCCAATGCACCAAGAGGCAGGGATTTGGCGTTCATCTGGTGGACAGCTCTGGTCTCAAGTCTGGGCCAGTAACTCAAGAAACTGTACCCATTCTTTGCCAAACTTCCTCATGTGATAACCTCGCCCATGTTTCTCATTATCCTGGGGCTACCTTGGCTAAAGGCCCATAACCCCCATATTGACTGGTTTACTGGAGATGTCTCCTTTTCATTCAATTACTGTCAGGTACATTGTTTCCCGGAAAGGACTATTAACCCTGCCTCTCTCCTCAGTATCCACCCTGACCCTGAAACTGCAAAGTTGGTGCCCATCGCCTACCATGAATTCTTGGATATTTTCAACAAAAAAAGCGCAGATACCTTGCCTCCACATAGGATCTACGACTGTCCAATTGAAATTTTACCAGGGGGGCCGAGATTCCTTTCTGATCGAATTTACCCGCTCTCGAAACCTGAATTAGAGGCCCTGCGCAAGTATATAGGTGAAAGCCTGGAGAAAGGTGTTTATTCGTCCTTCTTCCTCACCAGCAGGGGCCGGTATCTTCTTTGTAGTGAAAAAAGATCACTCTCTAAAACCTTGTATTGACTACCGGGATCTTAACAAGATAACTATCAAAAAACGGTACCCGCTTCCGCTGATCCCTGAATGGTTTCAAAGATTGCGGGGAGCACGAATATTTTCCAAACTTGATCTGAGGGGTGCTTACAATTTAGTCCGGATCAAAGAGGGAGACGAATGGAAGACAGCTTTCAGGACACGCTTCGGGCACTTTGAATATTTAGTTATGCCATTCGGCCTCTGCAATGCCCCTGCCACCTTCCAGCACCTGGTAAATGATGTTTTTCAGGACTTCCTTGATCTATTTATTATAGTCTACCTTGATGATATCCTTATATTCTCTAAATTGGTAGAATTATATCGCACCCATGTGAAGAAGGTCTTGAGTAGACTTCGTGAACACCACCTCTATGCCAAGGCTGAGAAGTGTGACTTTGAAAAACAGACTATACAGTTTCTTGGACTTGTTATCTCTGCTGACGGCATTTCCATGGATCCCCCAAAAGGTCGTTGCAGTCCTGGAATGGCCAGCTCCTACAGACAGAAAAGCTGTACAAATGTTCGTGGGTTTTGCTAACTTTTATAGGAAATTTATTAAAAACTTTTCTGGCATTATTTCCCCTATTACACAACTAACCAAACAGCATTTTCCCTTCCGATGGGGTCCTGAAGCACAAGCAGCCTTTGAACAATTAAAGACTTTGTTCACCTCGGCTCCCATTCTGAAGCATTCCGACCCATCCTTGGCTTAAGTTTTGGAGGTAGACACCTCTAAGAATGCTGTAGGGGCTATTTTATCTCAGCGACAGGGAACTAAATCTTTACTCCCTCCCATAGCCTTCTTCTTCAAGAAACTGAATCCTTCTGAGAGGAACTATGATGTTGGAGATAGGGAATTGTTGTCCATTAAAGCTGCACTTGAAGAATGGCGTTACTTGTTGGAGGGAGCCTCTCACCCTACCCTCATCTTCACCGACCACAAGAACCTGGAATATTTGAGAACAGCCAAGAGACTAAGACCCCGGCAGGCAAGATGGGCATTGTTTTTCTCTCACTTCATATTCCATATTAACCTTCCGTCCTGGTTCTAAGAATGGCAAACCAGATGCGCTGTCGCGCATGTCCCATGATCCAGTCCGATCCTCGGAGCCAGACACTATCCTGCCGGCCAAGAATTTCCTCCTTCAATCAGACCTGATGTCCCAAATAAGGGCAGATGTGACGGAGCACCCCCCTTCTCAAGATTTACCTCTCCAGTTAAAGGACGGGCTCTATTATCACAAGGAACACATCTTTGTCCCAAAACAGTTCAGAGTCTCTGTTCTTAAACGGTGCTATGATCACCCCTTGGTGGGCCATTACTGTATCCATAAGAGTATAGACTTAATTTCCCATTCCTTCTGGTGGCCTGACCTGGTACAGGACTGTAACAAATATATAAAATCCTGTGTGACATGCCTACGCTGTGAAACCAATCGAGCCAAGACTTGGGGTCTACTGGAATGTTTTCCTGTGCCAAAGAAACCTGGGAGCATGATATCTATGGATTATATTGTGGAGCTTCCCCGTCTGAGAACTTCTCCTCTATATTTGTTGTTGTTGATCGTCTGAACAAAATGGCACATTTTGTACCCCTGCAAGGCACCCCTTCTGCCACTGAGACTGCCTCCACATTTATCAAAGAAATTGTAAGACTGCATGGTATCCCTGATAACATTGTCTCTGACCGAGGGGTGCAATTCACCTCCAGATTTTGGAGGGCTCTGTGTGAAGCTTTAAACATTGAATGCAGTCTGTCCACTGCTTACCATCCTCAGACTAATGAACAGACGGAGAAGACTAACCGGACCTTGGAACAATACTTGTGTTGCTTCACCTCTTTCTCCTAGGATGACTGGTCACCCTTTCTCCCACTGGCGGAGTTTGCTTATAATAACTCGATTCACTCTGCTACCAAGCAATCACCCTTTTTTGCCAATTATGGATATCACCCTTCCTTCCTGCCTGAGTTGCCTATAGAGTCTTCCGTATCTGTTGTACAAGACAGACTGAACTTTTTCAACTCTAACAACAAACGACTCCAGGATACCATCTCTAAAGCCCAGGCAAGCAACAAAAAATGTTTTGACAAGAAGAGGGATAACTTAAATCTGGAACCGGGAGACAAGGTCTGGTTATCTACTGCAAATTTAAAACTTAGATGTTCCTCCAAGAAGCTTGGTCCGAAATACTTGGGGCCCTTTTCAGTTAAAAGAAGAATCAACCCTGTGGCCTTTGAATTGATACTACCTAAGAATCTGAACATTAATTCGGTATTCCACATCTCCCTACTAAAGTCAACCGTGCCTAATGCTTTTCCCAACCGGGATCCGGAAAGCCCTTCTTCACTGCTTGTCCAAGGCAACGAGGAATATGAAGTTGAAGCTGTGCTGGATTGTAAAACCAAGAGGGGCCAAACACAATTCTTAATCAAATGGAAAGGTTATGGCCCAGAGGAGAATTATTGGGAACCAGCTGCTAATGTGCATGCCCCACAAAAGGTACGAGCCTTTTTCCAGCGTCATCCAGAAAAGAAGCCCCTGAGGGGCATCCGGAGGCTGCCCATAAGGAGGAAGCAATGTAAGAGAACTGTCATTGCGCTCCGGGCGCACTTGCGCATGCGCATAAAGAACTCAGCAGATCGCATATGCACCAATGCGCGTGCGCAAAGCAATGTGCGCGTCCACAGGAGCACGTCCACGCATTCCACGCCAGACGGCCTATTTAAGGGGTGCACTGACTTCAGATGCTGACTGATCTACAGCTGTTCCTGTACCTGTATCCTGTTGTTACCTGCCAGTTACCTGTTGCTGAACCTTGGCTTTCCCTGACCTTGCTTCTGGACTCTCCTATACTTCTGATTATCGGTTCCTGATCCTGGCTTCCTATTTGACCCTGCTCCTACCTGATGCCTTTGTACCTCCCTGCCCGCCAGCTACCGAACCCGGCTATCCTTGTGACTACGCTCCTGTCTCCTGTTTGGCTCTACTCTGCTACCCGAGTATCTGCAACTTTGTTCCAGTGACCTGCTGCGATTTTCTGCCTTCCAAGAGTCGTCTGCTTCAGGCTTCCAGGACTACACCGGCAGGCACTCATGTTCCTCCAGTCCCTTGGTTCCTTCTGTCTCCACTCTCAGCGGGACCAGGGCCGGAGATACAAGAGAGGATGACCTCGTCATTTCAGACTCCGACCAGGTACGTGACAGCATGGCTGTGATCCCAGAGGGAAGCCTCTTCTAAAGATGATGCACAAGAAAGCCCGCAAACAGTTTGAAAACAAGCAGACTAAGGACATGGATTACTGGAACCATGTTCTGTGGTCTTAAGAGACCAGGATAAACTTATTTGGTTCAGATGGTGTCAAGCGTGTGTGGCGGCAACCAGGTGAGGAGTACAAAGACAAGTGTGTCTTGCCTACAGTCAAGCATGGTGGTGGGAGTGTCATGGTCTGGGGCTCCATGAGTGCTACTGGCACCGGGGAGCTACAGTTCATTGAGGGAACCATGAATGCCAACATGTACTGTGACATACTGAAGCAGAGCATGATCCCCTCACTTCGGAGACTGGGCCGCAGGGCAGTATTCCAACATGATAATGACCCCAAACACACCTCCAAGATGATCACTGCCTTGCTAAAGAAGCTGAGGGTAAAGGAGATGGACTGGCCAAGTATGTCTCTATACCTAAACCCTATTGACCATCTGTGGGGTATCCTCAAATGGATGGTGGAGGAGCGCAAGGTCTCTAACATACACCAGCTCCGTGATGTCATCATGGAGGAGTGGAAGAGGACTCCAGTGGCAACCTATGGAGCTCTGGTGAACTCCATGCCCAAGAGGGTTAAGGCAATGCTGGAATATAATGGTGGCCACACAAAATTTTGACACTTTGGGCCCAATTTGGACATTTTCACTTAGGGGTGTACTCACTTTCATTGCCAGTGTTTTAGACATTAATGGCTGTGTGTTGAGTTATTTTGAGGGGACAGCAAATTTACACTGTTATACAAGCTGTACACTCACTACTTCACATTGTAGCAAAGTGTAATTTCTTCAGTGTTGTTACATGAAAAGATAAATGTGAGGGGTGTGATCAATTGATTATTTTTTGTTTTTTAAATAAGTTAATCTTAATTGATTTGTTTTTTAATTCATTAATTCATTTTTTATGTGTATGATTCATTGTTTACATCATATATTTTGGCCCATCTTGTTTGACTCATATGTTTGTGAGCTTATTATGTGCTTTTTAATATTGTTGTTTTTAATATTGTTGTTACTGATCCATTTTCCTTCTGATAATCTAGTATTGTGACTCGTTTACATTAGCCCCTCCCCCTTCCTTTGTATACACTTTATAATAATGCCTATGATCCTGCCAGTCAGCTTGACAAAGGAGCGTGGCTGCTGTTCCATCCGCAGCGTGCAAGCTCATGAAACACGTTACATTAGCAGTGACACCATCCTTCCTCGCCTTCTGACCACCTGCGCTCTGAGCCTTGCTTTGAGATTTCCTCCACCGCGGCTGGCTTCCCATACAGCAATGTTATGCCTTGTACACACAATCGCACGTTCCAACAACAAAATCCATGGATTTTTTTCTGATGGATGTTGGCTCAAACTTGTCTTGCATACACAAGGTCACACAAAGTTGGTCGGAAATTCCGATCGCCAAGAACACAGTGATGTACAACACGTACGACGAGCCGAGAAAATTAAGTTCAATAGCCAGGGCTGCTTTTCTGCTTGATTTCGAGCATGCGTAGAACTTTGTGCGTCGGAATTGTGTACACACGATCGGAATTCCTGACAACGGATTTTGTTGTTGGAAAATTTGAGAACCAGATCTCAAATGTGCGACGGAAATTCCGATGGAAAATGTCCGATGGAGCCTACACATGGTCAGAATTTCTGACAAAAGGCTCTCATCGAAAATTTTCTGTCGGAAAATCTGACAGTGTGTATGAGGTATTACAGTGAGCACAGCGCCCTCCCATGATGGAGTAATAGGACTGGATCATCTGCCGATGCCCCCCTCCCCTGCTGGGACCTTTCTTGATGTGCTTATATATTACTTCTCAAACGTGAGTTGCCATTTATTGAAGTGCAATTAAAGTTGTCACAAATCTACACCCAGAGGTGCCTCTCTCCTTGTCTTTTTCAGTGTTGCGGAACCTGGTTTCTGTTCCTATACGATGGCAGCCCAGAGTGTTGGGACTTTATTCTACTCCCCATTCATTTATGGACTTTTAGACCTTCTTTTTAGACTGTTGTATATGTTATATATAATTATAATTTCTAGTTATCATTGTGGGATACATTGATCCCGTTTTTGCTCTTTTACTTGTTTATTTAAATCTCCTAGCCACACTGTAGTAACTTTCTTCCTGAGTGACCTAGATGTGTGGTTAGACTGCATGTTAGCTGTGTCTCTTTGAAGTGAAATCTCAAGAGAGATATATAGAGATGCCAGCCTGCAGCACCTAATAAATATTTCATGGCAACATTGCAGTGAAGGTTAGTACATATCAACAGCATCTACAACAAGGTGATACATTAGAGCAGTGTTTCTCAACTCCAGTCCTCAAGGCGCCCCAACAGGTCATGTTTTCAGGCTCTCCATTATTTTGCACAGGTGATTTGATCAGTTTAACTGCCTTAGTAATTACCACAGCCGTTTCATCTGAGGGAAATCCTGAAAACATGACCTGTTGGGGCGCCTTGAGGACTGGATTTGAGAAACACTGCATTAGAGATACTATTGAATATGTAAATTAAAATATAATGGCACTGTGACCCATGCTCTTGATTCTCAATGTTTTTTACACCTGAACGGTATGTTTCTGTGATACCATTGTCCTGAAAGCTTAGAGTATTGAATAGTTTTCAGGCAGAGAACAAAATTTAAAAAATGTAAGGACCTCTATGACTTATCCAAAAAAAACCACCTACCATTCCTATAATATAATTCGCATACAGTAGTCTGTACATATATAATACCTGACATTGAGTTTTTGCTGCACTGTAAGGGTTAGAATAAGAACAGTAGCTATAGCAAGGGGAAAACACTTTTCTTATTATTTTTTCAGCACCAAAAGCCCCACACTGAGACTAACTGCACCAGGTTCATGGATCATGCCACTTGATATATTGCAGGCAAAAGAAGACCTGAAAACACAAGCAGTTGGCAGTACATGAGGGCTGAAGTTGATAACCACTATTTTAAAACATGATCTTAACCTGTTCCTCTATCCAAACTCTAGGACTAGAACATTTTACACTGGTACGATTTGTCATGCAATTTGACAGTTCCAGATCGCATGACAAGTTGCACCCTTTTTGACGATTTCATTGCATAGACTTCTGTTAAAACAAAGTTGCAAGCTGCAATGAAATTGTAGGTGCAAATCACACTGATCTGCGGCTTTGAAATTACACTGAAGCCGCCCCAATGTGTACCAGAGCAAACAGGCATATTAATAAAGTAATAAGTGACTTTCACCAAACATTCACTGGTAGTCAATCCATCAGTCATTTAACACACATGGACCAGGATGATTCACTTGCAGTCAGAAAAATACCATTAGACTACAAATATTAGATTCCTTGATTTATGTACAACCCTAATATGGGCTAGGCTTATATAAGAGCATTTATGATGTTCCGAGGGGTGTAATTTAATGTACAGTAAGTAATAGTCAGATTAAATTTTATTTCACTAAAATTTGTGAAAGAAGACTTCTCGTTAATTGCTATGAGTTACTGCAAATGGTGTACTACTATCTGAGAAAAGTTCTTATTAGTTGCTATGAGTTGCTGCAAGTGGTGCACTGCTATTTGAAAACAAAGAAGAACCTGATAAAAAGTTAGAATCTGAAAAGAAAGAAAAATAATTGGTTGCAATCAACATGACAACATGATAAAAAAAACTGTTATCCATGAATGATTTTCTTATTTTAGAATTAGAATTTTAGGATAAAGAAAATGTTATGTACATACCTCGCCCCAAATGCCGACTGTGTCTCTGATATCGTTCTTGCTGTAGGACAGCTGTCGGATACAATTGTTCACTGCAACACTGCTTTTCCCTGGAGCTAGGTCCTCTTCTGCCATTTCTACCCAGCCCAAAGAGCGCACAGCAAAGCACTGCAGAAAATACACACAATATACATGATAGGCACTAAAAAGGCTCACAAAAAATAACATGATATCTGAATACAACAGTGATGATAGAATTGATTCATGGATTGGTCAATCTGGCAATTTACACATTTTCAATTCACCTAAGAATATGGATAAAGATTCCCTACACGCATTAAGACTATAAGTAGGTAAATTCCTCATTACATCACAAGGAGAAGTGGAAACTTTTAGCCTGATTAATTTGTTTTAGCCATTAGAGGATCCACACTTATAAAATACAAAAGTACATGTCTGTGTAATTTAAGGTATAAAAAAATCTTTAAGTAGTTGGCTTCCATCTGAAATCTAATGTTTTAACCACAATTCTACCATGTATATAATTATAATACTGGGCCTATCTACCCTCAGAGGGACTCAAATGCATCTTACTGAAGTTGAAAATCTGTTTTCTAGTATATATATATATATATATATATATATATATATATATATATATATATATATACATTTTCTCATTTTTTTTCACTTTCTTCTTCTCAATATCCAAATAGCTAAGGTATTAAAGCAGACCTACAGTATACTAAACTAAGAAGTCTCATCTATTTCTATAAATCAGTTCTGTTAAATGAGGAAAATATTATGTAAGAGGTGAAAAGTTTACCTGAGCTGCAGAAGCAAGTATGCTTCAAGCTCCATCTGGTGGTAGGTCACACTCGAGCACTGATTAGTACAGAACAGCTAAATATTTCTTCTCTTGATTTACTATAGATATGGACAATATAGGTGTACAGGACGATTTAAAATAAAGGGATCACAGATTCCCACTGTAACCTACTGGAAACAGTTTGCACAGTTCACACTTTAGTGGTCTTCTACCATATGACCTAAACTTTTGTTCATTGTTCACCAAGCGTTCAAAAATATTTAGGACCTCTGGCCCTTAGCTCAGGCCTCACCATGATGGGAATTTTTTTTTACTGTGTCAGGTGTAGGTGTGAATTAAGGAGGTTCAGGTTTAGAGCCACCTTGGGTTTGAGGCGGACCTCCCAGTTTCGTTGTTTGCTGAAACTTCGAATTTATGGTTGAAAATTGGTTCCGAACCCATTATGCACTGCATAACCCTTACCCCTGGTCATATGGGTCACTGAAAGCCAATAATCTGAAAGGACAAGTTAGCCATATTGTCAGTGTTTGTTGGAGATGGTTAGGGAGAACTGAGAAATCTGTGTAGGGAAAGATACTCTGCTGTACAGGCAGTCCCCGGGTTACAAACAAGATAGGGTCTGTATTTTTGTTCTTAAGTTGAATTTGTATGTAATTTGGAACAGGTATATTGTCTGTCTGTGCCCCTGTTCAGAAGATTTCACCTCACTTTCTGTCCCGGTGACAATTGGATTTTGAACATTTTGGGTTGTTGTGGAAACAAGGATTGGAATAAAGCTTTAGGGGAGACACCATTTACCCATGATAACACTTAGAGGAGTGACTTTCCCTTCCTAGGGGTAGATTTCCTCTCACTTCCTGTTGTCTCCTTCTGTTGGATGTTTTTAACTCGGGAACTGCCTGTACAGCGCTATACATTACTATACTGTAGATTGTGGCATGTTGAGCTACATGCGCTTGTGTTCACAGTTCCATTGACCTAACTGTACATCTTAGGGCCTTTTCACACGGGCTGTCTGATCAGGTCCACCTGTCAGTTTGTCAGGCGGACCTGATCGGACCCTCCATTCACCCCTATGGAGCAGTGGATGTCAGCAGTGACATGTCCGCTGACATCCACCGCTATCTGATCCGATCCTGTCCACAAAATACAGACAGAAGGTGGTCCTATTTTCCATTCGTCTGGCGGGTCGGATAGGATTGGATGAAAACAGACAGGCGGTCCGTTTTCACCCGATCTCCCATAGAGAAAATCGGGACTGGGTCCGTCTCCGCTCTGCACAGTGGGTGGAGACGGGTCTGTCATCCACCTGCTCACCGGGGATCAGCAGAGTCTGTCCAACGGACACACCTACTTTCTTGTCATTCGGCCACCCCTTTGCAGGTTTTTTTTACATTTAACATTTATTTGTTTTATTTTCTGTTAGGGTGAAGAAAAAATTGTGGGCTTTTGTTTTGGGTGGATAGTACTGGGGTCTTCAGCTGGCTTGCCAAAGTGATGTCTGGGCTATTGCTGTACCTTTAATGTGAAGGTGGCTGTTTCTAGATGATACTCCTGGTTTTTGTTTCAGAAATGTACTAGTAGACTGTGACATAGCATTACACTATAAGCTCGCACATGGGCAGGAACAAATAGGAATATTTATTTATTACAGGTACTTACTGTATATAGCGCCATCAATTTACGAAGTGCTTTACATAAATATTGTACATTCACTTCAGTCCCTGCCCTCAAGGAGCATAAAAATCTAAGGTCCCCAACTTATATTCATACATGCATATACTAGGGCCAATTTAGACAGAAGCCAATTGACCTATCACCATGTCTTTGGAGTGTGGGAGGAAATTCATGCAGGCACAGGGTAACATGCAGACTCCAGGCAGGTAGTGCCATGGTTCGGAATTGAAGTGATGACTCTAGTGCTATAGCCATTGTATACTTCCCTATGCCACTTGTATTTTACAACATAATAGGTCAGCACAGTGGTGTAGTGAGTAGCACTCTCGCCTAGCAGTAAGAAGGGTCGCTGGTTCAAATCCCAACACGACACTACCTGCCTGGAGTTTGCACATTCTCCCTGTGCCTGCGTGGGTTTCCTCCGGGTACTCCGATTTCCTCCCACACTCCAAAGACATGCTGGTAGGTTAATTGGCTTCTGTCCAAAATTGGCCCTAGTATATGAATGCTAGAGACCTTGGATTGTGGGCTCCTTGAGGGTAGGGATCGATGTGAGTGTGTGATATATGTGTGGAGCGCTGCGTAAAAATTGACACAGCGCTATATGGGTACCTTAAATAAAAATAGGGATAGTTGTAGACACGCACCCACACTTGCTCAGGTTGAACTTGATGGACTGGTGTCTTTATTCAACCTTGCTAACTATGTAACTATGTATGTAAGGTCAGTGCTACATAATTTTGACTTATAGTTTTATTGTAACTTGACTTAAATAGCTAGTCAGGTTGAGAAAAGACACAAGTCCATCTAGTTCAGCCAACAGAAAAAATGAAAAACCTCCATAAATACAAACCTATACCCACAGTTGATCCAGAGGAAGGCAGACAAAAACCATGATCCAATTTGCTCCAGCGGGGGAAAAAACTTCTTTCTGATCCCACGGGAGGCAATCGGATATTCCTTAGATCAACTACCCCTGGTGTTAAGGCATGTCTTGCACATGTAAGAGTATTATAATGAGAAATGCATAGGGATAAGGCAAAATACTTTTGAAAAATGCTACTTCTTTTGTTACGAAACTTTAGATACTTTTCATGGTGATTTTGCTGAATTATGCATTCCTGCATTATTTAGCTGTGAGTGAACTATGAAAAATTTAACTGCCCAGCAAAACAACGGCACAATGTCCCAACTGAATGCAGACAGAGAGCCTGCCTGTACTGCCCCAATTACCTCTTCACTGCACTGGAAAAATGACAAAACTAATAATACAGTACCATACCGGATAATGAAATATTCATTTATTTATGTATTTCAAGACAAATACTGCCAAAATATATGTAATATTTCTTTCCCTGAATACAGAGGCACTGAAATTACAGCCATGGGATTGCCGTACTCACACTTATGTTTATGGGCTGGAGGTCTGGAGGTCAGATCAGGCATGATCTGAGATTCCCCTAGTTTGTTTTTCACCACCATGTACACAATTATTACTTTTCTTCAACCTAGGTGAACTTATCCAGAAAAAGGAATTTATGTGTAATTGTTGACTTAACTTGGGATAACTTACAATTTAGCTTGTTAAAAAAAAAACAGTGAGGAAGATAAAAAAAAGAAAACAAAGAGTTGTGCATTGTGACCCCTTAGGTTTTTTATTATCTCCTGGAAGAAAACATGGAATATAATTGTTCTCTATGAAAAATGTAAATCCTATCTTGTTCCCATTTCATTTTTTCAGGTGTGTGTATATGAAATGTTTGCTTCTGTGTGGCTCTTTGTACTGCCTCACTGAATAAGCCCACAAGAGTACGTATAATTTGGATCTATTGTATAAATTGGAAATATCAAAATGTTTGCATTATATTATTATCCGTGTTGCTTTCTCTGTCTAAGGGCCATGTGCAAGTCTCACAGTGTTGGCCTCCTTCCTTTGGGGAAGCAATGGCAGTGCACAGCCAGAGAAAACTGACAAAGGCCCATTGCACATGGGTGTCAAAATTTACTGTTTACTCAAGAACTTGTGATGCCCGTGTGCAAGGGGCCAAAAACTGTGTAAAGACCTGGGTAATGTTTAGTATAGACGAGTAAAGGTGTGAAAGTTTATAGAAGAGTAAAATTATTTTTCTTTGCCACTATTGTAATATACTCATTTATACATGTTTAAACACGCTTAAGGATGAGTAAACACGTACATATGAGTACATTTCTGTTTCTATAAATCACTGCACTCCAATAAAAATGTTTTTGTTTTACTGCTTAGTACTTGCTGATCTTTACTCTGCTGTGTGACATGGCCCATAGACAACAATGCATCTCATTTCAGATAGCGTTGCCACCTGTCTGGGATTCACCAGGACAGTCCGGGTTTTGAATCGTGTGTCTGGGTTTTAGACCATCTAAAACAAGGAAACAATATTCGGAATGGATTGTGGCTCCCCAAGTAACCAAGTACCACAACCGCCAAGTACATAGATGTGCACACTGGCCCCAACCCCCTACACAGACAGGAGAGAAAAGAATGCTTGATCTGCTCCTCCTCCTTCTGCCCTTTCCCCTTTGTCTGCTCACCCACACGTCAATCCCAAGTGTTTTGTGTCTCAGGAAAGGAATGTGTGGGCTGGAAATTTGAAGCTTAGCACTCGGCAGAAACATAGTGGATGAAAGGTGTCGATGCCTGAGCCTCCATCCTCGGGTGAGGGAGCTCACCATCCAATGTCTGTGACTGAAAAATCCTCCCTCCCTTCTCTCTCCTGCCTCCAAGCGAGTGAGTACACTAAGATAAAGGGGACGCAGATGTAAGGGATGCCCTGTGGACTCTGATGTAAGGGGGGCTTTGGGAACCCTAATTTAAGAGGGAATGCTGGGAACTCTGATGTAAGTGGGAGGTTTGGTGAGCAGAAACCTCCTTACATCAGAGTTCTCCTTTACACCAGAGTCCACAGCGTTCCTCCTTAAAAAAAAAAGAATTGCCGTGCACAGCTAAAGTGCAGATCAAACTCAGTTTTTTACTCCCATATGCAAAAGGCCAAAGGGTGGATGGGCCCAGAGGAAAGAAAAAGAAGTAGGCATTTGGAGAGGATTCAAAAGCTGAATGGGTGGAGTTGAATGGGGGTACAGAGAAAGACATAGTAGAAAGCTAGGCCTGGCTGTTCACCTCCTTTCTTGCAACCTGGAGCTTCGCAGAAGGAAAAATGACCATAGAAACCTACATCTGCTTCACAAAGACATACTCCAGCACTGAAATATATCTAGCACTTCCACATAAAGATTATTGTAGGTACAAATTGTACATTAATACACAGATGTGTATGGTATTACAGTCA
Organism: Aquarana catesbeiana; assembly: GCF_042186555.1. Taxonomy (NCBI): domain Eukaryota; kingdom Metazoa; phylum Chordata; class Amphibia; order Anura; family Ranidae; genus Aquarana; species Aquarana catesbeiana. Next base: position 835,182,540 of record NC_133324.1, on the reverse strand, counting down.
AAGATGCAAGCAGCATCCTCATTGTGTCCTGTATCCTAAAAACTGTCACCTAGGCTAGGATTACTGTTGCTTGTTAAAGTGGAGTTCCACCCACTTTTACAACTCTTCAGCATCCCTCACTAAACTGTGCAATGTAAACGAATTGGATATTTAAAAAAAAAATTTCTCAGCACCTACTGTATATCTGCTGTATTCATTTTTCACTTCCTCCTCCCTGGCCGTGGCCCATCGCATCATTTCCTGTTTGCAATGCCTTCTGGGAAGGGGCGGCAACTTCCTCTGACACTGCCGTTGCTATGGAAACCTGACCTGAAACCTATTATACTGCTTGCGCTGCACTGAGCATGTGCGAGATCTGCAAGGATGAGATCCAGGAAGAAATACAGTCTGGCTTCAGATGCCCACACTTAAGACGGCCACGGCCTGCTGTAAGTTTATAAAATAACAAACTACTGCTATAAACTAACAAAACAGACCTTAGTTTACAGACTAACTTTACTAGAATACATTAAGTTTGTGTATTATAGGGGTATTTTTATTTAAAAACTATAATTTCGGCCGGAACACCACTTTAGGCAGAATTTGGGGAGACAGAAAAGAGCGCCCTTCTTCCTTCCTTGTATAGTATAAAATTAAAGCAGTATTAAACACAAAAAAGAAAACATTCATTATATTGCACCCTACCAATTCTTACATGTGGTAGCTGCATTAGCTTTATTTTTTAGGCTTTCTTTCTTCTACTGAAGCATAATGTATCAGTTACAGAGATGAAACAAACCATTAACAATTTTTACAATAATTAGCTTTTATTTATTTATGTAAAACTTTTATACCAAAAGGAAAAAAGGCATTTGCTGTAACTGCTTATAAAGTTCTAGCTGGAGTTAGGCTTCAATTTGTTAGTTTATTTAAATCTGCTAGCAGATCACACACTCTCCTAATCACAAGACTGACAATGCTGCTGTCCATGGGTGCCCCCTGTGCTCATTCATCCAGAGTGGGGGTACTCCTAATACAGGAAGTGTGTTAGTGGCCAGATCACCAGGTAAAAACAAAGGGAAAAAACCTAAGAAAAGAAAACGGATGCACCACACCTAAGGATTGATAAGATACAATATAATACATTTTTGGTTTTGTGTTTAATAGCGCTTTAATATGAATAAGAGAAAAAAAACTTTTTGGCAAGTGGTCATGGATAGTGTGATAGATCCTGATCCATTTGTTGTGGCCAATTCTTCAGAGATCCTTTCAAATACCGTATTTATCGGCGTATAACACGCACTTTTTTCCCCTTAAAATCAGGGGAAAGTCGCAGGTGCGTGTTATACGCCGATCCCCTGCGATCCCGAGCTGTCAAAATATCAAAATCGTCGACCGCGATTTGAAAATGGCGCCGCCGGCGCCGAAATACACAGAGCCGGTCCTCGGCTCTTTCCGGCGGCTCTCGTTTACTTTCAGTTTCACTCGTAGTCCCGAGCGGAGCTATCCGAACCTACTCGGATAGCTCCGCTCGGGACTACGAGTGGAGCCGAAAGTGAACAAGACCCGCCGGAAAGAGCCGAGGACCGGCTCTGTGTATTTCGGCGCCGGCGGCGCCATTTTCAAATCGCGGTCGGCGATTTTGAAGCCCAGCAAGCAGGGACAGGGGATCGAAGGCTGCACTGGGGCAAGGCTGCACTGGGGAAGGCTGCACTGGGGCAAGGCTGCACTGGGGAAGGCTGCACTGACAAGGCTGCACTGGGGAAGGCTGCACTGGGGAAGGCTGCACTGAGAAGGCTGCACTGACATGGCTGCACTGACATGGCTGCACTGACATGGCTGCACTGAGAAGGCTGCACTGAGAAGGCTGCACTGGGGAAGGCTGCACTGGGGAAGGCTGCACTGACAAGGCTGCACTGACAAGGCTGCACTGACAAGGCTGCACTGACATGGCTGCACTGGGGAAGGCTGCACTGGGGAAGGCTGCAATGATGGGCATTTAAATGTAAGTTTTTTTCCCTTCAACTTCCCTCCTAAAAGTTTTTTTTTCCTTAAAATTCCCTCCTAAATTGGGGTGCGTGTTATACGCCGGTGCGTGTTATACGCCGATAAATACGGTACATTTTATTGTATGGATGGTAAAAGACTATAATTCTTTTCTGCAGAAATATTGGAAATACACCCCCCCCCCCCCTCCAACTAATGCAGCATACAGTCTCAAAGAGCAGCGAATACTTATGCAACATATATTTATGGTACAATATGCTTAAAAATTATAAATTTGTAGGACTGTCCCTGGAGATCAAAGAAAGCTGCCAAATTATTACCAGTGACACACTTAAAGTCACTGCGAACACCCATGCGATCTGATTCTGGTGCGGACAAAAAGGGTCCTGCACCAGTTTGGTGTAAATGCGGTGCAATTTGAGCCATACAAATCCATGGCTCAAATCTCACCCTAGAGACACCGCATGTAATTCACACAGGAATGTGCTGCGATTTTTGTGCAAATTACATGTAGTGTCCCGCACCGCATACGTGTGAACCTGGGCTTATTCAATCAGAGGAAGCTTTGATTTAAAGCTGGAGTTCAGCTTTAAATCTGCTAATACATTTAACACTAAGACTACTCATACACCTTAACACCCTCCCTCCCCCCAGACTGACAGTTCTGCTGTGCCTCCTGTTCTCATTCATCCAGAGTTCAGGCATTCCAATACAAAAAGTGTGCTACTTGCAAGATCACCAGGTGAAAACTGAGGGTAAAAAGCAAAAAAAAAAAATGAGAAAACTAATGCAGGCACCACATCTAATGACTGGTAAACTGTAATATAATACATTTTTGGTTTTGGGTTTAATAATGTTTTAAAGCATTAAAAATGAAAAAAAAGCTATAAAGTTTAGCAAACTGTTATGAAATGTGATAATAAAAAGTTATATTAGGTGTATCATAGCTCCCAACTGTCCCTGATTTCGAGGGACTGTCGATGATTTGGAACAAAGTCCCTCCCTTTTTCCTCCTCATTTGTCCCTCATTTTGGTCTGATCTTTCTATCTTTCTAATGTTAAATAAAATGCACTATTTATCTTTCAAAAGTGTTAAAGTGCTAAAACTTTCATCCAGTTTCTAAATTTCTGCATTATGGGGAGTGTTATTCCTGCGCTACCAATCAGTGCTACTAGTATGGTTTGAAATAGGGAGAAGCAGCTTGCACCGAATGGGGTTCAGCCTTAAACCCTGATAAGTGGCAATGACAAAAGATGGGGGTTGGTGCCGCGCTAATCCTGAGGTCAAATCAAGTCGCTGAGTATGCTGGATGTGTATTCCAGCCTGTACTGCAGTAAGGGGTGTTGATACAATCCTAAACAGTAAGTGTAGTGCTAAATAAATAAGCAGATGAAAAGTGCCAAAATAAGTGCTCCAAATGAAAGAAAACTATATAGTAAAAATATATAAAACCCTGGAGCCCACCCCAAGGGATTATGTGTTACAATGCGTAGTATACAATGATAGATCAATAAAGTGAAAGTATAAAATCCGGTGGTCGAGCAATAACACAATAAATATTCTTCAAAAAACACACGGTATTTGCCTCTAACACATTTAAAACAATATAAAGTGCTGTGCATATATATCCAAAAATTGATGCAGTATATTAAACCGTGATTAGTAACTGAAATATGTGACTGGTAACATCAATGCCAAAACAAACAGGATAATACAAATTTTTTTCTCATACAGTGTTATAATGAATAGCCATAGTGATCTTAAGCAAAAGTGCATCATGCAGTAAAGTGTCCGGCAACCAGCAGGGGGTGCTCAAAATTCAGGTAATACAGTTCAGATGAAAGTGCCTCAGTGCAGCAAAAACCAACTTCAATGTTTCCTTGGTGGTGTCACATTAACATTGCATGCAGATGAAATAAATTGACATAACTTCAGAGGAATGGTGACTGTGCAGTATTAAAGCTAGATTGTATCCATGCAGGAATCCTCAAACAGTGGGTAGTGGCCTCTTACCTCACTATACTGAGGTTACAGCATAGAACAGCAGACGCTATTGGTGTCTCCTATGCAGGGGGGTCTTAGGTGCTGTGCTGTCAATTAGTCAGACCTCAAGCCCATAGGGAACATCATGTTGGAATGAAGAGATAAAATCCCATATAGTGTAGTATTTAGTAGTAAAAGTTAGACTTTATTTAGTATTACAACGTCATACAGGGTACTCACACAGTGAACAGTACAATGTATCCGGATGAGCGGCGAACTCGTACACTGCTACCAGTGGGCGGTGCCTGTCCCTACGCGTGGCGTCACGGGTCACGTGGCTTCATCAGGGGATCCCCTGATGAAGCCACGTGACCCGTGACGCCACGCGTAGGGAAGGCACCGCCCACTGGTAGCAGTGTACGAGTCCGCCGGTCGTCCGGATACATGGTACCGTCCACTGTTTACTGTGTGAGTACCCTGTATGACGTTGTAATACTAAATAAAGTCTAACTTTTACTACTAAATACTACACTATATGGGATTTTATCTCTTCATTCCAACATGATGTTCCCTATGGGCTTGAGGTCTGACTAATTGACAGCACAGCACTTAGGACCCCCCTGCATAGGAGACACCAATAGCGTCTGCTGTTCTATGCTGTAACCTCAGTATAGTGAGGTAAGAGGCCACTACCCACTGTTTGAGGATTCCTGCATGGATACAATCTAGCTTTAATACTGCACAGTCACCATTCCTCTGAAGTTATGTCAATTTATTTCATCTGCATGCAATGTTAATGTGACACCACCAAGGAAACATTGAAGTTGGTTTTTGCTGCACTGAGGCACTTTCATCTGAACTGTATTACCTGAATTTTGAGCACCCCCTGCTGGTTGCCGGACACTTTACTGCATGATGCACTTTTGCTTAAGATCACTATGGCTATTCATTATAACACTGTATGAGAAAAAAATTTTATTATCCTGTTTGTTTTGGCATTGATGTTCCCAGTCACATATTTCAGTTACTAATCACGGTTTAATATACTGCATCAATTTTTGTAAATATATGCACAGCACTTTATATTGTTTTAAATGTGTTAGAGGCAAATACCGTGTGTTTTTTGAAGAATATTTATTGTGTTATTGCTCGACCACCGGATTTTATACTTTCACTTTATTGATCTATCATTGTATACTACGCATTGTAACACATAATCCCTTGGGGTGGGCTCCAGGGTTTTATATATTTTTACTATATAGTTTTCTTTCATTTGGAGCACTTATTTTGGCACTTTTCATCTGCTTATTTATTTAGCACTACACTTACTGTTTAGGATTGTATCAACACCCCTTACTGCAGTACAGGCTGGAATACACATCCAGCATACTCAGCGACTTGATTTGACCTCAGGATTAGCGCGGCACCAACCCCCATCTTTTGTAAATTTCTGCATTGCTAAATTTTGAAAGCCAGTATAAAGGAATCGTAGTGGTAAAAAAAAAAAAAAAAGCATTTGTGGGTTTAACTAATCATTTTGTTTGTATAATTCACCTTTAAGAAGGCGTGGTGGGGTGTGCGTCCCATGCTCACATATTTTTGCTAATAGTTGTCACTCTAACACAAAAAATTGGGAGGTATGGGTGTATATGTACATCTGCCAAAATGAAATGCAGCCACTTTTAGTATGTAAAGATTTGCACAGAAAGGCATTAGGCATTTGGCACTTTTGGTGTTTAAATGACCTAAGTTTAATGTTGACATTAAAGGACCAATATGCATGTATCTGAGTAGTGTTCCAGGGATAACATACAGCATTTATGAGTGCATTACCAAGCTACTTGGGAATGAAGCTGAAGGGCCATTATGGGAACAATGCAATGGGAAAATATTTAATGTAGCGCTGCCCTCTTGTGATCATTTTACAGATCAGCAACCTAGTTATATAGTTTTTATGTAAAAACTCCATTCACTGCATTCACTGGAGAAACAGTCCTGGATTTGTAAGTAGATTTCATATTTACATGCACAACTGAACTACCTGTATTTTTTTCACCATATATTTTACATTTTAAATGTCAGCATTCCATTGTGTTGGTGTTTGCACGTGTGCCATTGTGCTGGATTGCAGCTGCCAATGTTCCATTTTTGTGGTGTATTTTGGCACACACGTTCCTAAATTAATTGTTGGCATATATAAAGTATGTACCTGACCCACAGTAGCCACCCCTTGCCAGATGGGCAGTGTCTGCTGGAGTTTTTACATGAGCACTGCCTGTGCTTCTGTATCTGCCAATCATATGTACATTAATTGTCTCTCTGACTCTGAACTAAACAGGCCCAGAAATAATTTGCAAATTCTGAGAACTTGCCGCAAGATCATAATTACACCTATTCTGCAAACACTATTGAACATACAATATATGACAGTACAACATTGCAAAGATATCACCTTGGTGCTCCAAGTGGTAAATTATAAGCATGGCATTGCTATAGTGCAGGAATATGCAATTAGCGGACCTCCAGCTGTTGCAGAACTACAAGTCCCATGAGGCATAGCAAGACTCTGACAGCCACAAGCATGACACCCAGAGGCAGAGGCATGATGGGAATTGTAGTTATGCAACAGCTGGAGGTCCGCTAATTGCATATCCCTGCTATAGTGCCTCTAGTGGCATTGGGGTTGATTTACTAAAGGCAAATCCACTTTGCACTACAAGTGCACTTGGAAGTGCAGTCACTGTAGAGCTGAGGGGGACATGGAAAACAAAAAAACAGCATTTTTCTTGCACATGATTGGATGATAGAAATCAGCAGAGCTTCCCCTTGTTTCAAACCATCCCCTCAGATCTAGAGCTACTGCACCTGCAGTGCACAGTATATTTGCCTTTAGTAAATCAACCCCAATGTATCATTATTCTGGCTCCCCTTGTATAATTGTTCTGGAGACCCCTGTGCCAGAGTATCATTGTTCTGGAGTCCCTTGTACCAGTGAATCATTGTTCTGGTGTCCCTTGTACCAGTTTATCATTGCTCTGGATCATCTTGTACCAGTGAATCATTGTTCTGAAGCCCCTTGTACCAGTGTATTATTGTCCTGCAACCTCCTGTGCCAGAGTATTATTATTTGGTTGCCCCTAGTGCCAGTGTATCATTACTGTGGAGCCCCTTGTGCCAGAGTTTAGCTGTTCTGGAGCCCCTTGTGCCAGTGTATAATTGCTTTAGATTCCCTTGTACCAGTGTGTCATTGTTCTGGAGTCCCCTGTGTCAGAGTATCATTGTTCTGGAGCCTCCTGTGCCAGTGTATTATTGTTCTGGAGCCCCTTGTACCAGTGTGTCATAGTTCTGGAGCCCCTTATACCAGTGTGTCATAGTTATGGAGACCCATATACCAGTGTATCATTGTTCTAGAGACCCCTGTCCCAGAGTATCATTGTTCTGGAGCCTCTTGTACTAGAGTTTTTTTGTTCTGGAGCCCCTTGTACCAGTGTATCATTGCTCTGGATCCCCTTTTGCCAGTGTATAATTGTTCTGGAGCCCCCTGTGCCAGAGTATTATTGTTCTGGAGCCTCCTGTGCCAGAGTATTATTATTCTACTGCCCCTAGTCCCAGTGTATAATTGTTCTGGAGCCTCCTGTACCAGTGTATCATTGTTCTGGAGCCCCTTGTACCAGTGTGTCATAGTTCTGGGGCCCCTTATACCAGTTTATCATTGTTCTGGAGACCCCTGTCTCATTGCTCTGGATCCCCTTTTGCCAGTGTATAATTGTTCTGGAGCCCCTTGTACCAGTGTATAATTGTTCTGGAGCTCCTTATGCCAGTGTATCATTGTTCTGGTGTCCTTTGTACCAGTATTGTCAAAAATCTGGTGCCCTTTGTATGTCATTGTTCTGGCAAATCCTGTGCCTTCATTAATTGAAAGTAACTAGTGTAACTTGGGCATATTTCATGAATTCAGCAGCTCTCAATTTTCAAACACTCTTTAAACAACCTTAGTCACTCTATAAAGGGGAACTAAAGCTTCCCATCCTTCTGCAGCTGATTCATCTTACGGGTAAGAGCTGACATAAGCACACTGGCAACTATGACAGTTATCACCAGAGGCATGTTTTCAATGTAACATACACTATGCATGTCCTAGTAGGCAGAATGGGAAAGAAAACAGCACTGGTATGTTTGATTAAGGATTTAATAACATTGAGTGAACATTTCTAACTTAAGCTTTCTTTTAGAAAACCATTAAATTGGTGGGTTTAATTCCACTTTAACTCATAGTATTGCAGTATCACTAGAGGGTAATAATAATTACAGAAATAAATAAGTTCTTTATTCTGCCCTGGCTACACTACAATGAAACACATCAGTTTATTTAACTGATTATTTAAGCCTGGAACATGGCGGGGACTGCATTATTTATCTGCAGTTTTCTTCGTGGCTGTGAGTGGATTTTAATACTGTGTATGGCACGCTGCCAATTCTTGCTGCAAGCAACCGATATTTAAGCACTGCAGTCCCCGTCACTGCCATAGACGCTCGCCCTGGTCAGGATGTCATGTCCCTCACTCTGGATACAGATCATTATACTACAGCATTTAATATTGTTTACCCGTCATTAATCGAAAACAAAAAACTAACCATCTTTAAGTTTACAGCTTCGGTAACTGGCATGAAGATGGGTTTCATATGATCCCTATAATGCTAAGGTTATTTTATAGACTAGCAATTTTAATAAACTGGAAAATTACAAGACATCCTTGCACAAAGTCAACACCACTGTGGGGATCTGCAATTATAGAAAGAGTGACACAGTTTGTTCCAGATGTTTCCCCAAGCTTGTAATGTCTAAGCATTGTACAACTAGACTAGAAGGTCTTCACACATCATTACATTATTTATTTTAGAAACCAGCCGAGACATAATGCTGTGGATAAAACACAGAGTGAAAGCTAAAGCTAAACTCAAGGCAGAGATAAATGACCATCATTTAACCACTTCAGCCCTGGAAGGTTTACCCCCCTTCATGGCCAGGCCATTTTTTTCGAAGCGGCACTGCGTTATTTTAACTGACAATTGTGCAGTCGTGTGTCGCTGTACCCAAATAAAATGTATGTCCTTTTTTTTACCCCAAAAATAGAGCTTTCTTTTGGTGGTATTTGTTTTTTATTTTTTGTGCTATGAACAAAAAAAGACTGACAATTTTGGAAAAAAAAAACAATATTTCTTACTTTCTGCTATAAAACATATCCAGTAAAAAAAAATGTAAAACATCTAATTTCTTCATCAGGGGCAGAATAATATGTATTCTGCCCCATATTTTTGGTAAAAAAAAAAATCACAATAAGCGTATATTGATTGGTTTGCGCAAAAGTTATAGCGTCTACAAATTAGGGGATAGATTTATGGCATTTTACTAGTAATGGCGGTGATCTGCGATTTTTAGTACTGCGACATTGCGGCGGACAGATCGGACACCTAAATTACATTTTTGACACTTTTTTGGGAACCAGTGACATTATTGTAGTGATCAGTGCTAAAAATATGCACTGACACTGTACTAATGGCACTGGCAGGGAAGGGGTTAACATCAGGGGCGATCAAGGGGGTTATAGCGTCTACAATATATAGGATATATTTATGGAATTTTATAAAAAAAAAAATTACTAGTAATGGTTGGTATCAGCGACTTATAGCGGGACTGCGACATTGCATCAAACAAATTGGACACTAAGTGACACTTTTTGGGGACCAGTGACACTAAAACAGTGATCAGTGCTAAAAAAATGTACTAATGACACTGTCAGGGAAAAGGGTTAACATCAGGGGCGATCAAAGGCTTAAATGTGTTCCTAGGGAGTGCTTTCTAACTGTGTGTGGGATGCTTCAACTGTGCAAAGGCAGAGATCCGTGTTTCTGAGACAGAAACACAAGACAACGATTTGCCTTGTTTACATAGGCAGATCGCCATTCTGCCTCATGGCGTCACGAGCGATCGCCGGATGCCGGCGGACATCGAGTCTGCCGGACCCACTGATTGGCTCCTGCTGTGTCCAATCACAGCGGGAGCGGGTCATCGGCAGCGCGTGCCCCAGACCCAGAAAAGCAGAATCATGTAAAGGTACGTGATTCTGCCTGTAGGAGCCGCCTCCCTACAGTACATGTATGTGGGGCAGTCGGCAAGTGGTTAATCTAGGTACACCCTTAATGAATATATTTTTATATGCAGTATACTAAAATGTATTGGTATATACAGTTAGTATAAGTTTGTAAATAAACTTTTGCATTAAAGTAGAAGTTCACCCTAACACTAAAATCTCTAAATCTACAGGCATTTAGGATCTAAGACTAACCTATCTAGCCCTGTAAAGAAGAAATCAGTATACATACCTTTTTTGAAGCCACTCCAGTCCCACACTGAGCTGACAGTCACGGCTTCTCTGTATAGGCGGGTGCAGAAGAGGCAGCCGACAACAGAAGCCCTATAGTATTTCTATGGGTGATGTCACCTCCCAGGCATTTCCCATTGTTGGCTGTCTCCTCTGCAGAGCTTCCACCACTGGAGACCGAAGCGGCTTCTTCTTTACAGGGCTAGATAGGTTAGTCTTAGATTGTGGATGCCCGTAGATTTGGAGATTTCAGTGTTAGGTTAGACTTCCACATTAATCTCCTTTAATCCAATACATACCATAATTCTGACTGAAAGGGAGAGCAGTATGTGTACGAGGGTTTACAACATCGCACAGAGCTGTCAAACTTTGGGAGTTCAGTGACAGGTAGAAAGAGCAGAGTGCTGACTACTTCATCAGTGTACTGCTGTGTCTTATTTGTTGAATCAGTAGACTGAGGGGTGGTCAGCATTTAAGTTGCATTGCTTTACTTTAAGCCCTGGTTCCCACTTATGCAAATTCTATGCAGATCAGATGTGATCCAAAAAGCATAGGTTCGCATATCATTAAAAAGCAATATTTCCAATGAAGGCTGTTCACATACATGAGGTGCGAATTTGATGCGGTTCAAAAAAGGGTCCTGTGCAAGTTTAGTGTGGGGTGGTGCGCATTTCAGCTCCATAGACTTCTATAGGACCGAATTGAAACCTCAGTCCAGTGTTCACATCACCGTGATTTTTTTTTTTGCCTAGTTTTTATAGAAAATAAAATCGCAGATGTGACCACTCCCCCCTCACAAATTTGCACAAAATTTGCATTGAAATCGCACATGGCAAGCAGAAATCACAATGGAAATTCACACTGTGTATCGCTTTAAATTCGCAGCACATAAGTTTGAACCAGGGCTAAAGTAAAAAATGTAAATGATTCATCTCGCTATTGCTGTCTGGTAGGGGCAACTTGATCACAATATGGGCTGAACAGAATTAGAAATCTTTTGAGACACAAGCAAGTTCTTATTTGCAATTAAATTATAGTGGTTGTAAAGTCTAAACATTTTTTACCTTAATGCATTCCTTTCATTAAGGTAAAAAATGTTTAGGCACTGATTTTACCCCTCGCCCCCCTAATACTTACCTGAGCCCTCATTTGATCCAGTGCTGTGCATGTCTACAGCTCTTCTCTCCCCTCACTTCCGGGTCTCGCTGGCTTTGCTGGGGCACCGGGAGCCATTGGCTCCCAGTGCTGTCGATCAAAGCCAGTAATGAGAGAGTGGGGGGCAAGGCTGAGTCCCGCTGTCTGTGTCAATGGAGGCAGCAGCAGGGCTCAGGAGCCAGCACGCACGAGTGCCCCACTGGGAAGCAGCTTTCCTTGGGGGCACTGGACAGAGAGGACAAGCCAGCAGCGCCTGCTGGACCAGAGAATAGGAGGTTTAAGGCCACTCTGTGCAATGGAAGTAAAGACATGTTTTGCTATTTAAAAAAAAAAACATCCTTTACGACCAAAAGCACTTGGGGGGTGATGCAGCCATCTTGGGCACACTCAGGTCAGCCATTTACTCTGCCACAATGTCTTTAAATTGTGGTAGAAAACCAGAATACAGGGGGGGGGGGGAACCACACAAGCAGAGGGAGATCATGCAAATCCCAGGCATATAGCGTTCTAGTCAGGATTCAAACAAGAGACCCTACTACTGCAAGGTAGAAGCGCTAACCACTAAACCACCTCTTTAAAGCAGATCTAAACTCCTCAATACCTATTTCTCCTTCAACAGTCTGAAGTCCCTCCCCAGTGCCAGCATCTTCTATCTGGTTTCCTCTGGGTGCTGGGCTGCGGCCATCTACATTAGCTGGTGCAGGATGGTGTCACTCTGTGCCAGAATGTAAACTGAGCTGTGCTTGTGTACATTCCAAAGACTGTGAGCATGCAGGTAGGTTTCTTTCACTGCAGAAGAGACAGTGCATGTCCCTTCTCCAATAAATAGTCTGTCTGCTCACAGTTTTTCAAAGTGGGACTATTGTTAAAGCAGGGTGTACATGCATCTTTTTTTTTTTTTTTCGTTCAACCAGTGGGTTGAATGAAAAAAAAACTGTCAGATCCTCTCATCCACACAAGTGGATGCAGGAATCTCACCTTGCATATTCTGACAGCAGGGGCTCCCCTCATCAGAATACACAGATCAGTGCTGCACAGCACCGATCAAACGATAGTTTCTAGCAGGACCATTCAACAGAAGCCGGTCATTATATGGGCTTCTGTTGAACGGACAGGGATTGAAATTTAACAAGATGTAGACAAATTTCAGTATGAGTATACCCGGCTTAGAGATCAGACTCTGACCCTCCTGCCTCAGTCGTTTCTCAATAATGGATGGATATAAACTTGTTAACTCAAACTGGGAGACCTAGGTTTGTGAGTTTATATATGAGTGCTGAAGTAATGCAAGTGTGAGCAAGTGTATTTACTAAGGGTGTCACTAACCCTGCACTAACTGCAACAGGAGCAAAAACTGGGAAATCCAACTTGTGCAAGAGATACCAGCATTTTCAGATCATTATTGGTGAACATACCTTTAATCCTATGCAACACGTCGCTACAAAATAGAGGTTCTTAATATGCAGATCATTTGTTTTTATGACCAGTGCCTCCTGTTAAATTACTGATAAGGTATAGATAAATGTTTCTTTGCATTGCAAAAATAGAGCTATTAAATATCAGGTTAATCTACCATTCCCTCCTAAAATAAGCAGCATCAGTAGTGTCTACCAGGGCCACTCATCTTAAATCCCCAAAGTCCATTTATGAAAACAGGACTATTTTCTTGACCTGACCTATAGTGTTTATCCACTTGCTTACAGGGCACTTAAACCCCCCTAATGCCCAGACCAATTTTCAGATTCCAGCACTGACGCACTTTGAATGACAATTGCGTAGTCATGCTACACTGTACCCAAATGAATTTTTTAAAATTTTTTTCCCACAAATAGAGATTTCTTTTGGTGGTATTTAATCACAGCTGGGATTTTTATTTTTTGCTAAACAAACAAAAAAAGATAGAACGTTTTGAAAAAAAAGTTTTATAGTTTGTTATAAAATTTTGCAAACAGGTAATTTTTCTCCTTCATTGATATTCGCTGATGAGGCGGCACTGATAGGCTGCACTGGTGGGCACTGATAGGCTACACTGATAGGCACAGTTAAGACAGCACTGATGGAGACAGATGAGGCGGTACTGATGGGCACAGATAAGGCAGCACTGATGGCCCCTGATGGGTGGCACTGATGGGCACTGATAGTTACCACTGATGGATGGCACTGATGGGCACTGATAGGTGGAACTGATAGGTGGCACTGATGGGCGGCACTGATGGGCACTGGTAGGCACTGATAGGTGGCACTGAGGTGCAACACTGTTGATGAGGCACTGATTGTGGGCACTGACAGGTGGCACTGTGGGTACTCATGGGTGGCACTGAGGGCACTGATGGGTGGCGCTGGTAGGCACTGGTAGGTGACACTGATGGGCACTGATAGGTGGCACTGATGTGCATCACTGTTGATGAGGCACTGATTGTGGGCACTGATAGGTGGCACTGTGGGCACTGATAGGTGGCACTGTGGGCACAGATGGGTGGCACAGGTGGGCACTGAGGAGCTGGCAGCAGCTCTCCGTGATCAGGGCTGATGTCCCTCTTACGGCTGCCGGTGATCGGCTTTTTTTTTCTCCTCACGCTATCAGCGTGAGGAGAAAAAAAAGCTGATTACCGGCTCTGTTTACATCACGTGATCGGCTGTCATTGGCTGACAGCTGATCACGTGGTAAGGGGTCGGGATCGACCCCTTACTCCGATCTGTGATCCAGCGGGTCTCATAGACTCGCTGATCACAGAGCACGCCGCGCTCCCCTGCAGGAGGCGCACAGGCCGCTTGGGCACGGGAGGACGTCAATAGACACCCTCCTGGCAAAGCAGGTCCGCGCTGTAGCCGTCATTCGGCTATAGCGCGGATCTTATGGAAGTTATTGCAGATGAGAATGACTGACAATGGCTAATATGTGCTTGCTCATCTGGAAGCTCTCCGATACCTCTGAGTACGGACAACCAACCTAATTTGCGTATGAGAATAGTACCATTGGCTGACAAAGATTCATTGATATGTGCAGCAGATGCAATTTATGTACACATTTATGTCTTCTGTCAGTGTGTAAGGTTGTATAGTCACTCCTATTCCAAGCACAATAAAATTGTGTTGGCTGGCTGGGTATGAAAAACAACAGGCAACAGGCACTGCCTCTGGAATCAAATAGACTTCTTGACAATTAAAATATATGTTAACCCAACATTTCATATTCCTGATATGTGCCCGCTGTACCATGTACTTGTGTTATTGTTACTTCCAGTCCCCCAGCTTTCCTATTTCAAACTGACTTTGCTAGGCTTGAGAGAACATCCATCCCAGTGTGGTCAGTTTTCTGGTTGTGCTGGGAGAACAGCCTGCCTGTCCTCCAATGATAAAACCAGTTCTGACATGCCCCCTGCACAGTCATTCACTGGGAATATTAGCGTACTGCAGTTTCCCCACTCCCACCTCTCCAAGCCCCTTAGGCAACTGAGAATAGAGAGTATGTGATCACTTATAAAAAAAAAGGTATTTATAACAAATTATATATATCTATATACAAATGTTTTGCTTTTCATTTCTATTTTAAATGGAATGGGTTGTCATAAGCTAAGTATATAACCAAGTTCAAGAAAACAAATAATATATTGCAGCTTACAAATCCCAGATATAGTGGCTGCATTAGTTTTCTTTTTTCAGATTAGAACAATTTTTCAGCTACAGGAGATGGCTGTCGATCTGTCCAGAAATGCAGTGTTCATCCAGATCTTAAAATTCTCATCCAAAAGGAGGTTTTGAACCAGATCAGACATAAATCTATTTGACTGTAGTTTCCAAGAGTTCAATTTAATTCCTTATTCAATTCTTCTAAGCCCTGATGAAGGGGGCAACTTTGTTGCCCCTGAAGCACACAGGTTACAGTTGTGCTCATAAGTTTACATACCCTGGCAGAATTTATGATTTCTTGGCCATTTTTCAGAGAATATGAATGATAACACAAAAACTTTTCTTTCACTCATGGTTAGTGTTTGGCTGAAGCCATTTATTATAAATCAACTGTGTTTACACTTTAATGCAGATAAGGGCAGTGAGGGATCAGAAAAAGGCACCACATCCCATTGCGTAAATGGAGACAACTGGTAAAGGGGCGGGACTTTTAAGGTGCCAAAATAGCATGCATCACAATATGTAAAAATATAAATTTATTCGGATATCAGTTTCTTTAAAGTAACAATCACTGTTAAAAAAAAACGTATATCTCATACATCAATGCAGCCACTTCTTACGCTACATGTTTTGCTCACAAGAGCTTCCTCAGGAGATTTTGAAAGTACTGCATGAGGTTAATACAGATGCTTTAAATCACAAAGTTATTTGAATTAACTGAAAAGTTCCGGTTCCTTCTAGAGCCTAGGTCATAGGGGGAAAGAATACAACCACAGGGAGAGGACAATATTCTGATTTCAAATGAATTTTCAAAAAATAGAACAAATGAGTTCCTTGGTCCAAAGAAAAGAGACTGTTATTTGCTGCTGGAATAATTAATGAAGGAAACAACGTATGATGTTTGCTGGGACTTGCAAAACGCCCAAACATGAGCTTGCAGCACTCCTGCTGTAAGATTTGTTTTCCTAAGAGCCCTTGCACACTGGGGCGGTTTGCAGGCGCTATTGCGCTAATAATAGTGCCTGCAAACCGCCCCCAAAGTGCCGCTACTTTCATTCCAGTGTGCAAGCCCCGAGGGCTTGCACACTGGAGCGATGCGCTGGCAGGACGGTAAAAAAAGTCCTGCTAGCAGCATCTTCGGAGCGGTGAAGGAGCGGTGTGTATACCGCTCCTTTACCGCTCCTGCCCATTGAAATCAATGGGACGGCGCGGCTATACCGCCGGCAAAGCGCCTCTGCAGAGGCGCTTTGCGGTGATATTTAACCCTTTCTCGGCCGCTAGCGGGGGGTAAAACCGCCCCGCTAGTGGCCGCATACCGACGGTAAGACGCCGACGCCGCCCCCCGCCCCAGTGTGCAAGGGCTCTAAAAGATCAGCCAGTGCAGTCATAAACTGGAAATCCAGAATTGCTTGCTTGTGAAGGTCAGGGGGAAGAAAGCGAGAGGAGAGATGCAAACTCTCCCTCTCATAAAGCCTCGCAAACTCTCCCTCTCTTTTTAAATCATAATGGCAACGGAAACTACCCAAATGACCCTGATCAAAGGTTTACATAACCCAGTTCTTAATAACGTGTATTGTCTCTTTTAACATCAATGACAGCTTGAAGTCTTTTGTGGTATATGTGTATGGGGCTCTTTATCTTCTCAGATGGTAAAGCTGTCCTTTCCTCTTGGCAAAAAGCCTCCAGTTCCTGTAAATTCTTGGGCTGTCTTGCATGAACTGCACATTTGAGATCTCCCCAGAGTGGATCAATGATATTGAGGTCAGGAGACTGAGATGGTCACTCCAGAACCCTCACATTAGTCTGCTGTAACCAGTGACAGGTCGACTTGACTTTGTGTTTTGGATCATTGTCATGATGGAATGTCCAAGTACGTCCCATGCGCAGCTTCCTGGCTGATGAATGCAAATGTTCCTCCAGTATTTTTTGATAACATACTGCATTCATCTTGCCAACAATTTTGACCAAATTTCCTGTGCCTTTGTAGCTCACACATCCCCAAAACATCAGCGATCCACCTCAGTACCTTTCATCATAGGCCTTGTTGACTCCTCTCCAAATGTAGCATTTATGGTTGTGGCCAAAAAGCTTAATTTTGATCTCATCACTTCAAATTACTTTGTGCCAGAAGGTTTGAGGCTTGACTCTGTGCTGTTTGGCGTATCGTAAGCGGGATACTGCTACTATTACTACGCATTTGCGTAGTAATGGCTTTCTTCTGGCGACTCGACCATGCAGCCCATCTTTCTTCAAGTGCCTCCTTATTGTGCATCTTGAAACAGCCACACCACATGTTTTCAAAGAGTCCTGTATTTCACCTGAAGTTATTTGTGGGTTCTTTTTTTGCATCCTGAACAATTTTCCTTGCAGTTTTGGCTGAAGTTTTAGTTGGTCTACCTGACCTTGGTTTGGTTTCAACAGAACCCCTCATTTTTTTTACAGTTCAATTACCTTTTCCCACAGATCCTTTGACAATTCTTTTGCTTTCCCCATGACTCAGAATCCAGAAACGCCAGTGCAGCACTGGATGGAAGATGCAAGGGTCTGTCAGGAGTCCAGAAACGCCGTGACCTTTTTACCCACACACTAATTACAAGCAAGATCACAGGTGAGGATGGTTACCTTTAATAGCCATTCACACTTCTTTGTTTCAACTTATGTGCATGTTATCAGCCCAAAATCACCAGGGTATGTAAACTTTTGATCAGGGTCATTTGGGTAGTTTCTGTAGCCATTATGATTTAAAAAGAGTAAACACAGTTGATTGATAATAAATGGCTTCAGCCAAACACTAACCATGAGTGAAAGAAATGTTTTTGTGTTATCATGCATATTCTCTGAAAAATGGCCAAGAAATCATAAATTCTGCCAGGGTATGTAAACTTATGAGCACAACTGTATTTTAATGTGACAATACTATGAAAAATTAAAGCCGCGTTAGACCTTTTCTCTTTGTGGTTTGGCCTCATTTTACACTTTGAGTTTAATAAGGGATAAGTCACTGCAAAGAGCCAATGCCTTGATTCAAAGCAATTTTAAAAAAGATCTTTGCTCCTTTCTAATTGTAGACTTATATGTTGTACATTGATTGGTGTTACTGGGGCTATTTTTTAACAGAATGTGGTTATTTTTATATCAATAATTAAAAATGATTTAACATTGTTAAAACTGATATTGAATCATCCTATGTACGGATTTCAATGCATGAAGCTCTTTGGCAGTAACGTTAATGTTTCTTATATCCTTACTTCACATTACATTGATTAGAATTAGTGTATGTAATGTAATAGAATGGAATGCAACTAAGGATGAGTCAGTTTAATTACATGCTACAGGGCGTTCGTAAATGACTAGAGATAATATGTTCCAAATTGGAAGTTTTTACCATTTTTATTTTCTTTGTCATTCTTTCATCTAATAAATACAACATTACATTTGTGGGGTTCCTGGCATGGCAGATAAGGAATGACAGTACATCTAATACCAAACAAAAATGTCATTAGTCTTCTAAAGGTAAAATTATTTTTAAAACTCATATTCTATTCATTTACTTATGTATAATTCGAGTTCTTATTCATATCTATCTATTCATACCTACATTTTAACCTGTTTCCACCCAATATACCACTACCATATATGTAGTGGTATATTGGGTGGGCCTTAATACCTAGCTGCCACACATATGCATTTACAGGGAATCACTATTTTTTGCTGACAATGTGGCTCACTGTGCTCTCCCAGCAGGGTAGCCGAGCGGTCATTGTTTATGATTGGGCTGATCATGTAATCACTGTGACAGCCAATCACAGAAGTCACATTATTGGGAAGCCTGCCTTCTCCTTCTGGCATTAAGGCTTTTTTAAAGGACTGCTGGTTGGAGACAGCAAGGGGTTAAGGGCCTGTGTCAACCAGCTTTTGTTTTCAACAAAACTGCTTCTTTCCCCATCCAAGTCAATAAGCATGTAAAAGTTCAAAAGGAGGTAGGGTTGTCACCTGTCCAGGACTTACCCAGAAAGTCTGGGTTTTGAATCTTGTGTCCAAGTTTCAGTCAGCCTGAAAGCCAGTCACATTATTCAGACTGGGCTGTGGCTCCCCAAGTAACCGAAATAGTCACACACAAATCTGTTGCGTCCGGGAGCTGCAGGTGGCTGTATGGGGGCAGGTTTGGCATCACTGAAGGGTGGGGCGATGATGTCAGCAAGAACATTTGGGCCACACCCTCTGTTCACCGCATTATGACTCTCCTTGGGGCACCCAAATATATGCCAGGTCTTTTATAATTATATAGTGTTTACTGCAAAAAAAAATAAAAAATTGCCCTGTGCCGTTTAAAGCGGAGTTCCGCCTGGGTAAAAAAAATTAAGTCAGCAGCTACAAATACAAATAATGCAGCTGCTGCCTTTTTTATATATGAACACTTATCTGTCCAGTGAGCCCGTAATGTCAGCACCCAAAGCTCC
The DNA here is from genome assembly GCF_042186555.1 of Aquarana catesbeiana. Taxonomy (NCBI): domain Eukaryota; kingdom Metazoa; phylum Chordata; class Amphibia; order Anura; family Ranidae; genus Aquarana; species Aquarana catesbeiana. Next base: position 835,162,942 of record NC_133324.1, on the reverse strand, counting down.
GGGTGCAGGCGTCGGCATCCTTACTAAGGGAAACAGGAAGTGAGGCCTCACTGCTGCACAGCCTGTCTCCTACTGCGCATGCGCAAGTCGTGCTGCACTTCCTGAATGGTCTCTGCTGTCTTTTGGGGCCTGTGTGTCTCCCAGAAGGCAGCGGGGGGGGGGGGGGAGCAGGAGGGGCCAGACATTGCATAGTATGCTGCACAAGATTGCAGCGATCTTTCCCCGGAAGTGGGAGCAGATATTTGGATTTGACAGGTATCCGCTCCCCCTCCCCCCTGAAAGGTGCCAAATGTGGCCCCCGAGGGGGGGAGAAATCCGATCTGCGGAAGTTCCACTTCTGGGTGGAACTCCGCTTTAAGTGTTCAGGTATGGCTTGCAGAAAAGGTGGCAACCATAAAAGGAGGCCAACTGCAGATCACTTGCACCTACAACAAATTCTGAATAATCTAAGCAGCATCTCAGACCCATGTCAAAAGCAAACTCATCTGCACAGGCCAAAGCCCATTGACACAGGCCATTATAAACATCAATTCTTCGTGCAACCTTTTCTTGCAGAGAGAAGTTTGCAGGCAATCTGTCTTCAAGAAAAAGAACTTTCGTTACGTGTCACATTTTCCCCAAGTCTGTCACTTTCTGGGTTAATTATTTTATTGTCATTCAAAATTCTTTCTGTATTCAGCTATGTTATTAATTGTTCAAGCACCATGAAATGTGAGTGTTTCTAATGCACAATACATGGCAGGACCATGATCCCAGTTCAATGTTTAAAAGACCATAAAATCATGGTGAAAGATTATATTTGAAAATTTGCTCTATGTGGGTGTATATACATTATAAGTAGCTATGGTGTATATAAAGTGCTCCGATTCTTTATGATGTACTAGTGATTATAACTTTGTTTTGACTACACTTTGATTGTGATTAACATGTAACAGGATAAAAGTGACCTGTTATGACAACAATATGGGGGGTGCCATTGCTGACCCCTTCTGAAAATTCCATTTGCCTGGTGTCAATGTTTTCTGAGTCATAGAGAGAATAAGCATGTAGCATGTGAAGTCAGAACTGCTGATCTGCACACCTACTCCAGGTTAATGAATTAGCAAGTAGTGAAGCCATTGGGTCAGCATGACATTTAGGCAGTCAGCATTTTTTAGAAAGAAATCAGAACGGAACTCATGATATTTATCTCAAGTTTTCCTTTGGCAGAATTGCCCAGGGATAAGGATGAGATCAGTTATAGCTTTTGGCCACAAGGTGGCAGGAACAAGCTGTGCTGCCTATAGATTTGATGCACAGCAGCTACATAGTCCAGCAGCTAATAATGGATGTGTCTGAAATCAGGCCCCTTTATTTCACAGTCCATGTCAGGTCCACCTGCACATTTTGCTGACCTGAAGGAATATAAAACCACCAATAAAATTATACGTGTCTTACATCTTAAATGGTGAATCAATATCACTTAAGTGAAGTAATATTCCTTACGCTCGCTTTCCTTCACCCTCTTCTCCACCCCAATATCTGTCCTCTCTATTACTGTACCCACCAACTTCTGCTAATTCTACATTCACATGCTGATAAAACCTCCAGAATGCTGGGGCATGTCCCTTCATATAAATCGCACTCCCACATTACCGCCCTCACACTTCTGCTTCTCCTAACATTTTCGTGACATATCTTCAAACTTTGGGCCTCCATCATTTAACTGTGCCCAACGCTCCCATCACCCTACACCCTTTGGCAGCAGCCACAATCCACAGAGCTTAGTTTCCATTCTTCTTCTTCCCAAAACCAGCCTCCCCTTCTCCTGCGCCCTGTGGAATGCCCCCTCTGTCTTTAACAAACTCACCTCCCTCCATGACCTCTTTATCATAAATTCCTTTAACCTATTTGCCATTACCGAAACCTGGCTTTATGAACCTGACACTGCTTCTCCTGCTTTCCTTTCCCATGGTGGCCTTCTCTGGACTCACTCCCCCAGACCCAGTGGACGGAAGAGAGGGGGAGTGGGAATCCTTCAAGCCCCACGCAGCACCTATCAGGTACTTCACCCACCTCCCTCCCTGACACTCTCCTTTTTTGAGGTACATTGTATTTGTCTATTTTCTCCAGTTTCTCTAAGAATTGCTGCCTTCTACCGATCCCCTGGACCGGTATCAACCTTCCTTGATGTCTTCTCTGCCTGGCTACTCTACTTTCTCTCTTCTGAAATCCCCACAATCATTCTCGGTGACTTCAACATCCCTGTTAGTGCTAATACTACTGCTACTTCTAAACTTCTCAGTCTAACCTCCTCTTTTGACCTGAAACAATGGATACAGGCTTCTACTCACTCTGATGTCAACTTCCTTGACTTTGAATTCTCCTATCTATGCACTCCGTGCAACCTCTCCAACAACCCTCTCCCACTCTGATCACCAGTGTATTCGTTTTGGTCTCTCCCTGTTTTCCACATCCTCTCCCCCCAACTGCCTAACAGTTAGCCGTAGAAACCTTTGCCACCTCAACCCTTCTCTTCTCTACTCTGCTACTGACCACCTCTATGACAAAATCTCATCCCTGTCCTGCCCCAACATAGCAACTTCTACTTACAACAGCTCACTGTCACCCTCCCTAGACAAGCTTGCCCCCCTCACTAAACACACTATCAGGCCCTGACCCCTTCAACCTCAGCAAACAGATGACACCAGCAGTCTCAGAGCGCCTGTGGCATAAGACTATGTCCCAGAAAGTCGCAGAAAGACTTCAAGCTTTTTTCCAACGCCCCCTAACCACATGCCCCCTGGATCCTGCTCCCTCGCAAATGCTACGGTCTCTCTCTGGCTCCATTCTACACTGTCACTCACATCTCCAATCTCTCCCTCTCTTCTGGCATCTTCCCCAAACTCTCTAAAACAAGCACTAGTCATCCCCAGCCTTAAAAAGCCCACCAATCTTAACAACCTACGCCCCCATCGCCTTACTCCCCTTCTCCTCCAAACTCCTTGAGAGTCTTGTCTACAACCAAGCGAGTGATTATCTGACTGAAAACCACCTTCTTGATCCCTTTCAGTCTGGATTTTGCCCTCAACACTCCACAGAAACTGCTCTCCTTAAATTCACAAATGATCTACTAACAGCTAAAACCAATGAACACTATTCTGTACTACTCCTCCTGGACCTCTCTGCTGCCTTTGACACAGTGGACCACCCCCTCCTCCTAAAAAAACTACACTCCTTTAGCCTCCGTGACTGTGCTCTTCGCTGGTTCTAATCCTACCTATCCCACCACACCATCAATGTAATTTAATTTACAATTCTACTTCCTCCTCTCCTCTTCCTTTCTCCATTGGGGTTCCCCAAGGTTCTGTTCTTGGACCTCTCCTATTCTCAATCAGCCAGGGTGTCACACCACTTTCTCAAACTCGATCCATCCAAAACTGAGCTCATAATATTTCCTCCCCCACGTGCTCCTTCCCCTAATTTCTCTGTCAAAATCAATGGCTTAACTATTAACCCATACCCTTATACCAAGGTCTTGGGTGTAATCCTGTCCTTTCAGACCCACATCCAATCACTGTCCAAAGCTTGCTCCCTCAACTTCCACAATATCTCCCAGATGTCACTTCCTAACCAATGATACCAGAAAGCTTCTAATTCACTCCCTGGTTATCTCTTGCCTTGGCTACTGCAACTACTTCCTCATTGGCTTACCCTTACATAGGCTATCCCCTTCAGTCCATCATGAACGCTGCTTTCAGGCTCATCCACCTTACAAACCACTCAGTGTCTGCTACCCCTCTCTGTCAATCCCTCCACTGGCTTCCGCCCGCCCAATTAATTAAAATTTAAGATAGTAACAACAACTTACAAAGCCATCCATAACTCTGCCCCCAGCTACTAACCCCATTGAATCCCATACTAAAGCCCCCATCACTAACCTAGTCTCAAAATACCAACCAAAGTGTTCTCTTCATTCCTCCTAAAACCTACTTGCTCTCTAGCTTCCTTGTCACCTCATTCCATGCTCGCCTCCAGGACTTTTCCAGAGCCTTCTCTTTCAGATCCCTGAAAACTCATCTCCTCAGAGAAGCCTATCCGGCCCCACCTAACAACTGTACATTTCTTTTCTCCATTAGCTCATCATCCACAGGCATTACCTTTTTGTTTCTCTTGACCCGCCCCCTGAGATTGTAAGCTCTAATGAGCAGGGTTTTCTGATTCCTACTCAATTAAACTGTATTGTAATGGTACTGTCTGCCCTTATGTTGTAAAGTGCTGTGTAAACTGTCGGTGCTATATAAACCCTGTATAATAATAATAATAATAATAATATTTTCATGTAAATGTAGAAATACCAAATAGGTTACCAATCTCGTCTAACTGCAGTGGTAAATGACTGCTTCACATCAGAGGTTATTATTGTTATTAGTATATAGTTTTAAGTTTAAATAAAGGCAAACCCCTATTTGTAGTTTTGGACAGAGTGGAGAAGGATTAGAACACCTGTCAGGTTTCTATTGCTGTCTTTGTCCCCGTTAAAGCGGTAGTAAACTCACTTTTTATCTTGTACCTTACCTATAGGTAAGCCTATAATATGGCTTACCTTTAAGTACAGTAAATATCTCCTAAACACGCACCGTTTTAGGGATATTTACATATGTAGCCGCCGGGACATCAGCGGCACATGCGCACTGCACTCTCAATGGACGGCATGCCACCCATTTTCGAGAGCGGTGCTGCGGCTGTGATATTAGTTCTGGTGACCCTGGAGACAACCAGGCATTGCCTCACTTTGGAGGGATTTCCTCTCACTTCCTGTTTCAGATATGGGACAGGAAGTTAAGGAAAATCTCTCCAATGGCATACAGATGGCAAAAAAAGAACTTCCTGGGGTTGTAAATCTTCTATTTATCTATCCAAAATGAAAAACAAAGTCTTGCATTTAGTTCTACTCCAAGGATGACATAAATTATAAAGACTTTGGCCCCACGTGTGAAGTTGTGCCATAGAAACCATTCAAAATCTATTTTAATATTCAAATCTTTGCTAATAAAAATGTCAGCTGAACTCAGACTAGCTGCTGTGGGTAACAGCCCTTCTTTCACATTTTTTTCTATGTGGGCCCCAGTGTATGGTCCTCTTTTGGCCTTATTTACAAGTCCTACCATTTTTCATTCATCCAGGTAGGAGCATTAGTAATAGTTTAACACTATTTTAGTTATCTCTCTTTAAATTGAGAAGAAGTTGCTAAAACATACAACATACACTCCTTAAAGCAAGTTTGGGAAAAACTTAGAGTATATAACCTTAGAACTTTTTGCATAACAATGTATAAAAAAAACTCCCAGCTCTTCCCTACAGCTAGTCTACTCAACTTGCAAACAATTGCCTTTCACTAAGGGCTAATTCACAAGTGCAGTGCCCTATAAAGAGCGATCCATGTTGGATTGATATTTAGTAGCACTATGACAGGCAGTGAGAGGGCTTTATTTTGCCTTGTCACCACCTGATTTAACCCTGTGAATGCTGCACTACTGTGCTGCAATCGCATGTATTGCATATATTTCTGAGGCAGTTATGGCATGGCACCATAGACTTAGTCATGCTGTTTAAGCCACGGAATGTGTACAGCCCTGAGCAGCTCCAAGCCTAGGTTAAGGCGGACGGCTGGGGGAGGTAAAACCGCATTTTGGTTTAACCTCCCCTGAGCTGCTGCATGTGTGAATGAAGCCTTTGGCATTCAGATGTATGCTGCTAACACAGGTGGCTATGTACCAAGCAATTATTATTATTGTACAAAGAAAAGAGAGAAAAAAAAGGGAGAAAAAAGGTCAGGACTTTAAATGAGGCACACGGGGGCATATACACAAAATCAGGTAAAAAACGGGTTTTATTATGTTCAAAATGGTCACATATTTACATAGTTTTTGCTTGCACATAGCTACTATTATTACTCTATATTTCATCAAAGTATACATTCCAACAAGGACTTGTATTTACATTGCATGAACAGTTAAATAGCTGAAATCACAAGTAGGAAATATATGTCACTTATTTTTCACAGGCTCTCCCCTCCTCCTGGGGATCACCGCCCCATTCACCTTTTGGTTTTCATCTCATCACTATCCAACAGTATTTCCCTCTGTGACCCATCCGGGGTGGCGCTTGGGCTGATGGCGTGCCGCCCGGCAGGGCCCCCTCAGCTCCGGGACGTGGTATCATTGGCTGGCCTGATTTGCGGGGTCCCGCTGCCTGTGCGCAACTACATGTGTGTAAGTCTGATGTGTTAAGTGTACTATGTGGGGGACATACTCTACATTTGCCCCACCATTTTTTCCAAAAGTTTTTTTTGTTTTTTTTTTTTCCCTTTTAAATACGATTGTTTTCCATATCCCTAGGTTACCCTTGGTTTTTCTCCTGACGAGTGGCTTTAAGGTCCCGAAACGCGTAGAGCTTACATCTACCCATAGGCGTACCCCACTATTAACCATGTATGAACGTTCCATTTTCATTTACTGCTCCCTTTTGTAACCCTTTTTTTATTTTGACATTTTAATGTGTCATATATTTCCTACTTGTGATTTCAGCTATTTAACTGTTCATGCAATGTAAATACAAGTCCTTGTTGGAATGTATATTTTGATGAAATATAGAGTAATAATAGTAGCTATGTGCAAGCAAAAACTATGTAAATATGTGACCGTTTTGAACATAATAAAACCCGTTTTTTACCTGATTTTGTGTATATGCCCCCGTGTGCCTCATTTAAAGTCCCGCCCTTTTTTCTCTCTTTTCTTTGTACATATTGAACCGGGATGGAGGAGGGGATTTGAACGCCCCCTATAAAACCTCATTTAAAGTCCCAAAATTTCTGTTCTGTTTTTAATTAATCAAGTAATGAGGGATGGAGGCACACGGTGGCACTAACAACAATCATTACGTCTTTTCCAATTTTTCCAATTTTATTTTATTTTTCTTCCCCTCCACCTGTTTATTCATTTAGTTTGTCCTTCGCAAATTTGCCCCTATACTAAATATTTAATGCCTTTTCTTCCCACTGTTCTTGGTACAACTATGCACACTGTGTGTGTGCGCATGGTTGTCCGGGCCGTCGTCTGTCCTGGCTTGCCTTCGTTTCATGTCCCGGAGCTGCGACGCACACTGGGGGTTTCCCCGCCCCCCGATGTGACGCGGGGGGAGGAGTTTCCTCCACTGCGCGTCGACGTCATGCCGCCTGTGCCGGCGGCTTGGCGTCCTCGTGGTGCACTTAATGCCGGCCGGATAGCTCTCCAGCGCTGGAGGGGCTTGTCTTGGCACTTCTGGTGGAGTGGCTTGGTTCATCTGGCCGTCTTCACCATTGCGCCTCTCTTGCCCCTAATTTTCGCTGGTGCATGACGTTGGGGGCTTTTTTGTGACGGCGTGCCCCTCCTGAGCCTCCCCCTGGATTTGGGTTTTTCCATTTTGGTTTCTTTCTGGTCATTTCTTCTTGGCTCTCATATGCATCATGGCTATCAACCTCTACATACTTCACAGCAGGTATATTTTCCTTTTATCACCCCTAGTATCTCTTTTCTCTTCCTCCCTCTTTTTCCCCCATCTTTCCTTCAGTCTCTTCTTTTTCAGTTAATTTCTCACTTTCCTTTTGCTTCCGCCCTTCTCTTATGCTTCACTTTATTCTCACTTACTCCACAATTTGTCATTTGCTTTACACACATGTCACCTATTTTTCTTTTCCACTTACTATACACCTTTGTCATTAGTACCATATATATGTCACTTATTTTTCACAGGCTCTGCCCTCCTCCTGGGGATCACCGCCCCATTCACCTTTTGGTTTTCATCTCATCACTATCCAACAGTATTTCCCTCTGTGACCCATCCGGGCTGGCGCTTGGGCTGATGGTGTGCCGCCCAGCAGGGCCCCCTCAGCTCCGGGACGTGGTATCATTGGCTGGCCTGATTTGCGGGGCCCCGCTGCCTGTGCGCAACTACAAGTGTGTAAGTCTGATGGGTTAAGTGTACTATGTGGGGGACATACTCTCCATTTTTTCCAAAAGTTTTTTTTTTTTTTCTCCCTTTTAAATACGATTGTTTTCCATATCCCTAGGTTACCCTTGGTTTTGCTCCTGACGAGTGGCTTTAAGGTCCGCGTAGAGCTTACATCTACCCATAGGCGTACCCCACTATAAACCATGTATGAACGTTCCATTTTCATTTACTGCTCCCTTTTGTAACCCTTTTTTTATTTTGACATTTTAATGTGTCATATATTTCCTACTTGTGATTTCAGCTATTTAACTGTTCATGCAATGTAAATACAAGTCCTTGTTGGAATGTATACTTTGATGAAATATAGAGTAATAATAGTAGCTATGTGCAAGCAAAAACTATGTAAATATGTGACCATTTTGAACATAATAAAACCCGTTTTTTACCTGATTTTGTGTATATGCCCCGTGTGCCTCATTTAAAGTCCCGCCCTTTTTTCTCTCTTTTCTTTGTACATATTGAACCAGGATGGAGGAGGGGATTTGAACGCCCCCTATAAAACCTCATTTAAAGTCCCAAAATTTCTGTTCTGTTTTTAATTAATCAATTATTATTATTGTTTTCATTTACATCTATTTTTCCTGCTAAATAATCAGCTGCTCTATAAAACAATCAGGGTAGTAGACAGTGGCAGCCCCCTGTCCATAGGGGGCGCATGGGCGCCGCCCCCCCCCTCAAGCTGTCACAAAAAATAAAAATAAATAATTTTTTTTTTAAAAAGGGTCCTTTAAAAAAAAATAGAAAAAACTTCCTTTAAGTGCACTTTGTTTGGGCGCCAGACACAGTGCACTATGGGAAGCGCCACGTCTATGCAATCACGAGATTGCAGACAAGATGCTTCATTTGCGGGGTTTTGAATGGGGGTTTTGAATGGGTTTGTGGCGCAGTCCATCGCGCCGGACAACGTCCGCCCGTCCGTATCGCTGCTTTGTATCACTACGGCGGGCTACAAAATGATGGCCGCCGCCATGAGGACTAATCCCCTTGTGTTCAGCCTCCCCTCTCCACTGAACACACGGAGAATGCCAGGAACTGAATAGCTGCCGCTGAAGGGGACAGATGCAGCATGAAGGAGGGGCTCCGCTGCCGGGGACACGTGTGAGGAGGAGGACTCTGCTGATGGGGACACCGAGATGTGAGCAGGACGCTGCTGATGGGGACACACGTGTGGAGGACTCTGCTGATGGGGACACGGGGACACTGATGTAAGGAGGGGCTCCGCTGATGGGGACACAGATGTAAGGAGGACTCTGCTGATGGGGACACTGATGTAAGGAGGGGCTCCACTGATGGGGACACAGATGTGAAGAGGACTCTGCTGATGGGGACACAGATGTAAGGAGGGGCTCTGCTGATGGGGTCACATATGTAAGGAGGACTCCGCTGATTGGGACACAGATGTAAGGAGGGGCTCTGCTGATGGGGACACAGATGTAAGGAGGGGCTCCGCTGATGGGGACACAGATGTAAGAAGGGGCTCCGCTGATGGGGACACAGATGTAAGGAGGGGCTCCGCTGATGGGGCACAGATGTAAGGAGAGGCTCCGCTGATGGGGACACAGATGTAAGGAGGGGCTTCGCTGATAGGCACACTATGTGAAGCGCCACGTCTATGCAATCACGAGATTGCAGATGAGATGCTTCATTTGTGGGGTTTTTACACGGAGAAAGCCAGGAATTGAATAGCTGCCACTGAAGAGGACAGACGCGGCATGAAGGAGGGGCTCCGCTGTCGGGGACACTGAGATGTGAGGAGGACTCTGCTGATAGAAACACTGAGATGTGAGGAGGACTCTGCTGATGGGGACACTGAGATGTGAGGAGAACTCTGCTGATGGGGACACTGAGATGTGAGGAGGACTCTGCTGATGGGGACACTGATGTAAGGAGGACTCTGCTGATGGGGACACTGAAGTAAGAAGGAGCTACGTTGATGGGGACACAGATGTAAGGAGGAGCTCTGTTGATGGTGACACAGATGTAAGGAGGCCTCTGCTGATGGGGACACAGATGTAAGGAGGACTCTGCTGATGGGGACACTGATGTAAGGAGGGGCTCCGCTGATGGGGTAACAGATGTAAGGAGGACTCCGCTGATGGGGACACAGATGTAAGGAGGGGCTTCGCTGATGGGGACACTATGTGAAGCGCCACGTCTATGCAATCACGAGATTGCATATGAGACGCTTCATTTGTGGGGTTTTGAATGGGCTTGTGGCACAGTCCATCGCGCCGGACAACTTCCGCCCGCCCGTAGTATCACTACGGCTGGCTGCTTTGTATCACTACGGCGGGCCACAAAAAGATGGCCGCCGTGAGGAACAATCCCCTTGTGTTCAGTGGAGAGGGGAGGCCCCTCCCCTCTCCACTGAACACACGGAGAAAGCCAGGAATTGAATAGGGGTTCCGCTGCCGGGGAGGAGGACTCTGCTGATGGGGACACTGAGATGTGAGGAGGACTCTGCTGATGGGGACACACATGTGAGGAGGACTCCACTGATGGGGACACAGATGTGAGGAGGGACTCCGCTGCTAGAGGCACCTGATGCAAGGAGGGGCTCCGCTGACTGGGACACAGATGTAAGGAGGACTCCACTGATGGGGACACAGATGTAAGGAGGGGCGCTGCTGATGGGGACTAAGATGTAAGGGAGGGGTTCCGATGATGGGGACACAGATGTAAGGAGGACTCCGCTGATGGGGACATAGATGTAAGGAGGACTCCGCTGATGGGGACAAAGATGTGAGGAGGACTCTGCTGATGGGGACACAGATGTGAGGAGGGACTCTGCTGGGGGCACCTGATGTGAGGAGGGACTCTGCTGGGGCACCTGATGTGAGGAGGGACTCTGCTGGGGGCACCTGATGTAAGAAGTAACTCTGCTGGGGGCACCTGATGTAAGGGCAGACTCCGCTGGGGCCACCTGATGTAAGGACGGACTTCACTGGGGGCACCTGATATAAGGACGAACTCCACTGGGGGCACCTGATGTAAGGACGGACTCCGCTGAGGGCACCTGATGTAAGAACGGACTCCTCTGGGGGCACTTGATGTAAGGACGGACTCTGCTGGGGCCACCTGATGTAAGGACAGACTCCGCTGGGGGCACCTGATGGCATCGGTTGGCAGGTGACGTGGCAGGTGACACGCTCAGGGTTCCCACTGATTCTGCATTATGGTGAGTTGAATGATTTAATTTTATATTACAATGTAATAATAGAAATAATGCGTTTCAATCATCCTGACACATAACAACCATGGTGCCGGGATGATTGAAGCGCTAACACCAGGTGTTTGGAGTATCTTTATCTGCTGATTGTTAAACTTTCTGGAATACACATATATCTATTGTTGTGTAGGATCTGGGCCTGCTGTCCCTCCATCTCTCTCTCCCTCTCTCTCCCTTGTTTATCTGAGACTCTAACCACACTACCTTCGAGCCACGCCCCTTAAGCCACGCCCACACAATTTTTTTTCGGTATGGCAATTTTTTTCGGTATGCCATGCCTACATCACACCCCTAATTATAATAAGGGTGTGGCTTATGAGAAATGGGAGGGGTCAAAAAGGAAGGGCGGGGTCTGGCACCCCCCATCCTAAAACTTCACCAGTTGCCACTGGTAGTAGACTATCATCCCATAGGCCAGGGTCAGAATGTATGGATCTATTCAGGTTAATAAGGTAAAATTAGCACATCTCATGATCTACCTTGGCTTCGGGGTCGCTGTTGATGCTAGAGGAATCCTCTTCATCAGAATGAGGGACATTTCTGTGGATAAGAATGTATGTTTATACAGTATATTCAGAACTTAATCGTAATAATAAGACAGTAATAATCTCTAATAGTATGCAGTCATTTAGCCCCGGATGCTGTTGCCAATATCACACGCACAGACACACACACTGACAAAACTGACCTAGTGCCCCTACTTACAGTATGTGCCATATAATGATCGGAAATTATGTTATTACAATAATTTTGATTTCTCCTATTTGAGCTTGGGATAGCTGCTTGCAGCAATGTATAGAAATAACCTGAAGTTCCTCAACAAGGGTAGGAAAGGTAGTCCCATAGCCTTGGGTGGCCCAGCTCAGACCTTGATTCAAGAATGCCTGTCCCTTTTTTCATTATTGCACAGAAAAAGGCCTGACTTTACCTGAATTCACATTTAAAGTGAACCTTTGCCCATACTATGCACACTAAAGTATTTGCAAATTCTAAACATGCAGTAAAATTTACTTTACAGCAAGCCCTTATTCACCTCTTCAGATATCGGCATTTTGGAGAAATTCATCTTCAAATTTACAACAGAGGCAATGAAATCATTTTCTTCTTATTCTATTGTTTTCTATTGCACTAGAACCTTGGCAGCCTGTCAGCCCTCTAATGTAGATGTACAGCTGGTGTTTTTTAGGCCCTTTTCACACTGTGGTTTCCCACTGACTTTCTATAATATCCCACTTTTTTGGCACGTTTTCTAAAAAGCACACCAAACATGCAGCAAGCAGGATTTTTGGTGCGTTTTCTGAAAGTGCAAAATAAACACGGGGCATAATAGAAAAGCTATGGGAAACCACAGGTAACCTGCGCGAAAACCATGTGTACACTGTGCTGCAGCTGCGCTGCGGCCAAACTGACAGTTTGACTATTGACTATTTTTAATCCTTATGCTGCTAGCATTAGTAAATAGATAGGAAAGTATATTCTATGCTTATTTTAAACCTTTTTTCCCATTTCTTCAATTACTTTCTGCTTTCCATGCCTAGGCAGATGATGTCATACATTCCAGGAGTCTTCAGAAGTGGAGGAGGGGTTTTCTCAGCTAAGCACACCCTCCTGCCTGCATGCCTGAACTAAGAGCAGATGGATTCCAGGAACTAATTGCTATATGAATCATCTGCCCTTACTCAAGATGACAACGGCCAGAAATGCTAGGGGGTGCTTTTCAAAGTTATTTCTCAGCAAAATAAAGCATGGAGACATTAATGGATGAGGGAGCTTGCATTGAATATTAAAAATGAATTAAACAGCATTTTCGGTTTGTGGTTATTCAGATGCAGTGTAGTTCCATTTTAAGCTATTAGAAATAAACCAAAACAAGACTAGGCTCGTTAGGCTCTTATCTTATCTCTGTACTGTATGTATAATAACAACTCCCTTATCCTTCACATTAACTCCCTCATCTTTATCCTTCTACTGTATGTTACATGTCCTTTATCCCTTCATCGTCTCCTCCCTTTGTGTGACCTGTGCATTAAAGATGCATTGTATCTACTTACTTCACATTTTACCCACACCATTACCAGCATGATTATTTTAAAAAAAAATTGTGGGCATCTACTTTCCAAAAAAGGGGTCATTACACGGGTAGTCGTACTGTACTAATATTTTGTTTTGATATGCTTTCAAACAGAAAGTTTTAAAACTTTTTTTTTATACTGTATAATAAAACAGAGAAAGCAGCAGTTATTAAATACCACCAAAAGACAGCTGTATCTGTCTCAGAAAATTATATAAAATGAATTTGGATACAGTGTTGCATGACCCAGTAATTGTCCATTATAGCCCAACTCTTGGCAAAAAAAAGTTTTCCCATGCAGTGGGGCTGTGCCCGCAATGTATGGGTCAACTGCTCGTTTTGGTTTTGTCTAGTGCAGAGGTCTCCAAACATTCGAAACAAAGGGCCAGTTTACTGTCCCTCAGACTTTGGGGGGGGGCAGACTAGGTCAGCGGGAATAGAAAATTTTCTGGTAAACATAAACAGTGCCCCACCTTTGGTATTAGGGGGAGGAATAAGCCCCCATTGTTGCTGTCAGTGGGAGAAATGGTACCCCATTGTTGATGTCAATGGCAGGAATTATGTTCCATTTCTGGTCTCAGAGGGCAGAATAGTGTCTCATATTAGTGAGATGAATAGTGCCCCGAGGGCAAGCAAAGGGCCGCAGTTTGGAGAGCCCTGGTCTAGAGGTAAGGAGAAAGATTATACTCTCCCGATCCTTCACCCACCAGAAAATGCTGCTCCCACATGGTCCAGTGGTGGACTATTCCTGGTCTATGGATCCTTCTCTGGGCTTGATGACATCAGGAACAGTCCACAACTCAAGACCGCTGGAGTGCGGGGGTGGCTGGGCCAGTGCTAGGAGGATCAAAGGTTTAGGTAAGTAAATCTCCTTTCTCCTCTCCCCTAGACAAAAACGAGCTGCTGACCCATGCAGTGCAGGAACAGCCCCACTGCATAGGAAAAACTTTTTTTGACCGGAGATGGGCTTTAAACTATCACAGCACTGAAGACTGAAAAACTGCTCAGTGATGGAATATTATAGATTAGTGCTGAAGTGGTAAAGAGTTTAAAATGTAGTAGATTATTCCCAGTAAGGTAGCATTCATCCATATTATCCCACCACTCCAAGTCATCCTTAACTTGTATTACTAATTGTGCTGATTCCAGTAAGCTAAAAACAAACCCTGCATAGTGAAAGCCTAATACTTCAGAATGATACATATTCTGTTCCTAGGAATACTAATGATGCTACAAACTGAATGTGTTGTGCATGTATTCAGTGCATAATGATTAAAATGATAAGAGGTGCTGTGACTAGGCAGGGGGTGGATATGCATATATGGATAATGGCTTTTTGTTGCAGGAAAATAAGTGGAATGGAATGAAATATAGACAACTTTAAGTACAAATCTCTACTTAATCCACATGCCTGTGCATCATTTTGCCCAGATAACTGAATGAGCATCATTAAAAATAATACAATATGTTGAAATGATTCTGTTCATCTGTCCTACAATTATAGGAGCTGTCTATATATCAATAATATTATTTACTTTCATACCTTTTTCTTTCAGAGGTTGTCAGTTATCAGATCTTGACAATTAACACTAACCTACCTTAAGCTGGCTATATGTTGCCCAAATAATTTGTTCATTGTTATCAGTGAAAGGGAAAGGGATGAAAAGTGAGCATGGGTAAGTACATTTGAGGAAAGTTCTTGGTGCAGCTTCCAGAGAGGTTTAGAAATCTCTATGACTTATTAAACCAGCACTAAAACAAAAAATAATATATTGCAGCTAACCAATCCTTAAAGCCTGCCTTCAGAAAAAAAAAAACACTCTTGCAGAACCCCCCCCCCCCATACACACAAACACTGCAAGGGTTAAATGTTCATTTAGTCTAGGGGTAGAGGATTACAGTGAAATTTCAGCTTAACCATAACTACTAAAACTGATCCCTACCCCCTCCTGATACCTATGCTTACTAATCTCTGTATGAAAGATACTTACCTATTTTCAGCTTGCTGTTGTCAGGTCACGTGATAACCCCAGTATCAGCCAGTGGCAGCTGCAGGGGAGAGGAGAGAGCGCTCCAATAAAAGCTAAAAAATTCTGGAGCGGTGACGTCACCCATAAGCTTCAATGGTCCATCCATTGTTGGCACTCCCTCCTTTCATTTGAAGCCACGCTGGCTGACACAGGGGAGCCGGATCACACAAGTGGACTGGAGTGGCCAAAAAATAGAGTATATATATCTTTCTAACAGAAGTTATTTAGCATAGGTGTTAGTAGGGGGGGGGGCAGTTTAGTTAGGTTTAAGCTAGAATTAAGCTAAAGCAGGGTCCCTCTAGAAACTGGTCCCCTGTTCTGGTTGCACTCCAGCCTCCACAACGTACAATACAGAGTTAATGTCCCTTTTATTGTACATTGTGATGCAGAGGCTCTGTCCACATACCAGAGCTTTGGGTGGAGGAGGAGAGCGCTGAAGTTGGCTGGAGCTAGGAGACAGGTAAGTGATTCTTCTGCTATACCCTAGACATAAAGACCAATTAAGGGTTCACTGCAAGTGTGTTTTTTTATCATGTTTATGGAGTTGGGCTTTTAATGTGGCTGCATTATTTTTCAACTTTTTTTCTTTTCTGGTGATCGGTCCAGTAACACAGAGGGATGGACCAGACTTAACAGTCTTTAGAGGGATGGACTGGGCTTAACAGCCTTCAGAGGGATGGCCCAGAGTTAACACCTTTCAGAGGAATGGATCAGACTTAGCAGCCTTCATAGGGATGGATCAGACTTAGCAGCCTTCATATGGATGGATCAGACTTAGCAGCCTTCATAGGGATGTATCAGACTTGGCAGCCTTCATAGAAATGGATCAGACTTGACAGCTTTCATAGGGATGGATCAGACTTGACAGCCTTCATAGGGATGGATCAGACTTGGCAGCCTTCATAGGGATGGATCAGACTTAGCAGCCTTCATATGGATGGATCAGACTTAGCAGCCTTCATAGGGATGTATCACACTTGACAGCCTTCATAGGGATGGATCAGACTTGGCAGCCTCCATAGGGATGGGTCAGACTTGGCAGCCTTCATAGGGATGGATCAGACTTAGCAGCCTTCATAGGGGTGTATCAGACTTGGCAGCCTTCATAGGGATGGATCACACTTGACTGCCTTCATAGGGATGGATCAGACTTGACAGCCTGCATAGGGATGGATCAGACTTGGCAGCCTTCATAGGGATGGATCACACTTGACTGCCTTCATAGGGATGGATCAGACTTGGCAGCCTTCATAGGGATGGATCAGACTTGACAGCCTTCATAGGGATGGATCAGACTTGACTGCCTTCATAGGGATGGATCAGACTTGACAGCCTTCATAGGGATGGATCAGACTTGGCAGCCTTCATAGGGATGGATCAGGCTTTTTTTCAGAAGGATGGAGGGAACCCACATCAGACTCTTCTTACGTAATAGTGGTTATGTGAGTTGCTATGATGTGGTAGTTAGGCTCCTTGCTGAATTCCAATTGACTCTACAGGTTACTTGCAAACCTCTGATGTATTAAAGAGCACTCCAACAAAAACAAATATTTGGCTTTAAATGGGATGAAAAGACAAGACCTGATCCTCCATTGTGTTTACTTTTGTCAGGATGCTGTCAGAAAGGTCTTCCTTTCCACCAACAAGACTTTGACAGTAAAACTCCATACAATACTCTGTTTCCCTATAGAATATATGGAGAATTAATTTCTGCTGAGCTCAGCTTGTCAGGATCACGCCACAAGCGGGGAGAGATGTTCCTGTCAGGGTGCAGCATGCAGCAAAAATCCAGCATGGGATCAAAAAACATTTGCAATGGAAATCATATAAAACAAGCCAACAAACATTGGCAGTCTTTTTAAAGTAAACCAAAAAGGGACAAAGCATTTTATTGCAATACTGATGAGAAACCATCACCCAACTAAATCATCTACTAAATATTGTATACGATTTATACTGTAACATTTCATGTCCTTGCCTTAGTTTTAAAGAGGCGTAGCGTAATGTAGCTCCTTCAAACTCCTTTAGACTTGGATCTGGGTTCACTGTGGCTGCGTGCAAATCCTACAGATAAACAGATCTCATATTAGAACACAGCAGCAATCAGTCACACAGTATGACTGTGAAGAAAATAGGGAGGTAAAGACAGTGATCCATATCTACTAGCAAAGGCTACTATGCAGTGAGACATCATGTGCAGAATGAAGGCATGAAGTGTTTCATCAAATCCATATTTGCTTCACATAAGATAAGGATTAACCGGTGCATGTTTTTTCTCTCTGTGGCTAATTCATCATGCACTGATAAATCCATCACCGTCCGATAAACTAGCCCCTGTGGAGTAACGCAGCGTAAAATTATGCTTATCTCATGTGACGTAAATCTGTCCATCTGAAGAGTGGACTTTACACTGTGCCCATGAATACATATAATAATGTACTTTAAATACGAAACAGCATGGTTTCCCTTCAAGCAAAAGAGGCATAGAATATTTTGGTTAAAAGAAAAGAGCATGCGCATTATGTTGCTGTGCATAGGTGTTGATTGGAGCAAGCGTTGCACAGAAATGGAGACGATAACTTCTAAAACAAAGAAAAGTGAAGGTGTTGTCCATGTGGCAGCCAATCAAATGTCATCCGACGGTTTTTGTCCGCATGCTAGACAATAAAATAAATATCTGATTGGCTATTGCCTACAACACCTTCATTTTTCTTGCTTCAGTCAGCTACTTCAGTCAGCTTTAGAAGATCAGAATGTGGACTTGTGAGTGTGAGAGTCCAGAACTTGCGTTGTTCTTCAGATTCATGAATGGTAATTGTGAGAGTAACATCCACTACCATGCAAACAAAAAAAAAAAAGAAAGGTTACACATTAAAATGTCTCTAACCAAATACTTGCCTTCCAAATGTCAACATTTATCTTTCCCCCATTCAGAATAGCAAAATCACTCCATGGCTGTTTCTAGCCATATAAATATTCACAAGGAAGCAGCACATTGATGAAAAAAAAAAATAAGAAAAAAGGAAGAAAAGAAAAAAAAAAAAAACAAGACAGCTTTGTTAGCACATTTGTACAGGGTGGTTTCAGGATAAATGGCTTCTTAATGGGCAGTTATCATGACACTTTTACTGACATATTTGGTTAGCATTCTCTTAACAAAGCACCGTCCCAACAATAATAACTTCCATTTCATGCTCTGCAAACTTCTCTTTGCTCCCAGCGCTGCAATTTTATTGCGTGTCTGCTGATGTATCAGAAGTAGAACTCAAAGCATCACACTGCACCGATGGCTGGATGGAACATTTGTTTGGCAACTGTGGCATCCTCCAGAGAAACTGATCTGGACCATAGTAACTAGTGGTTTATGTAAGCTTGAAGGAGCCAGGTTAAAATTATCCACTGAATAGTGACCACATCCAATCAGAGGTAGTCACTGTCTGGGTATTCAGGCAGCTGCAGAGACTGTGTCTAAACAAAATAGTCAAAAATGTAGATTCCTCCATCCACACTGTTAATGTGGATCACAGAAACAATTTATTTCTCTCATTTGGCAAATGGGGCTGAAAGTGATCTAAGCATGTATGGCTAGCCCTCAATTTTGAAATGGACTTTTGTTTAACCAAACAGTGGGAGCCACCCATGGGCTCAAATTGTGGCAAGTTTAAAATGTATTAGCAGAAATAGTTGTGAAAGTCTAGACACAAGAAAAAAACTACCCCTGTAATAGGGGTCCCCCCACACTGCAAGGATTACATGCTTTTTGCTCAGGGGTAGAGGAATAAAGTGTAATATCTACCTTATTCCTCACTCCAGCAGGGTCCCTCCAACCAATCCTCTGCAGTCACACTCTAAGGCTTTCCAAGCCATGGTTGCACTTCTGCCTCCTCAATGTACAGAGCAGGGTTAATAGCCCTGCACTGTACAAATGCGGAGGGACCTCTCACAGACCGGAGTACTAGAGGGAGACAAGAAAAATGCCAAAGTCTGCTGGAGAATGGGTAAGGTAAGTAATTATGCTTTCTAGATGTAACCCTTTAACCTTTAAAGTGCTGAGGGCCCCATTGCAAGTTTTTATTTTTTTCCAGCCAAGAGTTTGTCCTGAAAGTGGACGTCCATGCAAAATCTAAAGATCTAACACTAAACTCTCTATCCCTGTAAAGAAAAGATGAGTATACATACCTTTTTGGAAGCCGATCTGACCTGCTCCGACCCGATCTCCACTGCCGGAAGCTCTGCAGAGGACACAGAGGACAACGGCTGTGAAATGAATGGGAAGTGACATCACCCATAGAGTTACTATGGGGCTTCCGTTGTCCTCCGTCTCCTCTGCACCTGCCCACATAGAGAAGCCACAGCTGACAGCTCAGTGTGGGATTCGGTCAGAGCGGGTCAGATAGGCTTCCAAAAAGGTATGTGTACTCGTTTTTTTTTTTTAGAAAGGTTAGTGTTAGATCCCTGGTGTCTATAGATGCAGGGATTTTAGATTTTGCATGGACTTCCACTTTAAATTCACAGTGATCTGTATTCTTTATGCACTAGGGCCTCACAGCAGAAGTGACATTAGTAGACAAGCATCTCCACCCAGTAACTCGCTCACTGCTCATGAGACTGCCAATCACTTCAAAAACAAGATTGATGCAATTCGTGGGGACACCTCTTTCACTCCCCTCATCAGTTCATCCCTCATAGTCCCTACCTTTTGTTTCACCAGCTCCTCCCTCTTAGATTGTAAGCTCGCAGGAGTAGGGCTCCTCTAACCCTCTTGTTTTGAATTGTACTGTTGATGTATTGTCTCTCTTTACATTGTAAAGCACTGCTCAAACTGTTGGCCCTATATAAATCCTATATAATAATAATAATAATCTAAATCCAATAACAAAAATGTAATATATTGCAAAATACCAGTTCTTAACTGTGGTGGCTGAATTTTTTTTCTTTTTTTTTTTTAGCCTTTTAATTTTAACCTGGTGATCCTTCTGGCAGCACACTTCCTATCCTACGGTGCTCCCTCACTGTACTGTACCTATGGAGGAGCAGTTTTGTTAGCAGCTCACTCCTGATTTGGAGTATAGGCCATCTCACCCGCTCCTCATTTTCATAACATATGGAGAGGTGTTCTCTAGTTCACAGAGAGAACTGGGATGGGCTAGTAACTGAATAACAGAAATTTCAGTTCAGCACAGGCAGTTAGGGGCTCACTGGAATTCTAGCAGGATCAACAGGGCTTACATAAACCTTAATGACGGATGCTTTTTACTTCCAGACATGAATCAGCTTTCTTCGACAAAAGGACCTGCTACACAAAAACACAAATAGGGGGAATTCAATAAAACTGCTGTGCCACTTTCCTGGCCTTAATCCTGCTTGTAAATATATTGTGCCAAATTCATGAAGCATTTGAGGCACTTTTGGTTCTGACAGTGACTCGTGCAACAAATTCAGATAGTTCTAAAATGCGCCGTTTTTACATTGTGTTGCATTGAAAGCGCTATATGTCAAAAAGGAGCTAATTAATACCAACACTCTTTTGGATTACAGAGAGAAAAATGTGTAATCTCGTGTATTTAAAAAGTGGCGCAGCATGAGCCAAATTCCGGTACAAGTTCTAGACAGGTATATGAATTTGGCCCATTCTTCCCCACATTTAGAATACATGAGAGACAATTTTAGAAAATCTGCCTGCGCCAGTCATTATGATTCTCAGGGTCATAGTTCATTAAACCTTTAAATGCAGTGCACTGGTGTATCTAAAAAAACCTCTAGCTTCCATCACAAAGCACTGACTAGTATACAAAGTTGTTCTGACAACTACATTTTCTACTACAGTTTGGAAAAATGTACAAATATTATAAAAAAGGCTTAGTAAACTAAAGAGGGCATTTTTGTAAAACTTTGCCTATGCAGACATGACACCCTTTTTCCTGAGTTCTTGTGAGGCTAGAACACACACGTGTGAAAATGAAGTATGACCACATCTGAACTGGGGGAATAAAAATGTCAAGTCAATGTCATGTTACTATATTGTGTATTGTGTATATTGAGTTTATTTATAATTTGAAGGACTCTGAGTAGGAAAGATGATAATTTTCCACAAACAAAATAGTAATCATCTGTACTTAGAACAGTGATTTTTAATCCCCCTCAACAAACTTTATTAGTCATTTTGGTCATACAGTAGTACTTTAGCGATACCTCATATTTTATGGATATTATGCACTGTAATGGGAGCCAAACAAAATGTAAGAAGAACTCTGGCACACCATAATGGCCTTGCGTAGATGGACTTTGAGCTTGTGTTGATGGGCTTTTGCTTACTCCAAATAGGTTATGCATTCCCATACAAATCTATGAGAATGCAAAGCCCACTTGAAGCAGGTCAGAAGGAGGTCAACAACTGATCAAATTAACCTGTCAATTAATTTTGAATGAGCTCAGAAACATATAACACTAATGTCAAATTAATATCCTTAACACAAGCCCAAAGCCTGTCAACATAGACCCTTAAACTGCTTTAGCTATTCCAAAGAATTGTAAATGGGAAGAGAAGCCTGTCAACACTGGCCCTACAGGAAACCTAGGTGGCCTTCAAATACACTTGCTGCCCAATGCTAGTAAGTGGTCATCATCCATTCTATAAACAGGAGCTGAATATCATGGAATCTAATGCAATAGTGGCATTAAAGGCATAATTAAAGGATATCACTGTGCCAGGGCACAAAAGACAGTAGGTATGCTCCAGGATGCCCAGTAGTGTCAGTAACTTCCACAGGAATTCAGAAGTCATAAAAGGATCAGATCTAAATGTTGGAATTTTACACAAGGACTGTGATACTCTAACTCTCCAAAAAAGAGATCAATGAAGACAGTATGTCCTTTATCATATTAATCAGTGTACAATACAGCCATCCCACCAAGCACTGGAGGTTCCTCCTCAGCGCTGATCACTCGAAAAACTGTGATGTAGCCTGTTAATCTCCATGAAATATTCTCACCTTATTTAAATATTTATTCACCACCATTCCCCCCTTTTCAGTTTAGCTCATGCATGACAGCGCATAACTTCAACCCACATTCATTTTAAATATTCAATCTGATGCCTCACAGAAAATCAAATATTTATGAATCCAAAATTTGCATGTCTATTTCATACGCATATAATGTATCAGTGGCTGCCTTTAAATATTCACACTTAGGAGGGTATAATGTTTATTTCATGTCCAGTCACTTTCCTAGCTCTTTGCAGACAACTTTGACTGTCTGAAGCAAAAGCTTGTACTGGGATGAAAAAGAAGATAGATAAACATAGAAAGTCTTATCTAGAGACAGTCCAAGTAAATATTTTATAAAACTTGTTTGTACACTGAAGATATCAAGCATCCCTGTAGGGTCCCCGTCAAATGCCATCAGGCCATAAAAGTGTGAAATTAAAGCAGAATTACTTTTCATTAAAAAAAAACATAACAAGAATACAGGAAATTTACAAGAAACCACAGGGTTCTTTGGGTGAAAATAGTTTCAGACAGTGGATTTACTATGTAAGTAGGAAAACCCTGGGAGATGGAAATCATTGTTAGAAGAGAACGAAAGTATCTTTTTTTAATGTGAACACTCTGAAATTGCAAGTTAAAAATAGTGCATGCGTGCATACTTGCAAATCCGTGTCAATTTTTTCTTTATGCATATTTTATAATATCCTTGTGCCACTTGCAGCTTCTGTTCCATTACCTCTTATCTGTACGTAATAAAGGTAGTGTTGCTATCTGAGGGAAGCGATTAAATAATTCCCTCACAGGAAGTTCCATATATCAACAGCAAAATCACTCCATTGCTGTTCCTAAGCATAACATTTTTCACAAGGAAGCAGCACATTGATGAAAAAAGAAAAATAAGGAAAAAGGAAGAGGAGAAAAAAACGAAGACAGCTTTGTTAGCACATTTGTACATGGTGATTTTAGGATAAATGGCTTCTTAACAGGCAGTTATCATGACACTTTTACACTGAAATATTTGGTAAGCATTCTTCTAACAAAGCACCATCCAAACAGTAATAACTGACATTTCATGCTCTTCAAACTTCTTTTTGCTCCCAGGCATGGCCATCTGTAACACAGGGCAAAAGGGGCAGCTGCCCCAGGCCCAGTTATTGTTGTGGGGCCCAAAGCAGCTGCCCCTTGAGCTTGCGCTTCCTGAAAAAAGTTGATAAGTGGATTTGGGGAAGCCCAATAAAATTTTTATCCAGGGTCCAATCAATATTAAAGATGGCCCTGCTCCAAGAGCTGCATTTTTTTTGCATGTCTGCTGATGTTTAGAAGTATAACTCAAAGCCTTACACCGCACTGATGGCTTGCTCTGGCTGGGACATTTGTTCGGCATTTGTGGTAACCTCCAGATGAGCTGATCTGGACCATAGTACACTATGTTAATATACATAGTAACCAGTGATTAAGTGAGCTGAAGGAGGCTGGTGAAAATTGTTATCCAACCAGACGCAGTCAATGTTTGGGTGCTGTAGCTGCCGGAATACAGCAACCGGCAATGTAGATTCCTCCAACCTTACTGTTTAGTGTGCATGAGGGAATTGACTGATTTCTCTCATTCAGCTTATTCCAAAAGTTCTCTGTATGAACTATATTTGTGTAATAGGATGGTTAGATCTTTAATCTAATCCTTTTTTCTCACCTTCCTTTATTTCTTTAAATTAACAAATAAACATTAACATAAACATAAATATTAACAAATAAATTATTAAAATTAAAATAACAAACATGTTATACTCACCTGCTCTGTGCTCCCCTCCGGCACTTTTGGCTCTTTCATTTCTGTGTCTGCACCCATAGCAAGCACTTGGGGGCAAATGTGTGGACTTGCTCCCAGCCAGGCTCTGTGCGTCTATAGACATCCACAACGTGTTCACTTAATGCTCCCAGTAGATAGAAAACCAGAGTTCATAGAGAATCCTAAGTTTGATAATGGCATCTGGGAAACCTACGGTACTACGAAAGCCACAAGGGCTCTGCTTACAAATCAATGGTATGGCCTTACCGCAGGATATGTCAAGCATCCCATAAGGCTGCATGACCAGTCCCACTGCTACCTCCATGCCTCTTGCATGCGCAATAGGAAGTCGGCTGTGAGACATGAGGAAATATTTGCCGATACCCAAATCTGGCAGCTCCGGGGATCCACAGCACTGAGAAGAATCGGTTGCAGGGAAGACAGCAATGGCTTCTATGGGCTGGTAAGTTTCTGCTTCCTAAAAGTCAGCAGCTACAGCATTTGTACACACAGGGTTCTTTCTGTATTGTTAAGCAGAGAGAACTCCAGGGGACACTGCAAATTCTATTTTATGCTATATGAATGGGCTGCGGTGTGGAATAACACTGCAATGTCCAACAGGGAGCCCCCATGGTTTTGCAACTATGCATGTATGCTCAGTTTTTTTATCTTGCAATTCCAGAGTGTTTGCCTTTAGTAAAAATAAAAAATAGCTGTACAAGATATAAAAAGAGTATGTTTATTTAGGTTAAAATAACACATTGTGAAAACAGATATCATGAGCAAACAGTGAAAAGCAAATCAATGCAATTAAAATATATACAAACACATCACAATCTAAAAACATTTGTTGAGTATGAGCAAGTGATTGTGTAGTGGATTGGAAAGAGAAATAGACAAGATTTATACATGGCAGAACAATGTATATATTACACCAGATGAAGTCTCAGGACTGGACGGCAGGATATACTATGGGTCCAGTGATAACCGGATTAACAGCGGATCAGAAAATCTACACGGGGTACGAGTGCCACCAGCACAGGCACACTTTAGTTTCCATTTCTTATACTGTAAAATTGCTTTGTCTGGTAGGCTGATATTTGCCATAAGACAAATATAGAAATAAACTACTAGTTGGCATTTTAAAGTGTCTCACGCCATTCCTCTTGCCATTCTATCTAACAGTAGCTGTACTATGAGGCTGTTGTAAGTTCAGTATTGTCAATTATCTTTTTGTTTCATGTCACAGCTCTTTAAAACGGAAAAAGGTCTTACAATTAACTATTCTTAACAACATTACCCCCTTACTTTTACCTCCCCTGTACACTTTTGTAAAAAAAAGATCTAGTAAGAACTTACCTATTTTTAATCTGATCTGGTCACGTGATCCTGCAGCACAAGGGAGCCAGAGCTGCAAAATCACATAACCATAACAGATTATAAATTAAGAAGTACACAGGAAATGCAGCAGTGGTGGTCTGTCCATTAGGGGCACACAGGCACCGCCCGACCATCCATGTGTTCAGCCCCCCATTCTACATGCAGGCCACCGAATGCATGGATTCCAGTTGGGGGGGTGAGTTTTTTTTTTAACACGTGATTAGGCTTCAAAAAAGGGTGGGCTTTGGGCGCAGAGTACTGTGCTCCGAGCTTACCCAGTTGTGTGACAATAGCGAATGAAGATTCTCTATTGCCACACTGATCCTCCTCCCGGACAATTTAGGAAGCGGATCCTGAGACCCGTCACCCAATTGGCTGAAAGGATAGGCGATCCTATTGGACGCCTAGGAGGAGGAGGGAGAAGACACATGGCAGAAACCGCCTTGATACAGAGGAGACGTGGTAGAAGATGGGGTAAGTGCAGGGCTGGATGACCGTGAGACCCCCCGGGGGAGTGACCAACCAAACAACAGCGGGGGGGGGGGGTTTGCCACCAGCTGACCAGGGGAGTGATTGTTTGCCACCCCCCCCCCCAAAAAAAAACACCAGCCACCGCTGATGTGTGAAGGATAGGTAGGAGGAGGGGGAGGGAATGTTTTTAATAGTTAGTGTTAGGCCTTTACCACCTTAACAATCTCTAGACAACAGATGTAAAAAATTGCTCCAGGCCATAGAAACGGAAGGATGATGTAATTGTATAAAGAAAAATTGTTCAAAAATTGAGTTTACCTTTAAAAGTCTGATTTTTCGCAGATGCTATCTAGGGACTGCAAGAGAGCTGTGACAGGGAGCAATAAAGAGCTTTTAGCAGCCTCTATGTATGCATAATGGGAGATGAGATGGCCAGAGAAATGGTTTACTTTATAGGTAATTTGAAATCAATTCCCTGTATGCCTGGGAGCCCTTTTCCCGATAAAGAATTCTGTAACTACAGATTCACTTGCATGGCCACCTGCTGGGGAAATGTGGCATTGTTAAGTGATCATTAGATACAATGGCTCTCTGTTGGATCAACTGAATTTCACTGGCTGAACTAAAGTGGGCAAAGTGGGTTTGCATGTTTCCATTTGCTTCTTTGGTTTCCCAAAATCCTGTTTTTAACATATTAGCAATTAATTGATGTATTTTTTTATTAAATAACCTTAATGGGTGAAAGGAAGAAAATAATTAGTACAATACTGGCACTGTTGTTGCAGAAGACTTATGTATCATACATAAAGTAGTAATCACAGACAGTCTGATGTTTTTCATTCCTGGTCTTTGCTGGCCTGTGGCTTTAAAATTAAAGCAACCTCAGTATGATATCCCACACGGTTAGTAATAACAAGAATACATTTGTGCATAAACACTGAAACCACTATACAGCATATTTAAAATTCAGTATCAGTAATTGCTTTAAGAGGGTTGACAAATAAGTTTGTCTTTAGTATATTTTTAGCTGTCTAGGGTCAGACCCTTTTAGGGCCTTTTTACCCCACTATGCGTTACATAATGCATGAATTAAAGTGCAATGTTGAAGTCCCATTTTTTTTTGTATGACACCCCAATGCACCTAATAAGATGCAATGCAGCACACTTGCGGATGTGAGCAGTCCGTGCATTATAATGCGTTGCATAACAAAAAATGTTGCAAGTTTGGTTTAATTGCAATACATAGCTTTGCTAACTTAATGTAGCACATGTTAAATGTGCAATTCGCAAATAAACCCAGATACCGCAAATACAAGCATATATTACAGCTAAACATAGCTGTAAACAGGCCAGCAGATTGAAAGCCTTGCAAAGAGTAGTAAGGTTGCTTACAGTGCAACCAATCAACTTTTCCTTACAAAGTAATTTCTGATTAATTTGTATTGGTTACTGAACATTGCGCATCAGTGCTTTTTTTTTTTGGTGCCATGCTGAATAGGCATGCTTATCTATTTCATAGAATTACATGACAAGAATACCTCTATGGAGACTATGGAGAGGATAATAGTAAAGAACATATACTCAGAATGAGTATGACATAGTCTGTCCAAGCATTCATCAAAAACGTTAAAAAGTAATACTAAGGGATTAGGGGTGTGGAATTTAATCGCCGCATCGATGCATCGCGATTCGGGGGTCCCCGATGCGGCATCGATGCAAGCCCCCCGAAGAATCGATGTCGGGTGTGACGTCATCCCGACTTGCCCCGCCCCTCCCGGAAGTGTACTCCGAGCGTTTTTTCTCAAAATGGCTTTTGCTATTAAATGCAATAGTAATCCATTCAGTGGTAATCGCTGTATGTGTTCTTTTTTTAAATATATGTAGCTTCAAACCTCGTTTTTAGTTGTGTATATAACTGTGTATCCCGGCGCTCATGTGACTGCTCGGTCCGGCCCGCCCCTCTCCTCTCTGTCTCTCCTGACGTCAGCCTCGCCCGCCTCTCTTCTGATCTGATAGCTACAGTTGGTGGGCAGGGCTGAGAACTCCCACTGACGTCAGGAGAGTCAGAGAGACCTGAGACTGAGAGGAGAGCGATGCGGGCTGGACTGAGCAGTCACATGACCGGCTTATACAGTTTTACACACAGACTAAAAAAAACAAGGTATGAGGATGCATATATTTAAAAAAAAAAACACACACAACGATCACCAGTTAATGGATTACAATTGTATTTATTAACAAAAGCAATTTTGACAAAAACAGTTATATATATTTACACAGACTGAAAAATAAGATATGAAGCTGCATAAATTTTAAAATGCAGATACAGTGGTGGGCACTTAATGGATTTTAACTGCATTTTTCTTACCACACAGGTATTTTAACAGCTGTATGTAGAGTACAAGTGTGTTTGTATTCTACTTACACTGTATCATACATGTGCTCTGTGACATTATTTCTCTGCCCCCCCCCCCAGTTTGCACATTCCACTGTGTTAACTCCTAGTGTGCTGGAAGGTGCAAACAGGGGAGCCCAGAGAAATGTCACAGACACAGTACAGGAACTTCACAGGGCTGTTTGTCAGTTGTGGATTGTAATCCCTCCTGACCTTCCAGCAGCCGTGTGTGTGAATTCCTGTACCTTGTAGTGCACCGGATTAGTGCACTACGTAAAGTGGAGTTCCACACGTTTTTTAGTTTATTAAAAGTCAGCAGCCACAAAAAGTGTAGCTGCTGACTTTTAATAATCAGACATTCACCTGTCCCACGGTCCATTGATGCGGCCACATGGAGCCTCGCTCCTCTCCCTCTCCTCGGCGCCGTCATCTACTGTGGGCAGTGACACCCGCCCGTGACAGCTTATGGCTTCACAGCTGGGCGCAGACTGCACGAGCTGCACTGCGATCTGCCATTGGCCAGCCAATCTTCTGGGACCCAGAAGATCGCTGGCAGGGAGGGGCCGCCTAGTAAATTTTTTGTTTATTAAAAGTCAGCAGCTACAAAAAAAGTGTATCTTCTGACTTTTAATAAAAAGACACTCACCTGTCCCGCAATCCAGCGACGTGGCCACCCAAACCCTCCATTCTCTCCCCTGCCTGTCCACGGCGCTGGCAATACTACTGTGGGCATCCGGCTGTGACAGCTTGCAGCTTCACAGCCGGGTGCGCATGTCTCACTGCGCTGTCCTGCTCAGCCGGGCAATCTTCTGGGAACTGTGATGTGTCCCAGGAGATTGCAGGGAAGAAGGGCCGCCTAGGCAGCCCAAGCGGAAGCTCGTCGGTAATCGTGATGCATCGTGATGCATCGCGGAATCGAATCGAATCGAATCGTTGACCAGATAATCGTAATCGAATCGAATCGTGAGACCAGTGAAGATGCGCACCCCTATAAGGGATACTGACATGCCATCAAAAACCACTTTCATTCCTATTTACTATTATGAGTAGGAGACAAACAAAAAAGAGAGAACATCTTTCTTTTTATCCTTTTACAGCAGTAATGACCAACAGCAATAGCTTAAGCATACATTAAAAATTGTTCTTACAATAAATAAGTGCTTTACCTCATTCTCTGGAGTGGGAGATGATGTGACAGAGCTAAGGGACCCTTTCCGTGAGCCAGGAAGATCTGTTGGTGCAGATACAGGACGCTCCCACTGGGTGGCTCCAGTTGGAATGTGCCAGTAGTAAATTCCAGCAATATCATTGATTTTCTTCCAGCCCGGTGGTAGATCAGGATCTGTTTGTAATGTATGGTCGCTCCATATATCAGCTGTAAATAAGGGCAAAACAATACATTTATATAGCTGATAATAAAATGTAATGAAAGGTACATTATGGATGTCTGAGCGAGACACTCACAAATAGAAGTTGGACAAATATCAAATCAAAAATTCCTATATCTAGTCCCAGACATAGTGGCAGGTCCAGAAAAAAAATGGAACAAGTCAGCAGATTCCCCACACCCCCTAAAGTATACTGCAATGGAGAGCGTTACCATTGAATGATTTTAGCAGGTGTATAGTGGGATTGCTGGAACAACTTTAGTTTATTACTCTATACCCTGAGAAAATCACTGAGCCTTTGTATGCGTCTTCAAATTCTGATTAGTCTTGGTCAGTAATGTGGAGCAACGGTGAAGACCACTGAAGTTGGGCCTGCTGATATCTGTTCCTTGAGGCAGTAGTAAGGCTTGAATAGTTAATAGAGACTAACTTGGTGGTGTCTTCCTAAAAGTTGAGGAATAATCACCTAAACGACCCTTAGCTGTACTGCACTGCAGCTTCATTGCTCCATTGGATATTGGGACTTTCTAGGTATCAAACTTGTATTGAGAGTCTCAGCATTCATCAGTGACTCTAGTAATAGACTAACAACTCTAGGTAATAGAAGTTGGAAAAATCCATTCTCCTTCTGACACCCACAACTACTATTATGGAGTTATCACAGAAAGGACATCCCCCCTAGCAAGACCAAGTGTTCCACACTTCATAATAATGTGCCCGTTTTGTAAAAAAAGCTATCAACTTCTGCATAGCCAAGAGACAGTCATGATTACAATAGACCACTTGAAATGGAATAGAACTGCAGTCACCTGTTTGTCTGCAGTGAAAACTTGGAAAACCGATCGTTGAGCAAAACCTTTCATATACAAGTACTGTAAATACAAACACTCTTATTTTTTTGTTGTCAGATAAAATGTCAGAAACTCTTTATTCTTAGCAGCTGAAAACCCAGTCTCCAAAAATAACTTTTCATCCATATCTCCTTTCATGTAAATGCAAATAAAATAGGTTCATTCTGAGGACGATCCTGTCTATTTTGAAGCTAAAGAGAAGTGATCATTATGTCATTGGTTCTAATTGGTGGTTCTGTTTAGGATGCGTGGGAGAAGATGTTTGAAGTAGAATTTCATAAAGATGTCCACTGCAGTATCAAAGATTTCCCCTTGAGCTGTCATCTTGCGGACGGCATTATGATGTATGTCAGCAGTGTACAGCATTCAGCCCTGCGCACAACGTGGATCATACTCACAACCTGACAGTATAATAAGCTTGTGCTGCAATTAAAATACATTTTAGATGCCACAATAAGGTCGGAAGAATTAATCACAGTTTTGTTCTGATGCATTTCATCCATTTTCACTGCAGAAAATGAAGCAGAATTAAATTCTAAAACATAGCTATTGTAATATAAATTATCTTCCAATCTAGGCTGCGGAGTGAGCCATCCAGACATGTTCAATTTAAGCCTGATGAACACCAGCAATATGAAAGCTGAACAACCTTGTCTTTAAGGACTGATGAATGATTCATTAGGAAATTCCTTTTTAACATTCACAGTTAGTGCATGGTCTACCTATTAAATTCCAAATCAGCACATCTTATAATCAATGTCTTTTCAACATCCAAGGGACATTTCTATATATACTTTGAAGTCTTGTACTGCATGCTGAGAAAAAGATCAAGAGTACAAGGTGCAGACTGTGAGCCCAAACATCTTCTGTCAGAGGTGTTTCAAGTACTCAAGTCCTACCAACAAAGACTCCCCAAGCAACAGTTAATGAACACTGAAGATCTACTTTAGATAGTTCTAATGAGCAGTGTTAGAACCATCTAAAAAATTTCCAGTGATACCTTGCTGCTAAGGAGGAGCACATAAGTTATATCTCCAATAGGTCCACTTTAGCAAAACTTATCTAGTTTTGGGGTCCTGGAAATTATTTGGCCTTGTTAGAGTAAGCTTTGTCAGTTCCAATGTGCCAGATTTTAGCCATATAGGAGATTGGGATTTCTAACCCAATTTGTAATATTCTGAAAGGCTTGGGTTTGTCAATTACTTCCAAAGCTTTCACATATACATTGGAACACGTGCACAGCCTTTAAAAGGTTGTAAATCCAATCCAGGACACAGTGAAGCTTCCCCATGAGCTCCCTGCACTTTCTCATGTGACACCTGATCACATGACCAATAAAGGGGGTAAATGGTTAAATATTATTGTGACCTCTTTATTTGTAAAATCTTTATTTATTTATAGTGTTCAGTATGCAAATACAACAATTGCTTACATGTAAAACCGTATACAGAGCTCAAGTGAAGAAATCTCAGTGATATAGACACATCTAAACATGAAAGTACGCCTAAGGGTACAATGCTACACTACAATTGTCCATTTAGAATGTACAGTTTAACAAAAGATGAATTAGGTATAGTCTAATATAGTGCAGTTCCGCATAACATAATTATGGGGTGCAGGTGCTGTCACTACTAACCACCAGTGCCAAATGTCAATTGCAAAGTAAGATGTTGTAACAGAGAAGACTATGGGGTTGATTTGCTAAAACTGGAGAGTGCAAAATCTGGTGCAGCTGTGCATGGTGGGCAATCAGCTTCTAACTTCAGCTTGTTCAATTAAGCTTTAACAAAAGAACCTGGAAGCTGTTTGGTTTCTATGCAGAGCTGCACCAGATTTTGCACTCTCTAGTTTTAATAAATCAACCCCTGTGCTTTTTTTTACATTTCAGAAGAATATAAAGAGTATAGAACTATAGAATACAAGTAAGATTAAGAGGGGAAGATAGGGGAAATGGGGCAGGAAAATTAAAAAAAACTTCCCGCCTGAGGCACAGGAGGGACAGGGGATCACTGTTGTTAAGTGGAGTCCAGGAGCGCCTTGGCTTCATCAGAAAATATGAAGATGTTCCAATTAAGCCACATTGCAGAATAAGCGTCATGTTTGCTTTGAGATGAGAGAATCAAGTCTTCCATTGTGTTCAGTTCCTCCACTTTAAAATACATAGTGATATGGGTCTTTTCATTGGAGTGGAATGCATGATTTGGCATCATTAAAGTGGAGTTCCACCCAAAAGTGGAACTTCCACTTTAAGCACTCCTCGCCCCCTGACATGCCACATTTGGCATGTCATTTTTTTTGGGGGGGGGGGGGAGTGTGTACCCTTTTTTTCGTGGAACTTCCTGTCCCACTTCCTGCTTCCTATCTTTGGCCACCTAGGCGACTCCTCCTCTCGCCCTAGGCAGCCCCTCCCTGCCAGCAATCTTCTGGGACACAACTCAGGTCCCAGAAGATCGGCTGGCCAATAGGAGAGCGCAGCGCGACTCGCGCATGTGCAGTGAAGCCGTAAGCCGTAAGCCACGGCCAGGTGCCCACAGTTACCATGACGGCGCCGAGGAGAGGAGGGGGAGAGGAGCTAGCCTCCGGGTGGCCACATCGCTGGACCGTGGGGCAGGTAAGTGTCGGTTTTTTAAAAGTCAGCAGCTATGCTTTTTGTAGCTGCTGACTTTTAATAAACTAAAAAAACGGGTGGAACTCCGCTTTAAGGAGATAACTGAGTATTGATTTTTTATATCTTTTGGCCAGAATATCTAAAACATGGGGATTGAAGAAGGAAGGATCATCAGGAAGAATGTAATCAATAAATTTTTGTGAGATTCTTCGTACCTCCCAGAAATGTGACAGTTTTGGGAAGGACCAAAATATATGTAGTATGGTACCCTGTTCCCCCTGGAGTCTCCAACAGTGACCTACCCTCCTTATAAATATATACAGCGAGAGGGGCAGCAGCCCCATGCAGTGGACCATGATTGGTGTCTCAATGAGTGATGGTCAGTGGGGATGAGTATAGGGATATGGGGCAAGGAGGGGTCTACTCTAACCAGAAACAACAGGGGACAAAATTTAAAAAGGTAAAAACACCCTAGAATACAATGGAAAAGACAACCATGAACTGTTGAGTTTTTCATTGGGTTAGTAATACATCAAAAGAAATCACTAGTATCTACAGCCCAAAGTAAGCCCCTTAAATTAAACATGTCATACCTGGGAATACAAACTGAGCATATGAAGAAAAAATACGGTAAATAAGCAACTGTTGCCATCTGCAGAACAAAACTGAATGCCAAACAAAGTCCAGAGATGCAGACAGATGAAGTTTTGATCAAATTTTAAGCCCATCTGTCCTGTGCCCCCCCCCCCCCCCCCCCCAACCTCTCTATTGGTTAAACAGGCCTGGCTTTACAAAAGGATGGCCTAAGGGGAAGGAGGGCAGGGTCTCAGGCCAACTTTCAACCATCATAAATTCACCTAGAACGCACCAATTGTGACAAAGTTACTTTAAGCCTACTTCTTACCTGTCTGGTGTGTTGCAGTGCATTGTGTTAAGGCATTCATTTTGAATGCGCTGCCACAATGCATATACTGTGCACCAGTATTAATTTTGACATCAAATTTCGATTTAGTTTTAGGTATAGACTTTAAACTAAAATGCCATTTTAGTTTTGGTCATATTTTAGTCTTTTGATTTAAATTCCATTTTAGTTTTAGTTGAATTCTAGTCGACTAAAATCTCCAATACATTTTAGTAGTCCAAAATCGAATGAGTTCAGTTAAATGTTAATGCATTATTTAAGCATTTCTTTAGAATTGCCAAACTCATTATATTCTCCTGGAGTAAATATCTAATAACAGGTTATTATTTATGATATTAAGGTTTGAACATGCACTATGGACACAGATTTACCATTGTGATATTTAACATCTTTATAAATAAAACCAAGTTCTATAAACAAAAAAATATATTGCTTTTATACAAGCAGAAGTACAACCTGAAAATATTTAAAAAAAAAAAAACTGTAAACTCTATTGGCTGTAATGCCATTGCGCATATTACCTGAATATATCACCAAAAAAATATTAAGAAAAAAAAAATAAGAAAAGCCTTTTCTTATTTTTTTTTCTTTTAGCAGCTTAGTAGATGTCCCCTACATATTCTTATGTGGTAGTGCAGTGTTAATTTTGACGTCAAATTTCAATTCAGTTTTTCTCATTGTCTTTTGACTAAAACGCCATTTTAGTCATATTTTAGTCATCTCAATAGTTTTAGTTTTAGTCGTATTTAGTCGACTGAAATAGTATTAATTTAGTAGATGAAAATATTTTAGTCGACAAAATTAACAATGCTGTGCACATGCACTCTTTTTTTAATGAATGCACCTCACCACAATACACAAATGGCTAACATCTCTGCATTGTGTCGCCCTAAAAGACATGCATTAACGTGCAGTGTAAAAGTGCAATTCAAAATGAATGACCTTTAAAAAGACCTGGATTCTTTCCTAAATGTACAGTACATGATATAACTGGATACTAATATTTATAGGCAAAGTTGATCCTGGGAAAATCCGATTGCCTCTCGGGGAATCCGGTAGGAATTTTGTCCCCTGCTGGAGCAAATTGGATCATGCTTTGCTGTTTTTTTTTCTTCCTCTTGATTGTGTATACAGGATTGTAAAAAAAAAAATGTCTCCTTTTATTGGTTAAACTAGATGGATTTGGATTTTTTTTTCAACCAGACTAACTATAAAAATTAATATGGGTTGTTTGCATTGCATTATTGCAATGCATAAGTGTAAACCCAGCTTTAAAAAACAGCTGTATTGAGAGAAATATGTAGCCAGCTATTGCTGACTGACTTTTAAAAAGGACAACTGGCTGGCATGTTGATTTAATGGTTTAAATGTATAATAAGAGTACCTTCAGAACTGATCTGAATGCTTGTTCTAGGTCTGAGATGCAGATAGTACTGCAAACATCATATAACAATCAAGAAGTTATCATTTAGAATTAGAGAGGTCAGAGAGGACATATTCTCTCTGCACGGGTCACTTTTAACATTTGAGGAACAATATATCAATGGGTTGCTGGATGTCAGAAAGCCATCGGCACCACATCTCTTAGTTAAAGCGGAGTTCCAGTCATATTTTTTTTTTTACATTATTCTGCTGCATTAAATCTAAATAACAACCCTTGGAAATTTTTTTTTTTTTACTCACCTTTTCAGGTCTGTTGCTAGGGGGTCCCTCGTAATCTGCCTCTTCCTCTCCAAGGCGCCTGACGTCATTTCCCTTGGAAAAAGTGCTCCTGGGAGATGGCTGTCATCATTTCCCAGGAGTAACTGGGCAGCGCCGAGGGCTTCATTGCCATCACAAGGGGGACGGACACTTCCGACGACACTGCCTGTTGTGATGGTAACGTCTGAAGTGTACGGCGCTGCGCCGTACATACGGCGCATGTGCGAGAACAGGCAGTGCATGCTGGTCGCTCAGCTGCACCAGAGCCCGGAAGATAGTGCTTGTGGGCTTCACATGCCAACAAGCACTATGTAAACTGCCTGTAAAGAGGAATATAAATTATATTCCTCTACGAAATCGGCCATCGTGGGCCGATTCAGCAAAGAAACATGAGTGCTCTAAAAATCCTTTTTAAATAAAGATATGGATCCTAAAAAAAAAAAAAAAATAACAGTGGGAACTCCGCTTTAACAGAATTTGAGGAAAAAGGGAAATATGGGACTTTAAAGGTGCCAAGACACAACAAGAATATAAAATATATCAAAATTTTATTGAAAACATTAGTTTAAAATTCTGCACATTATCATCATATAGTGTCTATACGATTATGGAAAAATGCAGTAACTCCAGCTCTACATGTTTCGCCATGCGATGGCTTCTTCAGGATAATTTTAGCGAGTACTGCATATGCAATCACTATGAATTAAAAATAGCAATATTTAGACAAACAAATAATTGATGTCAAACAAATTAACAATATAAATAATACATTGGAAATTCATAGAGAAATTACATATCTCACATATGCTAGATATGTCATTTATCTGTGGATTTGTAATGTATTATTTATATTGTTGCTAATTTACATAAACTGCAGGAAGTGTCTATGTTGTCTATTATAATTACCAGGATTCCATATTTTTCAGCTGCTGACTAGCAGATGACAGTTCACATATAAATTACTGGTATGTGCGAGATATCATTACGACATATGTTTACATGTGAACACAGTAAATGGCCACAGGGTCTTCTACTCGGCTACTCTGACTGGAGGGCAACTTTGTCACGATTGGTTTACTTAGCAATTAGGTTCAACAATGTAGTCCCTCCAACACTATCTTCCTAAAAAAAAAAAGATGTGTGTTATGAGAGTGAAGAAAAAGTTATTGGCTTTTGTTACAAAAATACATTTTGATTTCTGCGCAGGTATTTTTCTATTACAAGTTTGTATATAATCTGTTTGTTGTTGACTACACAGGTTTTTCCTTGAATTTTTAAAATGTTGATATGTGTCATTAATATGCAATCATATGTACACACAACAACTGGAAGTACAGTATACTGTATGTACAGCCAAAGCTTTTTTTTCTTTTTTGATGGCATAGTGCAGGGGTCGGCAACCTACGGCCCACGGGCCGCACCCGGCCCACCACCACTAAATGTCCGGCCCGTCAGTGCCCATGATTAATTCACAGGCACCCAGCCCGTGGACATTATCGCTTCTCTCCTCTTCATTGGACAGCGGCCGGTATCACAGGGCTGGATGGGGGTGGGAACTGCTGGAGTTAACTTTTTACATTAAACAGCAGGTAATTGGTTGCCAGGTGATCCTAGCAACCAATCGCCAGCCTGGTAATGTGAAAAGTTAACTTCAGCAGTTCCCGCCCCCATTCAGCCCTGTGATGCCGATCTCTGCTCTGCCATACACCTATGTAAGGTAGGAGAGTTCTACCTACACAGTGTGTGTGTGGGGTAGGGTGCAGGGGGGCAGAGGATACTATGGGGGTACAGAGGACACTAAAGTGGGGGGTGCAGGGGACAGAGGACACTGCTTTTGGGGACACAGGAAACTTGCTATAGGTGGAGGGGGGCAGAGGACACTATGGGAGTTATTTGAAGGGGACAGAGGACACTGCTATGGGGGTACAGAGGACACTGCAATAAGGGGGACCCTCCTAGGGACCCCATCACCCCTGGGGACAGGGAGCCAACGCATTACAGCCCATGCTCTGAAACGCATTGCTTTACGGCAGTACAGCCCATACTATGAACTCTGCACTCCAGCCCTCCATGTGACTGCCTGGCTGCGTTGCAAGCCTCGTTCTGGATCGCGACCGAATCCTGGAAGTGTGCTGCAGACAGACTAGCCGACAGCATAGAGGAATAAGGCTTTTTTCCATCTAGACTGAAGAGATCATCCATGGCTCTTACTGGAATCCCCTGCGCTGGACAATCATGTTGTTACATGTGAGTGTTTTTAATGCTAACTTGCCATTAAATATTACAGTCTTACTAAGAGGCGCCTGTTGCTGTCTTTTTTCCTTCTCACTGGGGACAGGGATTCAATCACCCCTGGGGACAGGGACTCCATCACCCCTGGGGACAGGGATTCCATCACCCCTGGGAAAAGGGACTCCATCACCCCTGGGGACAGGGGCCCCCCCATCTCCCCTGGGGACCAGGACCCCATCTCCCCTAAGGGACAGGAACCCCATATCCAGACCATGCTGACTGGCAGGGCTGGTGTCAGTCACCCTTGGGTGCCAGGGTGAGGGAGGGGGCAGTAAAATCCGAATTCCCAGACGCATGCTCCCTCAGGGTGAACTGGCTTTGTATAAGTGAAGCACCTTAAAGTGAGGTAAACCTGTACTGTTATTATTATGTTTGGATTATTATTATCTTCATTTATTAGCAGCTGAATGCGGCCCACCATGCATTCACATACATTGAATTCGGCTCTTAAATGGAAAAAGGTTGCTGACCCCTGGCATGGTGCAAAGGTCTCCAAACTACAACCTGCAATACATTTCTGGCCTGCTACAAGGTTTTTCCTGGACTCTAGCACCACAACAACCAATGAGGCTGAACGTTCAGGACACAGTGGGGTTGATTTACTAAAATGTGAGAGTGCAAAATATGGTGCAGCTGTGCATGGTAGCCAATCAGCTTCTAACTTTAGCTTATTCAATTAAGCTTTGACAAAAAAAAAACGGAAGCTGATTCTATGCAGAGCTGCACCAAATTTTGCACTCTCCAGTTTTAGTAAATAAACTCCGTGGTGTCATACATTGCTATGGTGCTGGCAGGCAGGCTGACTGCACCAGCTAAATGCATATCATTGATCCAGCAAGGCGCCTATCATGCTGTGTTTTGCTGCTGAATTGGTAAAGATTGTAAAGTAGGACAGGGGCACTAATATGAAAGGGGAGGCTCTGTGATGTGAAAGGGGGACTCTAATGTGCAAGGCGGGAGGCAGATCTGAAGGGGAAATTCTGATCTGAAAATTAGGCTTCTGATGTGAAAAGGGGATTCTGATGTGATGGGGGGCTCTGATGTATAAAGAGGTTCTGATGTGAAGGGGGAACTTTGCTGTGAAGGGGGACTTCTAATGTGATGAGGGGCTTCCGATGTGAAGTTATGTGTCCTTGACAGCCTGGCCACTCATGTGGTTATACTAGGCACCAAGTGACCTAGAAGTCCAGTAGACATTGTTTTCTATAGAGAAAATGTTTATTATGGTGTTAGCAGAGGGTGAAGGATTTACTGCACAGCAAAGAAAGGACAGTGGGGACTTGCACTTTCTATTTCAAGATTTTTTTCTGGAAAGTTGTTTAAAGTAGTTTGGAAGACATAAATACTGCGCTGTAAACTGGCTATATAGCACAAATGCAATT
Organism: Aquarana catesbeiana; assembly: GCF_042186555.1. Taxonomy (NCBI): domain Eukaryota; kingdom Metazoa; phylum Chordata; class Amphibia; order Anura; family Ranidae; genus Aquarana; species Aquarana catesbeiana. The sequence goes on along the minus strand of NC_133324.1, from coordinate 835,123,416 downwards.
TTAGAAAGTCAACAGTTTTTGAGGGTGTCAGGTCCTTTACTGAATATCAGCTTCTCTCCCCCCACAAGGAAATAAGGTAATCTGCTCCCCTCTTAGAATGAAGTCTGTTTCATCAGAGTATCAAAAGTAAGGGCCCTCTATCTCACCCAATCAAATACAATACCTGGTGTGAAAAATGACTATGGGAATCTAAAAATGGAGTCTAATGGGTTGCCATGGACCAATAACAACGATGCTTATTTCACATTAATAAATGAGGCCCACCATTTTGATTACTAAGCGACAGAAAAACATGTATGACATCAGCACCCACTGCAAACAGTACTTTACATATAATATAAAAAGACTGTGCTGTGGGGATATGGGGAGACACAAAAGCATTCCAGGCATGCCAAGCAATTGACCTGAGCACAAAGGCTTTAGCAATGACCTCTAGAAATGGTGACACTGTTGGTAATGAACCTATTCACAGCTGATACTGCATCGCTCCAGGGTTCTCAGGCAGGGGGGGCATCTGCAGATGCTTTCAAATGAAACATCCAATTCTTTCAAAATCAATCTACTAGTGCTGGAGGTGTTATGGTAAAAGGTATTAGACCAGGTATTGAGCTGAGAATAATCTAATGAAAATAAGACGAAGCAAAAAGGAAAATGAAAAATGTCCCAAATTTCAATTAGTGATAAATCTGTCTAGTAGACAGTGAGTAATAGGATGTTTTTTAATATATTTAATGTTTTGCTTGCCCAGTATGAAAACTCCCTGGAGGAATAGTTCCTCTTTACACTTATTGGATTGTCTGTATTGAGTGCAGCGGGAGGCTTGTATATTAACAATTTCAAAAATGACTTTGCAAAATCCCCACTTAAAAGTTTCGTTTTATATAGAGCGTATACAGCATTTTGCTAAAATAAGTTACGGTTAATAGTACATTTGAATTTTGAGCTAGGAAATATTATGATGAATAGGATTTTCCAACTATGCAGCAGGCCCAACAGCACCAAATTTACACAGAAATTTATATTTTTACCTGTGCAAATTTACACAGAAATTGATATGTTTCCCTTTCTTATGGAAATCTGCATATGCATTCAGAAGGTGGACTTTGTTCCAAGTAACATGTTGAATGGACACAATGGGGGTTATTTACTATAGCGCCGCGGCGATAATTGCCGCAAATTAGTGCTAATCACGGTAATTAGCACTAATTAGCACTAAACCGGTATTCACTATAGCGCTGGTGAACAAATACTCCCAAAATCGAATTTACTATAGTTCCCTGAAACCAAATAGCGAAACCAAACCTTTACTCTGCTAAAACCTGGAGAATTGCACATAGAAATATTGTTTAGAGCATGATATAATTGCCCAAATAGTACTGAAATATGCGGTATATTATTTAAAGATAATCTGCTTTTAAACTGTGTGAAAAAGTGATTTCTACACTGAAATATCTTTAAAAGTCTGAGAAGAGATAAATTCCCCGTTTTTGTACAACTAGGTGCCAACACAACTGAGCATGCTCATTCCTGCAAATATCTCTCATTTTAGCTCCAGTGTCTTTTTTACCAGGCGCTATAGTAAATACGAAAATGAGCGCTGAGTAAAAGAGCATTTTTTTTGGAAGTGAAAGTCTGCGCTATTATAGTCCAATGCAAGTTTTAGCCATTGATTCTAATGGTACAATTGTAACTTCCCCAAATAAATCCTTTTAATGTTGAAATGAAATGTATTTTTCTCTGAAATAAATGTTCCTTTGCAGCATTGTTGCTGCTACTTAAAATATTTTGTTTTTAAGAATGCTAGAATGCGGAATGTTTTGATAAAATATATTTTTCTCTCTCACTTTCACTTGTTATGCCGCGTACACACGGTCGGACTTTTCAGCTACAAAAGTCCGACAGCCTGTCCGACATACTTCCGGCGTACCTTCGGCGGACTTGCGGCAGACTTTCTAACGAACGGACTTGCCTACACACGACCACACAAAAGTACGACAGCCTAGTACGCGGTGACGTACACCAAGTCCGACGAGACTATAAAACGGAAGTTCAATAGCCCGTACGACACCCTTTGGGCTCCTTCTGCTAATCTCGTGTTTATCTCGTGTTAGTAGAAGTTTGGTGAGAGACGATTTGCGCTTGTGAGACTCGTATTTTTCAGTTCGTTTTAACTGTTGTTCAGTCTGTGCTTGTGAGGTTTGTATCTGCTTTTCAGTGCGTTTGGTCAGTTGGCATTGAGAAATCTTTGTTTTATTGTCCGCTCGTTCCTGATTTTCAGGTCGCTCTTCACAGGCCTTGCTGTTCTTCAGTGCGTTCTGTTTAGTGCGTTCTGACCAGCCGACCGTTTTGAAACCATGTTACCTGTACGTACTCGTCGTCGAGCTCGTGCATTGTATGTGTTTGGTGCTGTAGTTTATTCTTCAGACCAAGACCAGTCCATGAACAGGGCGAGGAGGAGTTCATGGACCAAGAATTGGTTGCTCCAGCGTGACCAGTTCTGTCACATGCCATTGCTCCGTGAGATCCGTGAGAATAATCCTGAGGATTTCAGGAACTTTCTCCGGATGACGGACCCCGTTTTTGACCGTTTGTTGGCTTTGCTGACCCCCTATATCAGCAGGCAGGATACCTGCATGAGGCAAGCCATCACTCCGGAGCAGAGGCTAGTTGCCACGTTGCGGTACTTGGCGACAGGGAGAAGCCTGCAGGACCTCAAGTTCTCGACAGGCATCTCCCCCCAGGCTCTGGGTATCATTATCCCAGAGACCTGTTCTGCCATCATCCAGGTCCTGCAGAAGGACTATATTAAGGTAAGATATTTTTCTTTTATTAGCATCACATGTTCTTTTATGTAATCTTTGATAATGTAATGTATTTCTTGCTTCAAACACTACTTACCATCATTGCAATATAGTGTGAATGTCCCCTTTTTATCCTCACACATGCTGGATTTTTTTCCTGTTATTTTTTGTCATGCATGTATATTTTCCTTCAATAACCTCCCCAGCATGCAATGATGGGAACATATCCACCTAGTCTACTCATTTTGAATGTATTTTGTTTGAGTGTATTTAGTGTGCTTATAATTAGCAATTAGCTTGATTTCCCAACCCCCCCCCCCCCCCCCCACCCTCGTAAAAATTTGCTTGAATGTTCTGTGGTGTTGATTTGTCTAAAGCAAATATATGTTGCACTTTGCAAAATGCATGTGCACTCTACAAGTGCATTTGTTCCAGTGCTTTAGTAAATGAGCAGAAGCTCTGCTGATTTCCATCATCAAATCATATGCAAGCCACAAAGTGTTTTCATTAATTGCCCTTGCATGTGATTGTGTACTCCTTGCAACATGAATGCCTTTTTACCTTACCTCATTTACTGTAAGCTGGTTAGCAACTGCACCTGCAGAGTGCGACAACTGCAGTCTTGTAGCCTTTTTAGTCCCTAAATTCCTGCGTGTCCTAAAAGTAATCTTTTTTAGGGATTTCACAACCCCCTAAAATGTAATCAATGTTCCATCAGAGGGGGTGAGCAATCTGATAAGTGTGCCTTTCCATATTAGTTATTCCAGAAGAATTAAATTATTTAATGTTATACTGATGCTGGGGAATAATGTTTTTAATTGTATAATTTTCTTGCAATGTTAGCTTCCAAATGAATGATTTTGGTTTTCTTGTTTGATTCCCCAGTTTCCTTCAACGCCACAGGAATGGCAGACTGTGGCATCCCATTTTGACAGCCGTTGGGACTTTCCCAATTGTGGAGGGGCTATAGATGGGAAACATGTCCACATCGTGCCACCACCCCATTCGGGGTCATACTATTTTAATTATAAGGGGTTCCACAGTATTGTTTTAATGGCGGTGGTGTCGGCACACTATGAATTTTTATATGTGGACGTGGGGAAGAATGGCCGGATGTCGGATGGAGGAGTATTTGCCCAGACGGAGTTCTGCCAGCGTCTCCAGAGTGGTGGCCTGGGATTGCCACCTGATGCGGATAACGTGGAAGGACTCCCCTTTGTCTTCATTGCCGATGAAGCCTTCGCTCTGAGCAAGCACCTCATGAGGCCATTCCCCCAAAGAACCCTCACCCCGGAGAGGAGGGTTTTTAATTTCCGGCTGGCCAGAGCTAGAAGAGTGGTTGAGAATGCGTTTGGAATTCTGGCCAGCTGGTTCCGCCTGTTTCAAACATCCATTAATTTGGCGGAATACAAACTTAATTTTATCATTTTATCGTGCTGCATTCTGCACAACTTTTTACACAAACATTCTCTAAATTATATAGGAACAGTTGGGCCTGAGGCCGGACTTATAGATGACAACCTTACGGGCCTGGATACTGTCCGTACTGGCTTGGCCCCCCAAAGTGCCCGTCAAGTTAGACAGCAATATGTTAATTATTTTATGGGTAGGGGGGCCATTGCAATGGGCCAGGATATTTAATTTTTTTAAATAAAAAAAAATATTGATGAAATCTGGAATTATATTTATTGCTTGCCTTTCTTTTGGGCTTTCTCCTAGGTTATGGTCGAGCAGTTGTAGTGCCAACTGTATTTTCCTTTTAAATGTCTAAATAAGCTCCATTGCCACTGTAAACAACTTTTTTACAATTATAACCAAACTGATACTGAGCATTGAAATAACAAACCACACATTTATTTAATTCCTATAAGGAGATGTTTTTATTAATCGTTGTTATGCATTCAGTTATGCATTTAGTAGAAAATGTTCATAGACAAAAATATAATGATATCTTAATAATTTGCAAAAATATAATTATATTTAAATATTTCTACATAATCCACAAAAAAATTTTTTTGCCTTTTTGATTTTCGCAAACAGGCTTTTTTTTTTTTTTTTAAATCCTTTTTTGTTTATTTTTTTGGTTTTTTAAAATCCTTTTTTTTTTTATTTATTTTTTTTTGTTTTTTTAAATCAAGTTTTATTGTTTTTTTTGGTTTTTATAAAATCAAGTTTTTTTTTTTTTGTGGATTTTTTATGTATTTTCTAGAAACAGCCCTCCTTTTTTAAATTATGTTAAACAGCCATATATGTTCAGCCAAAAAAAAAAAGAGAAGGCCCAGAATGGGGTCAGCAAAACAGGAAAAGAAGGACATGATCGATGTTTTGGGGTTTCAAAAAGGGCATTTAGATTCTACCCAAAACATCAATCATGTCCTTCATTTCCTGCTGCATACGATCCAGCCGATTACGCATTTCATCGATCTCCTTATTCCAGGCCATTATTTGACCAATTAGCCGTTGGGCACTGTCTGAGGTGAAATAGTCACTTCTTGTACCTAAAGTGGAATGAAACCAAAAAATGTGTTTAGAAATATGCACACATACATAGTTTACCTTACCATAATAAAGCTGTTGTCTCAGACACTGACCTGGTGGGGTGCCCATGTAGCATAATTCCTCCACATCCTCGGGGGTGGCACTGTTGCTTGAATCAAGCACAACCAGATCCCCTAAAATAGAGTAGAAAAATTACATTAAAGAAAAGACAGCCATGCATAGATTACCGTAAGCTGGTGTGTCAGACACTCACCTGGTGGGGTGCCCATGTCGCCCACCTCTCCTTCCTCCACATCCTCAGTGGGGCTTGGGCTGATTTCCCAATCATGTTGTTTGGCTTGGGGTGGACTGTCTTCTTGTTGGCTGAGTGAATTTTCCCCTATGTGAAACAAAAAATTAGTAATCTACTTAGCACACAGATATTTTAGTACATAGTAATTTTCAAACATTTGGAGTGAAGTGGTTTGTGTAGAGTTCCTATTTTACCTCAATATTTAAAATTATAAAGACATATCGGATAGATAGATATCTAGATATCAATATCTCGAAATATAGTTAATAATCTTTTGATCTCTCTCTCTCTCTCTCTCTCTATATATATATCTGGAACAAAATCTAAATATATAACTAAATGTAAAGAAAAAAAAAAGATAACTTAAAATATTCCAAAAGAACGTTTTACATTTCTATATCTATCTATCTATCTACCTATCTCTATCTCTCTCTCTCTCTCTCTCTCTCTCTATATATATATATATATATATATCTATATATCTATCTATATATACACACATATATATAGATAGATATATCTATAGATATGTAACGAGGTTTATTAAAAGATCGTTTGAAACGATGAGCAAAAAAATCGTATAGGAAGGAAAAGCACATGGAGCAGTATACAAGGTAATAAACACAAGAGAAAAACACGACAAGTACTTACTTTTTTTAAGCACTTTACGGATCCGTCTGTATTGATCCGGCTCCCTGAGCTTGAGGTCAGACCATCTTTTGCGAAGTTGATCCTTGGAGCGCTGGACCCCAAAAGAAGCCTGTAAAGTGTCCACCACCTTTGCCATTATTTTGGCCTTGCGCAAATTTGGCCGTGCGTACGGCCCATACTTCCCATCATAGTCCTTTTTTTGAAGAATGGCCACCATCTCCACCATCTCTTCAAAACTCATATTGGAGGCCTTAAATCTAGGCCTCACAGATCTGGTTGACGTTCCAGCCTCCGGGCTTTTTTCGCTACCTGAGGTAGTCAACATGTCAGGTGTCTCCGCCATTATTTACCCCACTACGCGCCGTAACTAAAAATGGGCGGAGAACATGAGTTAAAATCGAACGTCAGGGGCGGGCGACGCAGGCAGAGTTTCACACATGCGTAGTGTATAAAGAGGGGCCTTGCGCACGTGTCGTACGTACGTTCTGTGCGTCGAATTAGGGGGCGGAGAACATGAGTTAATTTCGAACGTCAGGGGCGGGCGACGCAGGCGGAGTTTCACACATGCGTAGTGTATAAAGAGGGGCCTTGCGCACGTGTCGTACGTACGTTCTGTGCGTCGAATTAGGGGGCGGAGAACATGAGTTAATTTTGAACGTCAGGGGCGGGCGATGCAGGCGGAGTTTCACACATGCGTAGTGTATAAAGAGGGGCCTTGCGCACGTGTCGTACGTACGTTCTGTGCGTAGGTGATAGTGGACCAGGACGTTACAAAATGAAGGTAATTTTAAATAATGTTTTTTTTTGGTTTTAGGTCATGACTTTGTAGCAAGCGGCCTATATGGCTTGATAGATTGATGAGGCCTACATAGGGAGAAGATGATGAGGGGTTAGCAGAAACCTAATAATAAGTGTTTTTTGTCTTGTGACTTTATCTTTTCCAGATATAATGAATCCCCTATTTAAGGATCCAGAGTTCCTTACAGCTTTCATATCTAAATATCGAGAGATGAGGAATTTGTGGGAGGTGAAACACCCTCAGTATTATGCAAAGCATGTGAGGAAGTCAACGCTGGAGAGACTTCTGTCCTTTGTCCAGGCGACCATCCCGGAAGCAACAATGGAGACATTGCTCAAGAAAATTGGGGTCTTGAGGAATATGTATAAGAGGGAGCATAAGAAGATCCAGGAATCAATGAGATCAGGAGCATCAGCAGATGATGTTTATGTACCCAGGCTGTGGTACTACAATCAACTCCGTTTTCTTGATGACCAGAATGAAGCTAGGGCATTACTTTCAACCCTTCCCTCCACCCTTCCCTCCACCCTTCCCTCCACCCCAGCAGAGGCTGATGAGGAGCAAGCTGGGTCTTCCTTCCTGGATGAACCGGATATGACCATCTGGAGTCAGGTAAATTATATTAACAAATATTTACTGTACTAATATTAATGATGTTAACTGGATGTTATAATTGTCTAAAATAATTTTGGCCTCAAAATTGTGTATACATATCAATTGACAGGAGTGGCTAAATATGTTTGGCACCTGCTATAAAAAATTAGGGTGTCTGATTAGACTCTTTTATTAAAGAGATGTATTCACATTGAATTTGCTAGTCATGAGAAGCAAATTGTGTGTCATTGATGAACCCCAAATAAATAAATAAAACTATGTCCTTTTTTTATACACAGGATGAGTCCATCCAGGAGGAATGTGTGGAAAGTGGCAGGCAGGAGGAGACCGGGCCCATGGACAGCCTGGAGGAGGGCGGATTCTCCATCATCCTGGAGGAGGCTGGGCCCAGTGTCAGGCAGGAGGTGGCTGGTCCCAGTGAGGTGGCTGGTCCCAGTGAGGTGGCTGGTCCCAGTGAGGTGGCTGGGCCAAGTGAGGTGGCTGGTCCCAGTGAGGTGGCTGGGCCCAGTAGGAGCATGACCCAATCACAAGTGCTTCCCCTCCACCTTCCCAAAAAAAGGGCCAGGAAGGGGACGGTCACACAGGAGGCATCCCTGCGCCTCATGCAAGAGGCCACCCGTTTTTTGAGAAGCCCCCCCGAAGCAGAAGAGTCCTATGGCTGCTACTTAGCCAGCAGGCTTCTTCAAATGGATTGGGAGCAGCGTCTCATTTGCGAGCGCCTATTTGGGGAAACTATCCAGAAGGGGCTGCAGGGCACGCTAACCCGAAACACACAACTACATGAGGCAGCCCCCCCTCCTCCTCCTCCTCCTCCTCCTCCTGCCACAACTGAAACACCACAGCCACAGCCTCCAAAGAAGGCTACAGGGAAGGCTGCAGGGAAGGCTGCAGGGCAGCGTGGAGGAAAGGCTGCAGGGAAGAGAAGAAAGTGATGACCTGGGTTCAGTCTGGTCTGACAGAAGACGCAGGCTGTTGTAGGACCACAGTCTGGGGACATCTAGATCATCTGCTGGTGCTGTTGATCTCTGGGATTCTTGGACCAGATTGTGCTCCCTCTTATATGGACTCCTCAAGATCCCAATTTTCTTGTACACCGACTTTTTCCAGCGTTGACTTCCTCTTTATTTTATTTTGACCATGAACAAATGGATCTTTTTTGAGTTTAGCAAAAGACTTTATGTGTTTTCTTTTAAATCATTGATTTTACACACAATGTTAAATTAACAAGGGACAACAATCTCATTGAGTTTGAAAAAACACACCAAAAATACATTACTAATGTTAATAATGTTCAAGTGGTAAGTCTTGAAAATAAAAAAATCTACATAACCAAAAACGGTGCTTTGGGTTAACTTTATCTAAAAACTAAAAAATAAGCACTAGAAAAACAAAACTAGAATAATGGGTTCTTTGTGGTAACTTTACAAACCTAAAAAAAAAAAATAAATAAAAGGTAAAAAGTATTATTAGTATGGAAACATTGTTTTTAAAAAGCATACTATATCATTCATGAGATCAAAAAGAGAAAAAGAATCCAGAAATCAGTTTGGGAGAACTCTGAATATGAACAGCAAAACACCTTCGTTCTTTAGAGCATTCGTAAAGAAGAAATAAAATGCGCTGCATTCAACGATCACAGATTTTGCAGCGTGATGAATGTGCTACCTACAATACGAACACTAGTTTTACTAGACCGAGTGCTTCCGTTTAGTTTTTGCTTATGAGCATGCGTCGTTTTTTTGTCCGTAGGACTAGCATACAGACGAGCGGACTTCGGGGTCCGTCGTAGTTACGACGTAAAGATTTGAAGCATGTTTCAAATCTAAAGTCCGTCGGATTTGAGGCTAAAAAAGTACGTTGAAAGTCCGGAGAAGCCCACACACGATCGGATTACCAGCCAGCTTTAGTCCGTCAGCGTCCGTTGGACTTTTGTAGCTGAAAAGTCCGACCGTGTGTACGCGGCATTACTCTTCATCTCACAACAATCTTTACCGAAACTCACAGAGGTGTCTTTACAATCCACAAACAATACCATTGCTGATGCAAATTTAAAATGAATCAAATTTTTTGTGCTTTTTATTATTTCCAAATAATCATAATTTAAATCCCAAAAAATGTGATATGTGTACCAACATCAGAAATCAAAATGTAATTCCCAAAAAATTGAGGGTAACATCACTATTCTACACTCACCCACAAAAAAACACCAAATATCACAAAATAAATCAAGAAGAATAACTCTTGTGTAATGTAATTCCATCACATGTATGTCCAAAGAAATGCAGTATTTATGTGTTTTTATGTGTAGGAAGTTCTCACATGTGTCAGCTCTGTGGCTTGGAGGTTAGATCTTCTGCTTGGCATCCCTGAGCATCTGGGTTTAAATCCCAAACATCATGCTTTATGTAGAGAAGTTTTCTCATCTCCCAGGTCCTAAAACTATATGTAGTATTTATGTGTAGGAGAGTTCCACCACCATTGTAATTCTTGCCAGATACACTATTCAATCAAAAGTATTGGGGCACCTGCCTTCACACACACATGAACTTTAATGGCAGCCCAGTCTTAGTCCGTAGGGTTAAAAATTGATTTGGCCCACCCTTTGCAGCTAGAACAGCTTCTGGGAAAGCTAGGAAAGCTCTCCATAAGGTTTAGTTTGTCTATGAGAATGTTTGATCATTTTTCCAGAAGTGCATTTGTGAGGCCAGGCACTGATGTTGGATGAGAAGGCCTGGCTCGCAGTCTCTGCTCTAATTGGGCCTAAAGGTGTTCTATCAGGTTGAGGTCAGGACTCTGTGCAGCCAGTCAAGTTCCTCCACCCCAAACTTGCTCATCCATGTCTTTATGGACCTTGCTTTGTGCAGTCATGTTGGAACAGGAAGGGGCCATCCCCAAACTGTTCCCACAAAGTTGGGAGCATGAAATTGTCCAAAAAGTCTTGGTATGCTGATGCCTTAAGAGTTTCCTTCACTGGAACTAAGAGGCCAAGCCCAACTCCTGAAAAACAACCCCACATCATAATCCTCCCTCCACCAAATGATTTGGACCAGTGCACAAAGCAAGGTCCATAAAGAAATGGATGAGAGAGTTTGGGGTGGAGGAGCTTGACTGGCCTGGACAGAGTCCTGACCTCAACACAACAGAACACCTTGGGGATGAATTAGAGCAGAGACTGTAAGCCAGGCCTTCTCGTCCAACATCAGTGCCTGACCTCACAAATGCACTTGAAAGCATGGTCAAACGTTCCCATAGACACACTCCTAAACCTTGTGGACAGCTTTCCCAGAAGAGTTGAAGCTGTTATAGCTGCAAAGGGAGGGCCAACTCAATGTTGAACCCTACAGACTAATACTGGGATGCCATTACAGTTCATGTGCGTATAAAGGCAGGCGTCCCAATACTTAGGCCAATATGTATATTGCTTGTGACACTGAGCATGGCTATGGACTTAGGGCTGGTTCAAACCACAGAGATGCAGAGAACTTGTGTGAGGCTGCCTGCTGGCTAAATGGGTAGCAATTCCGTCTAGCAGCACTGGGGTTGTTGGTTCAATTCCCCAACATGCTAATGCTTGTGTCAAAGTTTATATGTTCTTCCTGTGTGGAATTCTCACTAATATCCAAAAACATGCTGGCATTTTATTTGTCTCCTGTTGAAATGGTCTCTAATGTAAGAAAGTTAGTTTTGGACTTGGAAGCTCATTGCAGCCAGGGACTGATGTTAATGTTTGTTAGCACTAATCATGCCCAGGGACTTGAACATTTCAAATTTTAGGGTTTACACTGCATGGGTACATATGCTTAGAAAACTGTTACTTTGTTTATGTGCATGCAAATGGACTTCGATCTTTGGCCTGTAGTTGGAGATTTGATGCACATAGCCAAGGGCTAACACAGTTGCAAACAGTATTATGTGTTCCTGCTCATCAGGTGCAATCACTTTAGACATACATGAAGAGACAGATTGAAAGATACTGGTGTGTACTTCTATTGGGTGTGTGTCAGTGTGCTAACAATACAACCTACCTTATATAAAGGGCTGCAGTAGGGGGGGTTTGTTTTGCCTGAAAAGCAGACAGGTTTTTTGCTGTGATTTGTGGGGGCGAAGAAATGATATTGTGACTATTGATAAACGCCCAACTAGGGGCTGTTTGTTTGCTGAAATTCTTGTGCATTTTTTCAATCAAAAGTAGGTTTATGTGGCCATGCTTTCAATGTTGTGTGTATTGTTCCTGTCTGACCATGCAAACATGGTTTGGGAGCATGTGCTGACCTTCAACTCTTTGATCTCATTGCTTAATCATATACACAGAAACAGTGGCGGAACTACCGCCATAGCGACCCACGCGGGCGCTATGGGGCCCCGCAGCCGAGTAGAGCCCCGTGAGTCGGCGTACAAGTGAGCAGGCAAGCCGCCAAGCTGCCCGTCTGTTCGGCGCTTGTACAGTCACACTGACTGTGCGAGCAGACACAGCTGGGCGGCTTTGCGGGTGAGTGAGGAAACGTACTGGACGCTGCCATCTGGGGGGCTCGGTGGGTGGACTGGCCTATCAGCGGGTGGCGGAGCAGAGAGATGACATCATCTCTGACTGCCCGGGGCCCGCCCTGCATCCTGGCATTTCCGCCCTCACTCACTGTGCAGGCAGCAGAGAGATAATGTAATCTCTCTTCCCTTCCTGACTCAGGCTGGGAAACAGGAAGTGTCAACCCCCATTCCCCACCTTAGCAGGAAAGTGACAATCTTCAACTTGTGGCAAGTGAAGTGACAATCTGCAACTTGTGGCAAGTGGACAATCCGCAACTTGTGGCAGGTGACGTGGCAAGTGGACAATCTGCAATGTGTGGCAGGTGATGTGGCAAGTGGGCAATTTGCAACGTGTGGCAGGTGACGTGGCAAGTGACAATGCGCAACTTGTGGCAAGTGGACAATCCGCAATGTGTGGCAGGTGACGTGACAAGTGGACAATCCGCAATGTGTGGCAGGTGACGTGGCAAGTGACAATCCGCAACTTGTGGCAAGTGACGTGGCAAGTGGACAATCCGCAATGTGTGGCAGGTGACGTGGCAAGTGGACAATCCGCAATGTGTGGCAGGTGACGTGGCAAGTGGACAATCCGCAATGTGTGGCAGCTGACGTGGCAAGTGAAAATTCGCAACTTGTGGCAGGTGACAATCCACAACTTGTGGCAGGTGACGTGGCAAGTGGACAACTTGCAATGTGTGGCAGGTGACATGGCAAGTGGATAATCCACAATGTGTGGCAGGTGATGTGGCAAGTGGACAATCAGCATTGTGTGGCAGGTGACGTGGCAAGTGGGCAATTTGTAGCATGTGGCAGGTGACGTGGCAAGTGACAATTCGCAACTTGTGGCAGATGACAATCCGCAACTTGTGGCAGGTGACATGGCAAGTGGACAATTTGCAACTTGTGGCAGGTGGCAATCTGCAATTTGTGGCAGGTGACGTGGCAAGTGGACAATTTGCAATGTGTGGCAGGTGATGTGGCAAGTGGACAATCCGCAATGTGTGGCAGGTGACGTGGCAAGTGGACAATCCACAACTTGTAGCAAGTGACAATCCGCAACTTGTGGCAGGTGACGTTGGTAAGTGACACACTCAGGGCTCCCACTGATTCTGCATTATGGTGAGTTGAACTATTTCATTTTATATAACAATGTAATAATATAAATAATGTATTTCAATCATCCTGACACCATACCAACCATGGTGCCGTGATGATTGAAGCGCCAACATTCATTGTTCATTTTTTTTGGTGGGGGGGCCCATACAACATTTTGCTATGGGCCCTGTGATTTCTAGTTACGCCCCTGCACAGAAATGCAGCTTCCAGCAGAACATACTCACCAATGTATGTATATGTGTGGATTTGTGGCGTGGTTGCAGGTGTTATATTGTGAACATGTGGCTTTTTTAATATTATGTTGGAATGCTTTGTAAGAATACTGACTGTTAAGTATGTTTCTATAATCTTACAGATAAAAATGTGATGTATTGCCTGTCATACACTAAAAGTAAAGCTGTGTTCACTCTAAGGTTTAGACAAATTTTATATTGTAATCTAAATCTGTGATCTTTTACATCTTAGGCTGCTTTCACACAGGAGGTGCTTTACAGGTGCTAAAAATAGCGCCTGTAAAGACCCTCTCCTCTCACTCCAGTAAGAAATGGCCCTGACCCTAGGTTCACACCTATGCATTTTTTAGTGCGTTTTGCAGTTTTCAGAAACACTCTACAGTCCATTTAACATGGTTTCCTATGGTACTAGTTCACATTTATGCGTTTTGCGGCCAGTGCATTTTAGGAAATGGTCGGGGACTTTTTTCACGCGATTTGCAGGTAATAGATTTCAATGGAACAGCACCAAAAATGCAACTGTTGTGTTTGTGATGTGATTTTTGATGCGTTTTGCGGTTATTTTTTTTACACTGTATATAGCTGGTTACTAACCGGGGAGCCAGGAAGCAAGCTACCGCGTCCTTAACAACCAATGAATCTTCAGCTGTCAGCGGCTTCCCTAGATGGAGAAGATGCAGGAAGAAGCGGGGGGCAGAAGCCGGAAGAAGACCGGAGGAAGAAGTGTGGAAAGAAGAAGAGCTATTTTACAATAAAGGAATTGTCAAAAACCGGCTATTGTCTTTTGTCACATTTTACTGCTTTTTTTGGCGAATTTGTAGGGGTACAATGTACCCGATACCCATTCACATAGGGGGGGCCAGGATCTGGGGGTCCCCTTATGAACCAGTTGCCGACCACCACACGCCGATGTACGCCGGCACAATGGCGCGGGCAGGCATAAGGGCTTACCTGTACGTCCCTGCCTGCCCGCGGGCGGGGGTTCCGATCGGACCCCCCCCGGTGCCTGCGGCGGTCGGATTCTCGTCAGGAGGTGAGGGGGAGGACTCATTCATGGCCACCCCCTCGTGATCGCTCCTGGCGAATGAAATGCTTCCTCTTGCATTGGTGTCAGTTTGTGACAGTTATAATTGGTAGGGCAGTTAGTGGTAGGCCCCTTTAGGTCTAGGGTACCCCCCTAATAAACTTTTAACCCCCTGTTGACCCCCCGTCGCCAGTGTCACTAAGCGATCGTTTTTCTGATCGCTGTATTAGTGTCACAGGTGAAGCTAGTTAGGGAGATAAGTATATAGGTTCGCCGTCAGCTTTTTATAGCGTCAGGGTCCCCATATACTACCTAATAAAGGTTTTAACCCCCTGACTGCCCCCTAGTTAACCCCTTCACCAGTGATCACCGTATAAGTGTTACGGGTGACGCTGGTTAGTTAGCTTGTTTATTATAGCTTTTAGGGTCTGCGTCGCCCCAGGCAGCGTCAGGTTAGTGCCAGTACCGCTAACACCCACGCACGCAGCATACACCTCCCTTAGTGGTATAGTATCTGAACGGATCAATATCTGATCCGATCAGATCTATACTAGCGTCCCCAGCAGTTTAGGGTCCCCAAAAACGCAGTGTTAGTGGGATCAGCCCAGATACCTGCTAGCACCTGCCTTTTGCCCCTCGGCCCAGCCCTGCCCAGCCCACCCAAGTGCAGTATTGATCGATCACTGTCACTTACAAAACACTAAACACATAACTGCAGCGTTCGCAGAGTCAGGCCTGATCCCTGGGATCGCTAACAGTTTTTTGGTAGCGTTTTGATACAGTCGCCAACAGTCAGGAGCTTTTTTGCCTGTGAGTCTCACTAGTGTACCACTAAATTTAGAGCCCAAAATGGCAAATCGAAGGTACACTAGTGAAGAGGCCTACACGTTTCTGAGCATGACAGATAGTGAAGAGGAAGTCACTCATCTGTCAGATTCAGGCTCAAAATACGAACCTGTGGACAGCAGCCGCTCCATGACAGATAGCTCTGACGACGGAGTTGTGGTCTCTGCCAAGGTCAGGCGTACCAGACCCCGAACTTCTTCTTCTGCTGTTGAGGTGCAAGAACCGCAGGGCTCTCGTATGGAGCAGAGCAGTACTAGCGCCGCTATTCCTTCTGGTGAACTGGCAAGCACCAGCAGCCTAGTACACCCTGGTCGTACGTCCAGCACTGCAGTAACACTTGGTGAAGTGGCGAGTCCCATAAGTGCAGTTCAAGCTGGCGAGTAGTGTCCCGCTGCCACCAAGAAGATGAACACAGGCCCGTCGTGCCCATCCTGCTGCATTCGCCAATCCTATTTGGGAACCCACCACTTCTGCAGCACCCGTACTTCCCCCATTCACTGGCGAACCCGGCATTCATGTGGAAACAGTTAATTTTACGCCACTTTATTTTTATTCGCTGTTTTTCACCGAAGATCTCTATAGATCTATTGTGGACCAAAGCAATTTGTACGCTGGTCAACACATCGCCACTATTCCCCAGTCCTCCCTTGTCAGAGATTGGAAACCAATTACGGTTTCCGAATGTAAGATCTTTCTGGGCTTTTCCCTCCTCATGGCAAAAAGAGTGAGTTGCGGTCATATTGGTCCACTGACCCAATTCACCATAGGCCCATGTTCTCTGCTTCCATGGCCAGGGCACGATACGAGCAGATTTTGCGGTTCATGCACTTCAACAACAATGAACTCTGTCGTCCTCGTGGAGACCCTGGATACGATCGGCTCTACAAAATTCGGCCCCTCGTAAACCACTTCAACGTTTTGCAGACTTGTTTACTCCCCATCAAGTTGTCTGCGTTGATGAGTCCCTGATTAAGTTTTCTGGCCGCTTGTCATTCAAACAGTACTTTCCCAGCAAGCGTGCCAGATACGGGGTCAAGATGTATAAGCTCTGTGACAGGGCCACAGGCTATACATGTAGTTTTATGGTTTATGAGGGAAAAGATAGTCACGTAAAGCCGACAAACTGCCCTGACTACATAGGAAGCCCTGGGCAAGATTGTGTGGGACTTGGTGTCACCCTTATTCGGAAAGGGGTACTACTTATATGTGGACAATTATTACACGAGCGTGCCACTTTTTAGTCACCTTTTTGATCATCAGATTGGAGCATGTGGCACCGTGCGACCTAATCGCCGGGGCTTTCCCCAGCGGCTTGTAGATTCCCGTCTTAGGCTGAGGGAGAGAGCCTGCTTGCAGTGTAATAATTTGCTCGCTATGAAGTGGGGGATAATAAGAATGTTTTCGTTCTTACCTCCCTTCATGCAGGCACGACGGTCCAAATTACTATGGCGACTGGTGTTGTGGAGAAACCCCTCTGTGTCCACGAATATAACCTCAATATGGGAGGGGTGGACCTCAACGACCAGTTGATGGCGCCGTACCTAGTTGCCCGTAAGATGCTGGTATAAAAAAGTGTCTGTATACTTATTTCAATTGGCTTTGCTGAATGCTCATGTGCTATACAGAGCTTCAGGACGGACTGGATCCTTCCTTAAATTCCAGGAAGAGATCGTCAGAGCCCTTCTGTTTCCAGACGGTGCTCCACCTCACCTTCCCAATCCAAATGCAGTAAACCGGCTGCATGAGAGGCATTTTCCTTATGTCCTCTCGAGTACCCCTACCCAACGAGCCCCCCAAAGAAAATGTCGTGTCTGCAGAAAGCGCGAATGTAGGCGTGACACCCGCTATTATTGTCCCTCCTGTCCTGACAATCCTGGTCTTTGCATTAGTGAATGTTTTGAACGCTACCATACACTAGTTGAGTATTAGCGTAGGGTACAGCACTGCACAGACTAGGACACACTTTCACAGGGTCTCCCAAGATGCCAACGCCTTTTGAGAGACCCGAACCTGGTACCAGTTACAAAAGTTAGTTACCAAAAAAAGTGTAAAAAAATTTAAAAAATTAAAAAAAAAAAAAAAAACACCAAAAAAATATAAAATAAAAAAAACAAAAATAGTTGTCGTTTTATTGTTCTCTCTCTCTCTATTCTCTCTCTATTGTTCTGCTCTTTTTTACTGTATTCTATTCTGCAATGTTTTATTGTTATTATGTTTTATCATGTTTGCTTTTCAGATATGCAATATTTTTATACTTTACTGTTTACTGTGTTTTATTGTTAACCACCACCACAGTTACATACTTCAGTATATATGCCGAAGCACGGGGGCAGCAGGGGCGAAGGAGCGATTTACTCCTAACTTTTGCGGGAGGATGCCCCCATGCTTCGGCATATATATATTTTAGGCACAGGTTGCGTTAAAAAATGTTTTATTATTTACTATTTTTTTTTGTATTTGCTTTGCAGGTATGGTAAGTCTTACTGTTATACTGTAATGTTACTTTGTTTTATTGTTAACCATCATTTGCTTAGCAGGTACGCCATTCAGTTGCAGCGTGGATTTATTTATCTTGACAGCAACAGCGTTTGCTCCCACGATACATAAAGCTGTGACTCCAACGCTGTCGGAGGTGATTTCACCACCACAGTTAAAAAAAAGAGCATATATGCCAAAGCATGGGGGCAGCAAGGGCGGAGGAGCGATTTGCTCCTAACTTTTCGAGCGGATGCCCCCATGCTTCGGCATATATAAATGGTGCATGTATGCCCACCATTAGAAGTGGGTGGATGAAGGGAGGTATTCTAATCGTGAGCATACCCACCGCCAATCTCTTTTTTTCGTTCCGCCCAAAGGCTGCATGAAAAAAAAGATTACAATATATGCCCAACAAGGACCAGCAACGTACTGGTATGTTGCTGAACTTTGAGTGGTTATACCAGAATGATGCCTGCAGGTTTAGGTATCATCTTGGTATCATTCTTTTCAGCCAGCGGTCAGCTTTCATGTAAAAGCAATCCTAGCGGCTAATTAGCCCTGGCAAAGGGATTCCTGAACAGTATTAACAACTATGAATAGCGACCAATCCCTGGCAAAGGGATTCCTGAAAAGTATTAACAACTATGAACAGCGACCAGTACCTTACAAAGTTATACCAGAATGATGCCTGCAGGTTTAGGTATCATCTTGGTATCATTCTTTTCAGCCAGCGGTCGGCTTTCATGTAAAAGCAATCCTAGCAGCTAATTAGCCTCCAGACTGCTTTTACAAGCAGTGGGAGGGAATGCCCCCCTCCCTCCCACCGTCTTCCATGGTTTTCTCTGGAAACAGTTTAAAAATAAGATAAAAAAGATTTTGCAGACCTCACTTTTTGTCACAAAGTTTTGAAAATTTAAAAAAGAAAAAAAAATACATTTTTCTTTTCTTTCTTAATTTTCAAAAACAAAAGAGAGCTGCAAAATACTCACCATGCCTCTCAGCAAATAGCTTGGGGTGTCTACTTTCCAAAATGGGGTAATTTGGGGGGGGGGGGGGGGTTGTGCCATCTTAGCATTTTATGGCCTTCAAAACTGTGATAGTGTGGTAGTGAGGAGTGAAATCAAAAATGTATGCCCTTAGAAATCCTGAAGGCGGTGCTTGGATTTCAGGGGCCCCGTACGCGGCTAGGCTCCCAAGAAGTCCCACACATGTGGTATCCCCGTACTCAGGAGAAGCAGCAGAATGTATTTTGGGGTGCAATTCCACATATGCCCATGGCATGTTTGAGCAATATATCATTTAGTGACAACTTTGTGCAAAAAAAAAAAAAGTTTGCAATTTTCCCGCAACTTGTGGCAAAATATAAAATATTCCATGGACTCAACATGCCTCTCAGCAAATAGCTTGGGGTGTCTACTTTCCAAAATGGGGTCATGGGGGGGGGGGGGGGTTGTGCCATCTTAGCATTCTATGGCCTTCAAGTGAGGAGTGAAATCAAAAATTTACGCCCTTAGAAATCCTGAAGGCGGTGATCCACATATAACCATGGCATGTGTGAGCAATATATCATTTAGTGACAACTTTTTGTAAAATATTTTTTTTTTTGTCATTATTCAATCACTTGGGACAAAAAATAAAATATTCAATGGGTTCAACATGCCTCTCAGCAATTTCCTTGGGGTGTCTACTTTCCAAAATAGGGTCATTTGGGGGGGAGGGGGTTGTACTGCCCTGCCATTTTAGCACCTCAAGAAATGAGGCAGTCAAAAACTAAAAGCTGTGTAAATTCCAGAAAATGTACCCTAGTTTGTAGACGCTATAACTTTTGAGCAAAGCAATAAATATACGCTTATTGACTTTTTTTATCAAAGACATGTGGCTGAATACATTTTGGCCTAAATGTATGACTAAAATTGAGTTTTTTGGATTTTTTTATAACAAAAAGTTGAAAATATAATTTTTTTTCAAATTTTTCGTTTTTTTTTCCGTTTATAGCGCAAAAAATAAAAACCGCAGAGGTGATCAAATACCATCAAAAGAAAGCTCTATTTGTGGGAAGAAAAGGATGCAAATTTCGTTTGGGTGTAACATTGCATGACCGCGCAATTAGCAGTTAAAGCGACGCAGTGCCAAATTGTAAAAAGTGCTCTGGTCAGGAAGGGGGTAAAACCTTCCGGGGCTGAAGTGGTTAAAAGGGGGGCTTCCAGATTCCAATAAGCCCCCTGCCCGCAGACCCCCACAACCACCGGGCAAGGGTTGTGGGGATGAGGCCCTTTTCCCCATCAAAATGGGGACAAGGTGTTTTGGGGGAGACCCCAAAGCACCCTCCCCATGTTGAGGGCATGTGGCCTGGTACGGTTCAGGAGGAGGGGGGCCGCTCTCTCGTCCCCCCCCTCTTTTCCTGCAGCCTGCCAGATTGCGTGCTCGTATAAAGGTCTGGTATGGATTTTGGGAGGGACCCTTACGCCAATTTTTTTTTTTTCATTTTGGCGCAGGGTTCTCCTTACTATCCATATCAGACCTGAAGGGTGTGGTATGGATTTTGGGGGGGACCCCTGCGCCATTTTTTTTTTTAAATTTGGCGTGGAGTTCCCCTTAATAACCATACCAGATTCGAAGGGCCTGGTATGGACTGGTGGGGAGAATCTACGCTGTTTTTTTCTTTGATTTTAATTCTATATTGTCACGAACCAGCAATACATTACAACCGCGAGCAATTTCAAATGAAATATTTTCCTTTAGAAATGTCATTTTGCTGCGGTACAGTAAAACACGGGAAAGATGCGCTACTTTACAGGCATACTATAGACACCCCCCAGGCACAATATTTAAAGGAATTTTTCATTTTTATTGTTTCACTTTAACCGCTTCAGCTCCGGAAGATTTTACCCACTTCCTGACCAGAGCACGATTCGCCACTGCGTCGCTTTAACTGACAATTGCGCGATCGTGCGACGTGGCTCTCAAACAAAATTGACGTCCTTTTTTTCCCATAAATAGAGCTTTCTTTTGGTGGTATTTGATCACCTCTGCGATTTTTATTTTTTGTGCTATAAACAAAATAAGAACGATAATTTTGAAAAAAAAACGCATTATTTTTTACATTTTGCTATAATAAATATCCCCCAAAAATATATTTTTTCCTGTTTACATCAGCATCTCCCCGTTCGTCCTCTACGTGAGGCGACTGCGGGTATCCCCGCGGCGATCGAGTCCGCGGGACCCGCGACCCGACTCACGGAGCTCCCGGGCGGCGCGCACGCAATGTCACAGCGGGGAATTCAAATGGACGTACCTGTAAGTCCATTTGCCCAGCCGTGCCATTCTGCCGACGTACATCGGCGTGCACCGGTCGGGAAGTGGTTAAGCATTATTAAAATCAGTACTCCCGAAAAAACAGCCGCTTTAAAAACATTTTTTCCAATTGATATATGTCTCATTGGGCAGGATCCGGGTCCCTATATACATTTTATGGCAAAGAACTTGCATATAAGCCTTCAGTGAGAACTTTGGATTTTGCAGGTTCAAGCCCCATTGACTTCCACTGTTCCCGCATATGTGATCTGACAGGCATTTTTGCCCGCAATAGCGCTGCTTTCTATTTGCATTAGCGTTCAGTTTCTGAGAGTTGAAGTCTTACTTGGCCTTATTTGGGTGCTATTTTCTGGGACTGCGGGATCATTTTTCAGCGCTATAGTAAATGACCCCCAATATCTACAGATGCAGTGTCCAGTGTTGCTAACCTACCAATTTACTGACACGACACCCAAAATGTAATGGAACAGCCATGTTTTTACTGGCATTTACAAAAGTGACAAAATTACAGTTTTAAGTGAAAATTTTCAGTATCTAGGCTACAAACAAGTATAATAGGTAATTAGCAATGGGATTTAAGGTAGATTTTAAAGTGATTGTAAAGTTTCATTTTTTTTTATTTTTTATTTTTATAAAAATAACAAACATGTTATACTTACCTGCTGTGTTGCAGTGGAATTGCACAGAGCAGCCAGGATCCTCCTCTTTTGGTCCAAGAAGAGGAGGATCCTGACTGCTCTGTGCAGAAGGCTCTTCTGTGCTCCCTCCTGTTGAGTGCCCCCACAATAAGCAGCTTGCTATGGGGGCAGGCAAGCCAAGTTGCTGCTCTGTGTGTCCTATTCGGTTCGGCCATGTCCCCTCTCTCCCCTGATTGCCTAACTGACTTTGACTGACAACAGCGGGAGCCAATGGCGCAGCTGCTGTGTCTCAGCCAATCAGGAGGGAGAGTGCCGGACGGCCGAGACACTCATGGACATCGCTGGACAGAGATTGGGCTCCGGTAAGTATTAAGAGGGCCGAGGGGGTGCTGCTGTACACAGAAGGCTTTTTATTTTAATACATAGAATGCATTAAGATAAAAAACCTTCTGACTTTACAACCCCTTTAAGGGCAGAAACATATTTCTTATTTTATTTTCAAAATAGTAAATAACTCAGGGACAGGACTCAGGAAGGCAAGAAACTAGGATGGGCAGGCACACACACAAATAAAATTGACTCTCACAACGGTACTGACCGCAGTGTGCAGCAGCACAGATGATGATGACACCTCACCGACACGACATGTCCCCTCCTGAGTCACAGTCTCTCTCCATGCCAGGGACCTTCAGTCCACTCCAGTCCAAACAGCACTGACAGTCCTGCTCCCGGGTTGCCTTGTTCCTGTTCTGCAGATCCGCACACATGGCTCGGCTCCCTTGCACCATGACATCACAAGACATACATTCAGACACTGCCTCTTCCAGATTCGCCTCCCACCGATGACGCCTGAACACACTGTAGCAGGCACTCTGATAGTTTCGGCTTGCTACGGACCGGAACTGTGCATGGCGAGCATCACAGTCATATTTTTTACTGGCAACCTTTTCCCGTCACTGTCATTTACTGGCAGGAGAAAAGTGCCTGTTTTTTACTGGCTGTCAGTAAAAATACAGACGGTTGGCAACACTGGCAGTGTCTATCTCAATATATATTTATAATACCATACTGGACACTGCCTTTTAGAAAAAACTTCAGGAAATTGTCCTATCTTTTGAAACTGAGAGGCTCCTTTTTATTGTAAAGTTGTTGAATCAAGATATATTGATGTTTTTTTAACTGTTATTTTGTAATTATTGCATGCCATAAAATGCCCCATTCAATTTATACCAATTATGTTGTCTGGTTTAATACTCATCATTCTGCATCTTGTTCTTACAAGCATCAACTATAGTCTCTCTAACTCAAATCACTGCTATAAGTTCCCTTTATCTTTTTTGGAAATGTAAAATATTTAATAGATGAACTTCTGGTAATGTTAAAAGCTGTTTAGAAATATAATTTCGGTAGCTGATAAAAATCACACGGCTTAATACTGATGGCAGCCCATATGTATATATACTATATACATACAGTTGTGCTCATAAGTTTACATACCCTGGCGGAGTTTATGATTTCTTGGCCATTTTTCAGAGAATATGAATAACGCAAAAACATTTCTTTCACTGATGGTTAGTGTCTGGCTGAAGCCATTTATTATCAATCAATCAATGTTTACTCTTTTTAAATCATAATGGCAACAGAAACTACCCATATGACCCTGATCAAAAGTTTACATACCCTGGTGATTTTTGCCTGATAACATGCACACAAGTTAACAGTGGTGTAGTGGGTAGCACTTTCGCCTAGCAGCAAGAAGGGTCACTGGTTCGAATCCAAACCATGACACTACCTGCCTGGAGTTTGCATGTTCTCTCTGTGCCTGCGTGGGTTTCCTCCGGGTACTCCGGTTTCCTCCCACACTCCAAAGACATGCTGGTAGGTTAATTGGATCCTGTCTAAATTGTCCCTAGTATGTATGAATGTGAGTTAGGGACCTTAGATTGTAAGCTCCTTGAGGGTAGGGACTGATGTGAATGTACAATGTATATGTAAAGCGCTGCGTAAATTGACGGCGCTATATAAGTACCTTAAATAAATAAATAAATAAAAATAAACATAAAGGGGTTTGAATGGCTATTAAAGGTAACCATCCTCACCTGTGAACTGTTTGCTTGTAATTGGTGTGTGTGTATAAAAGGTCAGTGAGTTTCTGGACTCCTGACAGATCCTGACAGATGCAACTTTCATCCAGTGCTGCACTGACGATTCTGGATTCTGAGTAATGAGGGAAGCAAAAGAATTGTCAAAGGATCTGCGGGAAAAGGTACTGTAGTTGAACTGTATAAAACAGGAAAGGGATATAAAAAGATATCCAAGGAATTGAGAATGCCAATCAGCAGTGTTCAAACTCTAATCAAGAAGTGGAAAATGAGGGGTTCTGTTGAAACCAAACCACAGTCAGGTAGACCAACTAAAATTTCAGCCACAACTGCCAGGAAAATAGTCGGGGATGCAAAGAAAAACACACAAATACAGGACTCTCTGAAAACATGTGGTGTGGCTATTTCAAGATGCACAATAAGGAGGCACTTGAACAAAGATGGGCTGCATGATGGAGTCACCAGAAGAAAGCCATTACTACACAAATGCCACAAAGTATCCCACTAACAATATGCCAAACAGCACAGAGACAAGCCTTAAACCTTCTGGCAAAAAGTCATTTGGAGTGATGAGACCAAAACTGAGCTTTTTGGCCACAATCATAAACGTTACATTTGGCGAGGATACAACAAGGCCTATGATGAAAGGTACGGAGGTGGATCACTGATGTTTTGGGGATGTGTGAGCTACAAAGGCACAAAACAATTGGTCAAAATTGTTGGCAAGATGAATGCACTATGTTATCAAAATATACTGGAGGAACATTTGCATTCATCAGGAAGCTGTGCATGGGACGTACTTGGACATTCCAACATGACAATAATCCAAAACACAAGGCCAAGTCGACCTGTCATTGGCTACAGCAGAATAAAGTGAAGGTTCTGTAGTGGCCATCTCAGTCTCCTGAGCTCAATATCAGTCATTGATCTCAAACGTGCAGTTCATGCAAGACAGCCCAAGAATTTACAGAAACTGGAGGCTTTTTGCCAAGAGGAATGGGCAGCTTTACCATCTGAGAAGATAAAGAGCCTCATCCACAAATACCACAAACGACTTCAAGCTGTCACTGATGGTAAAGGGGGCAATACATGGTATTAAGAACTGTGGTATGTAAACTTTTGATCAGGGTCATTTGGGTAGTTTCTGTTGTCAATATGATTTAAAAAGAGTAAACACAGTTGATTGATAATAAATGGCTTCTAACCATTAGTGAATAGTTTTTGTGTTATCATTCATATTCTCTTAAAAATGGCCAAGAAATCATAAATTCTGCCAGGGTATGTAAACTTATGAGCACAACTGTATATATTAGAAGAAAATAATTGATCAAGGATATTTTTTCTCCTGCCCAAATGTGGACATATTTAGCTATGTTATAAAGCTTAGATCTTCTCAATACCTGAATTCCTTTTCAAAAAGAAGAAATATAAGAAGCATGACAAAAGCTTTATGCACTGAATATTTTTTCTTTTTAACGAGAGTCACAGAAGTGTCACAGAAGTGTCTGTACTGAATGATAAAAATAACACTGCAACATCTGCAAATGTCTGCATACATTTTACTCGTATTCTCTAGTCTAAGACATGGTCTCAGAGATTCTGGCTGAAAAGATTCAATGTCTGGGAACTTTCCTGCAATCTACATACTGTATATCCAAAGAGAAATCTTCCAACCCATCCAAATGTTTTCTTTATGCAGTACAATCCTGCACCATGTCCCTTTGAACATAAAATTAACCCTAAACTGAATGTATAATGTGTAACTACACACAAGCTGGGCATTGTGCTGTTCTCTGTTATTTGAACCATTTTATTATCAATGTCTGCTATCAACCACCAATGAAAACAAGGTGAGGGCTTTACTATTACTGCTATGATCACAAATAAAAGAGGGATTTTTTTGCTCCTAGAGGCACCATGTTGGGCATTACTTTACTCCCACTTTTTTTTCAGTTTCCCTCCAGGCCCTATTTTGCCTAAAACATTGTAAATTAGGGAAGGTGCTACACTACACATGCCACATTTTTCTTTTTGGTCCCTGAAGGCATCCCTCCTGAAAACATTTCTGAGCTTCTGCACATCAGGCAGAATAATATTCCTGAATATTTGTTCACACTCTCTGCATGCCTACAGCTGCTGCCGTCTTTCTTTCAACGGTGGATGTGTATCTGTTAGGCTCCATGCACAGGCGATTTGAATCGTGGGCGGAATCGCTGCTATTCTGCCTGAGATTCCAAATCGCGGCAAAATGTATGACACGTTTGCAATGCCATTACTTCTTGGCAAAATCGTGGTGCAATATTGCCACAATAAATCAAGCTGCAACTGCGGCAAAATTGCAACGCGCAAAGCTTGTCCCTCAAAAAGGAAAAGGGGCTTCTTTTGGGCGACAGCGTCGTGCAATGCGATCTGCCATGATTGCAGCGCGATTTATCGCACGCCAATCATGGCAAAATAACACCGCGATTGGGGTACCATTAGGAATTAATATCATCGCAAACGTGCCCCGCGTTTTGGCACAATTTGGAATCGCCTAGGTGTGAATGGAGCCTAAACCTGAGGTGTTGCTGCCTCTGACTGCTAGTTTGCGAGAGCTAGTAATATCACTACTATGCAAATCACTGTTCTCCATGCTGGAGGCTCTGACATGGGGAAGCAAAGCTCAGCCTCTCCTAAGATTGTTGCCTCTACACAGATAAACAGTGCAGAACAAGGCATTAAAAGTGAATAGAGGGGAAAAGATCTACTGCAGACACAGACCACAGACCCTCTGCCTAAATTTTTTTGGGCATAACTTCTAGAATTCAGTTCATTTAAGTGTATTTGTGTATATGATTTGAATATTATACTAAATAAGGGTGGCCATAAATATATCTGATCTTGTCTCTGATACAACTGCCTAATGTTTCCCTCGGGCAACATCAGGCCATTTAGAAAAGGTTTTTTACATTTGCTTGAAAATCCAAGTTGGTCTGTAACAGGATGATGTGATGTATTCAGACAAGGTGGGGCAGGGCTCAATATCCCAGGAGATACAAGTGTCAAAAATGACATTACTAGATTTATTCTCATGTAGGTATGGTGATCGGAGTGCTTTTAGGAGTTATTTAGGTTGTTAAAATGTTACTAAACCCTCAACAGTAAAATCAGTCGGTATATCCAGTAAAGTATGCTCTCTGTGGAACCTAAGAGTTTAAACCTCTGCATTATGTGAAAAGGCTGTTTGATCCTGCCTTCTCTGACCCTCCCCTACTTCCACTGACCCCAAACCATCTCCTGATAAGAAAGAGCCTTGGAGGCACTCTGCACATGCTCAGTTTGGTGTGTATTGCTAGAGGGGTCATGCAGCCTCATAGGCAGTCAGAGGAGAATGAAAACTCCTCCTACAAGCTTTAATCAGTCCTCAGCCGGACACTGATAGAAGTCACAAGAATGTGATATACTGCCGATGAGAAAATGTATTTAGCAGTTTATATTTACTAAAATAATTGCATTCCCATGTTTAGTGTAATGTGGGAGACCATATAGTGAATGCAGGGTCCCTAGTTTAGTACAACTTTAATTTTTTTTTTACTTAGAAGCCAGGGTATGCCCAATTGTTTTGTCACTTTCAAGTTTAAGCTTCAATAAAAAGTTGCAAAAAAAAAATTGCTGCAAATTCTTCATGCAATTAGGCTACTCCTTTCCTGTTCTCAATCAAATGTATATGCAATGACTGCACCACACCAACGCCATCAACTAAGTTTCAAAACCCCACATGATGGGTGCCAGTCCTTTCAAGCACAGCATATACTTGGCCACCTGTTGATTATCAAGCTGATATCGACAAATTCATGGCCACCTTAAGAGGCAATGATAGATTAAAGTGTTGATAAACTCACAACAGTAAAATCAGTCTGTATATGCAGTAAAGCATGCTTCTTATACTCACTGTGGAACCTAAGGGGTTCATCCTTTGCATTGTGTATAAAGGCTGTTTGATCCTGTCTTCTCTGATCCTCCCTTCTTCCACTGTCTCAAAAAATAACCTGATATTTACAGAGCCAGGGGATGGGTTGCACATGCTTAGTTTGGTGTGTATTGCTAGAGAGTAGAGAGGTTTTTTTTTCTTGGGAGGGTGCATGTGATCAGCACAGAACCAATCAGCACTGTCCAGACATGTCCAGACAGAGGATAAAGGGAGAATGAAAACTCCTCCTACAAGCTTTACTAGGAACTGATAGAAGTCACAAGGCTGCTATATACTTATGATGAGAAACATTATTTATCAGTTTATATTTACTAAAATTATTGCATTTCCATGTTCTGTGTACTGTGGGAGAACAGACATATTGAACATAGGGTCCCTGGCTTAGTAACTCTTTAAAGTGGACCTTCAGTCATTTTTTCAACTTTTCATCTATTAAATCCTCTGCCCTTGTTGTTTTAACTTTGGATAGTAAAACATTTTTTTCTGCCAGTAAATACCTTATACAGCCCACTTCCTGTTTCTTGTCTGGTAAAAAGCCTAGGCTTATCACATCCTAAACTGCTCTCTCTCTAACTCTTGTGAGACTGTGTGTGTGTGTGTGTGTGTGTGTGGGGGGGGGGGGGTCATAAGAGCGCCAATGAAAGCTGCAGAGCTGGAGGTGTGCCTCTGTGTGTCTGTGTAAATCCAGGAAGTGAACAGGGAGCAGCTTCAGCTGCCCACAGTTAAAATGGTTGCAGCCAGACTTACTGTAGGGAGATATCTGCAGCATATTTGGCAAGTACAGAATCACAGTATATATAAAATAATATGCAAAGTGGTTGGAGGGAAGCTTCAGAATGGCAAAGATGTTTTATTAAAAATTATGTGAGCAGACTGCAGTTCCTCTTTACTGTACCAGATTTTATTAGTTGGGTTGGCTACTAACTCCAAAGATGAGCCCAGCCAGTGCGCTGACATCTGCTTTCACGTACTGCACTACAAGGCCCTTGTCACTGGTGTCACTGTGGAAGCAGTAACGTTACAGACTGAGCGTATTTAATTCTGACTCTCAGGTCACAAGACACTGATGGCATCACTATGACTGAACATTGGGTCAGCCCACAAAATGTCTGCCCCCACAGTAAAGATAAGAAGGTTCATTTATTTACATTATTGACCATAAAATAAGCAATGTACAATTGAATCTGCAGAGGATTCTCTATTTCTAAAAATGAACAACAGTGACAGTTTGTGCAGCATCCACGTGTATATATACTCCAAGAGTAAAAATAAGATCACTGCAGATTATACACTATAATAAAAGTACATTTTGTTATGTATCTTTTAATGCACATTATCTGATTTTTTTTGTTGCATAGTTTTCTATTTTTTAGGGCTAGGCTTTTTTTTTTTGCATTCTTTGGATGAAAGAAAAAAAAAGCTAAGCAATGTAATAACTACTGAATATCACAAAGGTAACAGAGAAGGAAAACAGCATCACCTACCCTCATAATTAACAATCACGATGGTCAGCATACATTCTCTCCCCAGCATCCTGGCAGAAGTGGAGGACTAGAGACCACCTCCTCAACACGGACAAAACAATACACTAACATCTATTTTTGGTATCACTGCTCATCACAGAGCGAGAAATAAACAGCAGGAGAGCTGGAAATTTGGAATGCTCCATCTTCGTAGCATGAGCGGCTGTCATGGTAACACAAAGAGCATCTCTCCTGCAGTAACTGAGAACCAGTCACGTGGCGAGCTACGAAAATTCAGTGACACGGCCTGCACTACAGCAGATGTTCACACATTACTAGCCATCCACAAATCTAGACATGCCCACTTTTTGAAAACATGGAACTAGAAAGCATTTAGGAGGCAATCATTTATCATGCAATCAGATATTCACATGAGTTTTTTGTTGAGCGATATCAATGACATAGGGCTGGAATCTTTGATTGGCCATTTTCCACTCAGGTGTTGCTTCTGGTAATCCAAGGCCATGGCATGGACTCACAAGATGATTTGGTGCCCAACATGCTCAATATAATGAAAGTAAGAAGAGGCACCCACCTATGAACACTGCATTCAAATTCACTTCATGCAATATTAAACAGTTTAAAGGTAACCTGTCAAGATAGCAATATTAAGGCTGACCTCCTTCTGAAAATGCTAGTTGCCTGGCTAGTATGTACAAGCTTCAACAGCTTGAGTAATATACAGTACGTAGAACAAGTAGACAGATCAGGACATAGTAGTCCTTATCTGTACATTTGTTCTGCATCAGTGATTCAAAATATTGAAGCAAGAGGGACATTAGTTATAATTACACAGGTCACACATAAATCTTGTCCACAATTTCAACAATTCATTCATAACAGCTATGTTTCCTATGCTGTGATTGGCCCACAGCAATCACATGGTACCTGGGCAAAAAAAAAATAAAACAATCCCAGATCACCCCTCAGAGCGACACTAAACTACTCTGATGAAAGAATGTAAAAAAAAAAAAAAACAATGTTAAAAAAATGTAATAACAAATTATTATTATTATTTTTATTTTTTTTAACATACTGTCACAAGTCAGTGTCCTTGATCACCGCACACCAGTGAATAAAGGGACTAGAGGACCTTAGTTATGAGGAAAAATTACGAGCACTGAACGTGTTCTCTCTGGAGATGGGACGCGTGAGAGAGGATATGATTCCAATGTACAAATACCATACTGGTGACTCCACAATAGGGATAAAACATTTCCGCGAAAGGGAAATTTAAAAGACAAGTGTCCCTTCACTAAAATTAGAAGAGAAGCGTTTTAACCTTAAACTGCATAGAGGGTTCTTTACTGTAAGAGCGGTAAGAATATGGAATTCTCTTTCCAAAAGCAGTGGTTTTAGCGGGGAGCATCAATAATTTCAAAAAACTATTAGATAGGCATCTAAACTACCTTAACATACAGGGATATACAATGTAATACTGACATAAAAGCACACACACAGGTTGGACTTTGATGGACTTGTGTCTTTTTTCAACATCACCAACTATGTAAGAATGTGACACCCCCAAATTGGTTTGCAGATCTCAGTGCAAACTATGAAATGGTACAGGAATTGGATCACATGGGTGTGATTAAAAAAAGGGTCCTGCACCATTTTGGTGGGAACGCAATGCGATTTCAGCCATACAGTTTGCATCGCACAGACATCGCATGTGATATGCACAGCAATGCGGTGCAAATCACATGCGATGTCTGTGATCGCACCAGTATGAACCCAGCATTAAAGTTCCAGCAACTTCAAAGTAGTTCATGCGCTACTTTGGTCTGATTTTAATGAAACTTGAGGGCCATAGACTTAACCCTCAGAAGTTGCATGAAAGTTGTACATGAATGTTATACAATGGAACTTGTGTGCAACAGTTGTCCATTATCACCAGTCATAGCCAAAATCCAAGTCGCACCCATCCCAAGTTGCACTCCAAAGTCTGCGCAGCTAAGTCCTACAAGTGTGAATGGAGACTTAGGCATCATTCTCACGAGGCGGATCTGCTGCCTTGGAGTCCGCCTCTGTCCACCAGCTCAGCGGGAGATCTCTCCGTTGATCTCCACTGAGCCGGCGGATGACAGGTCCCTCTCTGCTCACTGAGCGGAGAGGGGCTTGTCAAGCGCTGCTAGTTACTATGGAGAGATCGGACGAAAACGGACAGCATGTCCGTGTTCATCAGATCTCACTCGATCCGATCTGCCAGGGACGGATGCGAACGTAGGGGCATCCGTCTGATTTTAGCGGATTGGACCGGGTCGGATGTCAGTTGACATGTGACTCTGCGTATTCTTGAGTAAAAAAAAAAAAATACAAAAATCTGCATTCCCAGTCAGTATTTTGCGCTGGTACACGCAAATGCGCACAAATATGCACATATGAGCATGAATATTAACCACTTTCCGCCCATGCTATAGCCGAATGATGGCTACAGCACCGTCTTCCAGTGCTGGGAGGGCGTCAATAGATGTCCTCCCGTGATCGCGCTGCTCGCGTTCCAGACGCACACTGTGATCACAGAGTCCATCGCGCTTGGCTGATCACAGAGTATGGTAAAATGCCAATCACAGCGGGCCCTTTACCACATGAACAGCTGACAGCTGATCAAGAAGTAAACAGGAGCCGGTTACCTTTTTTTTCTCCTCACGGTCAGCGTGAAGTGAAAAGAATGTATAAATATGTGG
Source organism: Aquarana catesbeiana (assembly GCF_042186555.1). Classification (NCBI taxonomy): domain Eukaryota; kingdom Metazoa; phylum Chordata; class Amphibia; order Anura; family Ranidae; genus Aquarana; species Aquarana catesbeiana. Next base: position 835,091,303 of record NC_133324.1, on the reverse strand, counting down.
TGCTACCTCATCAAACCTACAACAGCAAATAATATGTATTAAAATGAACCCATATTATTTGCTGTTGTAGGTTTGATGAGGTAGCGCCACATATTTAAACATTCCAGTTTGATCTTGAGCTTCGCGAGTACACTCTTTCATGTTGGCAGCTTCCCGTGTCTGTTAGAGGGTTAGGTTGTGCGCACTAGACTCTCTGTCTGTTTGCAAGTGAAAAGAATAAAGCCGGTAACTGGCTTCTGTTGCAGGGACAACGATCCCTATCTGTGCTACACATCAGTGGCCACAAGTGCTGCTAATCAGTGCCCACAAATGCCATCTATCAGTGTCAATCAGTGCCCACGAGTGTCACCTTTCAGTGCCAATCAATGCCCACTAGTGCCACCTTTCAGTGCCATCAGTAGTGCCCATCAGTGCCATCAATCACTGCTGCCAATCAGTGCCTCATCATCAGTGTCACCCACCAGTGCCGCCTACCAGTGCCCATCAGTGCCGCCTATCAGTCCCAATCAGTGCCACCTATCAGTGCTCATCAGTGCTGCCTATCAGTGCCCATGAGTGCTCATCAGTGCCGCCTATCAGTGCCACCTCTCAGTGCCCATCAGTGCCACCTATCAGTGCCTCCTCATCAGTGCTCATCAGTGCAGCCTCATCAGTGCCGCCTCATCATTGCCACCTCATCAGTGCCACCTCATCAGTGCCTATCAGTGCCCATCAGTGCAGCCTCATCAGCGCACATCAGTGATAGGGAAAAATTACCGTTTGAAAAATGTTATAACAAACTATGAAAAAACATTTTTTTTTCAAAATGTTTGGTCTTATTTTGGTTTCTTAAGCAAAATATCAAAAACCCAGTGGTACTTAAATACCATCAAAAGAAAGCTCTACTTGTGTTTAAAAAAATGTTACAAATGTTGTTTAGGTACAGTGTTGCATGACCACGCTATCGTCATTTAAATTGCAACAGCACTGAAAGCTGAAAATTGGCCTGGTCAGGAAGGTGATGTAAGTGCCCAGTGGGCAAGTGGTTAATGGATTTTTTTCTAGGACTGTATAAAATTTACGGACAACACAAAGTTACACACAACACAAACACCTGAAATTACGCCCAGAAATGTTGATGCTCAAACATTACTACCATGTGCAAGAGGCCACTCTTTGACCACTTGTTTGTGCAAAATTCCTTGAGATACAAGATGTTTGTGGGTTTCTTTGCATGAACTGCCTGTCCCAAAATCCTCTTACATAATTTCAACTGAAATCAAATTAGGACTTTAACTAGGGCAGTCAATAACCCTCTTTTTCGTTTTTTGAACCATTCCTTGGTGGATTTGCCAATGTGCTTCAGATTTTTACTGTGTTGAAACAATAATTTCCGAATTAACTGTAATTTTTGGACAATAGACTCACATTCTCATCAACAGCAATTTATTATGATGCAGAATGTATACTTGACTTGAGGACTGTGAGCTGCCCAGTCCTTGAAGCAGCAAAGTAACCCCCAACCATAACAGTTCCACCACCATGCTTCACAGTTATTGTGAGGTGTTTTTTTTCTAAAAAGAATGTCCTCAGTTTGTAGTAAACAAGTCTACTGCTACCATGGCTAAACATCTATAAATTTGATTGATCAGTCTTCAGCACATTTTTTCAGAACGCCTGGTCTTTATCTATATCTGGTATTTATCTATATGCTCAATGGCAAACTGTAATACTGTTCTAATGTTTGTTTTTGGACAGAAAAGTCATTTTCTTAACACACTTCTTATGCAGGCTAAATGGGTGCGATCTCTTTCTAATTGTAGCTGTAGGCAGTTTGAACTCAACTGCTGAATTGAATTTTAATTGGATTGAATTTGAATTGAATTTGCTGGGCCAGTCCTGGACAAATTAGAAGTAGTTTAAAATGTACACCACTTGTAAATTATTTTTCTAACAGTGGGATGATTGCTTTTCAATCATTTGGTAATGTGTTCCCTTTCCAGGTTCCTAGGCATCCACAACTTTCTTTCTGAGGGCCTTAGAGCGCTCTATTGATCATGGCACATGTCAATAGCAAAAATAACATCAGAGCCTAGAAGCCTGAGGTTTTCAATAAAACAGTTCCACTTACAATCCATAAGGAGGTTCTAAGCAGCCTAACTGACGCCTAATCTGGAACACCGTATTCTAATTCCATGGATCTGAAGTGCTGGCAAATGTAGAGGTGTACTTAATTTTTCCGTCTAACAAATGTGCATTTTTGTTACTCTGTATTCATGAAAATTATTACATGTCAGTTTTATGTATAATTTGATTAAGTATATTACCTTTATCTGTAGGCATTTTTTGATTCTAATGTTTGCGTCTTCAAGTATATTTGAAAAACTTCCACTTTTTCACATGACTGAAATTGGAGCAATGCCCAGATGTTAGTATGTCCATAAATAATGTCCATAAATAATAATTGAAGTTAATTGGGCAAACAAGATCCACCATAGACAGTAAATATCACAAGCGTAGTGTACATTATTACATGTGTCTGTTGTTTACACTTGACTGTCCATACTTATATACAACACAATTAGCCATTGCAGTCCACTGACCTTGGTTGTTTTATATGAGTATAAATGTATATTACTTACTGAATTATGTGTTTGTTACATGAGGGAAAGAGGTTAGAGTTTGCTGTTTTTGTGAAGTGTTTGATACCTGTGATGACTTCAGACGCATATGTCTGGCAGCGTCCTTTTCTTGTTGGTTATAATAAATCAAAGTAGAGGAATTCGACATTTTGCATGTTTGCCATAAGCAAATTTGTGATTTTCTTGATATGATTATCGCTACTTTACTACTATCACTACTACTTGATCTTTGCTAATTGGGAATGGATAACTGTTTTAAAGAATGTGCCAGTCACTGGAAACAATAAAAATCTTTGGATAAAAAGAAAAAACAATGGCCTGATAGTCCCATTATTTATAAAGAGCTCCCACCAAATCCCACAAAAAGTTTTGGGCCCACATTCATGACGAACCTACATATAAAGTATTTATAGCTGTTTACACACTTTTTTATTTTTTTACACAAAACAGTTTCTGCACATAAGCAACTACTTGACCGACATTACTTGAGGACATAATATTCTGGCAGTCTACATATGGGCAGGTGCAATGACCTAGGACATACATAACCTCTGCCTCCTGAACCCACAGGCTCCCGCTGCCAATCACTGGAGTTCACATTTGCAACATCTGCAATTATTTGTAACCCCTATCACAGACTAACCTTGACCACACCATTTTCACCTCCAGAGGGTTCTGTGGAAATACTTAGTCACAGAAGCAGATGGAACAGCTCAGAGGTCTCAGTGGTGGCTTGCTACTGTATATAAACACATAAACACATCATCTCACTCTTAGATGCACACTCAGAAGCTCTCAATGCAGCAGCAAGCACTTGACCAACAGGACTCTTTGTGACCCTAAAGCCTGGCACACTCGATGAGAGTATCAAAAGAATGATCGTCCATTCTTTTTTTCTGCATGCTAATCTCATATAAAAAATGAAGTGGTTACTAAAGTTACACAAATTCTCGTACGACAGAATAAAAATTTGGAAGTGATGTAATGTATTGTATTGTATTTGTATTGTAATTTTGGACGAAAATTAAATTATATAATCGTACGATCTGGTATCGTACAAGAAAATGTTCATGTTTGTCCCTTTGGATATCAGATGAACTGTCATGATCAGCCCTCAAAAGCTGTGTACCAACGATCGGATTATCGTACGATCACTTTGAAAGCATTTTTTTTCGTACGATTTTCTGATGTGTGTACGGGCCATAAAACTATTCAAGTCCACCAACAGTTCCTTGTACTGGGTAAACTCAGGCTTTAAGCCATACAGTCTGAGCCTGCTGCTATATGGACATTTCTCCCACCATTTCAATTCCAGGACCTTCATTTTTGTTAGGGAAAGATTGAATAGGTGGAGACTCCTGTCCTCCATGCTCTCTGAAGCTAAAACCTCTGAGCCTTTCCCCTGCATTTCAAGGACCTTTCTTTTCGCTGGAGACAGACTGAATAGGCAGCCTCCTGCTCTCCATGATGGCAGAAGGCTAAAACCACTGAACCCTACTGTGTCAATTACACCTAGAGGTGCATTCCTATATGCTTTGGAGTCCTGCCCTGCACAGCATATTTAATGGGAATGCTGCACTCCACCCCTTGAGAAGTGTACACTCTACAGATACACCATTCCTACCATAAACTGTCCCAAAAAAAAAAAAAAATACTGAAAATTGCCAGCTTGTCCAGTTGTCTTTTATTTTTCTGTTCTGATGTTTTCTTTTCATACACAGTCAGAATATGCTAGTGTGCATAGAAGTGGAGTGGCCTTTTTGTTTTATGACGAAGCATGTAGCCACCAAAACTTACTCTCTACAAAAGCAGAAATAAGCAGAGACAGTTAAGTGAACTATAATACAACATAAAGCATCTGTCTACCAACCCTTCCTCTCAGATAATTAAATACATTATTTGCATATTGGCCCCAACTACAACTACAGAATGTTGACTACAATGGGAAGGCTAAAAAACTAAAAATACACTATGTAAACTTACAGAATTGTAATCTACTGTAAACCCATAATTGGTTACCGTTATTGTTATTATATTCATATTCATCCCAGCATACTAAAAATTTCCACCTGTCTAACCTGTCAAATTCCATAAATTTACCTTAAAAGAGAAGAATGGCCAAAGCTTTTTTGGTCATACTACAGTTCTGGTTCACACTAGTTCTCTTACTTTTGCACCCCTGTGAACCAGAGTCATCCCATAGTGAGCTATTGCCCGCTGTTAGCTGATGTCCTCGATCAGCTCTCTGGTAAGCTCGCAGAACCACTGGCTTCATCCTGGGCTTACTGGTGGGACTGTAGAGCTCGGAAAGGCATCCGTTAGCAGCCCTCCCGCAAGCTGTAAAAGCAATTCAGCAAGCACCAGCTCAAAAAAACAATACCAACATGATGCCTGTAGCTGCAGGCATCTTCCTGATATACCACTTGAAACTGCTGACGTATATGTAAGTTAGACCAGTGTTTCTCAACTCCAGTCCTCAAGGCGCCCCAACAGGTCATGTTTTCAGGCTCTCCATTATTTTGCACAGGTGATTTGATCAGTTTCACTGCTTTGGTAATTACCCCAGCCGTTTCATCTGAGGGAAATCCTGAAAACATGACCTGTTGGGGCGCCTTGAGGACTGGAGTTGAGAAACACTGAGTTAGACGGTCTTCAAGTAGAATTCGAAAAAGTCCCAAAAATGAAATTTGGAAAAAGTCCAAATGTGAAAAGTCCCAAAAAATAAGTGTTCTGTGCAATATGTAAAAACGTTACGTCAGTGATTTCAAGGAAGTGCACGACTCTTACCAGAAGCTTAGGACCTTCTGCTCAGAAAGATAAAAAGCGTATGGGAAAATTGCTATGTACCATCCATCTCAAGAGCATCCAACATGTCTCTGGTCCAGACCAACACTTAATAAAAGTGGTGTTCCACCATTACAAAGGTAAAGATGGCCTTGGGAAAGGAATAGACACAGCTGATAGTGTTAACCTGTACAGCATGGTTTATTAGAACAAAATAACATACTCACAGTAAAACAGCTAAAAATGGCATATAGAACCTTAATCACGCCACCGCCCAGCCTTTGTGAGGTTGTCAACCCAGCAAATTCCTCCCTATGCATTTTGTCATCAACGGACGGCATCGGGGACAGGTGTGTGGCGGATGACCAAAAGAAGAGCAAGGGGTGGAGCCACTCTCAGTGACAGTTAACAATATTACCAAATCACAAACATATTCAAGAGACTCTAACACATACCTAAAATGCAAGGAATTGCCAATAGAGCCAAATAGATTTAAAACAAAGGTTTGTAAAAAAACATATTAAAAATGATCCAGTGGAATTTGAGATAGCACTATCAAGTGACCAGAGGATAGATTGCACTCATTCCATTGAAGGAAAAAGATGCCAACTGCAGTGGGGAGGGGAGAGTTGCTAAACTGCTCTTACTATAATACATTTCAAAAATTGCACAATCATAAATAACTTTAAAAATGTGTAAAATATAAATTAGACCCCAAGAAGTAAAAGGTATAACATTTAAATAAAAAGAAGATCAAAAAATTGAAAAAAATTGAGCAGGTATAGAAAATTAGTTATTATTAAAGTGGTTGTAAAGGCAGAAGTTTTTTTTTATCTTAATGCATTATATGCATTAAGATAAAAAGCCTTCTGTGTGCAGCAGCCCCCCCCCCCAGCACCCCCTAATACTTACCTGAGCCCCATCTCTGTCCAGCGATGTCCACAAAGGTCTTGGCCATCCGGGACTCTCCAGCCTGATTGGCTGAGACACAGCAGCGGTGTCATTGGCTCCTGTGGCTGTCAATCAAATTCAGTTGGCCAATCAGGGGAGAAAGGGGCGGGGCCAAATGGCAAATCTGTGTCTGAACTGTGTCACAAGCTCCTGGCTGTGGGGGACTCGACAGGAGGGAGGGGCCAGGAGCAGCAAAGAGGCAACCGAGAGGAGGAGGATCCAGGCAAAACCAACTGTATAAAGCAGGTAAGTATAACATGTTTATTTTTTATTTTTTTTAAACAAGACTTTACAATCACTTTAATATAACAGTTAAGATCCCAATCTACATTAAGTCCATGGGAGGGGTATGTTTTTAGATTGAAAATCCATCACGTTTCCATACTGGGAAATCAGACATGGCTCCCCCTTCAGTTTGAAACAAACCTGTCAATTCCTATTACTTCAACACTTAATGCCTGTGGGGTCCTTATTATGACAAGATGTGAAATATCTTGAGATGCTATGCCACCTAAAACCCTTAGAAATGTTATTAATATGCCCACCCACTAACATTCAGAGACCGCGTGGTCCTCCCTATATACCGCAGGCCACATGGGCACTGCAGGAGACATACAACATTTCTTGTGGCACATGTAATGAACTCAGCAATGTTATAGGATAGTCCTGTCGATTGTGGGGTGAAGGATTTAGCCCAAGTAGTATTCGAGCCCCCACATTTACAAACTTGACACCTCCTACAGGGTAAAAAAACAACCAGTCCTACAAACAGTTTGAGATGACTAAGTTGTTCTATCAAATTAGGAGCAAGTTTATCTTTTAAACATTGCACCCTACAGAACATAAGAATGGGTCTATTAGGCAGGAGAGTCCAATACTTTATCATTTTTGAGTATAATCTAATGTGTATTGAGAATCTTATTCAGACTTTAGTGCTTATCATTATTATTATATTGCACTGCTAAGTTATTTAAAGGGGAAGTGCAACACTATTTTTTGCATGATAAATAAATAAAAGCTAAAGAATGTGCCGTTGACGGTTTTTGTCTAGTGAATAGGGCATGAGATAAAGTATCAAGGGTTGTCTACTTATAGACCCTGCTATGTAAATATGGCTCTGCTTGCTAGTGTATGTTACTGCCTTATTTCCAGGGAACCTGGAAATTCTCTGATCAAATCTATGCCATTGTTATATTGAACTTCACCCTTCTTGTAGTAATAAAAACATATCTATGTTAATGTTACTGACTCTCAAAGAGTAAACTGTGTTCTGGCAGTCTAGAGAAAAATTCATAAAACCCATGTTTCAATTTGAGATATGGTACAGAATATAACCAGGCTTGGAGCTCCCAATCATTGTCCTCATAGATAATCTCCCTCCCAGGGAATTCACCCTCCCTCTCCCAACTCAATTTATGCTGCTATGTATAAGAAATAAGTAGTTTACAGGAAGCACATGCCATGTCCTCAACTCAATTACAATGATTAGAATCAGAGGACAGTATGACATCCACAAACCCATGAATTGAGGTGAACTCTTACTGCACGGCTCATAAATTAGATCGTACGGATAAGGCAGAGCATTGGCAGAGGCGCCAGAAGATTCTCAAGAAAAAGCAATTCTTTGTTAACTTCATATGACTTTGTAATCCCTTGGGGATTTAACAGAAGTGAAGTATTATATTTAAATGTGAACTGTGAAATCTGAAAAATGTTACACTATTTGTGCCTAAGAATTTAGTGTCAAAATGACCACTTTTTATGCAATCTCATGTGAAAAATATTAGATTATTGGTTCTTTTCAGTTTCTTAAATGACTGGCACTGTTAGATTTCAGAGCAGGTCGGTATATCTTGGTGCAGAAGTTTTAGGTATCAGACAGGCAAGTATGGTGCTGTGTAAAGTTTCCCTTTAATGTGGTGGTAAAAAGAAAACAAAGAACAGGAACAGAACCCATCATGCATAATCCATATCACATTTCTGGTACAACCACAAAGCTTTGCCCCGGTCAGTGATATTCTACAGTGACAGGGGGATAGTCCTGTCCGATGTAGGTAATCCTGTCTGATGTAGGATTATTCTTCAATAAATTTCTCTGTGCATCCCCTCATTATGTCCCTTCTTATCTCTGGACTCTTTCCAGCTTCATAATGACCTTGGCTGTAAACAAATGTGCTGTTTAATGAGGTATAGATAATGATCCAGATTCCAATGATTTCTTTACTATCTGTGACTCCTCCAAGGGCGCACACCGTTTAGTAACATTCACGGTGATCAATGATGTAGAGTAGAACTTATCAATGGTCACACTTTCATAAATACCACCTTGTTTGATGTAGTCAGTTACATTTAAAGAAATAACATTTTTGCATAAAACTTAGAACTCCCCTACCTTACAAACATTCTGCCCCATAGTACAATTTCTTTGTGGCTGCAGTTGAGTGGACTCTTCACCAAAAGTGTTGAGTGCTGAGACATCTGCTCATGCTCTGCAGCTTTGCTTAAATGTCCAGACCTGCCTACAGTCTTCTCTCTAATCTGACTCTTGGTAAAATTGGACAAGCAATGGACAGTTTGTTCTGTTTCCTCCACGGAACAGGGAAGGAGAGTTCCTGCTCCATCAAAGATTTACAACATGTTTGAAGATTATTATGTGCAATAACATATACTTTAGATGGCCAAAAGTGCTCTTCACAATCAAAGGATTATTAAAGATCAAAATACGTATTTATGATACAGAATAACAATTTTTTTTATATGTATGTATGTATATGTATGTATTTTTTTATGTATGTTGAAGAAAATACAGTTTGCACCCCTGATATTTATGTTTGAGAATTCATCATGCTGCTTGTTATAATTTTTAAGAATTCTTGCTCTACATAATGAAGACCTAGGCTGTAAGAAGATTGTCAAAACCCTGAAACTCAGCTGCAGCACGGTGGCCAAGACCATACAGCGGTTTAACAGTACAGGTTCCACTCAGAACAGGCCTCGCCATGGTCGACCAAAGAAGCTGAGTGCACATACTCAGCGTCATATTCAGAGGTTGTCTTTGGGAAATAGACATATGAGTGCTGCCAGCATTGCTGCAGAGGTTGAAGGGGTGGGGGGGTCAGCCTGTCAGTGCTCAAACCATATGCTGCACACTGCATCAAGTTGGTCTGCAGGGCTGTCCCAGAAGGAAGCCTCTTCTAAAGATGATGCACAAGAAAGCCTGCAAACAGTTTGCTAAAGACAAGCAGATTAAGGACAGGATTACTGGAACCATGTTCTTTGGTTTGATGAGACCAAGATAAACTTATTTGGTTCAGATGGTGTCAAGCGTGTGTGGTGGCAACCAGGTGAGGAGTATAAAGACAAGTGTGTCTTGCCTACAGTCAAGCCTGGTGGTGGGAACGTCATGGTCTGGGGTTGCATGAGTGCTATCAGCACTGAGGAGCTACAGTTCATTGAGGGAACCATGAATGCCAACATGTACTGTGACATACTGAAGCAGAGCAAGATCCCGTCTCTTCGAAGACTGGGCCCAAGGGCAGTATTCCCACATGATAACGACTCCAAACACACATCCAAGATGACCACTGCCTTGCTAAAGAAGCTGAGAGTAAAGGTGATGGAATGGCCAAGCATGTCTCCAGACCTGTGGGGCATCCTCAAACAGAAGGTGGAGGAGTGCACGGTCTCTAATATCCACCAGCTCCGTGATGTTGTCATGGAGGAGTGGAAGAGAACTCCAGTGGCAACCTGTAAAGCTCTGGTGAACTCCATGCCCAGGAGGGTTAAGGTAGGCCTGGAAAATAATGGTGGCCACACAAAATATTGACACTTTGGGCCCAATTTGGACATTTTCACTTAGGGGTTTACTCACTTTTGTTGCCAGCGGTTTAGACATTAATGGTAAATTTACACTGATATACAAGCTGTACACTCACTACATTGTAGCAAAGTGTCATTTCTTCGGTGTTGTCACATAAAAAGATATAATAAAATATTTACAAAAATGTGAGGTGTGTGCTCACTTTTGTGAGATACTGTACATACCTCATTTACTAAGCTCAAGGAGCATTCATTTTGCTAAGTGGACAACCTCTACTCCTTTAAAAACCAACCCAGTGTTGCATCACCACCATGAATGGCCCTGATGGGGGAATTGATGTAAACCACCAGGATTGCATAGTCTGATTGGTACCTACATTTTTACATCATTGTTATGCAAAGCTATCCCCAGTAGGGATGAGCCGAACACCCCCCCCGATTCGGTTCGCAGCAGAACACGCGAACAGGCAAAAAATTTGTGCGAACACCGTTAAAGTCTATGGGACTCAAACGTGAAAAATCGAAAGTGTTAATTTTAAAGGCTAATATGCAAGCTTTGTCATAAAAAGTGTTTGGGGGCCGGTCCCTGCCTTAGGGGACATGTATCAATGCAAAAATGTTTTAAAAACGGACGTTTTTTCGGGAGCAGTGATTTTTATAATGCTTAAAGTGAAACAATAAAAGTGAAATATTCCTTTAAATATCGTGCCTGTGGGTGACTATGGTATGCCTGTAAAGTGGCGCATTTTTCTCATGTGTAGAACAGTCCCTGCACAAAATGACATTTCTAAAGGAATAAAAGTCATTTAATACTGCTTGCGGCTGTAATGTAATGTTTGCCCCCCCCCCCACCAGCCCATTAACAGGCCCCTTGGGTCTGGTATGGATATTAAGGGGAACCCTGTACCCAAATTTAAAAAAAAAAGGCGTGGGGCCCCCAGGCCCTATATACTCTGAACAGCAGCAGTATACAGGCGGTCCCTGGGTTACAAACAAGATAGGGACTGTAGGTTTATTCTTAAGTTGAATCTGTTTGTAATTTGGAACAGGTACATTTTTAAGCTTTTTGGATAACATCGGGGAGGGTTATCATCACCCCTGTAACATTTGTTTTGCTGTCTGTGCCCCTGTTCAGAAGATTTCACCTCACTTTCTTTCCCAATGACAATTGGATTTAGAAAATTTTGGGTTATTAGGGAAACAAGGATTGGTGACAAAGCATCAGTGGAGACACCTTTTTCCCATAATAACTCATACAGGAGAGAATTTCCCTTCCTAGTCTCACTTCCTGTTGTCTCCCTCCGTTTCTAAGTAGGAGTCATTTGTAAGTCGGATGTTTGAAAATAGGGGACCACCTGTATATACTATACGGCCTGCCCTATACACTCTGCGGAAAATTGGGCCTTAGGTGTTGGTGGTACCAGAATACTTTAAGCCTTCACAGTTACTCTTGGTGGGCGCTGGAATGGGCCCTGCTGTGAAATATTATATCAAGAATTGTGATTACGTGCCCCTGTTGAACAGGGGCATAAAAATTGGGTCTTAGGCGGTGATGGTGGTGGTGGCACAACACTGTAAAGCCTCACAGATACTTTTGTTGAGCGCAGGAACAGGCTCTGCTGTGAAATATTAGATCAAAAATTGTAATTACGCCTGTTAAACAGGGGCATAAAAATTGGGCCTTAGGCGGTGGTGGTGGCACAACACTGTAAGGTAGAGGTAAGGAAGTCCTCCTCTTCCTCCCGCTGTTCTGCCTCAAATGCCCTGTCCATTATTCCATGAATCGTGTGCTCTAACAGGAAGACAAGGGGGACAGTATCACTGATGCATGCACTGTCACTGCTCACCATCCTTGTGGCCTCCTCAAATGGTGACAGGACAGTGCATGCATCCTTGATTAGTAGCCACTGGCGTGGCAAAAAAAAGCCAAGTTCCCCTGACCCTGTCCTGGTGCCATACTCACACAGGTACTCATTGAATGCCCTCTGCTGCGTGTGCAGCCGCTGCAGCATTGCCAACATTGAGTTCCACCTGGTGGGCATGTCACAAATGAGGCGGTTCTTGGGCAGGTTGCATTCTCTTTGAATGTCAGCCAGCTGAGCACTGGCATTATATGACCGGCGGAAATGACCACAGACTTTCCTGGCCTGCCTCAGGAGATCCTGTAAGCCAGGGTATCTGCTCAAGAACCACTGCACCACCAAATTCAGGACGTGAGCCAAACAGGGAACATGGGTCAATAGTCCCTGTCAGAGGGCGAAGAGGAGGTTGGTGCCATTGTCACATACAACCATTCCTGGCTGAAGCTGGTGTGGCGTCAACCACCTCTGAGCCTGCCCCTGCAGAGGTGACAGAATCTCTGCCCCAGTGTGGCTCCTGTCCCCTAAGCAGACCAACTCAAGCACCGCATGGCATCTTTTTGCCTGAGTGCTTGCGTAGCCCCTTGAACGCCTACGGAGCACTGCTGGTTCAGAGGAGAAATCTGCAGAGGAAGAGGCCATAGAGGAAGAAGAAGAGGAGGGGGTGGAGGAGAGAGCTGTGGCAGAATCACCACTAGCATTTTGGAGGCATCGTGGCGGAACAAGCTTCAACAATACTGAACCCTGTCCTGCATCCTTCCCAGCTGCCAGCAGAGTTACCCAGTGCGCCGTGAAAGAAAGGTAACGTCCCTGTCCATGCCTGCTGGAGTCAGCAGTAATACGCACCTTACTGCTGACCGCCCTGTCCAACGAGGCCAAGACATTGCCTTTCACATGCTGGTAGAGAGCAGGAATGGCCTTCCATGAAAAGAAATGGCGTTTGGGAACCTGCCAATGAGGTACCGCACATTCCACAAATTCACGAAAGGGGGCAGAGTCTACCAGCTGAAAAGGCAGCAGTTGCAGTGCTAGAAATTTGGCCAAGCTAGCATTCAGATACTGAGCATGTGGATGGCTGGGACCAAATTTTTTTTAACGGTTTAGCAACTGGGGTAGGGAAATTTGCCTGCTAAAATCCGATGTTGGTGTACCGCTAGCAGATTGGCTGCAAGTACTTGGAACACCTATTTCTATACCTTCATTCCTCTCAGTGAAGGTTTCTGAGAGGACTGGAGGTATAGTGGGGTTGGAGATCCCAGCTGATGAGCAAGAAGAGGTCCGCCTTGTTCTTTAATGTGGGTCTTTTAAGTTCTCTTGCCAACGGACTGCATGGGAGGTCGTCATATGTCAAGGAGAGGTCCGCCTTGTTCTTTGATGTGGGTCTTTCAAGTGCTGTTGCCAACGGACTGCATGGGAGATCGTCATATGTCAAGGAGAGGTCCACCTTGTTCTTTCTTTGATGTGGGTCTTTTAAGTGCTGTTGCCAATGGACTGCATGGGAGATCCTCATATGTCTGGTCAAGCATGTGGTGCCCAAGCGGCTGCTGTTTTGGCCACGCTTGATATGCTTCAGACATATGTTGCAAACAGCAACGGTGCGATCTGCTGCACACGTGTCAAAAAAGGCCCACACCAAAGAACTTTTCAAAATATGTGGAGAGTCAGCAGTGCCCTGCACCTGCTTAGCTCTGTGGTGTGATGCAATAGGGTGGCTGCATTTAAGCTGCCCCCTGGAGGGCATCCTGCCTCGTTGGAGATGTGCCTCCTCCTCCCTTCTATCAGGCACCCAAGTAGAGTCCGTGACCTCATCATCCCCTCCCTCCTCGTCACTGGAGCAAACTTGGCAGTATTCTGTAGCTCGGGGAACATGACTGGCAGTTTCTTGACCTTCTTGGGCACCCCATCTCTCTAGGCTCACGTTACTCCCTTCCTCAACATGGGTACCATCATTGGAGCCTTCAAATCGCTGCGCATCCTCCTTCAGCATGTACCCGACACTGTGTTCAAATACTAATTTGTAGTCCTGTGAGCCTCCAGGTAATTGACCAAATCTGGTCTCCAAAATAGTGTATCTTTGCAAATGATCAGCTGCTAACGTTATGCATGTCTCATAACCATGCAAGATAGTTAAACCAAATTGCACACACGCTGTGCTTATCAAAATAAAAATGTGAGAAATTTCCACTAAAATATTAATAAAGCGATATTGTGCTTAACATACAAAATATACAAAATCTATTAATACTATACATTAATGTGCAATAAACTTCAATGAATGAATAAATAGGTAAAAGTGCTTGAATCAGCCTGTGTATTGCAAATATTCCACAAAGCTTGTGCAATTTTGAAACATTAATGGATAATTCAAAACAAACATCCATGCAATTTAGTGTTGCATCCATGCATTTCAGTGCTGCATCTATGCAATATGGTGTTAGTGCAATGTTCAAACAATAAAAAGTTAAAAAAATACGAAAAATGCATCCATGCGTTTTGGTGCTACATCCATGTGATTCTATGCAATTCAGTGCTGTGTTGCTGTGCAATGATCAAATTACCAGTCCGATTTAGTGTTGCATCCGTGCATTTCAGTGCTGCATCTATGCAGTGAAACATTCAAACAATAAAAAGTTAAAAAATACAAAAAAACGCATCCATGCGATTTGGTGTTGCATCCATGTGATTCTATGCAATTCAGTGTTGTGTTGCTGTGCAATGATCAAATTAACAGTCCACAGATCTTCCACAATCCATTCAGGTGTTATTGTGCACACAAACTAAAGTGCTGTGTGCTCATACAAGTGCTCCCCCCAGGTGATAGCCCCTCACCTTAGGGCGTGCGACCTTGCAATTAAGCTTGGTCAGAATGTGCCTTAGAACCTCTATGGGTTCGATGTTATATGCAGGGTCCTGAATAGATTTGCACTGGTGCCTCTGTTCCTCACAGCAGTCCCGTTTGTACCTCAATATATCAACACAAAAAGGACTTCATGGTGCAGTATGTACTAAATTTATTAAAATCATAAACAAATCCCGCAATGGGTACTCACAGTAACAAAGCGCTTAAGGGCGCCACACTAAAACAGCAGAAACGAACGGGCAACAGCGGCCGGTATGGGTGGGGTGCTAATTTCCCAACAGCTTGTATGTATAACGTTCCGTCCTGTCCCCTACCCCTACGCGCGTTCGATACAAGGGGTATTTCGTATCTTCATCAGGGAGTGACAAATCACCCCCTGATGAATATACGAAATACCCCTTGTATCGAACACGCGTAGGGGAAGGGGACGGAGACAGGACGGAACGTTATACATACAACCTGTTGGGAAAGATTAGCATCTCCACCAAATCTATACAAATTTCGTATACTAAATTTTACGATTTAATTCAGTCGGCCTTCGAGAAAGGAGTGATCACCAGAGATCAATACAAATTTATTCGGATAAAACAACCACCTATGGCTACGTTTTATAGTTTACCTAAAATCCATAAAAGCCAAACAAAACCTCTCGGATGACCAATTGTCTCCGGGAATGGAGGAATATCCGAAAAGTAAGGTCATTGACTCTTTTCTACAACCATTTGTCTTGTGTATGCCCTCCTTTTTGAAGGACATAATACACCTACTCCAATTGATCAAGGGAATAACTCTCCCAGCGAACTCACTTTTGGTGGCCATCGATGTTGAGGCCCTGTACAGCTCGATCCCCATAACAAGGGGATCGCAGCTGTACGGGCACTCCTTCAGAGAAGTCAGAAATATGATGAAGCACTGAATGAATTCATCATTGATGGGCTTAACTATATTTTACATCATAATTTTTTTGTCTTCAATAACTCCCACTACCTCCAGCTGCAGGGCGTGGCTATGGGCAATTGCAATTTAGTCTTGCATCCATGCATTTCAGTGCTGCATCTATGCAATATGGTGTTAGTGCAATGTTCAAACAATAAAAAGTTAAAAAAATACGAAAAAACGCATCCATGCGTTTTGGTGCTACATCCATGTGATTCTATGCAATTCAGTGCTGTGTTGCTGTGCAATGATCAAATTACCAGTCCGATTTAGTGTTGCATTCGTGCATTTCAGTGCTGCATCTATGCAGTGCAACATTCAAACAATAAAAAGTTAAAAAAATACAAAAAAACGCATCCATGCGATTTGGTGTTGCATCCATGTGATTCTATGCAATTCAGTGTTGTGTTGCTGTGCAATGATCAAATTAACAGTCCACAGATCTTCCACAATCCATTCAGGTGTTATTGTGCACACAAACTAAAGTGCTGTGTGCTCATACAAGTGCTCCCCCCAGGTGATAGCCCCTCACCTTAGGGCGTGCGACCTTGCAATTAAGCTTGGTCAGAATGTGCCTTAGAACCTCTATGGGTTCGATGTTATATGCAGGGTCCTGAATAGATTTGCACTGGTGCCTCTGTTCCTCACAGCAGTCCCGTTTGTACCTCAATATATCAACACAAAAAGGACTTCATGGTGCAGTATGTACTAAATTTATTAAAATCATAAACAAATCCCGCAATGGGTACTCACAGTAACAAAGCGCTTAAGGGCGCCACACTAAAACAGCAGAAACGAACGGGCAACAGCGGCCGGTATGGGTGGGGTGCTAATTTCCCAACAGCTTGTATGTATAACGTTCCGTCTTGTCCCCTACCCCTACGCGCGTTCGATACAAGGGGTATTTCGTATCTTCATCAGGGAGTGACAAATCACCCCCTGATGAAGATACGAAATACCCCTTGTATCGAACACGCGTAGGGGAAGGGGACGGAGACAGGACGGAACGTTATACATACAACCTGTTGGGAAAGATTAGCATCTCCACCAAATCTATACAAATTTCGTATACTAAATTTTACGATTTAATTCAGTCGGCCTTCGAGAAAGGAGTGATCACCAGAGATCAATACAAATTTATTCGGATAAAACAACCACCTATGGCTACGTTTTATAGTTTACCTAAAATCCATAAAAGCCAAACAAAACCTCCCGGACGACCAATTGTCTCCGGGAATGGAGGAATATCCGAAAAGTAAGGTCATTGACTCTTTTCTACAACCATTTGTCTTGTGTATGCCCTCCTTTTTGAAGGACATAATACACCTACTCCAATTGATCAAGGGAATAACTCTCCCAGCGAACTCACTTTTGGTGGCCATCGATGTTGAGGCCCTGTACAGCTCGATCCCCATAACAAGGGGATTGCAGCTGTACGGGCACTCCTTCAGAGAAGTCAGAAATATGATGAAGCACTGAATGAATTCATCATTGATGGGCTTAACTATATTTTACATCACAATTTTTTTGTCTTCAATAACTCCCACTACCTCCAGCTGCAGGGCGTGGCTATGGGCACTTGCTGTGCCCCGACCTACGCTAACCTGTTCCTGGGGGAGTGGAAGAGAGCCTCTGAGGTGACGGGGACCTCTCCATGTATACGAGCCACATTTTCATGTGGCTACGATACATTGATGACGTCCTCCTCATCTGGGAGGGCTCTGAGGAAATGCTGCTGAAGTTTTTTGTTTGCATTAATCAGAACAAATACAATCTAAAGTTCACTATGACTTATGACTATGACCAAATGACTTCTTTGGATGTACAATTGAGGCGCACCCCCGAGGGCCAAATTTCCAGTACCCTGTTTCATAAAAGCACCGCAGGAAACACAATCCTCCATGCGGATAGCTTTCACCCCACAGTTTAAAAAAAAATCCATTCCATATGGACAGTACCTGCAACTGCGCAGGAACTGTTCTGATGATGTTCTCTTTAAACAAGAAGCACAGAACCTACAAAACAGACTGTTAGCACGCGGCTACAGCCGCTCCTGTTTACGTAAGGCCTTTAATAAAGCGGCTGCGAAATCCAGATGTGACTTGCTATCTCAAAAGAAGGCGGGGAATGATCCAGGTATGGATCCTACCAGGATATCCTACGCTTTTCCAAACAACATAACGTGATCAGAAATATTATTCGAAAACATTGGCCTATACTTACCGGCAATCCAAAAGTCAGTGGGTTTATTTCAGCTAACCCCTCGATTACTTTCAGACGGGCTACCTCGCTGAAGGACAAATTGGTTCAAAGTGAGTTCAAGGATGCACAAAAAAAGACAGAAACACTGCTCCATTCTTGGATCTTTTCCCTGTGGACATTGTTCTTTTTGCCAATACATAAGACATGAAAAAACTTTCTGCCTTCCGAATGGGACGACCTTTAAGCACACACACTTTACTGTCAGACACGAGGAGTTGTGTACCTCATGTCATGTGAATGGGGAGCATACTACGTCGGTAAGACGAAACAAGAATTCCACCGCCGTATATCCAAACACGTCTATCACATGCAAATTGGCAACCACTACCTACCACTTGGGCGACATGTGGTGGAAGTGCATAACTAAAAGATGCCTAAAGTGTCCTTCACCGCTCTCGATCGGATTAATATACCAGAACGAGGCGGTTAAGGGAACAAAACTCTGCTGCAACACGAACAGAGGTGGATATTTAAACTAAATTCCACCTCGTTCCCAGGATTAAATGAGGCTATTTCATTCGCCCCATTCCTAAAGGGCTTTGTTTCTGGGAAAACCCAGAAATATCATCCTCCTCCACATTGGTTTAAAAATTGATTAAAAATTAATCAAAATTAAAAAGATCTTCTGACCAATTTCTCCTTCCCTCCCCTCTGCTTTATTTTATTTTTATTTTATTTTTCTATTTTTAGTCTGATTCTGACCTCGCAGATCTACCAATATATGTGATTGAGTTTCCTGTGTTTACTGATGTCTCATGCATACATATCACATGTGATGCCTAGTAGCACCACTGTTGAAGTATAAACGTTTACTATGTACATTTAAGAAATTATGAAGACCTGGGGGATAACACCTATGTGTGTTAGACATTATTCTTGTCTCCCTCTTCTTCATATACCTGCTTTATTTATATATTTAAGTTTTGTAATAAATGACTGTTTTGTTTTGTGCTCCTTTTGTCTTTTCTTCCTTTCCCATCGGGAACCCGGCGCCTTGGTCGCTGCCACTTCCGTGTCGGGGGTTGTCCTTTGGTGGCTTCCCGGCAAGGGGGGGTGGAGCCGGCAACCACAAGGTGGCTCCTCCCCCCTTCTTCCCCATCAGGCACCCGGGCTGGTACCGGGTGCCACATTGGGGATCCTTCCTCCTTGCCGGCGGCGTTCCGGAACACTCTCGGACATTCCCTGTTCACTGCGCACGGAATTGCGACGAGAGTGACGTCATTTCGGAGCCGTTCGGCTTTTCCCGAACGCCGGGGAGGCCACACTAGGCTGCTCGGATGGCGCCCATGCCGCCTGCGATGGTTGATGGGTTGTCAGTGCTCACCTGTGGTGGATCATGATGAGGCACACACGCCCCCAATAAGTGGTATATATATGGGTGGTAGCAACCATATACTCCTAGTTTCTTTCTGTCTGGTGGATTAGAAGCACACGCAGCTCCTGCACTGTAAGTATATTTCTTAGCAATGTGTCTTTGCACCATGGTTTATGGTGAAATCAATTACTTTTATTTTTACTTATCTACTCATAGTGATATTTCTTTTATACGTATTTCATTCCAGACTGGTCGACTCGGATTGGATATTGATCCACTGAGCCCGACACAGTCTATTTATATGGGGCAATATGGTGCAGTCACATGTGCTACCTAATACCCTCTAAGGTAATGTTTGGATTCACGTTTTTTTCTTTCACTCCCTGGATCCAATTTGTGTACTCTCTCACTTATGTCACCATCTTTCTCACACAGCATAAACCCATTGCACAGTTTTTCTTCACTCTCACACCATTCATCCTATGCTCATCACCTTTTCACTTTCCTTTAATTTCCCTTTTTTTTTTTTTTTTTTCATCTTCTTTCCCTTTTTCCTTCACATTCATCTTATCACTAATTTGACACATGGTATAAATTGAGCTGGCCTGTATTACCATCTTTACTTTCTATGTAACCACTGCACCTAAATGGTTCTCCCCCCCTTTTCTACCTATTCATATATTTGGCATACATATATATCTTCTGAATGCTTTGAGGCTTTCTCTACTTATATAAATATGATACATTTGGAGACTTTTGTCTCCTAGTGTTCAATTGTCCACCCATTAATCTTATTAATTTGTTTTATATATAATGGGCGTTCCACTTAGATTGTCTTTGAATTTCATCACAGGTGTGGCCTGCCTTTCGGCCGGCCCTCTGACCTAGCAGGTGGTGCTTGGTAGTGTGACGTCTCGTTAGTTGCATCGCTGGATTACTGCCCCGGTTTTGGCTGCTGTGGCGGTGGAGGTGCCTTGAGACTCCCCTTTGGGGAAGAGGAAAAAGTAATTTTTAAAAAGGATCTCCATGTGGGAGGCTTCTTTCTTTTTTTGCTGGGCATACATTGTTGGGTAACTATATTACATCTATGTATTGTATATTAATTTTATTATACATAAGACTTCTATATGTGTACCAATCTTATATATATTTTCCAGCAGACTGACCCTCTGAAGAAGACCCTTAGTGTATGGGTTGAAACGCGTCAGACTTAATGTTCATATTATCAACATTTTTTGTTGTTATGGATTTATGTCTGCAAATGTATGTTTAGAAGTTTTATCTCAGAGCATTCGATTTTGGTGTTGGGATTTATTCACTTACGGACTTTATGTTTGCTTATTTTCTCATTAATGTGCACATTTGCAGTGTTTTCGTTGTGACAGTTTTTTTATATGAACATGTATAGCGTCTTATTCTTTATTTCGCACAGTTCCAGTGATTTGTTCACTTTAAAAGGGGCAGCTGTTTGTTTTTTATATGTTCTCATCCCTACCAGGCGCCATTTTTTTGGTACACATTTTTTGAACTTATGTTCGACCCGAACAAAAAGCTCATCCCTAATCCCCAGCAAATGCTGAGGTGTATACTGCTTTTAAATGTATTTTTTAATACAGTTTTATACCTTTTCTGACAGAAATTCAGTATAGTACCACTATGGACCTGCCAAGAAAATTCCAATTGTATTACACATCTGCTGAAGGAAAAGCTAAAACAAATTAAGCTACCGACAGGTATCCTAGGGAGGTTCTGAAAACAAATTAACAGCAAATCAGTAAAGTGAAATATTTAAAATTAACAATATATTTCATGGTTGGAAGTTGTTGTGTCTTACAACTAGCAATAACATCTTTTCCTTCCTCTATTAAACGGGGCCTGTTAAAGTACAAAGTCATTTAGAAATTCTCCATATTAATGGAGACTTCATATTACTCAGAGCATGAGAGTTGATTTCATAATATGCAGTCTGGCTCCCTAGGGAAGGAAAGGATATGATTAGCTCTCGGCAGGACAGCCTACAAATTGAAAAAATACAATATTTAATTACAATAGACTAAGAGAACAAAATTATAGCAATCAGCTCTATAAGATCTGATTACTTTTCTTAGCTTGGATCAGCTCAGATGCACAACAAAAGATGAGAACTACCCTACTTGAAAGGCAAACAAAACAATTAACACAAACAATAGTGATTGATAATAGTCAGAAATCATTTGATGATTATGTTGCTAAAATGTTTGGCAAAGTTAAAATCTCCAAGCAATCACAGAAAGTTCCAGATATAATACTGTATATTTGTCTATGTTTGGGGATGAAAATGCAAAAGATATCAAAACATAAAAAAAACTAAATTTTAAGTCCAACCCAAGTCTGTCTAACCAAAGATGTTTAGAAGCTGTAAAAATGGTTGCCTAACCTATCAGATTTCAAATTAAATGAGAAAAATCAGTGAAAATGTGACTGGATGTCTCTGTACCTTGCACATTTAATCTGTGTTATTAAATAAGTTTGTTTGCTACAAAAACTGAAAAAAAAAACAATATCAATAAATTACTGTGGACTCTTATCTTTTGGTCTGACTCTCCTTCCGTATATGCATGCCTTTTACTGCTACAAAAATTGACTGCTTGGTATCTATGTAAACACCTAAGTTGTCACAATACTAATTTATATAGACCACGCGCGTAGTGCAAGGCATTGACCATTTTAACAGACTTGCTAAAAGCCCATTTTGGCCAATAAAAAGTACACAGCCAAGCACAACTATTTTGAAGGCAAGGCTAGTGCCAGTAGATTAGACATTACAGGCACCTAAAGATGCAATTCTAGTGACATAGAATAAAGAGAGTGTGAAACTTCTGGAATGGTACTGGTTGTTGGGGAGGTTATTCAGTTGTTGGGTATATTAAAAAGAAACTTAAGGAAAACAATTATGATTAGCACAGTATCTCCAAAAGGTAAACCGCAAGAAATACTTGTTTTACTTTTGGATTTCCAGGAATGAGACTCCCTGTCACCAATAGAGAAAACCGAAGAACATATAAGAGTCATACTTCTTTTTTGGTTAAAGGAGCAGTGTTTCTCTCTTGTTACCTTCAGCTAGGTCTAGGAGCAGCTGCAGAAAGGATGTAGGACTACAACTGCAATGCAGGAGGATCCCATGTTTGAAACTCGCAGTTATAAGCAAACTAGGTACCCCTGCTTGGACTTTGTAAGCAGGCTGCAAAAACAAAAGAGAAGATATGTTTTCCAGAAAGTACAATTATTCCATGAAGCAGAGTATCATTTTTTTTTTTATAGACAGCACTAGGGTTTCTTGGTTCAAATCCCAACCAGGGAGTTTGCATGTTCTCTCTGTGCTTGTGTGAATTTCCTCCAGGTACTCTGATTCTCTCCCATACTCCAAAAAGGACATGCTGGTAGGTTAATTGGTTCCTATCTAAACTGGCCCTGGTATGTATGCATGCATATGAGATAGGGCCCTTGTAAGTTCCTGGAGAGCAGTAACTGATGAGAATGACCAATATGTAAGGCACTACTGAAACTGTCGGCGCTAAACAAACACCTGTATTTTATAAATACATGTAATAAATTAATATTAAGGAACTATAATAGGAAATTTGAGTGGACTTACATGAACAAAAAAGACCATAACTATGTCATCACCTATATCACAAATTCAGAAAATAAATGGTTAAAGATAATGGTAGAAGAGATGCAAATCAAGTCTTTCGGGGCCTAAGGTTCATCTTATACTTACTGCACATATTGCCTAAAAATACAGAGTGATTTATTTCAAATAGCATTTAGCTATTTCAGTCATGTTGGCCATCATCTGATGACTGGCTGGAAACCATGGCTTATACATAGTAGGGCTTGGGGAAAATATAACCAGACCAATTATAACAAGTTGGCATTTAAGCAGACCAGTACAATGCAACTTCCACCTAAAATGTCTGGACCCCTTCCCCCTGTAAACATCATTAGCTCCTAAGTATTTGCAAAAGGTATTTGTAAATAAAAAAAGTTTGATTTTATACTTATCTGACCCTCCTCTTCTGAAATGCTTTGGTTTTGTTTTTTGTTGTTCTCTTGGAATTTTTATCTCACCTTGTTGGTCATTTATGTCGCCATGTGTCTTGGCGGTAGAGCGTTCCCCACCTGTCACATCCCACTCCTAGAATGTGCTTCACTCATCGAGTGCTTGCCATGCTCAATTCTACCTCTCTCTCTTTTCTTCCTTTTCTGCTCTTTTCTGTCTCCTCTCCCCCTCCTCCTTTCCGTCCCCCCGAGTCCTGCAGGTCAGGCTCCATCGGGCTGCCTTCCCATTCCCCACACACTCTGGACCCTATTCCTTATCAGTATAGCTTTCTCTCTCTCCCTGATAATGGCTGACACATCACTGAAGATTTACTTACAAAATATACATGGGTTCCACTCCCCTGTCAAAAGGGCGAAGGTTTTCCACCACCTCAAAACTAGCTGTGTTGAGGTAGTCTGGCTATAGGAGACTAGGTTCTCTTCCTCCTCTTCTCCTCGATTTCTTTCTCCTCACTACCCCACTTTTTATTTGGCTTCTGCTCCCGAAAAACACCAGGGGTTGCTAATCGCCTTCCGTCGCAACTTAGTTTTATCATGCTGGAAACGGGCGAGAGAGCAGAAGATCCGGGACCTCTCAACCCAACTAGCCGAGGCGGAGGTGGCCTGGAAACCCAAGCCTTCCACTAGAAGCTTCAGGACCACCTTGCCACCAAATTGGACCTTCTGGCTACCGATCAGGCCGAAAAGGCCCTGCGATGGTCCAAACATACGTTTTATTCCTGTGCTAACAAACTAGGCATGATGCTGGCAAGGAAATTTAATTCAGTAGGTCGCCCCAAGGTAAGAAAACAAGCTTTGGGGACTCAATCCTCCAATGTATCTGAACTCTTTGTTCTTCTCCCTCTGCTAAGGTCACTTATGCTGGCCAACTCTCGGCCCCCTTCCAGATCTACCGAGGGACCAGATAGGGCTGCCCCCATCACCATCCCTCATTATTTTGGCTCTTGAACCTCTGGCCATTGCACTTAGAGTTGACCCCAATATCTCTGGTATCTTGCATGCCGGTGTCCATCATAAAGTCAGCCTTTTTGCAGACGATGCCCTCTTGACTTTGATCAATCCTGTCCACCCTCTCTAATCTTCAATCCTTACTCTTCCATTTCTCAGCTTTCTCTGGACTTCAGGTTAACCTTCACAAGACCACTGCCCTGAACATTGCCTTGCTACCCTCTTTGGTTGCCCAGCTGCGAGCTTCTTTCCGTATCATTGGAACTCCTCCTTCCTGGATTACCTCAGCATTAAGTTGACTCCCCATTACTCATCTCTTTTAGCCACCAATTACTATCCCCTTCTACGATCCTTTAAATCCCTCATGCAATCCTGGAGGTTCCCCTCTTTGTCCCGGATAGGCCGTATCCATACGGTCAGGATGACCATCCTCCCCAAAGTTCTTTATTATTTTCGCACTCTCCCAGTTCATGTCCCTTCCTTTTATCTACATGTATTGCAGAACAAGGTTCTATCCTCTATCCTTCATCCTCTTCAGTGTCCCCGAGTGTTTTGTTCCACCCTCTACAGACACAGACTGTGAGGAGGCCTAGGGGTACCTAATTTAGCCAAGTACTATCAAGCTGCCCAGATCTCCCAATTAAATCTGCTCCATGCTACCTCTGATATTCTGTTGTAGGTGTTTCCTGAACTTCCCAATAAAGCATTAAACTCTGGGACTCGGTTCACTACTCGGGTAACCTCATGTCCCCCTTTCTACCTCTCCTCCCCCTCTTTAATAACCCCCTGAGGTGTACTCGTCGGAATTCTATCGCTATGCTCAACTAAGCCACTGGGTCTCTTTGTTGAGACGCAATTCTGTTTATCCTTTCCAGAAAAACATTTTTTGAACTCCTTTGCCTGCATTTCCCTGGGGCCCAGGGGCTATGTCTAAAAACCTACTCTTCTCTAAACGCTATGGACTTGCCCAGGGCCGTGTCTTATAAGTTGCAGTGAGAACAGGACTTGGAGACCTCTATCAAACCGGAGGACTGGAACAAGGCTTGGTCCCTTATGGCTAAATGCTTCTTCAACACGGCTACTTTAGAAGCTGCATACCATGTCCTCCTGTGGCGGTCGTATAATGACCGGTGCTTTAAAGGATGTGGTCAGCGGGGCGATGTAATACACTTGGTGGTCCTGTCCTCGCCTCATACGGTTTTGGTCCAGGGTGTTTGGCCTCCTGCATTCCTTTTTTCATATACCCATTCACAGAGATGCTAAATTTGCTTTGTTGCACTGCCCAATCCAGAGCTTGGTTTCTTACCAAAAGAAACTGTCAACTTATTTGTTTATTGCAGCCAAATGGGTTATAGCCAGAGCTTGGAAGAGGCCCTTTGTTCCATTTGCTGAGGTGAAGAGCACTCTAACTGATCTCATGATCAATGAGAAAATGTTGAGTATTTTAAATGACTCCCATTCTAAATTTCTTAAAGTATGGTCTCCTTTGTGGACCTATGCTCTTCCCACTTTACACCTGAGCAGTCTGAGCCTCTCCTGAGAACTGTCTTGTCGCTCTCCCCTCCTGCAGGTCTCTCTCTCTCCCCATCCCCCCTTCTCCTTCTCCCCTTCTTTTCTCTCTATTCTGGTGTGCCTTTGCAATCAAGACTATTCCTATGGTCGCTGTTGATCTCTTTTGCTCTTGGGTAACCCTAGATCCTAGGATTTGAGGCCCACCTCAGTTTGGTTAGTGGCCACCGTCACTATTTTTTCAATCTTTTACATTTTGTATCTTTCTGCCGAATGTTCACCCCAGTCTGTGACGGGGATTTTCAAAGGACCAATATACGTATTTCCCTCCACTCCAATCTAGTACACCTGCATCTTGGGCTCTAATTAGTTGGAACCTATGGGTTGCCCCATAAGGTCACCCAATTGATAGTTAATTCCTATCTATGTTATAAGATCATTATGTTCATTAAACTACGCCCCTGCATGGGTGAACGTTTGTCAAGATGTTATATTTTTTCAATAAAAATTATTGTACCAGAAAAAGAAAAAAGATTCACAGATTGATAAGATTATTTATATCAAGCTGATATTTAGTATAGTATAAAATATCACATTGTGCAGTATTACTGTTGCATTTGACCACTTTACAAAAAGACCCTGGTGATCAGCGGTGGTTTCTAATGTGTCCCCTCTCATCTTTGCAGGTCCCTATGCAGCAGCACAGGCAGTAAGGCTACCCTAGCTTTTATGAACATCCGGAGAGAGGAAACTTTGGTAGCAATATACGTTGTCATTCACCCCTGTCTGTACTAAGAAATACACAAAAGAATTTAAGAAAAAATTGTTGATAAAAGAGAAAACAGATTGTATTATGCCAAAGTAATAAAATTGTGTTTGTTATGATAAACTCAAATCAATAGCTGAAGTCCGGCCAAGAACACGAGTCTCCAAACTGCTTAAGAGCAGCTCTTTTTCTGTGCACTCTAGCAGATTAAAATGAAATTCATGTATAGTACGGCAGGCGAAAAAACACCTCAACTCTTCACATTGTACATCTACTTATTCAATGCACTGCAGTCTTATCAGTAATTAATATAATTTTGTCTGCATACAACCAGGTCAGCTATAATGTGCAAAAAAGTCAGTGTATTAGTATTCTAAAGAGAATAGTGTAAGTGCTAGTGTAAATGGACATTGTCGTTTTGCTTGTAACTTGTCATTCTGTAGTATTTTTTAAGATTCTGCATTTTAATGGATCTGATGGAACAGTGTATACTAGCATTTCATTGCTTTTGTTATACAACCCAATGCTTTGCTTTAATTCCTTAATGTACATCAATGCGGTCTTCTAAAAACACATCCCAAATTAACTGATCTCATAAGAAAGAATGCATGATGTTTTGACGTGTAAAATATGTGTACACCCTAGGAAATGTACTGTGATATGCACCAAATTTAAAGTATATGTAAACCCTTACCTTGTAAAACAACCCAATCAGTTTAAAAAAAAAATGAAAGGCAAAACATTTGTGTATATATAAAAAACATTATACAAATACCTTTTTTTTTTTTTTTTTTATTGATCACATAACCTCTGTTCGCAGCTGCATAAGGAGCTTGGAGAGCCAGGGGTGGAGAAATAGCAGCACACTGATCTTCCCAGAGATTAGCTGTGCAGGGGTGCATGTCAGCATATGTCTTGGCCATTGGAGGACAGGCAGGCTGTGCTCCCAGCACAGCCAGAAAATTGACCACGCTGGAAAGGATGTGCTTTTATGCCTATTGTGGTCAGTTTGCATAAAAGGGCTGGGGGACCGCCAGGATCAACCAGGTGTTTCACACAAAGGAAGCAATACAAATAGAACAGGATATTTTTGAACACAAGTACACGATACAACAGACATATCAGGAACATGGAATGTTGGGGTAACATATTGTTTAAGTGGGGCAATGATGATGGGACAAGAAATCAAATGTTCTTTACTCCAAAATGAGCATAAACACAATACACATTTTTTTTGGTGCCAAACAAGATCTTCTAAGGACCTAACAAAGAAGAAGAGGCTTTGAAAACCTTGGTGGCCTGATTTATTCCTAATTTTTGTGCAGGGAATAGTTAGAATCCCAATTAGGTTTTCATAGCTGTCTGTTCCCCCACTGGGGAGATATACCAAAATAATTTGTTCTGGTGACCATTGTCACTAGTAAAGTTGGAAAATTCTACAATTTTGAGCTTATTAAAAGTATAGGTCACTTAAACAGGAACAGAGGTTAAATTGTTCAATACGGAAATGTGTTCCTGTGACAATAGTCTAAGAGAGCATTTCCTGTAGTTCGGAGAGGTCACCTTTTATCTACTTCCTGTTGTTCCATGAGACAGAAAGTTAAATAAATGTCCCCCACTGGAAATACCGGTAGACAGCAAAAAAATTTTCAGGGGTTTGAACTCTTTCCCACTCTATCTAAAACAAAAACAAACAAAAAAATACAAAAAATGTCTTTAGCTTCTCTTTTTTTTTAAGGCTTTGTAAGTTTTTGTTGAAGTATGGCAAATACATGGAGATAAATTCATGAATTAACAAGTGCACATATTTTTACATTCTACTACCCTGGTTATGTTTCTCAATGTTATTTTTCCCCATATTATTTTTTTTATCACTTAATCTTGTTTTGGTCACCTTTGATATACTAACATATTTGGTTATTTTTCTTTTGTGACTGTCCTTATTCTTTTAACTTTCTATTAATAGCATCCCCTCTTGTCAATCAAACTTCCATTTCCTACAGAAATTGCATAAAATAAATTATTCAATGACAGCAACTGATTGCTTGTGTTTACTTTTCTAACAAACGCATAGTTATTTTGGTATTCCCATCACCCACCTATGGTGTTTTAATATATTAAGCAGTATAAGTCAGTGTACCTACCTTAACAACCAGCCATGTTAGCACTGATGGTCTGAGATAAGGACTGGGACAGCAGACACAAACCTCAGCTCTTCTATGAAAGTTAATGAGCTGAGGGTTCTAAATCATTAAATAGCCTTCTTCTGTAAGTAAATGGAAATGTTTACTCTATCCTGGACCATTTCTTTGTCAGGCTTTTAGGAGTCAGGGGGCTGTTAATTTAGATATTATCAAGTTCCTCACAGCCATACAAGTAAAAAGAAATGGCAATTAACTAACAGAGCTTTAATTTAATTCTATTTACATAATTATTTAGACCAGTTAGTTCTTTATTTTTTTCCATTTAATTACAGGGGTCCACCTTAAAATGGTTTCCATTTATGTGATTTATGTGCCCTGTGCTGTTACCTGGGCCTATGTTTTTATGGTAAAATCATAAAGCAAGAAAATAGAGATGCCTAATACAAAAGACGCTACATTAGAGTTATTATCAAGCCATATTTCCACTAGGCAGCATTACTGTACATTAACTTTGGTACCGATCAATACTCAGCCTGCCAGCCAGCAATCTCATACTGCATAAAATCACAAATACTGCTACTTTACAGCCTTCAGAACCCTAACCGCAATACAGTACTGTTCAATCCACAATAGACATAATACAAAGACAGTTGAAGAAGCAACAAGTAAAGCAGGGAGGAGCAGCTTACTTACTAGTGTCCTTTCTCTTGTGTATTCCCAGTTGTCCTGCTATCAGCATCCTTTGTTAGCTAAAGGGCAGGTAGCACCAATGAGCTTCATTCTTCCCATCCATGGGATATATCCCAAAGCTAGCACTCAACAGAAGATGGATGTGTAATCAGGTCCACCGGTATCCTAATTAGACCTGGGAGCGTTAGTGATTTTGGAAAGGAGGAGTTGAAGAATGCTAATGAAGGAGAGCTCTTTACCTTCCCCAATAATAATAAGTCTACGAGGACACCACATGTTGCTGTCCTGGAGAAAGACCGCCTACGCCAGCCAACTCCAGCTACGGGAGCAATAAAGAAATTATAGCCCTGTGTGCAAACACATCACAGCTTAATTGATTTCTCGGAGACAGTGATGTATTTTCTGACTAGTTCTGCTCAGGACGCAAGCTTGGGAAAGAATAAATTCAATGCTGCAACTAAGCCATCATCAATTGCCTTAAAATGCCTGTGCTGTACATTAACATCTCTGCTTCCAGATGGACACTGAATTTAACAGCACCACGTTTTACTTAATGAATGGAAAATGCCACAACAAACCCAGCCTATAAATATTTATACATTAGGAAATAAAAGTTGAAATGTACCTCCACTTGGCAAGCCACAGGCTTAACTCACTCTGCTGATGATTCTTTATGTAAATGTATAATGAAAGTTATTAGATGTGAAACACATTTCATGGGTCAGCAATAGAAATAAAATATCACATTGTTCTCACAGCTTCTAACCTTCTTCTTGCTGAAGGTGCATTGCAGCACTGGGCTCAATTGATTTAGTGGATGTGTTCTATTAGTGTGAGTGCTCTTCTCATCACACAGTCCCTCCCTTCAGTCCAATCTATCATTAATAGCAACGCCAAGAGCGAGCCTGGCACAGTGACCAGGGAAGGAACTACTAGACTGCAAACCAGACACTAAATGCATAAAACCTGATTCAACTAGAAATGCTCAATACAAATTTCTACTATATAAAGCAAATGTGCTACATGTGGAGCAAGATAGACAAGATTATTTTAATGTTATAATACAGGATCTATTCAACACTGTACAACAATTTACAAAATAGAGGGAGACAATACACATTAAGATCACAGTGTTTTGGAACAGACAAAAAAACTTTTGCTTTCTGAGTTTATGTAGTAATTTCTGAGCACAATGGGAAAATCATTTGTTTCAAAACCATCTAGTTAAAGTGGAACTCCAAGCAAATATAAAGGACACAAATGAATAAAGAAGTATCGCAACACAGTGAAAAAACTCTGTTGAATGAACATGAGTTGATTGTTCCCGTTCAGGGCTTTTTTTCAGCAGGAACGCGGGGGAACGCAGTTCCTGCACCCTTCAAAACTGAATGTATGTAATGGCAAGAGTTGCTGGGATATGCTAAAGGGTCTATTGATGCTGGCTGCTGGGGAATCTATTATTGCTGGGGAGGATCTATTTTTGTGGAGGAATGGGTTCTATTGTTGTTGGGGAGTACTTCTGTTGCTTGTGGGGATCTGTTGTTGCTGGGGTGGGTCTTATGTAGCTGGGGGGTCAGTCCTTGCTGGGAGGGATGTTGAGGGAGGGGGTCTTTGTTGCTGGCTGCTGGAGGGCAGGAGGGATCCTGGCTACTGGGGAATCCATTGTTGCTGGGGGTCTATTGTTGCTGGTGGGAGATCTATTTTTGCTAGGGGTGGTTCTTATGTTGCAGTAGGGTCAATCGTTGCCTGGAGGGATATACTATTAAAGGAGGAGTCTAACGTTGCTGGCTGCTGGAGGGTCTAATAAAGTTGGCTGGTGGGAGTCCATTGTTGCTGGGGTGGATCTATTATCGCTGGAGTCAAGAAATGGTGCTCGGAGTTGGGTAGGGGCGGAGTCAAGGGTGATTCTGAAGGGAGGAGTTCCTGCACCTATTCTCTAAGAAAAAAATTACTAGTCCTGTTTCAATCCATACTGTGGTTGCTGAGCAGTGTGGTTGCTGTGCAGTGTGGTCAAATAGCTTGCCCCTTCTCTCCCCACTGCAGTCCAACCACAGGGAGACAAATACTTTAAGTGGTTGTAAACCCTTTTAGTCCTCATTCACACTAGCAATAGGAATAAACACAGCCTACACTGTATAATATGGGCATCAGACAGAGCTGTTTACACTTAATCCCTTCCTGACACTGCCTCCCAACCCTTTAGGAAATTCTAGATGGCAGGAGGCAGAGGCGGGCATTTAGGTCAAGAGACCACTGTGATTGACTGATGCAGTTGGCAGAGGAATGAGAGAGGAGACAAAAAATCACACTAATGCCCCGTACACACGGTCGGATTTTCCGATGGAAAATGTCCGATCGGAACGTGTTGTCGGAAATTCCGACCGTGTGTGGGCTCCATCGGACATTTTCCATCGGATTTTCTGACACACAAAGTTGGAGAGCAGGAGATAAAATTTTCCGACAACAAAATCCGTTGTCGGAAATTCCGATCGTGTGTACACAAATCCAAGGGACAAAGTGCCACGCATGCTCAGAATAAATAAAGAGCTATTGGCCACTGCCCCGTTTATAGTCCCGACGTACATGTTTTACGTCACCGCGTTTAGAACGATCGGATTTTCCGCCAACTTTGTGTGACCATGTGTATGCAAGACAAGTTTGAGCCAACATCCATCGGAAAAAATCCTAGGATTTTGTTGTCGGAATGTCCGAACAAAGTCCGACCGTGTGTACGCCCTATTAGTGCTTTGGATAGACACACTATAGAAGGATATGTTTTGTTCATTGTTCATTTCAATGGTTTACAATACTTTAATTAGGTGTTATTGACAGTGCTGGTCTCTGGCAGCAGAAAAACAATAGAGATGAGCACCGTCATTCATAAAAGCAGAAGGGGAGGTCAGCTGGTATCACAACACAAGCACTCACAATAGAGGGGCTGGGTGATCTCTAAGCCAGCTGTATAAACCTTTATCTGGCTGTGTGATTGATCAGTAGGCAGATCGATCATACAACCCCATCAATGCTGATAGATCGACTGCTATTGATATATGTAGCCCCCCTGTTCCTAAAAATGGGGCTATAGTGTAAATTTAGTTTTTGGCTGAGCTGTAAACAGCTCAGATTTGATTGTATAGTTGGTTCTGTTCTAAAATTGGCTGAGTTATACATTTCCCACTGTTGCCAGTAGGTGTCACTGGCACCACAAGACAATGTGAGAATTGAGCTGTAATGAATATTCTTTTTCCGGAAACAGCCCAGTAGGAAGTTCCTGGCCACTGTGTATTCTGGGAAGGGGTATTTATTGGACAGATGCCATGTGTTGCCTCGGGGCCCTTCTGGCCTGAGGATGTGCTACTGCAAGTTTTGCAGTAGGCCCAGAAGCCTGTCTGGGGCCTACTAATCCTGAGGTGGTCCTTAGGCTGTCTTTCCTGTGTGGAAGAAGCTGAGCCAAGCTGAGGAGATCCAGGGGAGGACCCTTGCTGGAGAGAGCCAGGATGAGGCTGGTCTCTCAGGAGGGCCTGGTAACTCGATTGGAGGACGCACCTATATCTAAACTACCCTTACAGTACTGCCGGGTCGGCTTAAAGGTTCTGGTACTGTCAAGCTGTTCTACAATCTAATCACGGTAACTAGCTCCTGGCTGCTAAGTCTGTGAGAGAGACTTATCCAATAGTTCTGCTGGCTGCTAAGTCTGTGAGAGAGGCTTACGCAGGTATTCAAGATCTGCTAAAAGAAAGCTGTTTTGTCCTCTGGATTCAAGGAGTCTGTAAGTGGTCTGGTAAAAAATGTATCTGAAACCTCCCTTAAACCTCTCTCCTACTACCTTTCTCAAGTTCTCATTAAAGCATAGAAAAATACCTAAAGTGACTGGTGCCTCAATTCTGTTCAACTTCTCATTATAGCCATGGACTCAGCCTTGGGGTGAATGTAAGCTCGCTCCCTGTATCTGGAGGTACCTTTCTGCTCCCAGTAGAATCAGGGGGGTGCCACATATATAATAATGAGGCATTGTGGATAAAGGCTCTCTGTGATCCAGCTGGCCGCTACTAGTAAACATGAGGAACTTCCAAGCCAGTCCTCAAACTTCTATAGTGGTGGCTGGGATTGCAGCAGGATGTGTGAAGATAAGGTAATAAAGCATGAGGTGAGCACCTGGGGCAACAATCATGGCTTATCTGAGCAAGCATCTCTATAATAATCTAGCCACCTGCTACTAACCTAGTTGCTGTGAGAGCTATAGTCTATGAAATCAGATGGAAATGCCTTTCTCCCCGTTCCTCAGCAGCACCCCAACTTCCCTGGCAGTGAAAACAGAGGGTGGCAGCAACCTGCTCTCCAGGCTTGTGTTTCCCTGTGTATCCACTCCCTCCAGCTGGCAACAGGTGCAGCAAGATGAACAGGCCCTGTCAGGGTAGATGGAATAGCATAGTCCCAAGTGAGCAATCTGAGCCTCCATTTTATTATGTTATTTTGCATTGAGAATCTAAGAAAGGGGAGCTAAACTCCCTTTAAACTGTTTATTTTAAACATAGCATAAGATTTTGTGGGAAACTTAATGTTTTGTCATTCCCAAATTCTGTATGGATGTAATTAAAATGTTTTTTTCCATATCACTTCGATACCTCATCATTGACTGGTGAAGGAGGGTGGTCTCCAGAGCTGGTATTTCCCATTAGTGTGGACTGCCCTCTATCCCTCTCCGCCCTCCAATGAGAGAGTCTTCAGCCACATTCAAACACTTTCAGCGACCTTAAACCACTTTTAATTGCAAAAAACAGCCCAAAAAATAAATGCAAACTACCCACAACAGTTTCCATAGGTACTATGGTGTTGATTTCCTAAAGGCAAAGTGCAGTTGCACCAATCACCAATCCATCATCCAATCATGTAAAAGCAAAGTGCTTTTTTTTAATTTCCTTGGACATTGTTGGGTGTGCTTTGCAAAGTGAACAGTGTATTTGCCTTTTGTATATCAACCTTCACGAAATTATCTAAAACACATACAGTATCTCATAAAAGTGAGTACACCCCTCACATTTTTGTAAATATTTAATTATATCTTTTCATGTGACAACACTGAAGAAATGATACTTTGCTACAATGTAAAGTAGTGAGTGTACAGCTTGTGTAGCAGTGTACATTTGCTGTCCCCTCAAAATAACTCAACACACAGCCATTAATGTCTAAACAAAAGTGAGTACACCCCTAAGTGAAAATGTCTAAATTGGGCCAATTAGCTATTTTCCCTCCCGGTGTCATGTGACTCGTTATTGTTACAAGGTCTCAGGTGTGAATAGGGAGCAGGTGTGTTAAATTTGGTGTTATTGCTCTCACTCTCTCATACTGGTCACTGGAAGTTCAACATGGCACCTCCTGTCAATGAACTCTCTAAGGATCTGAAAAAAAGAATTGTTGCTCTACATAAAGATGGCCTAGGCTATAAGCTGTACACTCACTACTTTACATTGTAGCAAAGTATCATTTCCTCAGTGTTGTCACATGAAAAGATATAATAAAATGTTTACAAAAAATTGAGGGGTGTACTCATTTTTGTGAGATACTATATGTCAAACACAAGGCCCGCAGGCCAAATCCAGCCCTCCAGGCCTTGTCATGCGGTCCTGGCACCCAGTTTTTACAGCCAGAACATGACAAAACTCCATCCCACCACCTCCAGCTCTTACCAGAGCCAGTCAAGGTAGGAGAGAGTGAGATGTGAGAAAGCTTCGGGGAGGGGGGTTGGGGTTGCACTCCGTGTATAGTGCACTCCAAAACCCTACACTCTGTACACAGCACTAACCCTGAACTCTGTGACACACTCCTGAACCCTGCACTCTGTGAATACCACATTCCTAAACTCTGCATTCTGTACGTAGTGCACTCCTGAACCCTGCAATCTTTACATAGTGCACTCCAAATACAATCGGCCCTTTGAGGGCAACCATACTGCTGGTGCGGCCCACGATGAAATTCAGTTTGACACCACTGATCTAAAACATTGGCGATGCGTAAGCGGCTAACACTATAAAATATCTCCGATTATTCATATGTTTCATTTTTCTTCCATGGATGTCAAGAGAACTCGCGTCTGCTACTAGGCTTTATCCCTAGTTCCCTTTTTCTGTTCTATCCTCTCTCCTTTGCTTTTACGTTCTCCTCTGCCTAATTTTCTTCCTTACTCTTTTCTTTATTTTCTATACATACCTATTTTCTCCATGAATATGTCCAGACTCTTTTATCTTGAATTATCAGCCACTGTACTGAATGTATATATATACAGTGGGGACGGAAAATATTCAGACCCCTGTCCATTTCTTCTGATCATCCTTGAGATGGTTCTACACCTTCATTTGAGTCCAGCTGTGTTTGATTATACTGATTGGACTTGATTAGGAAAGCCACACACCTGTCTATATAAGATCTTACAGCTCACAGTGCATGTTAGAGCAAATGAGAATCATGAGGTCAAAGGAACTGCCTGAAGAGCTCAGAGACAGAATTGTGGCAAAGCACAGATCTGGCCAAGGTTACAAAAAAATTCCTGCTGCACTTAAGGTTCCTAAGAGCACAGTGGCCTCCATAATCCTTAAATGGAAGATGTTTGGGATGACCAGAACCCTTCCTAGAGCTGGCCATCCGGCCAAGCTGAACAATTGGGGGAGAAGAGCCTTGGTGAGAGAGGTAAAGAAGAACCCAAAGATCACTGTGACTGAACTCCAGAGATGCAGTCGGGAGATGGGAGAAAGTTGTAGAAAGTCAACCATCACTGCAGCCCTCCACCAGTCGGGGCTTTATGACAGAGTGGCCCGACGGAAGGCTCTCCTCAGTGCAAGACACATGAAAGCCGGCATGGAGTTTGCTAAAAAAACATCTGAAGGACTCCAAGATGGGGAGAAATAGGATTCTCTGGTCTGATGAGACCAATAACTTTTTGGCCTTAATTCTAAGCGGCATGTGTGGAGAAAACCAGGCACTGCTCATCACCTGTCCAATACAGTCCCAACATTGAAGCATGGTGGCGGCAGCATCATGCTGTGGGGGTGTTTTTCAGCTGCAGGGACAGGACGACTGGTTGCAATCGAGGGAAAGATGAATGCGGCCAAATACAGGGATATCCTGGATGAAAACCTTCTCCAGAGTGCTCAGAACCTCAGACTGGGCCGAAGGTTTACCTTCCAACAAGACAATGACCCTAAGCACACAGCTAAAATAACAAAGGAGTAGCTTCACAACAACTCCCTCACTGTTCTTGAATGGCCCAGCCAGAGCTCTGATTAAACCCAATTGAGCGTCTCTGGAGAGACCTAAAAATGGCTGTCCACCAATGTTTACCATCCAACCTGACAGAACTGGAGAGGATCTGCAAGGAGGAATGGCAGAGGATCCCCAAATCCAGGTGTGAAAAACTTGTTGCATCTTTCCTAAAAAGGCTCTTGGCTGTATTAGATCAAAGGGTGCTTCTACTGAATACTGAGCAAAGGGTCTGAATACTTAGGACCATGTGATATTTCAGTTTTTCTTTTTTAATAAATCTGCAAAAATGTCAACAATTCTGTGTTTTTCTGTCAATATGGGGTGCTGTGTGTACATTAATGAGGAAAAAAAATGAACTGAAATGAAGGGGGTCTGAATACTTTCCGTCCCCACTGTATATTGAAGAACCCCCCCCCCCGAGGACATTGATTCTATGGGAGAGAAGCAATTTCCTTGCTGTACTCATCTAACAGAGTTTGTTTTTGTCCTACTATTCATAATATTTGTGCCTTCAATGACCATCTTTCTCCTCTAGGGGGATTAACCCCCTACGAGTGTTGTTTTGGTACATTGTACTTATTAATCTGAGACTGTTTTCTACTTCAAGCACTTGGATTGTTTATGTAACTCATCAAAATTTGTTAATAAAATATATATTCAACCATAAAACTTTGGCGATAGGTTACCTTGTACCACTCCATTGCCTTTGAAAGCTACTTAAAAGAATTGACTGACATTTGCCCCTGGTTGTGGGAACACCTTTACCAGCTCACTATAGGGGAGTAGATTTATGTTGGATCATATTGGATGAATCCCCTGAAGTACCGCCTTGTTCTTATATCCCCGGTACACTGTATGTGTCAGTATGACATTGTAGAGTGGGAGGGCAGTGACTGTTTCGGAGGGATAAGATACTGGACAGACAGCCAATAACATTCTGCTCAACATACAGCTGTTAACATGGCTCTTCTGCCCTCATATGGAAAGTACATAAACTTGCTAAGATGTTTTTCAGAAATTAGAGCAATTCTTCATTTTAACAAAACTGCTTTCTAGATTCAAAGTTATAAATGGAATACAGTAAAATATGGCTATAAAACCATTAAAAACTGAAATAAAGCTAAATTATTTAAAGCAGATGCACAGCCTTTCAGGGATATCAGCACAGGCACTACATTACACAGTAGATATCGTCTCAGAGGACATGATTAGTTTAGGATGAAGGGTCAAGTGCTAAAAGCAACCTATATGAGTAGAGATAAATAGGCTTCCACTTTTCTTCTAAAAATTGTAGCTGCCTGGTTGTCTCTGGCTTCAATATTTTAAATGACTGACTTGTTGTTCTTGGTCAATAACTTAAAAATGAGGAGGATCAGCATGACAGACAGAAACTAGCATGTGTATAAGGAGAACAATGGCACCCTACCTACTTTTTTTCTCAGCGCAGGTTAACTTAAAATAATCAGCCAAGCCTAGCTGGTAAATAAGCAGCAGGGAAATAGGCATAACATGGAAGTTCCATGTTATGCCTATTTTCCTGCTGCCTATTTACCTGCTAAGCTTGACTGATTTTGTTTTTTTAGCGCTGCTTTATAGATTTATCACAATTCTTGCATCTAGTGTCACAGATTGCTTAAAGCGGAGTTCCACCAAAAAAAATGGAACTACCGCTTTACCCGGGTCCTTCCCCCCCTCCAGTGTCACTTTTGGCACCTTTCAGGGGGAGGGGGAAGCAGATACCTGCCTAATACAGGTATTAGCTCCCACTTCTGGAGATAGATCGCCGCAGAATCTGTGGCGATCTACACCATGTCCGGCCCCTCCTCTGTCCCTGTCTTCTGGGAGACACACAGGTCCCAGAAGACAGCAGCACGACTTGCACATGCGCAGTAGGGAACCAGGCTGTGAAGCCGCAAGACTTCACTTCCTGATTCCCTTAATGAAGATACCGGTGCCTCCACCCGGGCGCCGAGGGACGGGTCGGCTTTGGGTGAGGACATCCAAAGTGATCTGGAGAGGTTAGTGTCCTTATTTTAGCTGCTGCCTTTAAAAAAAAAAAAATTTCGGCAGAACTCCGCTTTAAGCGGCTGCTTATTTGTAATTTATATGTTTAAGCGCAGAATGATAGTACCAGTAGCACAACTATATTACTGGGTCCCAAAACAAAATTTAAAAGGGCACCCATTGTACCATACCCTAACTACCATGACAGGTAACAAAAGCCTGAAGGGAATGAGGTGGAGAAAGAAGTTTAATGTACTGCAAAGTCTACAAAGTGCAGTGTCCATGAATGTGTAATGTACAACCAAGGGCACAAAGTACAGGGGTCAGGAGACTCTAACATACAGCCTAGAGCACAGAGTGCAGGGGTCAGAAGACTTAACATACAGCCTAGGGCACAGAGTCTCTAACTCACAGCCTAGGGCACAGAGTGCAGGGGTTAGAAGACTCAAACATACAGCCTAGTGTGCAGAATGCAGAGGTCATTCAAAAGACTCTAGCAATACAGCCTAGAGGACAGAGAGTAAAGGTCAGAAGCCTCTAACACACAGCCTAGGGCCCAGGGTGCAGGGGTCACGAGTGTATATCATACAGCCCAGCAAAAAGAGAGCAGCATCACCTACAAGGGACTTGTACGGCCCCCTATACATTTTATTTGTAGAAACGAAATCCAGATTAATCACGGCACATCTCCACCCTCATGGACCACGAGAGCCTGAACTACCCCTTTAAAGTCAACACAGGCACAGATAGCAGCTACTTAGTCTTTTCTCTAATGTTGATGACAAGCAGTGGTAGCATAGTATAACTACATGCTTTGAATCAATCTTGCACTTTACCATCCAACCGCTTTGTTTTCCTTTGTTGTTGCTAATGCAGTGGGAGGCCTGAGGGGTGTTCTGAGAAGGGGCGGTGTAACAGAGTTTCTCCAAGGACCTGTATTTGAACCTGGGACCTGTGCTGTGTCTGGCAATTACTTTTCTCTATTAAGCTATCTGAGATGCTGGACAGCACCCTCTCTGATCCATTGGACAACCCTGCCTTTTTCCTTAAATTCCGCTGAAACCTTAAACTCTTTGCTCCTCCCATGAACTTCCTGATTTAAGCCACGTCTCTACACATCCCGTTTGCCAGTATCTCGCGCTTGTCTTCACTGCAACCACTCGTCATCGACCCTTGATATATTACTCGACTATGCGTTTGCCTCATCCCAACCTGCAACTACTCATTACTGACCTTTGGTTTGTTTACCGACTATGCTTCTGTTTGATCCTTACAGGCTTATCTGTTACTGGACCCCAGCTTTCTTGCTTCTTGGTGGGGCCATCCTGAGGACCGCAACCTGGTACTAACAAAATATATCTCGACCATCAGGAGCTCTGGTGAACACCGGTAAGAACTTAGAATGTGCACCTCAGGTGAGCCCGCGTCAGGAGGTGATCAAGCTGGGGTCCAGTAGCAGATAAGCAGGTAAGGATCAAACAGAACCGTAGTCAGAAAGCAGACCAGATCAGAGAGGGTACTGTCCAGCATCCCAAGGTAGCTCAGCAAAAAGAGTCATTGCCAGACACAGCAGAGGTCCCAGGTTCAAGTCCAGGCCCTGACTGTTTCATAGTATACTGTAGAGCACAGCCTACCAGATGCAGTGACAGCTCAGCAGATCACTGCTGTCATTTGTAGACAAAGAGCTACAAGAAAGGAAGACTTCCAACTTAACTCCATTTCCAGGCTCTGAATGAAAACATCATCTAAAAAAAGCACAGCTGGACAGAGAGAGCAAGTAGTAGAAGCATTCCTCTTCTAACTGTTTGCTTACACCTGACAACAATGACAGCAGTGATCAACTAGTTCAAACCCATCGCTCCTAATTCCTGGGGCCTCGACGGGACCCCCACAGCAGCTACACAGTTCCACTACTGGATAGTACTATAGCTAAAGGCACAGTTTAGAACAGGGATTTTTAAATGTTTACAATTCAAGATCCCTAATGGATTGCCCATTATGTCCCCCTTACCCCTTCTACAAACTGGCCAAACCATCATCATCACCAGTATGAAATCAAAAGATGTAACTAACTGATTTTATATATATGATTCTTTACATACAGAATCTCACAAAAGTGAGTACACCTCTCACATTTTTGTAAATATTTTTTATATCTTTTCATGTGACAACACTGAAGAATGACACTTTGCTACAATGTAAAGTAGTGAGTGTACATTTCGTATAACAGTGTAAGTTTGCTGTCCCCTCAAAATAACTCAACACACAGCCATTAATATCTAAACCGCTGGCAACAAAAGTGAGTACACCTCTAAGTGAAAACGTCCAAATTGGGCCCAATAGCCATTTTCCCTCCCCAATGTCATGTGACTCGTTAGTGTTACAAGGTCTCAGGTGTGAATGGGGAGCAGGTGTGTTAAATTTGGTGTTTTCGCTCTCACTCGCTCATACTGGTCACTGAAAGTTCAACATGGCACCTCATGGCAAAGAACTCTCTGAGGATCTGAAAAAATAATTCTTGCTCTACATAAAGATGGCCTAGGCTATAGGAAGATTGCCAATACCCTGAAACTGAGCTGCAGCACGGTGGCTAAACAAAAGGGAATACGAGCGCACAAGCTCATGGTGCAATAACATCTTTTATTGGATATAAAAGAATAAAATTGATACACTCACAAGTGAAGGTGAATAAATAGCATCAAACAGTTCCTCCAATAGAGAGCCTTAGTAAGGGACACATCCATGCTTCAGAGTAGATGAGAAGACCGCTGGATGGGCTGGCTCCACAGACACAGGCTCATCAAGCAACTGCTGACAGGCCGCGAGTGAGCAGCTCACTGACTGAGGAGACGGTCGATCAGGAGAGCGCTGTGGGGTGCCTACAACACTTGTCCCAGGGAGAGCTCTGATGAAGCCAACTGATAGAGGATGCTGTAGTTGTCAGGATAACATGTTTCAGAGGGCGTGGCCTCCTTCCTTAGATCCTCCCCCTGTTTTTCAGAGAGCCCTTTTGTAGCTGAAATGAATTGGCCTGGGTTTTTTAACCCTATAATCAAAATTTATCAAACTTCAACTAAAAAACATATGGAGGATAGTATGACAACTAGAATACATTTAAGAACAGCATACATACAATAGTACGGTGGCTAAGACCATACAGCGGTTTAACCACTTGAGCCCCGGACCATTATGCTGCCTAAGGACCAGAGGTCTTTTTCCAATTTGGCACTGCGTCGCTTTAACTGCTAATTGCGCGGTCATGCAATGCTGTACCCAAACGAAATTTGCGTCCTTTTCTTCCCACAAATAGAGCTTTCTTTTGATGGTATTTGATCACCTCTGCGGTTTTTATTTTTTGCGCTATAAACGGAAAAAGACCGAAAATTTTGAAAAAAAATGATATTTTCTACTTTTTGTTATAAAAAAAATCCAATAAACTAAATTTTAGTCATACATTTAGGCCAAAATGTATTCGGCCACATGTCTTTGGTAAAAAAAATGTCAATAAGCGTATATTTATTGGTTTGCGCAAAAGTTATAGCGTCTACAAACTAGGGTACATTTTCTGGCATTTACACAGCTTTTAGTTTATGACTGCCTATGTCATTTCTTGAGGTGCTAAAATGGCAGGGCAGTACAAAACCCCCCCAAATGACCCCATTTTGGAAAGTAGACACCCCAAGGAAATTGCTGAGAGGCATGTTGAACCCATTGAATATTTATTTTTTTTGTCCCAAGTGATTGAAAAATGACAAAAAAAAAAAAAAAAAAAAATATTTACAAAAAGTCGTCACTAAATGATATATTGCTCACACAGGCCATGGGCCTATGTGGAATTGCACCCCAAAATACATTTAGCTGCTTCTCCTGAGTATGGGGATACCACATGTGTGGGACTTTTTGGGAGCCTAGCCGCGTACGGGGCCCCGAAAACCAATCACCGCCTTCAGGATTTCTAAGGGTGTAAATTTTTGCTTTCACTCTTCACTGCCTATCACAGTTTCGGAGGCCATGGAATGCCCAGGTGGCACAAAACCCCCCAAAATGACCCCATTTTGGAAAGTAGACACCCCAAGCTATTTGCTGAGAGGCATATTGAGTCCATGGAATATTTTATATTTTGACACAAGTTGCGGGAAAGTGACACTTTTTTTTTTTTTTTTTTTTTTTTTCATAAAGTTGTCACTAAATGATATATTGCTCACACAGGCCATGGGCATATGTGGAATTGCACCCCAAAATACATTTAGCTGCTTCTCCTGAGTATGGGGATACCACATGTGTGGGACTTTTTGGGAGCCTAGCCGCGTACTGGACCCCGAAAACCAATCACTGCCTTCAGGATTTCTAAGGGTGAAAATTTTTGATTTCACTCTTTACTGCCTATCACAGTTTCGGAGGCCATGGAATGCCCAGGTGGCACAAAACCCCCCCAAATGACCCCATTTTGGAAAGTAGACACCCCAAGCTATTTGCTGAAAGGCATGGTGAGTATTTTGCAGCTCTCATTTGTTTTTGAAAATGAAGAAAGACAAGAAAAAACATTTTTTTTTTTTCTTTTTTCAATTTTCAAAACTTTGTGACAAAAAGTGAGGTCTGCAAAATACTCACTATACCTCTCAGCAAATAGCTTGGGGTGTCTACTTTCCAAAATGGGGTCATTTGGGGGGGTTTTGTGCCACCTGGGCATTCCATGGCCTCCGAAACTGTGATAGGCAGTGAAGAGTGAAATCAAAAATTCACGCCCTTAGAAAGCCTGAAGGCGGTGCTTGGTTTTCGGGGTCCCGTACGCGGCTAGGCTCCCAAAAAGTCTCACACATGTGGTATCCCCGTACTCAGGAGAAGCAGCAGAATGTATTTTGGGGTGTAATTTCACATATTTCCATGGCATGTTTGAGCAATATATCATTTAGTGACAACTTTGTGCAAAAAAAAAAAAAAAAAAAAAAAAATTTGTCTCTTTCCCGCAACTTGTGTCGCAATATAAAATATTCCATGGACTCGACATGCCTCTCAGCAAATAGCTTGGGGTGTCTACTTTCCAAAATGGGGTCATTTGGGGGGGTTTTGAACTGTCCTGGCATTTTATGCACAACATTTAGAAGCTTATGTCACACATCACCCACTCTTCTAACCACTTGAAGACAAAGCCCTTTCTGACACTTATTGTTTACATGAAAAAGTTTTTTTTTTTTGCAAAAAAATTACTTTGAACCCCCAAACATTATATATTTTTTTAAAGCAAATGCCCTACAGATTAAAATGGTGGGTGTTTCATTTTTTTTTTTCACACAGTAATTGCGCAGCGATTTTTCAAACGCATTTTTTGGGGAAAAAACACACTTTTTTTAATTTTAATGCACTAAAACACGCTATATTGCCCAAATGTTTGATGAAATAAAAAAGATGATCTTAGGCCGAGTACATGGATACCAAACATGACATGCTTTAAAATTGCGCA
The DNA here is from genome assembly GCF_042186555.1 of Aquarana catesbeiana. Taxonomy (NCBI): domain Eukaryota; kingdom Metazoa; phylum Chordata; class Amphibia; order Anura; family Ranidae; genus Aquarana; species Aquarana catesbeiana. The sequence goes on along the minus strand of NC_133324.1, from coordinate 835,047,016 downwards.
CAAACGTGCAGTGGCAACAAAATAAATACATGTTTAAAAGCCTTCAAAAGCCTTTACAGGTTACCACTTTAGATTTACAGAGGAGGTCTACTGGAAAAATTACTGCACTCGATCTGGCCTTCGCGGTGATACCTCACATGCATGGTGCAATTGCTGTTTATGTTTGACGACAGACCGCCGCTTGCGTTCGCCTTAGCGCGAGAGCAGGGGGCGACAGGGGTGTTTTTTTTTTTTTTTTTTTTTTTCTTTATTATTTTTTTGCTTTTTTAATCTTACTTTTAAACTGTTCCTTTCATATTTTTTTTTTTAATCATTTTTATTGTTATCTCGGGGAATGTAAATATCCCCTATGATAGCAATAGGTAGTGACAGGTACTCTTTTTTGAAAAAATTGTGGTCTATTAGACCCTAGATCTCTCCTCTGCCCTCAAAGCATCTGACCACACCAAGATCGGTGTGATAAAATGCTTCCCCAATTTCCCAATGGCGCTATTTACATCCGGCGAAATCTAAGTCATGAAATACTCGTAGCTTCCGGTTTCTTAGGCCATAGAGATGTTTGGAGCCACTCTGGTCTCTGATCAGCTCTATGGTCAGCTGGCTGAATCACCGGCTGCATTCTCAGGTTCCCTGTTGAGACAGGAGAGCCAGAGAAAAACACGGAAGACGGTGGGGGGGGGGGGGGCATTCCCTCCCACGGCTTGTAAAAGCAGTCTAGAGGCTAATTAGCCGCTAGGATTGCTTTTACATGAAAGCCGACCGCTGGCTGAAAAGAATGATACCAAGATGATACCTAAACCTGCAGGCATCATTCTGGTATAACCACTCAAAGTCGTGAATGGCGTACCTGAAGACAAAAAAATGGTTAACAATGGTTAACAATAAAGCACAGTAAAGTGTAAATAATTACACACCTGAAAAACAAACATGATAAAACATAATAACAATAACAATAACAATAAAACATTGCAGAATAGAATACAGTAAAAAAGAGCAGAACAATAGAGAGAGAGAATAGAGAGAGAGAGAACAATAAAACAACAACTATTTTTTTTTATTTCATATTTTTTTTTTTTTTTACACTTTTTTTGTAACTAACTTTTATAACGGTAACCGGTTCCAGGTTCGGGTCTCTCAAAATGCGATGGCATCTTGGGAGACCCTGTGAAAGTGTGCCTAGTCTGTGCAATGCTGTACCCTATGCTAATACTCAACTAGTGAATGGTAGCGTTCAAAACATTCACCAATGCAAAGACCAGGATTGTCAGGACAGGAGGGACAATAATAGCGGGTGTCACGCCTATATCCGCGCTTGCTGCAGACACGACATCTTTTTTGGGGGGGTTCGTTGGGTAGGGGTACTCGGGAGGACATAAAAATGCCTCTCATGCAGCCGACTGCATTTGGTTGGGGATGTGAATGGGGGAAGTACGGGCGCTGCAGAAGCGGTGGGTTCCCAATTAGGATTGGCGAATGCAGCAGGAAGGGCACTATGGGCACGACGGGCCTGTGTTTGTCTTTTTGGTGGCAGCGGGACACTACTTGTGCTTGCCACCTCACCAGCTTCAACTGCACTTATGGGACTCGCCACGTCACCAAGTGTTACTGCAGTGCTGGTTTGACTACGACCGGGGTGTACTAGGCCGCTGGCGCTTGCCAGTTCACCAAAACGCTACCAAAAAACGTTAGCGATCGCAGGGATCAGGCCTGACTCTGCGAACGCTGCAGTTATGCGTTTAGTGTTTTGTAAGTGTCAGTGATCGATCGATACTGCACTTGGGTGGGCTGGGCCGGGCCGGGCGGAGGGGCAAAACGCAGGTGCTAGCAGGTATCTGGGCTGATCCCGCTAACACTGCGTTTTTGGGAACCCTAAACTGCTGGTGACGCTAGTATAGATCTGATCGGATCAGATATTGATGCGATCAGATACTATACCACTAAGGGAGGTGTACGGTGCGTGCGTGGGTGTTAGCGGTACTGGCGCTAATCTGACGCTGCCTGGGGCTGGTGCTTGCCAGTTCACCAAAACGCTACAAAAAAAACTGTTAGCGATCGCAGGGATCAGGCCTGACTCTGCGAACGCTGCAGTTATGCGTTTAGTGTTTTGTAAGTGTCAGTGATCGATCGATACTGCACTTGGGTGGGCTGGGCCGGGCGGAGGGGCAAAACGCAGGTGCTAGCAGGTATCTGGGCTGATTCCGCTAACACTGCGTTTTTGGGAACCCTAAACTGCTGGGGACGCTAGTATAGATCTGATCGGATCAGATATTGATCCGTTCAGATACTATACCACTAAGGGAGGCGTATGCTGCGTGCGTGGGTGTTAGCGGTACTGGCGCTAACCTGACGCCTGGGGCTGGTGCTTGCCAGTTCACCAAAATGCTACCAAAAAAACTGTTAGCGATCGCAGGGATCAGGCCTGACTCTGCGAACGCTGCAGTTATGCGTTTAGTGTTTTGTAAGTGACAGTGATCGATCGAAACTGCACTTAGGTGGGCTGGGCGGAGGGGCAAAACGCAGGTGCTAGCAGGTATCTGGGCTGATCCCGCTAACACTGCGTTTTTGGGAACCCTAAACTGCTGGGGACGCTAGTATAGATCTGATCGGATCAGATATTGATCCGTTCAGATACTATACCACTAAGGGAGGCGTATGCTGCGTGCGTGGGTGTTAGCGGTACTGGCGCTAATCTGACGCTGCCTGGGGCGACGCATATCACCGCCGGGCGATCGGGGGGCTAAACCTTTATTTGGTAATAAACGGCGGGTGCCCTGACACTATAAAAAATAAACGAACTAACCAGCGTCATCCGTAACGGTTATACGGTGATCAGTGGTGAAAGGGTTAACTAGGGGGCAATCAAGGGGTTAAAACATTTATTAGGTAGTATATGGGGGTCCCTGTCACTATAAAACGCTGACGGCGAACCTAAATATTTACCTCACTAACTAGCGTCACCAGCGACACTAATACAGCGATCAGAAAAATGATCGCTTAGTGACACTGGTGACAGGGGGTGATCAAGGGGTTAAAACTTTATTAGGGGGGGTTAGGGGGGTACCCTAGACCTAAAGGGGGGTAATACTAACTGTCCCAACACTGTAACTGTCACAAACTGACACTATGCAGTAATCAGAAAAAAAAAAAAAAAAAAAAAAAAAAAAAACTGCTGGTGTCAGTTTGTGACAGGGGGGGGGGGGGGTGATTGGGGGGGGATCGGGGGGCGATCGGGGGGGGGATCGGGGTGTTTTGTGTGCCTGGCATGTTCTACTGTGTGTGTGTGTGTTGGTGCACTCACATAGATGTCTTCTCTCCTCGGGCCGGAACGGAAAATACCGACCCGAGGGGAGATGACATCACTTCCTTTGCTGCTGTTTAGCATACAGCAGCAAAGGAGTGTTTTCATTGGCCGGCGGCGATCGCGAGGGGGGGGCCACGAACGGATGGTCTCCCCCTCATCACCGATCGCCGCTGGACAAAAGACGACCGCCTCGGGCACCGGGGGGGGGTCCGATCGGACCCCCCACCCGCGGAAGGCAAATCACGTACCCTGTACGTGATTTTGCCTGTCCGTGCCACTTTGCCGACGTACATCGGCGTGAGGCGGTCGTCAAGTGGTTAACAGGACAGGTTCCACTCAGAACAGGCCTTGCCATGGTTGACCAAAGAAGTTGAGTGCACGTGCTCAGCGTCATATCCAGAGGTTGTCTTTGTGAAATAGAAATGATTGTAGCCAGCATTGCTGTAGAGGGTGAAGGGGTGGGGGGTCAGCCTGTTAGTGCTCAGACCATATGCCGCACACTGCATCAAACTGGTCTGCATGGCCTCTTCTAAAGATGGAAGCCTCTTCTAAAGATGATGCACAAGAAAGCCCACAAACAGTTTGCTGAAGACAAGCAAACTAAGAACATGGATTACTGGAACCATGTCCTGTGGACGGATGAGACCAAGATAAACGTATTTTTGTTCAGATGGTGTCAAGTGTGTGTGGCAGCAACCAGGTGAGAAGTACAAAGACAAGTGTGTCTTGCCTACAGTCAAGCATGGTGGTGGGAGTGTCATGGTCTGGGGCTCCATGAGTGCTTCCGGCACTGGGGAGCTACAGTTCATTGAGGGAACAATGAATGCCAACATGTACTGTGACATATTGAAGCAGAGCATGATCCCCTCCTTTCTGAAACTGGGGGGCAGGGCAGTATTTCAACATAAGGACCCCAAAAACACCTCCAAGATGACCACTGCCTTGCTAAAGAAGCTGAGGGTAAAGGCGATGGACTGACCAAGCATGTCTACAGACCTAAACCCTATTGAGCATCTGTGGGGCATCCTCAAATGGAAGGTGGAGGAGCACAAGGTGTCTAACATCCACCAGCTTCGTGATGTCCTCATGGAGGAGTGGAAGAGGACTTCAGTGGCAACCCGTGAAGCTCTGGTGAACTCCATGCCCAAGAGGGTTAAGGCAGTGCTGAAAAATAATGGTGGCCACACAAAATATTGACACTTCGGCCCAATTTGGACATTTTCAATTAGGGGTGTATTCACTTTTGTTGCCTGTGGTTTAGACATTAATGGCTGTGTGTTGAGTTATTTTGAGGGGACAGCAAATTTACACTATTATACAAGCTGTACACTCACTACTTTACATTGTAGCAAAGTGTAATTTCTTCAGTGTTGTCACATGAAAAGAGATCATGAAATATTTACAAAAATGTGAGGGGTGTACTCACTTTTGTGAGATACTGTATGTATTGCTAGGAACAGAACAGCTGAATGAAAATCATAAAGTTTTTATTAATATTTTTATAAAACAACAAACCAACAATATACAAGCTAGTAAATATCAGCTAGTGAGATTTTTGTTATTTTTGTGCAATCACAATATGTAGTTGAGGTACAGTTACTGGCCATGTTATCACTCCAATGACATCTGACATATCAATAAAATTTTCCACTTTGATTTCAGGTTCAATAATGCAGAGAATTGTGTTTCATTTTTCTCATTCAGGAACTTAGTACTATCATTTGGTTCTCATACCCTAAGTCAGTTAGGATGCCATCAGTTACAGGAGATATCTTGGATTAATAAATAAACAAACATACATACTTACCTCAATGCTGCTGCATCAGAGTGAAGCTGCCGCTGTCCCGTGTTCACTCTAATGCCCCGTACACACGGTCGGACTTTGTTCGGACATTCCGACAACAAAATCCTAGGATTTTTTCCGACAGATGTTGGCTCAAACTTGTCTTGCATACACACGGTCACACCAAGTTGTCGGAAAATCCGATCGTTCTATACGCGGTGACGTAAAACACGTACGTCGGGACTATAAACGGGGCAGTGGCCAAAAGCTTTCATCTCTTTATTTATTCTGAGCATGCGTGGCACTTTGTCCGTCGGATTTGTGTACACACGATCGGAATTTCCGACAACGGATTTTGTTGTTGGAAAATTTTATCTCCTGCTCTCCAACTTTGTGTCGGAAAATCCGATGGAAAATGTCCGATGGAGCCTACACACGGTCGGAATTTCCGACAACACGCTCCGATCGGACATTTTCCATCGGAAAATCCGACCGTGTGTACGGGGCATAAGACCGAGAACCGAGCAATCACATGACCGCTGATCACTCAGTTCTCAGTCTTCTTCACTGTCTGTCACTGCTCTCTGCTGTGCCCCTCTAGCACTCACTGGAGCATCAGGCTAAAGAAGGGCAGGACTGTGAGAAGCAGGGGCGGGGGCAAGTAGCTTGCTATGGGGACATGATCCTGAGCCACGCTATGTGTGTCCACAGACACGTGCAGCGAGGTTTGGGATTGAGCCTGCACAAGTGTTCCCACAACAAGCTACTTGTTATGGGGGCACATGACAAAGAGGAGGAGGAGCCAGGAGCACCGATGGGGGAACCCAGAAGAGGAATATCAGGGCTGCTCTCTACAAAATCATTGCACAGAACAGGTGCTGTAAGTATGACATTTTTTTTTTTTAATGTTTACTTCACTTTAAGCATCTAAAATAATTAATCTTTGCTTTTCTGTGTTTTTATCCACAATTTTGTACATTAGTGACAGGGTCTCTTTAACAAACGCCATCAGTTATGTCTCTATAGACTTTGGTCTTAGTAGTCTAAGCACACCATTCATCAATAGCTTCTGACCTGGGGGATCGGAGACACATCTCTAACAACTGGAATGCAACTGTGAAATGGAATAAATATCATTAATTTGAACGTGGATTCAAAGAGAAAAGCACAATTTTACAGGGACACTTTGGCCCTAAATTAGTGTTGTCTATTTCTGTATTATAATGAATGTTGGACGAGGGAATTGCACCAACTTTAGACAACATGGTATTTTGGAAATCCATACATGGCTGTGGTACGGCCAAGAGCTGTACATACCCTATGTAAAATAATACCGTCTTCTGGCACTAGACAGGTGTAGACACGCTTTTAGGTTTTGTTGCTGTTATCACTTTGGTGCCTGAGGTTAAACAGTTACTTTAAAATTGTGAAAATGTAAAAATTCCTTACATACCAAGTTCTTCAAGTTTTGATAAGAGCTTAACACTGATTTATACTGGCTCCTTGCTGCTAATATGCTTCCAGGAACCCATCCTGTCTGTGGCAGCTCATAAATTGTGCCTTTTATATGTACAGTAGGTGCAATGCATTCCTACTTCATCTGAAAACCATATTTAACTCTTTGTGACCAAAGAGCTTCTTTTAAAATGTACTTATCCTATACAGTAAAAAGGCAGTTCTTTTACCCAGAATGTAATGCATCATCATGCCCTATTGTTGATGAAGTGAAGAAGGCTGTTTGGACGACTTGGGGAAAAAAACGGTGGATTTTACTTTTGAACAATATATAAACCCAACATTTCAAATTCCTGATATGTGCCTGCTGTACCATGTACGTGTAAGAAAAAGTATACCTTATGTTCCTGCCAGTCCCTCTGCTTTCTTATTAAAACTAACCACACTAGGCATGAGAGCACAGCGTGTTCAGTTTTGTGGTGGTGTTGAGAACTCAACCTGCTTTACTCCAGTGATTAGACTTGTCCTGATCACCTCACACAGCTATTCACTAGGAAGATCCGTTGACTGCTGCTTTTCCTCCCCCCCGCTCTCCTTATGCAGCTGTCTTAAACCGGTGCGACCAGAAATGTGTGGACTGCAAACAACCACGGTGACACACAATAATAACTCTCTAAACCAAACGTTAATACAGGATCAAGATATAATCATAAACGTAATAAAGCCAGGGTCATACACAAGAGATCAATCAGATAGAACAGGCAGAGGACAACAGGAGGAGTGGATAAGTCTGCAAGACAGGGATCCAGGGATGGATGCAGGGTTAGGAACATAGGACACAAGGTAAAGGTACAGGATTCGGGAATACAGGTCACAAGGTACAGGTACAGGATTTAGGAATGCAGGTCAGAGCTCAAGGAAAATACCAAGGCAAATGTGTGAGCATCTGCCGGGTATATATACACACCTCCTGTAATCAGTCTCAGGTGACGCCTGATTGCAGGAGATGATGTTGGCTCCAGACTGCAGGGAGACACCCACTGGTGGACACCAGTACTGTGGCCTAAAGATCTGACAGCGCCACCAGCAGGTGAAACCTTTCCTGACAGTACCCCCCCTCGAAGGAGCGACCTCCGGATGCTCCAGCTAGTCTCAGCTGTAAAAAGTCCATGGCATCAAGCCGGGCATCGGCACATTGAGCTGCGCAGCGGGCAGAGGCACATCATGCTGGGCAGTGGGCAGAGGCACATCACGCTGGGCAGCAGGCAGAGGCACATCACGCTGGGCAGCAGGCAGAGGCACATCACGCTGGGCAGCAGGCAGAGGCACATCACGCTGGGCAGCGGCACATCAAGCTGGACAGCGGGTAGAGGCACATCAAGCTGGACATCGGGCATTGGATCATCTGACTGGAGAGCAGGTGCTGGAACATCAGGCCAAACAGCGGGCACTGAAACATCAGGCCAGACGTGAGGAACTGGATCAGGCTGGACATCGGGCATCGGATCGGACAGCAGGCATTGGAACATCAGGCCGGGAAGCAGGCACTGGAACAGCAGGCCGGACATCGGGCATCAGATCATCAGACTGGACATCAGGCACTGGAACATCAGGCTGGGCAGCAGGCACTGGAACATCAGGCCGGGCATCAGGAACTGGATCATCAAGCATGGGATCATCAGACTGGAGAGCAGGCACTGGAACATCAGGCCGAGCAGCGGGCACTGGAACATCAGGCCGGGCGTCAGGAACTGGATCATCGAGCTGGGCAACAGGCATCAAGTCATCAGACTGGACAGCAGACACTGGAGCATCAGGCCGTGCAGCAGGCACTGGAGTGACAGGCCGAACAGCGGGAAATGGAACAAAAGGCTGGGCAGCGGCAGCAGCGAGCTTGGCATCAGGAACCGATTCAACAAGCACCGTATCAGCAGGCTGGGTAACGGGCACCAGCCCAGCAGGGTGGGTAACGGGCACCGATTCAACAGGCTGGGCGACGGGCACCGACCCCGCAGGCTTGGTGACAGGCACCGGCCCATCAGGTTGGGAAATGGGCACGGCACATCAGGCTGGGAAACGGGCACCGGCACATCAGGCTGGGAAACGGGCACCGGCACATCAGGCTGGGAAACGGGCACCGGCACATCAGGCTGGGAAACGGCACCGGAACTTCAGGCTGGGAAACGGGCACCGGAACTTCAGGCTGGGAAACGGGCACTGGAACTTCAGGCTGGACCATTGTGGACACCAGAACTTCAGGCTGGACCATCGCGGGCTCCGGAACTTCAGGCTGGACCGTCGTGGGCACTGGAACTTTAGGCTGGACCTTCGTGGGCACTGGAATATCAGGCTGGACCGTGGGCACTGGAACATCAGGCTGAACAGCAATACTGGAGCATCAAGCCAGACAGGCTGGAGCAGATCGGCTGACGTGAAGGCAGGCTGGGACAGATTGGCTAGTATGGAAGCAGGCTGGAACAGATCGGCTGGTGTGGAAGCAGGCTGGAGCAGATTGGCTGGCGTGAAGGCAGGCTGGGGCAGATCGGCTGGTATGGAAGCAGGCTGGAACAGATCGGCTGGTGTGGAAGCAGGCTGGAGCAGATTGGCTGGCGTGGAAGCAGGCTGGAGCAGATCAGCTGGTATGGAGGCAGGCTGGAGCAGATCGGCTGACGTGAAGGCAGGCTGGGACAGATCGGCTGACGTGAAGGCAGGCTGGAACAGATCGGGTGGTGTGGAAGCAGGCTGGAGCAGATGGGCTGCTGTGGAGGATTGGATAATGGCAGGAATATACGGGTTGGAAAAAAACTTTCATTTCTTTTTGGGTTTAGCCACTGAAGCCTTGTAGGTGACTGCAGGGCTGTAAATAGGGGGTGCAGAGAAGAGTTTGAGCATGGTAAGAAAGAGGAAGTGGTTACTAAGGGGGATATTTGTGGAATTGCATCAGGCAGTAGAGAGGAGCCAGGATAGGTGCAGCAAGTGTAAACAGGATACTGATATTTAGTTGGTAGCAGGGTATATTGGGCTGTGACTGTGGTTGCCGTGGTGATGGAGAAAGAGACCACTGAGCAGGCAGGTCTCTGGCAGCAGGAATGGGCTGTTGAAATCTGACTGAGGCTGAGTGTAATAGATCTGACTATGCCTGTTGAACAAAATTTGGCTTACATACTGCCTGTCTAACCAGGGACTGCACTGCGTTAATACACTCTGATAACACCTGCTGAGAACATGAGGAATAATGCTCAAAGAAAAAAACTGGGTCATCCTCCAATAACCACACCAGAGACTCAACCTGATCAAAACTGAAGGGGGGAGAAAAATCATTACTGCCTCTTGGAGTAGTGGACAAGGCTAGCTCTGCACACACCTGAATCAGAGGCTGAACATCCCCAAACAGCATATGGCCCTGATCAACTAGGGAATGAGCCAGTCGGATACACTCCAGTAGCTGGTCACTGGCCCACTCTTTCAATATCTGGCGGAAATATTCCCCATTCTCTGTCACCAGCAGAGAATAATAAGTAACTTCCTCTGGATGCATGCTAGCCAAAACAGAACCGCAGTGGCTTCCCTAAGCAGCTACTTCTGGTAGGAATTGGCCTTGGTATTATGTCATAAACCGGCACGACCAGAAATGTGTGGACTGCAATAGGGAAGACCAAAACGCATATAATAATAGTAAGATTTATTAAAAGGATAAGTCATAAACAATAAAGCAAACCAGCAAACAACCACGGTTACACACAATAATAACGCGGGGTTCAGGAACACAGGACACAAGGTACAGGTACAGGATTCAGGAATACAGATCACAAGGTACAGGATTCAGGATTCAGGACTCACGGAAAATACCAAGGGAAATGTGTGAGCATCTGCCGGGTATATATACACACCTCCTGTAGTCTCGGTCTTAGGTCTCAGGTGATGCCTGATTGCAGGAGACACCTGCTGGTGGACACCAGTACTGCGGCCCAAAGATCTGACAGCGCCACCAGCAGGTGAAACGTTTCCTGACAGAAGCTGAGAACAGAGAGTATGTGATCACTTATATAAAAGGGAACAAAAAGGTATTTATAATGCTTGAGATGTATATATATATATATATATATATATATATATATATATATATATATATATATATACATATCTCTCTCTCTCTATATATATAAATTGTTTTGCCTTTCATTTTTATTTTAGAAATGGGTTGTTTTACAAGGCGAGGCTATCTACTAATACAAAAGTAAGGTGCAAACAGTAACCTTAATCAATTGATCAATAATCCTTTGTATTGAATTTTCAACTGTTATTAGTTGCTAAATGTTGTTGCACTGTGTATATAATTGCTGCCCAAAGGACCATGTGAACTCAATGAAGCTTAGTAACTGATGCTAATAATAAGAAAACTCCAGGCAAAAGTTTTTATTTTTACAATTTTGGATAGGGTAGGGAAGATTGAGAACCTCTATTAGGCCTCATGCACACTGGACGTTAAAATAATGTTATAAAAACGTCAGTAGCTTTGCAGTGCGATTTTCAACTTTTTTCAATGTTTTTGCAATAGCAGTTTTTAGCATATATTAGCATTTTTAGAGTTTTTCCGCATTAGCATTTTAGTGGGGTTTTTTTTTTAAGAAAATTTTTTTTTTTGCAATGGATCAAAAATGTTAAAAAACGCTGGTGAGCGACGTTTTTGAGCGTTTATCAGCGTTAGAGCATTTTTACAGCTGAAAAACGTCTCTCAGAACCCACTAGTTTTGGGGGGTTTTTTTACTGCTCAAAAACGACACTGCCCAAAACTGCTAATAACAGCCTATGTGTGCATGGACACATAGGATAACATGATGGAGAGTTTAATGACTGTAGAAAAAAACATCTACAGCCAAAAACAGCCGCTGTAAAAACGTAAAAAAAGTCCAGTGTGCATGAGGCCTTAAAGTTGTTCTGAAGCCTCAAGGATTTTTTACATTAAGGCATTCAATGCATTAAGGTGTAAAACCTTCTGTGTCACAGACTCCCCCCTCACCCCCTTATACTTACATGAGCCCAATCAAGATCCAGAGCTGTGCTCGAGAGTTGCTGCTCTCCTGGCTTTGTCCCCCCTCCCTTGGCAGATCGATAGCAGCGGCTCCCACTCCTGTCAATCAACTCCAGTAACGAGGAGGGGGCTGAGACCCGCTGTCTGTGTCAATGGACGCAGCAGTGAGATTCAGAAGCGAGTCTGCATGACTTCCCCCATGGTAATCGGCTTCCTATTGGGGGCACCAGCAAGAGAGAAGGAGCCAGCAGCGCCAGTGGGGCAACCAGAGAAGAGGTGGAACAGGGCCGTATGGACATGTGTGTTAAGCAATATGGACCTGTGTTTTTTTTTAAAGAAACTCCTTTACAGCCACTTTAAGCTATATGGACAGCTCTGCCCAGGATATACTTTGTTCCACTGCCATGGCAATGGCATACAAGTGAACTTGTAGTCCTTAGCGCACAAACCAAAAAGCTGTCCAAATGCAATAGCCTATAGCAAACAATCAGTATGATAATTTTCACTGAATGCTTTTTCCCTGATCTCATTTGTTAACAGCACACATGCACAAAATACAACCATGGGTATTGCTTAAAGCGCAACTTCATTCTCTCAAGCGACACTGTCTATTTTCAAATGCTGCAAGCATTAGTAAATAAATAGTAAAGTACATCATATTTACTAGTTTTAAATGTGTTTTTTTTTTTTTTTTTTTTTACATTTCTTCAGTCACTTCCTGGTTTCCAAGCCTAGGCCAAAATGATGTGATACATCCCAGGAATATTCAGGAAAGGAGAAGTGGTTTTCGTAGCTAAGCACACCATCCTGCCTGCATGCATGGACAAAGGGCAGATATATTTCAGGAAGTAAATGCTACATGAATCATCTTCCCTTCCTCAAGATGGCCACGAGTGTTTTTCAAAGTGATATCTCAGAAAAATAAAGCATTGAGACATGGATGGATGGGTGAGTTTGCTTTGAATTTTAAAACGAATTAAAGAGCATTCTTGGTTTGTAGTGCTCAGGTGCAGTGTAGTTCCGCTTTAAGAAATATGTCTGCTTTTACTGTGTAAAGGTGGCAAGTACACTTATGCCCTGTACACACGGTCGGACATTGATCGGACATTCCGACAACAAAATCCTAGGATTTTTTCCGACGGATGTTGGCTCAAACTTGTCTTGCATACACACGGTCACACAAAGTTGTCGGAAAATCCAATCATTCTGAACACGGTGACGTAAAACACGTACGTCGGGACTATAAACGGGGCAGTAGCCAATAGCTTTCATCTCTTTATTTTTTCTGAGCATGTGTGGCACTTTGTGCGTCAGATTTTTGTACACACGATCGGAAATTCCGACAACGGATTTTGTTGTCGGAAAATTTTATATCCTGCTCTCAAACTTTGTGTGTCGGAAAATCCGATGGAAAAAGTCCGATGGAGCCCACACACGGTCGGAATTTCCGACAACACGCTCCGATCGCACATTTTCCGTCCGAAAATCCGACCGTGTGTACGGGACATAATACTGCAATGTCCTGTAGAGTTCTATATCATCAGCAGAAAAAAGCAGAACAGGGCTTAATGACTCAGTCCACCCAACATGTACAGGTGGAGCCTGATGTGACAAGTCACTTGTTCAGAAATATCTTGGGGACTTCAATGGCAAAAAAAAAAAAATTCATCTAATTACCAACCTACCTAACCTTCTCAAACAGCTTGGAGGCTCACTCTGCATTTCCCATAGTATAGACTACATCAACAATCAGTTGGGAGATGCAAGATTACAGAAACCTTTTATGTAAGAAAACATGGTAGACACTAACAAAACATAAATATAAAATGCCTTACATAAATTTAAGATGGTAAAGCTTTTCCTCCAATAGTCACATAGTTACTACTCTTTATCTTCATGGCAAGTGAAGATAGTTATAAAATGTATGTCAAGTTATAAAAAATCCAACGAATGCAGAGTAAACGTTTTATGTACCTAAACAGCCATCAGCTGTGAATTTCAAGGCATTATGAAATTGTCATTAGAAGCTGTATGTCAATGTAGAGGGTCTTTCATGATGACAAGCTGATGATAAGCCATGATGGATTATTCTTAGCAAACAAGATGATAGACAGCAGTTGCTGATTGCTCTCATCTACAGAGGTTACATAGGTGCCTGGTGAACACAGTACAGCTTGGGAATGAGGAGTCTTTTGCACTATTTGTGCAAAAAAGGTCCACCTTTTTAGGGATTTAGATTTTGTTTCAGGGGGCTAAAGCTGGCTGTACATGGATCAAAATTCGGCTAGTTCAGTAGGGATCAGCCAAATTTCGATCCATTTGTGGCCATTGTTGGTATTTTTTCCCTCGATCTGCACCACAGGCAATAGGCTGCAGCGCTGATCTGTGCATTCTGACGATGGGGGTCTCCCTACTGTCAGAATACAATGGCACAGTGGGGAGGATACCCCCTTCCACATACAATGTGTGGATATGGGAATTGGGTCAGTTTTTTTTTTTTGTTCAACCTGTTAGTTGAATGAAAAAACTGACCCATGTAAGGCCAGCTTCAGTGTTAGGATAAACTGAAAATTAAAGTGGTTGTAAACCGCATTCATGGAATTTGACCTAAGCACATATATCTTTAGTGTTTACCTATCTTTCTCCAAGGCTTTAAGTGCTGTGTCTTTCTGCTGCTCCATTCCTCTGTTATCAGCAGAGTCACTTCTGACAAGTTCTCTAACACATGAGATAACAGCAGCTGAAAATCTGTGTTGGGGAGGGAACTTAGAGATAGATAAGCAGAGAACTTGTATATTCAGACTGCAGCTCTGCAAATTCCTTCATTCCTCTGTCTATGCCTATTTGTTTTATCTCTGTGTATCATCTGAGGCTGTTCACTTCACTTGGTAAAGGAGAGAGTTTACAAACACTTTAAGGTCCAGTGGTTAGTTTTCATAGTGGTTAGTTAACCACTTGAGCTCCGGAGGATTTACCCACCGTCATGACCAGGCCATTTTTTCGATACAGAACTGCGTTACCTTAAGAGACAATTGCGCAGTTGTGCGATGCTGTACCCAAATAAAATTTATGTCATTTTTTCCCCACAAATAGAACTTTCTTTTGGTGGTATTTGATCACCCTTAGGATTTTTCTTTTCTTGCGCTATAAACAAAAAGAGACCGACAATTGTGAAAAAAAAACCAATATTTTTTACTTTCTGCTATAATACACATCCAAAAAAAATTTTTAAGGCGAATATGGATTCTGCTATATATTTTTGGTAAAAAAATCTCAATAAGCGAATATTCGTTGATTTGCGCAAAATTTATAGCATCTACAAACAATGGGATATTTTATTTATTTATATTTAATTTTTTTTACTAGTAATGGTGGCAATCAGCGACTTATAGCGGGATTATGATATTGCGGCGGACAGTCGGGATACTAACTGACACTTTTTGGGGACCAGAAGCAAGGGGACCAGTGACACCAATACAGGGATTAGTGCTAAAAAATATGCACTATCACTATACAAAAAAAATTTTTAAGGCGAATATGGATTCTGCTATATATTTTTGGTAAAAAAATCTCAATAAGCGAATATTCGTTGATTTGCGCAAAATTTATAGCATCTACAAACAATGGGATATTTTTATTTATTTATATTTAATTTTTTTTACTAGTAATGGTGGCAATCAGCGACTTATAGCGGGATTATGATATTGCGGTGGACAGTCGGGATACTAACTGACACTTTTTGGGGACCAGAAGCAAGGGGACCAGTGACACCAATACAGGGATTAGTGCTAAAAAATATGCACTATCACTATACTAATGACACTGACTTGGAAGGGGTTAACAGAAGGGGTGATAAGAGGGTTAAATGTGTGCCTGACCAGTGCTTTACTACTGTGGGGGAGGTGCTTGTACTAGTGGAAGGCATGGATCCATGTGCCTGCTTAGCAGAGACACAGGATCCATGCCTTCTATACTGACTGAACGGCGATCTGCCTTGTCTACATAGGCAGACCGCTGTTCTGCCTGTGTACCTAAGCATCAACGGATCAGCTCCTGCTGTGTCCAAACACAGTGGGAGCGGGCCGGAGGCAGCTTGCACACCCGCCCCAGACATGGGTATGTGATCCTGTGCAGGAAAGCTGCCTTGCCGCCATATATATACAGTATACAGTTGTCAGGTGGTTAAAGTGGAACTTTACGCTCTCAATCAACATTGATTATTTTTAATCCTTATGCTGCTAGCATTAGTAAATAGATAGGAAGGTACTTGTTTTGACCTTTTTATTTATTTTTTTACATTTCTTCAGTTACTTTCTGGTTTCTTGCCTAGGTAAATTATGGTATACATCCCAGGAGTCTTTACGAAGGGAGGAGGCGTTTTCTCAGCTAAGCACACCCTCCTGCCTGCATGACTGAGCTAAGGGCAGATGGATTCCACAAAGTAAATTTTACATTAATCATCTGCCCTTACTCAAGATGGCCGTGGCCAAAGATGCTAGGGGAGTGTTTTCCAGAGTAATGTCTCAGCAAACTACAGCATGGAGACATGGATGTCTGGGGGAGTTTTCTTTGAATATTCAAAATTTATGAAATAGCGTTTTAGGTTTGTGGTGTTCAGATACAGTTTAAACACTAAAGAGTTCCTCTCATGTCTCTAAATTATTCAAAATGCCAGTTCACTGCATAAGAAGATGAATAAAAAGTATACTGATGTCTCTGGTGTCCGTCATTCCTACTTCCTAATTCCAGCAATGCAGCCTTCACCATCCTCTTCCTTCAATCCCCTACATTACAGCTGAGTCCTGTAGTGATGTAGGGATCAGAGGAAGGAACCAACATCTCTATAAAGTATATCTAAAGCCCAAAACATTTTTTATTTTATTTTGGATGGGGCAAGGAAAGGTTACAAATATTGTCAGGTGTCTTTTTTTCCATCTGTGTGTACTCTGATTTATGTATGTTTTGTGTAATATGGAAAAATTGGAAAACAAAATGAAACATGGTCAGGTTTTTTTTTTTTTTTTTTCATCTGTGTACCATTGTGGAGTTATCCTTTCATTTGTTGTCTTTGTAGACAACTGAAAACAAGCTGAAATCTCACCAATGTGAAGGATATCTCTTCTTAGACAGTTATCACACTAACAGATAATTGTAGCAGCTCCCTATCTGATTATTGTAGCTATCTTTTGTTATTTTTTGAAAAATATCTTGTGCAAATCTCTAAAAGTGAAAATTCACTATATGCAATACAACAAAGTGTATATGATTAGTCTCTATGCACTAGTATAGCTACTACCATTCACGCTATATGTGAATAAATATGATAAATATTTCTCCACATGTGCAAGTGGAATAAAAAACAAATGATTATAGTGATTCACGAATAATGAAAAACAAAATTTATACATAAAATATCCACCGAATACAAGTAAATTCATATGCAAAATGACAATAATCTTGTGAATCAATAACAGTAAATTGGAAATTAAAAAAGTATTATATATTGTGTCTGTGCAATACACATCTTCCCAGACTCCTATGAAGTGCATTTTTTCTTTTACCAAATGCAGTATAACCTGCACCATCCCTTGTGTACATACTGTCATCTTTTTGAATGGACCTTTGAATCAAAAGGTCACTAACAACATGTTCAATTTAAAGCCGGGATAGAGCAGACACCAAATTAAGATGCAGCCCACTCTTACCACAGAATTACTAGCAGGATGTAAGACTCAAAAGAAAAAAAAACAATTCACAGTGCTCTCCGTAAAATTATAAACACTTTATTAAAACATAAAATTACACTCACATGTATTAAAATCACCTGTGCTCAATTAACTGACTGTGGGGAGCACTTATAAAGCAAAAAGCCATCACTGCTCACATAGCCAGGCCACTCAATCTCCTCCAGACAGCAACAGTGTGTGGTTTGTGTGGAGTGTGTCCACATGGGAAGGTGGAGGCAACACGGGATCTGGCATATGTAAATTTACACTTCACAAGAGTTTAAGAAAATGTGTTTTGTACGGACTCTTTTAACGCTCCACTTTACTGCTATTAACTGAAATTATTATTGTCATATTGCATATGCATTTATTTGTATTTGGTGGATATTTTATCTGTGGATATTTTTTCATTCTTTATGATTCACTATAATAATTTGTAATTTTTCATGTTTGCACATGCAGAGTGTTATTTTTTTATATTTAACCACATACTGGGGTTTATTTACTAAAGGTAAATCCACTGTGCACTTGGAAGCGCAGTCGCTGTAGATCTGAGGGGGACCTGCAAGGAAAATAAATAACAGCAATTTTGCTTCTACATGGTTGGATGATAAAATCAGCAGAGCTTCCTCTCATTTCAGATCTACCCCTCAGATCTACAGTGACTGCAGTGCACAGTGGATTTGCCTTTAGTAAGTGGTAGTGTCAATGGTAGTATCTATACTAGTACATAGAGACTAATCATACATACTTTGTTGAATTGCACAGTTGCACAATGCATTTTACTTAAGTTGCTTGCTTATGTTTTTGGCTACGTTTATCTATATAGCTACAAACCACTGATGTGTCATGCTCAAATAACCTGTACCAAAAAAAAACAAGCAACACTGAAGTTGCCTATTCTGCAGCTTACTGTAAACATTGCAGAGAGTCTATTGCTAAGCTGCAGAGTTACATATTTTTGGAACTGCTGCAACACAGACCCCTCATAGTCCACAGTTCAGGTTTCCTAGCAAAAAAATGCTACATTAAGGTGACATATGTTAACATAACGTTTATGCCCCTGATGATGTCACATATGACGAAACGCATTGGACGAGCTACGCACGTGATATCGCCACACCTATTTGGACCAGTAATTTTTGCGAGGCATTGTTTGGAACCTCGATCATGCATCATATTGTTTTTATTTATGTGAGTACTATTCATACTTTGGAGTGGAATAAAATCTATGCGGATTCTTCCATTTTGAATTTATGTGGAATGTCATGCTTTTATGGTCGCCATTGATGTTACCATTGATTGGATTCACGAGATATACTACTGAACTCCTGCCAAAAAATATGAACCGGATCTCTGCTTGGTGTGATTGTCATATTTATGCTGATTTTACTCTGTAGAGGAGTCCTCATGTTCTGGTAAGTGTCCATTACTTGTGGTTAATTGTTTTATATATCTTTTCACTGACAAAGGAGCCCAAGAATATCCAACAAAATCTATCACAGATGTTGATCCAATGCATAGTATACTGAAAATCTTTGAAGCACATTTGTCAAAGAAATACCCAGCTTGATTATAATCTGGTTTATGTGTAAAAAAATATATATATTAAACAAAAATACAAGGTGTATAGATGCAGCAACACCGATCCCTAAAGAACCATTAGCATGGGAAGACAGCACAATGTCACAACAGTTACAAGGCATTAATTGCAATAACGGGAGCTTTCTCAGAAATAAAAGATAAAGGAAAGAAAAAAATGGCTAGGATGGAAGATGCGGTCAAACAAGTGATGCATTAACACATACTGCTTTTATATAATCATTTCCTTCTGAATGAAGCAGAAATGACTAGAGCAGTCCACTTTTTAGTTAAGTAAATGTCTCCACCTACCTAATGTGACAGCTTTAACTGGTAAGTACATGCTTGTCTAACATTAGAATAAAAATGTGCAAGTGGAAATTTTGTACATTGTTTATTGAAAAATTCTCTGCATTTGCACTGCCTGTGTAAGGCTTCTTTTGCTAAAACTTTAATAAACTTAAGTAAAAGAATAAAAATGTGCTAAAATCCACTTAGATAAATATACCACACTGCCTTTCAAAAATTAAGAAAAAAAAAGTGTTTCAGTGTAGACATATTGAGAGAGATTTACTAAAACTGGAGCGCACAGAATCTATTTCAGCTGTGCATATTAACCAATCAGCTTCTAACTTTAGCTTGTTCAAGTAAGCTTTGACAATAAAACCTAGAAGCTGATTGGTTAGTGTGCACAGGTGCACTATATTCTGTGTGCTTCAGTTTTAGTAAATCTCCCCCATTGCCTCAATGTTCTACAGAGCTTACTATGTTAACATAAACAAATTTCAGGCTTACCTGTCTCATCGGGGGTTACTGGTGAACCGCTGTCTTGGGACAATGTAGTCCAGCTGGAATCCTCATCACTAGGAGCCAGGTTCTGTATACGATGCAGGGCACAGTCTGTCTTTGCTCCAGTCTTTGGGTGATCCTTTTTAGTCTCTGGGCTAGATGATACTGTTGGCACCAGGCTGTCCTCAGGACTTGGAGTCTTGTTCTCTTTTGGCAGCAGCACATCTTCATTGCTAATAATGGCAGGACCTTGACTAGTGATCCATGTGGAATTGTCCTCTTCTTTTACTGCATGGCCATTAGTTAGACTCTGCTCAAGTTCTCTGGATGTCCCCAGATCAGAATAGTAGTTAAGAAAGCTCTTGGTCCTTCTGGGAAGCAATGGGAGGATTTCGGAGCTTTCAGGGTCATGAAGATCTTCATCTTTACCTTCATGCTTTTCTGAAATCCTGTTTACACCATCCTCTAAACTTACATTCTTATTGGGATCATGTACTTGTTCAGCAGCCTTTCTTAGCTGGTTTTCCCCATTCTTCACCAGTTTGATATTTGAAGAGCCATTAGACAAAAGGGGCTGGGCTGCAGGGTCAGACAGACCCATGGCTGCCTGAATATTAGTCAGTGCATATTTTTTTCGGCATTTTGGAGGAGTGTCACTCTTTGTTTCGGTGTGTTTTACATCGGAATTCAGTAGTTCATTGTGAGAAGAGCGCAAGTTCAAGGTGTTCGGAGGGCTAACTGGGCTGTTTCTGTTCACTATGTCCGATGCACTGTGACTTGCCATAAATACCGGAAGTGTTTCCACACTTGAGTCAACTACAAAAAACATTAAAGGATATTTGTCAGATATACTTTCAAAGCTGCATATAGACAAGAGTCTTAATGGGAGTAATCTACAGATATGCGTTTCATTCAGTTACATGAAAAACAAAAAGCAATGGTGTTCAGTAATAAATGGCAAATAAAAAACACAAATGCAGTAGTGTAAATAACCTGAATATTGAAATCTGAGTTCAGACTGGTACTGCACACCAACGGCATCCCTTGTTTATTAAAGTGATTGATGGAAAATGTTCTTGTTGCCCAAAGTACAAGTCAGCTTTCTCCTTCAATTCTTCAACAGTAATGACTAGTACACACGATGAGACAACTGGGCAAAAAATACCGCTTTTGAAGCGATGGTACGATAATCTGATTGTTAGTACACAGCTTTCGAGAGCCGATCATGACAGTTCATGCTAAATTATCCAAAGGGACAAATACGAAAAATGTTCTCATATGACACCAGAACTAACGATTTTCATTTAATCAGTACAGTATTCATCCAAAAAAAATTAGAAGACCAAGACCACACATGCTCAGAAATGAAAGAATACATTGCAATACAATACAACACATTACATCACTTCTGAAATTGTATTCTGTTGCATGAAAATTTTCATATCTTTAGTAACCTATTGCTTTTCAATATGAGACTAGCATGCAAAAAAATAAATAGACAATCATTCGCCTGATATTCTCATCTTGTGTACGAGGCTTAAAGCAGTAGTAAACCCCGCATTTTTACCTACAGGTAAGCCTTATTATATGAATAAAATGAATATCTCTTAAACGTGCACCGTTTAGGAGATATTTACCCTGGATGCAACCAGTTACGTCACCGGCGCATGCGCTCTGAAGGTCCGACATACCGTGCCGGACCTCTAGAGCTTTGTGCCAGGAACCGAGGGTTTGCATGCGGGAGTGACATCATCGCAGCTCCGGCCAATCACGTAGCCGGAGAGAGCGAACCCAGAAGAAAGACTGGGGGAAGATGTCAGCCCTCTCAGCAGTGACAACACAACACTGGAGGGCTTTGTTCCAAGGTGAGTATTTCATATTGTGCTAGTATGCAATGGCATTGCCATGGGGGTGTTTTTTTTTTTTTTTACAACAGCCATGGTTTACTACTGCTTTAGCAACTTCACCCCCGGAAGATTTTACCCCCTTCCTGACCAGAGCACTTTTTGCGATTCAGCACTGCCTCGCTTTAACTGACAATTGCGCGGTCATGCGACGTTGTAACCAAACAAAATTGACGTCCTTTTTTCCCACAAATAGAGCTTTCTTTTGGTGGTATTTGATCCCCTCTGCGGTTTTTATTCTGCGCTATAAACAAATTAAGAGCGTAAATTTTGAAAAAAACACAATATTTTGCTATAATAAATATCCCCAAAAAATATATAAAAAAAACTATTTGTTTCCTCAGTTTCGGCCCATATGTATTCTTCTACATATTTTTGGTAAAAAAAAAAAAAAAATCGCAATAAGCGTATATTGATTGGTTTGCGCAAAAGTTATAGCGTCTACAAAATAGGGGATAGTTTCATGGCATTTTTATTATTAATTTTTTTTTATTAATAATGGCGGTGATCTGCGATTTTTATCTGACTGCGACATTATGGCGGACACATTGGACACTTTTGACACTATTTTGGGACCATTGTCATTTATACTGCGATCAGTGCTATGAAAATGCACTGATTACTGTGTAAATGACACTGGCAGGGAAGGGGTTAACCACTAGGGGGCGATGAAGGGGTTAAGTATGTCCTAGGAAGTGATTCTAGCTGTGGGGGGAGGGGCTACTTAGGTCACGACAGCGATCAATGCTCCCGATCACAGGGAGCAGTGTATCTCTGTCAAGACACAAGGCTGAATGGAGAAATGCCTTGTTTATATAGGCACTTCCCCATTCTACCTCTCCACACCGCAATTGCAGGCCGCCAGAGAACATCGAGTTCCCGGGACCCACGGGCACACTTCCGTGGCGGGCGCGCGGGTGCCCGAAAGGCAGTAAATTTGAAGGGACGTACCTGTACGCCCATTTGCCTGCCTGTGCCGACGTACATCTGTGTGCGGCGGTCGGCAAGCGGTCAAGAAAGAAGGTATGGCATATTATCTTTTACGGCACAGCCTATAAGCGATGCTTTACATAGGGCCTTATTGCCCTCTAAGGACAAATATGAGATAATCAAGTTACTGGACTGCTTAAAAAGAACTACATTAAGTTTCCCATGTCTCCCATATGTACCTCCTGTAACCAAAGTGGTTTTCATGTGCCATTAACAATAAACATCTTGGATCTAAGAATTCTGAGTTTAGTTCAGCATAGGAAAACTTTATAATCTATAAACACAAGTACTGTATTTCTTGTTTAATAAGAGCATTGTGAACTGGTCACAATATGTAGAAAATTAATAATCATTTTTACATTTTATACATTTATACCTGCTATTATTTTAAAGTAGCTGAATGAGCAACAAAATGCAGAAACTTACTGCAACCAATCAGATGAAGGTTTACAGTTATGATACAGTTTGAAATATGATTACTATTAGCTTACAGCTATCCAAACACTAGTGCAAGTATTCTGATTGGTATTTGTGGCAGATTTCACTGATATGGGGAAAGAAACCATTATATATTCATTACAAAAAAATTAAAATATATTTTTTCACACTGCTAGCATAAATACCTGAATCTGTCTTCAGTCCTGCCTCTTGTAATCCTATGCATAGTAGCACCCTGACAAGAGTGGGAGGGCAGCAATCTCAGCTAATCAGGGATCTATGGCTTTGCACAGTGCTATCATTCTAATACTGTGTACATACTTACAAGAGGGGAGAGCACAGAGTTGACACCATGAATAATGGAAAACCTGCTCTATGTCCTGTGATGTTAGTACCCTAACAAAAATTCCTAAACATCCCATATATATATATATATGAAGATTATCTAATAAGGTATAATAGTTGGCCACTTACTGTATGTTACAGGGGGTTGAGATAACCATCTCATAAATCCCTGCATTGTTAAAATCAGGATTCCAGTTGGGTTTTGCCAAATGACGCAGGATCCCGCTTTCCCAAAAAGGAACTATAAAGTTGTCATCTGGAGCCAATCGCTGAGGTTTATATCCAGTTCTGATCACAAATAAATTAGCTCCCAGCCTAATTATTTTCTGCTTTTCCTTCACTGTGCAATCACAGAACAGGGCAAGCTCTTGTCCAGGTTCTATTGCTTAAAGAGTAGTCCTCCTAAAACCAATATTCCAACTTTTGACCTTTCTTATATCTCACAGGCACCCTATTGACAAGATTTCTGTATTTTAATTTCTGAGTTCTTACTGTTGGACTTTTATTACTTTATTATCATTATCTCTCACTATCATTATGGAGAATAAGTGAAAACAAAAAGAGTCAGAAATTATGGTGAGAAGATCCCTCTTCTGAAACTTTAAGGACCCAGGAGCAGATTTGTTCCACCAAAGGGTATAAAAAAAGATATCACTTTTGGGTGGATTGGCCCTTTACCTAAGTAGTTCTCATGGACCTGACTATGTTGTCTGGTGTGCTTTCCTTGATCACAAGACTGGCTTAAAAGAACTACAAATCCTTTGGCAGTTAAAAACTCACATATACGTATTGTAAGGCTATTCTATAAGGGTGTTTGCCTGGAGTTTAGCGTTAATGATTTAAAAAAAAATATGTACAACGTATCACACTTTTCAATTAAAAACCACACATGAATTCCTACATTAAGGCTCCTTTCACATAAATGGACCGATCAGGTCTACCAGTCAGTTTTTCAGGTGGATCCGATCGGACCATCCATTGCTTTCTGTGGAGTGGCGGATGTCAACAGGCATGTGTCCATTGACACCCGCCAACATACGATCCGATCCTGTCAGCTAAAAACAGACGGATGAGGATCCGTTCGTTATCCGTCTATCGGATCGCATGCTAGCCGGATGGAAACAGACAGGCGGTCTGTTTCCATCTGACAGCCCATATAGGACAGTAGTAGACTCTGTCCGTGTCCACTCTGTATCAGCGGTGCAGACACAGACCTGTCATCCACCTGCTCAGCGAGTATCAGCAAAGAGATCCCCTGCTGAGCAGACGGACTCCACCAGTGTGAAAGGGTCCTAAGGGCCAATTCACAGTAGATGTGTTTGGATGCATTTCAATGCATTCCCATGGTGTTGCATTACACTGTAGGACTGTTTCACACAGGCTTAAGCTTGTATAAGAGCAGCATGAACAGGAAGCTTTGACAAAGCATTTGCAGAGCTTTCAGCTCCAATTTGTAAATCTTGAACAAAGACCCTAATAGGTGTGCTGATTGCCACTTTAAATAGGCTGCTAGAAGGCTTTCAACAAGCTTCTAGAAGTGCTGAAGCCTGCTAGCAGCTTGTTTAGAGTGGGAATCAACACCCCCACTAGGATCTGTCTTCAAAATTTACAAACTGCTGGAGCTGAATGGTGCTTTAAAAGCTTCAACAAAACAAATACATTTTAAAAGCTTGCTGCTCACACTTCTCTTATACAAGCTGAAGCCCACGTGAAACAGGCAAAAAGGTTCTTTAGGCTACAATTTTACTCAGCACACATAAATGTAATGCACCGTAACTTTAGGAAAAATTAGAAAATGAAAAAAAATTGCAGTGCATGAAAAAAACGCAACATGACACAATGAATTTGAAAAATGCATGCAAAAATGCTTTTTATATTAACACCAGAAAAATGTGGGTATTGTGGTGTAAATGGGCCCATTGCAGTCTCAAAGTGCTGCTGTGGTGTGTGCATGAAAAGAAAATGGATTGCAGTTTTGTTTTTTTAGCGTGATGCAATCCACCACACTGCGCCACGATGCAGCCATGTCACTTTGTGAGATTTCAATATATAGTTCACATAAAAAAAAGTAAACAGTGCACTGCACCAGGTTCAATATAGCTGAAATCACACTGTACACCAGTGGCTGCGCTCTAATGCATCTGCTGGTGTTAACAAGTGCTAAGGGAGTACAGGAAATACATGTACAGACATTTTGAGCTACTTTAAACAGAAAATGCATTGGAGGGTACCTCAGTACCTCACAAACTCATAACATAATATACACAATATAATAAAGCTGGAAAACACATCTATAGGTTATCACACTTGGCGTTTGCTTTATGTTAACTGTGTTCATAAAGAAAATATCAGGCACCTCTACCAACATATCTACATTATTTGGTATAATTTGAGGAACTGACAAGGTGCTTTTAAATTTCATTCATCCTTGCAGTGCCAAATTGAAACCACAGGTTGAAAGTCCAAACTGTTTTCCAGAAGCCATGCTTTTGATAAAGGCATGATTGGATAAATGTGAAAAATGTCACTTCAATGTGAGACTGTTTTATTCTGATGAATGTATACAAATAACCAAGCTCCCAGGGCCATCAACAGAAAGAGGACCACTACAAAAAGTTTAACCGCTTCAGCCCTGGAAGATTTTACCCTCTTTCTGACCAGAGCACTTTTTGGGATTCGGCGCTGCGTCGATTTAACTGACAATTGCGCGGCCGTGCGACATTGCACCCAAACAAAATTGACGTCCTTTTTTCCCCACAAATAGAGCTTTCTTTTGATGGTATTGGATCACCTCTGCGGTTTTTATTTTTTGAGCTATAAACAAATTTTGAAAAAAACACATTATTTTTTACTTTTTGCTATAAAAAATATCCCCCAAAAATACATAACAAAAAAAAAAATTTTTCCTCAGTTTAGTCTGATATGTATTCTTCTACATATTTTTGGTAAAAAAAAAATCCCAATAAGCGTATATTGATTAGTTTGCGCAAAAGTTATAGCGTCTACAAAATAGGGGATAGTTTTATGGCATTTTTATTTTTAATTTTTTTAAATTAGTAATGGCGGTGATCTGCGATTTTTATAGGGACTGAGACATTATGGCGGACACATCGGACACTTTTGACACTATTTTGGGACCATTGTCATTTATACAGCGATCAGTGCTATAAAAATGCACTGATTACTGTGTAAATGACACTGGCAGTGAAGGGGTTAACCACTAGGGGGCGATGAAGGGGTTAAGTGTGTCCTAGGGAGTGATTCTAACTGAGCGGTGATCTCTCTCATGACACAAGCCAGAACGGGGAAAGGCACTTCCCCATTCTGAGGCTCCGTGACATCGAGTCCGCCGGTCCCGCGGGCGCGGTCACGCTGTACGCAGCGGGCGCACACGCCTGCTATCCCCGGCTCTTAAAGGGGACGTACAGGTACGCCCATTTGCCCACCACTGCCACGTATATCGACCTGCAGCTGTCGGCAAGCGGTTAAAGAAATAAATGTAAGGCTCCATGCACACTGGGCTTAAAAAATGTCTGTTCTCTTTGGAGTAAAAAAACACTCATTTTTTGTACAAAGTTTAGACGAGTTTAGGAGAGTTTTAAATTTTTTCTGCCAGTGAGCTCCAATCAGAAACGCAAATGAGAAGGTTTTTTCCTGCCTCTAAACGTTGATCTCAAAATATGCCTGTAAACGTTCTAATGTACATGGACACATAGGATAACATTGAACTATTTCTACAGGCAGAACACAAAACTCCTGTAGAAGCCATGTTTTTTACAGCAGTGTGCATGGAGCCTAAAAGGTGCAGCAAGAAATGTGCTATGATACAAAATCTACTCTGCAAAGAAACCAGGGGAACGGTGCATGAAGAAGCCAACAAATTGAAGCAGATCTAAAATTCAGCTTTGGACTACTTGCATCAAAGTTTCCATAATAGGAATTTAAAATTGAATGATATCATAGGAATATTTTTTTTTTTTTTTTGCATTAAGCCAGAATTTGGAGACATTCTTTCCAATTACTTGGTCGGAGGAAAAGAAAGTTACATCTGATTAAACTATTGCAAGAATGTAGAAACGCAAATGGATACTAAGGAAGGAAAAAATGTAACTGATCTAAACTGGTTATTCAGGAAAGCGCTACTGCTTTTCACTAAATCATGGAGAAAGGCTGATATACCCCATCACCGGGCTACAAAAGCTTCAACAAAGCCATGTATTTTCAACTGTATTTTTTTTTTTTTTTGGAGGTACTGCTGGAACTGCCAAGGATGCTCATACAATAAAGAATGTTGTTGGGGGTGCAACCTGTTAATTTTGACCTCAAATTTTGATTTAGTTTTAGTCATAGTGTTTTGACTAAAATGCAATTTTAGTTTTAGTCATTTGAACTGTTTTAGTTTTAGTCATATTTTAGTCATCTAAAGTAGTGTTAATTTAGTCGACGAAAATATTTTTTTTTGACGAAATTAACACTGGGTGCAACTTGAGAGTGGATTACACTTTAACAGTTTCCCCAATAATAAAGCTCTTTTATGAATACAGATGCAATACTTTAACTCTACTCAGGACTGCAAGGGAGACATTGGCCAAACACTGAATTTTCAGGTTTTGGTAAATATTCAAAGGTCAATTTACTTAAAGTGTATGTAAACCCAAACAACAAACTTCTCTTTTTTACTTCCTTTTGGTTGGTAAATATAAATTTGATGGTGTTTATTATATCTATTCAGTAAGTGCAAAAAAATACCTATTGATCCTACCAGAAATCCAGTGCTGTATGTCAGGTCCTGTGCACTATCCATTGGTATTTTAAACAACGTAATTAAGAAGCATGTTAGGACATATGGTACATCTTCTCCCCATGTTGTTGTATCCTAAAGCCTGGTACACATTATTAGTTTTTTCTAAACTGCCAGCTCCGGGCAGAGCCAATGTACTAAAGATCCGACGTTAGTACAGCGATCTCCACCGCTGAGCTGTTGTGTTCTGACAGGGATACGGCCCCCTCTGCCAGAACACTCTGATCAGCACTCTCAGCCATTGGCTGAGAACGTTGATCAGAAGCCAATCAGCTGCTGGTTTTCCAGCATGTTCATTCTACAGAAGCCAGCCAAACGGCCGGCTTATGTCAGACAGGGTGCCATACACACAGGCCGAATGTCGGGCGGTTTTTTGTGAACCGGTCAATGTCGGCCAGCAAACGGCCTATGTGTATGGGCCTTAACCCAACTCCAGTCTTAGTGTGAAAACAATGCTCCACCATATATACAGTTCAGTTAGTGACTGTTGTCACCCTAGGTCCAAAAGTGTCTAACTGGCCAGGTCACCAGGTGAAAATTAAGGCAATTTTTGCATTCATTTAGACCATGCTGAGATGATACCAATACACCTCAGCATGGATAAAACTGCACCTGACTCTTTCCAGGAATGCAACACATGTCGCATGCCTTAGTGCACAACAGAGATGTGAACACAACAGTTTCTTTCTCAGTGACCCCGAGTGAGAACGCTGTGACTGTCTTCCCAGATCTGAATACCCGCAACAGCCTTTATCTGGGTGATCCCACTCATGCCAGCATTTTATTTATTTTGTATTACTGGAAAAAAAAAAAAACAGATCCTGTTTCCTTAAAGCATGAATAACAGCACAGTGCTTGTGCTGTGTAATTTGGCCCCTTCTATCACCTAAAAAAACTGGCGGATCCTGCCTGGCTATACCCTCCCCCTGCATACTGACCACGGTTTATCATGGCTGCTGAGCCCTGACACCGTGGTCAGTTTACGAGCCTCCTTCATTACTGTATATAAAAAAATGTGTCGATCTGTACCTATATCAGAGTGGTTCCCAACTCTCACGTGACTCCTCGGCTCTCTCTCTCCTCTTTCCCCTCCTCCCGGCAGACATCATCAGGAGTGCTTGGGCTGCCCGCTGGAGCAGTCAGCTGGGCAGAGGAGAGAGCCGAGGAGTCACGTGAGCACCGGGAGCTGCTCTGATATAGGTACAGATCGGCATATTTTTTATATAACACAGGGACACATATTGTTATGTTACAGAGGGAATAGAAGGTTTTTATAGTAGTGGCCTAACAACCACGTTGAAACTGCTCAGACGTCAGATCTGATGTTTCCAACTTAAAAAAATTCAGTTGTTCATTCAGGCCACAATTGTTTTCCTATAATGTAAGAAATCCTAAACACTGAAACAGAGAAATTAGCAGGAAGTATGAAACAGGGAACAGATGGCATGGAGCTTAATAAATATGGTATTTGCAGAGAGTGATACTTCTGCATAAGTTTAAAAACAAAACTTTTGTTAAAAATTCCTGATTGGATGTCTTATTTATGCTGGTATTATTTAAATAATGAACAAATGATGGAATAAATGAAACAATAAAATGAACATACAAAAACAAATTCAGGGTGAGGAACACCAAACAGAACACTATGAAGGGTCTCTAACCTTGAAGGACTTCAGACATGGGTCACAAGGGCGTCAGCAATGGTGCAGGATAAAGGGTAAGGTTAGCAATCTGAAAAGAGGGATGATTGGAGAAAATTAAAACCAAGGAAGCTACTAGTATGATAAAAAGAATGAATGTGACAGAATTTAAACATTAACCAGGGTATGAACCAAATAAACACAAAAACATGGTAGAATATATATATTAAATCAATTACTGTATGCAATCAAAATAAAAATAAAACTGTATGGCTCCTGTTCCCTGAAAGGAACTGGTCCATGTTTGGAACCAAATCCATCTATCCCTCTTTCCTCCTCTGCTGTCCCTTATTTTTCTCTGATGTATAGACATCTATAAAATATGTGACTTAGTGGTTAGCAATTTTGCCCTGTGGCACTAGAGTCATCAATGAAACCCAACCACAGAACTCCCTGCATGGAGTTTACATGCTCTATCTATGCTAGTGTGGGTTTCCTCCCACACCTATGCTGGCAAGTCAATTAGCTAAATTGGTATTTAGTATGTATATGTATTTACAGTATGTGATGTATGGACTTTATATTGCAAGCTCCTTGAGGAAAGAGACTGCTGTGAGTGCACAATATTTATGTAAAGCACTGTGTATACTGAGTATATTGTCCTTTCACTCAATCTCTGAACCCTTGCATTTGTTATTTTGAAGAGCGAGTACAATGGAAAAAATAGTACTTAGTTTTATAAATCATTTTTAAGCCAATTGCATGCTTACATTAAAAATAAAAGATGAAAAAAATCATTCTTTCTTCTTTATCTGCATAACTGGGGGCATGTCAGAGATGTGACCATTGCCTACATACTTTGTGCTAGATTGTGTCCCTCTTTCCCATTTAAGAAAGTTGGGAGGTATAACAATGCATTGAAATGTGTTTAATAATGTGTGCAATCTATAGCATGCATAACAATCAGTTTTTCTGCAATCTCTGCTTGGTGGTATAAGGGTGAAAATGATATGTGAAAAAGCATTAAAAGGAGGATTGCTTATCTCATGTGTATTAATTAGAAGTCAAGCTATTCCCAGGGGTTAATTATCTCAGTTTTTGCTGCTTTACCCAGAAATGGAACAATTAACGCTTAACTCACATCTGCAGTAATGCTGTGCTGACATTGTCACAGACATTACATGCTCTGACAAAGTATCACAATCTTGGTTTTCAGCACATTGCTCCAGGTCATGTTTTTTTCTTGCAACAATACAGTGCCTTGCAAAAGTATTCACCCCCCCCCCCCCCCCTTGGCTTTTTACCTTTTTTGTTACATTACAGCCTTTAGTTCAATGTTTTTTTAATCTGAATTATATGTGATGGATCAGAATACAATCGACTAAGTTGGTGAAGTAAAATTAGAAAAATATATACATAAAACTATTTTTCAGAAATAAAAAACTGATAACTGGCACGTGCGTATGTATTCACCCCCTTTGTTATGAAGCCCATTAAAAGCTCTGGTGCAACCAATTTCCTTCAGAAGTCACATAATTAGTGAAATGATGTCCACCTGTGTGCAATCTAGGTGTCACATGATCTGTCATTACATATACACACCTTTCTGAAAGGCCCCAGAGGCTGCAACACCTAACCAAGAGACACCACTAACCAAACACTGCCATGAAGACCAAGGAACTCTCCAAACAAATAAGAGATAATGTTGTTGGGAAGTACAAGTCAGGGTTAGGATATAAAAAAAATATCCAAATCTTTGATGATCCCTAGGAGCACCATCAAATCTATCATAACCAAATGGAAAGAACATGGCACAACAGCAAACCTGCCAAGAGATGGCCGAACACCAAAACTCACAGACCGGGCAAGGAGGGCATTAATCAGAGAGGCAGCACAGAGACAAAAAGTAACCCTGGAGGAGCTGCAGAGTTCCACAGCAGAGACTGGAGTATCTGTATATAGGACGACAATAAGCTGTACGCTCCATAGAGTTGGGCTTTATGGCACAGTGGCCAGAAGAAAGCCATTGCTTTCAGCAAAAAACAAAATGGCACGTTTTGAGTGTGCAAAAAGGCATGTGGGAGACTCCCGAAATGTATGGAGGAAGGTCCTCTGGTCTGATGGGACTAAAATTTAACTTTTTGGCCATCAAAGAAAACGCTATGTCTGGCGCAAACCCAACACATCACATCACCCAAAGAACACCATCCCCACAGTGAAACATGGTGGTGGCAGCATTATGCTGTGGGGATGTTTTTCAGCAGCCGGGACTGGGGAACTGGTCAGTGTTGAGGGAAAGATGGATGGTGCTAAATACAGGGATATTCTTGAGCAAAACCTGTACCACTCTGTGTGTGATTTGAGGCTAGGACGGATGTTCCTAGCAGACTGGTTGGTAAGTTGAGCTATGGAATGTTCTGTTTTTGTCTTTCATGTGATAGCCCTTCCATGTGCTCCTTGCTGTGAAGGCCAGTTATAGGTGGGGGGCAGGGGCCATTTGTTTGTTTCTGATGTATATTGGTCCAGAGACACACTGTACACCTTTGCTGCCATTGTGCTCTTGCTGGGTGTCCAGTGTGCTCCTGTTCCTTTAAGGGGGATTGGGCTGCCTCCAGGCCCACCTGCTCTCATCTATCCATTTAATGCATGTGCTTCCATTGTGGAGACACTTATAAATTCAGTAGTGTTAGGACTGCAAGCATACACAGGGTGCCGTGAAGAGGCCTTGCAGCTTATGCATGCGTTCGCAAATGCGTGCTAACTAAACCCCTGTTTTTAACGCAGACTGTTGGATAGGTTAATTTTGTTGGTTGGCAGACTGGTTGGTAAGTTGAGCTATGGAATGTTCTGTTTTTGTCTTTCATGGTAGCCTTCCATGTGCTCCTTGCTGTGAAGGCCAGTTATAGGTGGGGGCAGGGGCCATTTGTTTGTTTAGGACGGATGTTCACCTTCCAGCAGGACAATGACTCCAAACACACTGCTAAAGCAACACTTGAGTGGTTTAAGGGGAAACATGTAAATGTGTTGGAATGGCCTAGTCAAAGCCCAGACCTCAATCCAATAGAAAATCTGTGGTCAGACTTAAAGATTGCTGTTCACAAGTACAAACCATCCAACTTGAAGGAGCTGGAGCAGTTTTTCAAGGAGGAATGGGCAAAAATCCCAGTGGTAAGATGTGACAAGCTCATAGAGACTTATCCAAAGCGACTTGGAGCTGTGATAGCCGCAAAAGGTGGCTCTACAAAGCATTGACTTTAGGGGGGGTGAATAGTTATGCACATGGACTTTTTCAGTTATTTTGTCCTGTTTGTTGTTTGCTTCAACAAATCAAATCTTCAAAGTTGTGGGCATGTTATATGAATTAAATGATGCAAATCCTCAAACAATCCATGTTAATTCCAGGTTGTGAGGCAACAAAACACGAAAAATGCAAAGGGGGTGAATACTTTTACAAGGCACTGTATGTATAAACTGGACCTGGCAAGTCTGACTAAATGGGATTTATTTATATTTAGGCCTCATGCACACTAGGCGTTTGTTCAGCTCTCCTGAATGCCTTTCCTCTTGGCAGCGTTTTGGCAGAAAAAAATGCTTGATGCGCGTAAACATGGCTAAACACATTTAGGGGCATCAAGCACTTGGGCAATGAGTGATTTCATTGGCCAAAAGAATAATTTATTATTAGTCCTTTGCCCTTTTTGCTTGCCTGCCTGCCATTTTTTGGGCACAGCTACCAATGTTCAGTTTTTGGTATATACACACGCCTTATACTGTACCTGAAAGCTACCAATATCCCCAAATAATACTGTGTCATGATATCAGCACTCAAAACTACTAAAATGGGGCCAATATACAACATTATAGCTGTTTATACTATGCAGCCATAATGTTGCACAGTGAAAGTATTAACAAAAATGCCTGCTTGAAGATTTAACTACAGATGTACACAAGGCATGGAATATTAACCATTCATACTCATAGCAAGAATTTTGTTTAAAATATATTCATTTATCTGTTTACACTAATTTGTGTGCTCTCTAAGCTGGTTTTATGCCTACTGTATGTGCTTCGTGCCTTCTTCAACCAGGATGTGGTGGAACCCCAGGGTTCCTCCAGAGGCTACTAGGGGTTCCTTGAGCAATGAACAATGTTTGTCTCTCAAAAAAGTAACCAGTGACACCATGATCTTTTAGCTATCTGCAAGGCCTCGTTCGCACAGGCATACTATAGCACAGTAGGGCTGTGTTTGCGAATGTGCGTGCATGGCCCAGAACGCAGACAATGTGCATGAATGGAACTGCCTGCATGGGGATGCATGGAACATCTGTGCATCCCCATGCAGGCAGTCACATTCATGCACAATGTCTCAGTTCAGGGCATGGATGTCAAAATGAGAGCAGCAGCTTTGTCTGTGCATCCATTGCATCCCAGCTGACATGAACAGGACTCACGGGGAAGTATGGAACACCTGTGCATCCCTGTGAAGGCAAACGCGGCACTAGCACAAATGTAGCACACCTGTGTGAACAAGGCCTAAGGGGGGATTCTTCCCACTGACCACCAATGGAAGAAGCTTTCTTCCCTTCCCACCAAGCTAATGTACTGTGAGCTGTAGATGGTTTTTGGCAGGGCTTCCTTGGGACCTGAAAGTTATTTCAAGGATTCCACCACGTTAACAGGGTTGAAAAAGGCTGGTATAAACATTTCAAATATGGCACAAGTGCATGTTATAATAGTCTGCAGATGAGGATGGCAAGCTGAAGAAGACACGTGCTCTCAGCTAATCAAAACCAAGAACTGGCTACTATTGCATTAAGTGAAAACCTGTCATGACACAAATACTTAGATGTCTGGTTGCCTCTGGCCTCAATACTTTCTAAGTCACTGACCTGGAACAAACATGCAGTCAGTGAGTAAAGTCAGAATTCTGATCTGAATCATCTCATTTTAAAGATTCAGAAAGCAAGTAGATCAGTATGACAGCCAGATAACTGTCATTTTTAGAAGAAAACATTGCAATGGTCATGGAACTTCTAATGAGACAGGTCACTTAATAAAGTACAAATTTATTAAAAGTAGTAGTATTATACCCTGGTATATACTATATACTATTTTTGTTTTTTAGATCAGTGCAGTCTATATAGTTGTTTATCACCCCATACAATCCATGGCAATTGCACCCTGATGCCCTGTTCTGTCTCTTGGCAGCTCCCCATTGGTGGTTCTTCCCGCCACAGCCCCAGAATAGACGTTTTTCCTGGCACCCCATTCCCCTCCTAAGGGAACCCTCCTAAGGGTCCCCTCCTAAGTGTCCATCTTTTGAGCTGATATGTAAGTAATAAGGTCATTTGAAATACTTCTTTTCCCTCCCCCCTATCTTGCTGTGGGGAGTAATTTAACATACCCCCTGCATATATGGATTGTCTCTTTAATACATACCTACATGTATAGATATCCTGTTGCATCAAACTCCTGATGAGTGGACATTTTTAGATCCACAAAAGAGTGTCCCAAGGATGCCAAGATATTTTATCTGCTATATTATAGGTCAATTGTGCCTTAATATCATTACAATATGAATTTGGTTTATCACTAAATGATTTTTTTCCTATGTCAGCTCTATTTTCAACGTGTATCTGTACTATATTTGGAATTAATTTAAAGTACTTATTTAAATCATGGAATGTGTAATTATTACTACTTTTAATAAATTTGTACTTTATTATATGACCTGCCTCGTTCAAAGTCCCATGACCATTGCAACGTTTTTGTATTTATATTTAGGGATGGTGGCATGTCTCTTTGTGTGCTTCAGATGATATCTTTTCTATTTTTAGAAGAAAGATCAGCAATTTTTCCCTATGTTTCTCTCATTACACATGTCTTACTCCAATGTTCAGCCTCTGTAGTCTGAGGGGTGATGCTACGCTTTTACACAGATTAGGGTAAAGTAGTAACATTTTAAACATTTCACTAAGGGCCCTTTGACATGAGCTTTCTGACCAGGTCCACCTGTTCATTTTTGAGGTGGCCCTGATCAGAAGCTCTATTTACGTCTAGATGCAGGCTGATGTAATTGAACTTCTGTCCATTTACACTCGCCTACCTCCGAGTACATTTAGGACTTGAAAAGAAAAACAAAAAAATTAAAAGGACTGTGTCTTTTTACATTTTTTCAGACTTAAACCTGAGGTAGCCTTATGAACAAGTTCCCCATCGGAGGAATTCACTCTATTATTATTATTTTTCTTCTTCTTCTTTAGAAATAGTGACAATGGTTATCAGGACAAAAAGAATGAATGAATCATTCTCCATGCAATGGACAACAATAAGGACCTTATGGGATGCTAATCTTTCAATCTATCCAATGCTAAAAAAAGTTTTGGCTTTAGATACATTTTATGGTTTTCTATGTCACTAATCTCAGTGGCCAAGTGGTTAGCACTTCTGGCTGGCAGGACTAGAGTTGTTGGTTTGAACCACAGCACCGCTTGCATGTTCTGCCTGTGTGTGTTTCCCCCTACAAGCCAAACACATTCTGGTAGGTAAATTGGTCCAAGTATGTGTATGTATGAATGTCAGTGGGGGGCCTTAGATTGCTCCTTGAGGGCAATGACCGATGTGTACAATATACTGCACATGTAAAGCACTGTGTAAATCAAGAAGGTGAATTAGTGGCCGCCTGGGATTTTTTAATTGTCACCAAGAATACAAACAACTGAAATAGAATTAACTATATTTATATTGAGTAATTCTATGTGTAAGCTACCACACATACATATATATATAAATATTCATACATTGTAAATCCCTCTTTTTATTATTATGTTTTGTATTTTTGATTTGGTTTATTCACATGTGTGCATGTTACAGATCATACAACTGTTGAGTTGAAATGCGTTGTTTTTTTTTGTAAACTATATATAGTGATTTTGAATATATGTACATTTTGTTTTATTGCCTTTTAATATGCTGGAGATTATTGTCTTTTTTAAGAAATTGTATTAATAAATATTGTGAATTTTATTTCAGTGCGTATTCTTGGTGCCAATTAAAAATTCCAGGCCACTAATTGACCTTCTTAATACGACTACTGTATATAGGGATGTGACACCTTGAAACTACTTTGGGTCTAATTAAGACTATCAATAAAGCACGGTTAATGATCTAAATATTTATAATAAATACATCTAAAGATATGAGAAGCCCATGCAGGTAAAATATTCCCAAATACACTGCAGGCTCCTATGTCTTAAGCTTCAAGTTTTGCAACTGTCTTTCTGATGGAACAATAACCTAGAACAAGCATACAGCCAGCTACAATACAGTATGTCAGACAAGTATGAACTCCCACCATACATGCCTGTTCCATATCAATGGCTTACGAAGGTAGTGGGAGAAGGATGATAGCCAATAAAAACAAGCCCGCAGTGCCCAGTCCAATATTCGGCACTCCTTTTCAGTATTAGTGAAATACACAGTACTTGCAATAAGTAAAAAAAAAATGACATGCTATGTAACTAGAGTGCCAATTGTGACTAGAAGGTCAATTGTGTCTAGGGCGCAAAGAGCTACTTTCCGCCGGAAATCAGCCTTTCCTTATCCTCTCGCCATTGCTCAGCATAACAGGATATCCAAAGTTCCCATACTTAAAGAAAAGTTATAATTGGTTTTAGGTCAATTTGTTTTTACATCTATTTAAACAAGATAACGTATAGCAAACCTGCAGTCAGCTAAACCTTCTTACTGAAGAACCACTGATCTGAAATTGAATGTTTTTCACAGTGACTGTACATCAGATTAACATCAGATTAACAATACTATTGAGCACCCACTTTAGCTGATATCAGGTTCACTTTTACTAAGAAATCAATTTTATTTTTCAGGAAACAATGTCTAGACTACACCCTGCACACAAAGGAAATACATACAAAGCTGACACAGCTACTAAAAACGAATGTTTAAAATGGTTCTAAAGGCTTAACGTTTTTTACCTTAGTGCATGAAAGTACAAAACCCTTCCAGTATCAGCTCCCCTCAGCCTCCCCTTAAATACTTACCTGACTCCTCTCTCAATCCAGCGCTGTGCCCAAGCATCACTGCTCTCTTTCTCACTCCTCACAGGCACGCAGGAAGAAGTGGAAGCCACTGGCTCCTTCTGCTGTAAATCAAATCTTGTGAGGAGAGAGCAGAAGGGTGGGGCTGAGGTGCGCTGTGTGTATCTATGCACACACACAGTTCTGAAGCGAGCCCACATGTTGGCGGGGGACCCCAGAAGAGAAGGTTCAGGACTATTCTGTGCAATACCATGCTTATTATTTTAATTGTTTTTAAAAATTGCCTTTAATAATGCTTTAAAGCTGAACTCCAAACACATTCATTTCCATTTAAATACTGTATATTTCTCAATATCCACAAAGGACATAGATCCACTTTGCACCAAAATGCCTTTGCAAACCAAGATATCACCTTGTAAAAGTAGCAGTGACATTTTCACTGTAGCGTGCATATCCTGTATAGAGAGCAGAGCTGTGGGAGGGATCCATCAGGATCCACCCACTACGTGCTGCCTGCAGAAAACAACAGGAGGGGGAAGATACAAGACCAGTCACCCTAAACAAGGAGAGACAACAGCAGGGACCAGTCTTTATTAGAGGAAGGTCCAGCACAGAGGGGAAGTTATATAGTTGATTACTGCACAAGTCTGCAAGAAATATACAAGCACATCGAGGTTCAAGACTACACATGGCTCCTATATGTGGACAATATTTGCCTATTCTGGAGTTCAACTTTAATGGCTTCCTATCCACGCCATTGTAAAATGACGGGAAGGTGGGAACCCTATTCTTCCGGGAGAATGTCATATGATGTCCTCCCAAGAACAGGTCACGCTCCGACATTATCTGTCACCTGATGTGTCTATTCAGACACAGTGGATGACTGATTAGTGTATTGCCTCGCTGCCAGTACCATGTGATCGCTGTGACCAATCACAGCAGATCACATGATAGTTGTAAACAATGAATGGCTTCCTTTCATGCCATTCATTGTATACAATTGTGTTGCTAGCTGTGATTGGTCACAGTGATCACATGGTACAGATAGGGCCAATCACAACCCATTTGTACAATGTGATTTGCTGCAGCCAATCACAGCTAATCACAACAATGCACTGTGTCTACACACTATTATCCAGTAAAAATATTTGCTTATAGTAGTGAAATGTACTGCTATAAACAATCATAGCATGTAAAAAAATACAGTGGTAATGTTCTGACTCAACTACAAGGCAATAAACGTTATCTTCAGCTTTACATAGAGCTTACATGACCTGGTGATCTATTTATCCCTTGCATCAATTCAGACAGCTTAACTCAATGGATAACTCACTGTATGGAAAGACAGACGATGAATCCTCTCGAATGTTCCGTTTAATGATGGGTATCCATAGGTAGAAAAACGTTGCAGTTGTAAGCCACATGTAAAGATGTTACAGCAATGAGGTATACTGTGCACAATGAATCAGAGAGAGGAAGGGGAGGAGAATATACAGAACTACGGTGAGAGAAAGAGCTCAGATAGACAGAGGGAACAGATCTTAAAGACACAGAGCTGGAGTAAGGATCACTGGAGCATCAGGATCTGGAGATACCGGCACTAAAGGTCTTGCGTTCACTATAGCACACACTTCAGCGAGAAAGGTAGACAAAGTATCATGGGTGAGTGGTAAAGACTTGTGAGTCTGCAACATGGAGTCGAGAATTCTTTGTGCTACTCTTTGTGTGGAGGATTAAACAATCAAGTGCATCCATTATTGGCCAGGAAATTGTCCAATTGTAGCTCTTTACATGCTCCAATGAAGTTGGTACCACAGTCAGATCTCAGCTGCTTAACTGGTCCTCTGATAGAAAAGAATCTTCGTAGAGCACAGATGAAGGAAGGAGAATCCATAGACTCGATTACTTCTATGTGTATTGCTCGGATGCTGAGGCAGGTAAACAATACAGCCCACCTTTTACTATTGGCAGCTCCATCACGAGTTCTCCGAGTGATGACGGACCATGGGCCGAAAACATCTACTCCAACATAGGTGAAGGGTGGATCTGTACTTAGGCGATCAGCTGGAAGACTTGCCATTTGTTGCTGTTGATGTTTTCCTCTTAACTTGTGGCACTTGACGCACCTGAAGAGCAAGGAGGAGACACATCATACCAATGATCCACAAGCCAGCTGACCTGATGGCACCTTCTGTAAACTGACGGCCTTGATGATGTACCAGTTCATGGTGATGATGAACCAGAAGGGTAGTAACATGATGTTGACCTGGTATGATTATTGGATTCTTTTCTTTGCTGCATAAGTCGGATTTAGTTATACGGCCACCAACTCTCAGCAGCTGATTGGCGTCAACTACAGGATTTAGATTGAAGAGAGAACTGTTTTTAGACAATCCAGTTCCATTTCTGATTCTCTCGAATTCCTCCTGATACACCTCTTGTTGCACACAACGGATTATTACCTCTTCTGCATGCGAAATATCTGCTGCTGTAAAGTGTCCAGAACAGCTGTGCCAACCACGACACTCTGCCGCAGGGTTCTTCCTAAAGCTGCGAGCAATATGAATTAGGCGAGCGATGGCTCTTACAGCAGATGACCAGGTGGAAAAATGCTCAAAGCGGTGTGACCGCAGCTTCTGTTTTGTATTTACAGAAGTGTGGAGTGAGATGTTCACAGTTCTTATTTCCCTATTATCTTCATGACTTACTATCCCATAGGTGTTGACAGTAGGGGGTGAGTAGGAGTCCTCACACAAAAACCTTGGAGGTGACAGCCATAAGCTGTCCTGAAGAACATCAGATGACACGGCTCTGGTCCCAGTCAGCTGGATTGAGTTCAGTGGGAACGTAATGCCATTGACTTGGTAGGGAGAATCTCTTAATACGTTCAACCCTGTTGCTGACATACACAATAAAACGGTTTTGTTTGGTTGTATATGTAACCAAGTACTACCTTACTGTCTGTATAGAAGGTGAAAGAATCAATTCTAGTGTCCATTTCACTTCGTATGACTTCGGCAATTTCAAGTCTTGGTATGGTATGTGCCGGTTTGGGAGTGAGTTTTGCCTTGCCTAGGACAAAACTACAGTGTGATTCCCCATTCATTTCAGAGGTCTTCAAATAGGCTACTGTAGCAATAGCTTCAACTGATGCATCTGAGAAAATATGAATTTCCCTCCGGTAAACAGTTGAAATAGAACCTGGAACATAGCAACGGGAAATCTGAAGTTTTCCTAGTGACTTCAAAGAATGTCTCCACCTTTCCCACTTGTGTTGATTCTCACTAGGTAAGGGAGTATCCCAGTCTATGTTCTTAGTAGATAACTGTCTTAGCAGAATCTTACCTTGAATGGTAACTGGAGCAAGGAAACCGAGTGGGTCATAGATGCTATTCACCACCGACAGGACTCCTCTCTTAGTGAAGGGTTTGTCACAAGTTGACACTTGGAAGGTGAATGTGTCTTGTTCGATGTTCCACAACAAACCCAGACTTCGCTGTACAGGAGGCACATCTGTACCCAAATCAAGGTTTTTTAGACTGGTGGCATAGTCCTCAGAGTGAAAGGCATTCATAAGTTCCTGGCTGTTGGATATAATCTTGTGCAGTCTAAGGTTTGCTGTAGCCACCATCTCCTTTGTTCTGGTGAGGAGATCAATCGCTTCTTTAGCGGTTGGAAAAGACTGGAGTGCATCATCAACACAGAAGATTCTTTTAACAAACTGACGAGCATCAGATCCATATTCTTCTTCTACAGTCTGAGCTGTTCTCCTTAGCCCATAAGTTGCCACTGCAGGAGAAAGACTGTTACCAAAGACATGTACCTTCATTCGAAAGTCTATAACTTCCTTGTGGATGTCATTGTCTTTGTGCCATAGAAACCTGAGGTAGTTTCTGTTGTCTTCTCTGACAATGAAGCAGTGAAACATCTGTTGAATGTCTGCCATAACTGCTACAGGCTCTTGTCTGAAGCGAATCAAGACTCCTATTAGACTGTTGTTCAAGTTAGGCCCTGTAAGGAGCATGTTGTTGAGAGAAACACCTTCATGCTGAGCACTGGAATCAAAGACAACTCTGATTTGGTCTGGTTTACGTGGGTGATACACGCCAAAGGATGGAAGGTACCAGCATTCTTCTCCCTCCTTTAGTGGGGGTGCAGGCTCTGCATGATCTCTGTCAAATATATTTTGCATAAAGTCCACAAAGTGTCTTTGCATCTCTGGTTTCCTGCTTAAGTTTCGTTTTAAGGAGGAGAATCTACTGATGGCCTGTTGCAAGTTGTTGGGCAGTCTCTCTCTTGGGAGACGAAAAGGTAGGGGTGCTACCCAGTTATTGGAGTCATCTTGAAAGAACTCATTGTCCATTACCTTGATGAATTCTTTGTCTTCCGTTGAAGGAGCCAGTATGTCATCTTCACTGGTTGTATTAAACACTGTAGAGCCAAAGTCGTCATCGTGGCAGGAGAAAGGGCTTGTGTTACCTGAGATACCATGTTGCCATCCATGGCTGGCTATCTTCTCTTTCACCCAGTAGTGATGTGGGCATGGCTCAAAGTAAGTGTTTCGGCCATTTGGCAGAACATTTGTCTTGAATGACAAAATGTTGGTAGGTCTCTCATTTTGCCTATACAGACGTTGCCTATGATGACCCACCCTAGATCCATGCGCTGTGCAAATGGGGCATCTGGGGGTCCACTGACTTGTCTGTGTACCTTGTGAACTCTTAGAATGTCTCTTCCTAACAGAAGAAGGATCTGAGCATCTTTGTCAAGCGGCGGTATCTCATTTGCTATTACCTTCAGGTGAGGGTGATGGAAAGCAGCAGCTGGAGTAGGGATTTCTTCCCTGTTAGCAGGTATCTGATTGCACTCGACAAGTGTAGGTAGGGGTAATTGCAAGTTACCTTTGAGAGAAGATACCATGAGTCCATGAGCCCTTCTTCCAGAAGCCTCTGTAGTTCCACTACAGGTACCGAAGGTGTAAGGATGAGCTTCGCCTTTTATTTCAAATAGATTAAACAGTTCTGATTTTGCAAGCGATCTATTGCTCTGATCGTCTAAGATAGCATAGGCTTTTAGAGTCTTTTCTAGTTGGTCCTTGTGGTATATGTTCACCAAGCATATTTTAGCACAGGACTTATCACAGTAGTCTTCTCCACAAACTTCAGTGCAGGATGAAGAAATTATGGTAGAATTAGGCACTTGGTCTGTATTCTCCCCACCATGCGTTAACCTGGGAGGAGCGTTAGCAGGTTGTGCAGAGCTGGGCTCAAGCGGATGTAGGGCTTGCACATGCTCTTCGGAGCCACACTCTATGCACTTGATGGATACATTACAGTCCCTTGCAAAATGTTTGGTAGAAGCACAGCACCTGAACCATACCCTAAATGTCTTTAAAAGCTCCTTACGCTCTTTCAGAGGCTTTTTTCTGAAGCCAATACATTTTTTGAGGGGGTGTGGCTTCTTGTGAATGGGACACTCTCTGTTAGGGTTTTCAATCTTCCTACTCTGTCTGTCCGTGGCCACCACTGTGGTAGGAGTGGGAAGGATGTCAGTCTTTTTCACGGATACTGGGCCTCTACGGCTTCTATAGTTGCCCTGAAGACTGGTACTCTTAGGAAATGGTGAGAAGAGACTGTACTCACTGTAGGAAAAACTTGGATCATTCTTGGTCTCTGCGATTTTCCTGATGAAGTTGCAGAAGAAAGAGAATGGAGGGAAGGAAACCTTGTTCTCTTTTTTGTATGATGATCCTAGTGCAGACCATTTCTCTTGTACACCATACCGGAGCTTGGAGACGATTGGGTTTACCCCTCTTGCAGTGTCAAGGAAACTGAGTCCAGGTAGTTTTGGGTCTGCCTTGGCTAGCTGAAGCTCAAGGAGAAGGTCACTCAGTCTCAGGAACTCCTTGTTGTCCTTACCAGATATCTTTGGAAAGGTTTCCAGATGCATGAACAAGGTATTTTCTATAGCTTCTGGACTGCCATAACTTTGCTCTAGTGGCTCCCATGCAGCTATGAGACCTGCTGTAGGATTGTCCAT
Organism: Aquarana catesbeiana; assembly: GCF_042186555.1. NCBI lineage: Eukaryota > Metazoa > Chordata > Amphibia > Anura > Ranidae > Aquarana > Aquarana catesbeiana. Next base: position 835,003,135 of record NC_133324.1, on the reverse strand, counting down.
GAAAACTGATCTTAATGGCTTAACACGTGCAGCAGATAGAGGACCAAGCCATCTAATCAGCAGATCTAATTCTTGAGCCGCTGTAATGCCAAGATCGCTGATTGCAGTTCTGAAAGCACATTTCCAACTTCTGTAGTTCTCAGGTTGGTCATCAAAACTTGTAAGACCAGTCTTTGTGAGCTCTCTGCGAAGTATGTACCTCACAAACTCAGCTGTCTCAGTTGTCTCTGCCTTTATGTGAGATGCTGTTGGCTGAATGGTGCTGATTGCACTATCTTTGACATTATTGTTAAAGGACACAGGTAAATATGGTGCAGCAGATGCGTTCAGGTGAGTTGCTTGCTTGAAGTCGGTTGTTCCAATGGTACGTTGATTCAATGCTGTACCGATGACAGGAAATTGATGACTTGCTTGCAGCTTGCTCTGATGCTCTGCGACATAAGAAGGAAGGTTGGGTAGGCAGGCAGGAAATGCATTGGAGTGATTTTGCATGCAGGAAGTTGCTGGAACCTCTTTAACTTGGAGCTGTGAAGGAGTTTCTAAGTTGCCAGGAGTATTGGAGACAATGGAGTGTATATTGCAGTGGCTTAGGACATAGTCTTTAGTGAGTTTGAGGGGATCTTCCACCACTCTGTACCTTGCTGGTTTCCGCTTCAGCGCGGGCACTAATAAGTCGCTCACTGAGTGTTGAGTATCTTGAACTATGACTTCTAGAAGACCTTTTAGAATGTCTGGTGGAAACAGATCTGTGAGATACAGTGTCCTGTAGCAGCTTTAACTTTGCTTCTGCTTTTAATTTGGTTTGCTGGATAAAACTGTCTCTTTCCAGATTAAGAGCCTTGAAATTCTTTCATTCCTCGAGTGAAAGTTCTGTGTTCATATTTTGTAAGACATTAATGAACTTGTCACTGGTAAGCTGATAGAGCTCATAAGAGATAGAGAGTTGTTTAATGGCGCCCTCTAGTGTCAGTAATTCACCTTCAACAGACACTGTATTTGATTCAGAAGCAATCTTTTCCCAAAATAGTTTCAAGCTATTAAACAATTCAGTTCTTAAGGCTTCATAATTCTCCATCACTTTCCAGGTGGGTTAGACTGAGCGTTTGGGTAAGTCAGTTGGCTCAGTGTCTTGTGTTGGAGTGGCTGTGTATTCACATTGAGAGCTGTGGTGACTCATGACACAGGCAGACAATGATCTGTATGCTGTAATAGGACACCCTGCAGCCTGGTCTTAGGTTATGAAGATTCCATGTGCTGCTGTCTCATTCTTTCTTGCAATAAGGGCAGTAAATCTTGTCTGTAACAGTACTGTATGCAGAAATCTTGTAATTTGGCTGTGGAACTCCGTTTTTTTACTGTTCTGACTCAACAACAAGGCAATAACTTTATCTTCAGCTTCACATAGAGCTTACATGACCTGGTGATCTATTTATCCCTTGCATCAATTCAGACAGCTTAACTCAATGGATAACTCACTGTATGGAAAGACAGACGATGAATCCTCTCAAATGTTCCGTTTAATGATGGGTATCCATAGGTAGAAAAACGTTGCAGTTGTAAGCCACATGTAAAGATGTTACAGCAACGAGGTATACTTTGCACAATGAATCAGAGAGAGGAAGGGGAGGAGAATATACAGAACTACGGTTAGAGAAAGAGTTCAGATAGACAGAGGGAAGAGATCTTAAAGACACAGAGCATTATAAATCACATAGTGTAACACAACAGGTAACATTGTATTGCTTTGGTCACATAAACAAATGTAAAAAAGAAGAAAAAAAAATAAAATATATTTTAAAAAACAATTATTAACTTTTTTTTTTTTTTTTTACATACTGTCACCAGTCAGTGTCCCTGGTCACTGCCACACCAGTTATATGATAACGCTGTACTGCACTGGTTAAAAAATGTTTTTTCTTAATTTCCAAAAAAATTCTGACAAAATATTACAACTTCAAAAAATGTGCCATGCCTCTTACTAAATACTTCAGACTGTCTACTTTCCAAAAAGGTCATTTGGGGGGTCCTGGAGTTTTCGGGTCTCAAGAAATGAGATAGGCCGTCAGTACATCAGGTTTGATCGATTTTGCATCTTTCCATGTTACAACAGTGAAATAATGACACTTTGCTACAATGTAAAGTAGTGAGTGTACAGCTTGTATAACAGTGTAAATTTGCTGTCCCCTAGAAATAACTAAACACACAGCCACTAATGTTTAAACCGTTGGCAACAAAAGTGAGTACACCCTGAAGTGAAAATGTCCAAATTGGGCCCAATTAGCCATTTTCCCTCCCCAGTGTCATGTGACTCATTAGTGTTACAAGGTCTCAGGTGTGAATGGGGAGCAGGTGTGTTAAATTTGGTGTTATCGCTCTCACTCTCTCATACTGGTCACTGGAAGTTCAACATGGCACCTCATGGCAAAGAACTCTCTGAGGATCTGAAAAAAAGAATTGTTGCGCTACATAAAGATGGCCTAGGCTATAAGAAGATTGCTAAGACTCTGAAACTGAGCTGCAGCACCGTGGCAAGACCACACAGTGATTTAACAGGACAGGTTCCACTCAGAACAGGCCTCGCCGTGGTCGACTAAAGAAAGAGTGCACGTGCTAAGCGTCATATCCAGAGGTTGTCTTTGGGAAATAGACGTATTAATGCTGCCAGCATTGCTGCAGAGGTTGGAGGGGTGGGGGTCAACCTGTCAGTGCTCAGACCATATGCCGCATACTGCATCAAATTGGTCTGCATGGCTGTCGTCCCAGAAGGAAGCTACTTCTAAAGATGATGCACACAAACAGTTTGCTGAAGACAAGCAGACTAAGGACATGGATTACTGGAACCATGTCCTGTGGTCTGATGAGACCAAGATAAACTTTTTTGGATGCCCAAGCGGGTTAAGGCAGTGCTGGAAAATAATGGTGGCCGCACAAAATATTGACACTTTGAGCAAAATTTGGACATTTTCACTTAGGGGTGTACTAACTTTTGTTGCCCCTGGTTTAGACATTAATGGCTGTGTGATGAGTTATTTTGAGGGGACAGCAAATTTACACTGTTATACAAGCTGTACAATCACTACTTTACATTGTAGCAAAGTATAATTTCTTCAGTGTTGTCACATGAAAAGATAGAATAAAATATTTACAAAAATTTGAGGGATGTACTCACTTTTGTGTGATTCAGTAATACCTTGGATTACGAGCATAATTCATTCCAGAACCATGCTTGTAATTCAAAGCACTTGTATATCAAAGCGAGTTTCCCCATAAGAAATAATGGAAACTCAGATGATTTGTTCCACAACCACTGCTGGTGTATGCAGTATTTTATGTGGCCAGAGGTGCGGGGGTGCTGGTGTATGCAGTACTGTATGTTGCCAGAGGTGTAGGGGCACTGGTGGCTCCCAGCACTTCCTAGAGATCCTCGGAGATGCTCAGAGACACTCGGAGACACTCTGGAATGGCTGACACTTACGGGTGCTCCGACACACATTACACCCGCCCCATCCAGCTGGAAGTGTCCGAGCGTCTCTGTGTGTTCCACGAAGCGATGGGAGCCACCAGTGCTCCAGGACCTCTGGCCACATGCAGTACTGCATATGCCAGGGGCTTTACTACATGGATTGTACTGCTCCTATATCAAATCAGCGCTCGTATATCAAGTCAACATTTAAAAAAAAATGTTGCTTGTCTTTAAAAACGCTTGTATACCGGATTACTGGCAAAGCGAAGTATTACTGTATTGTATATACCATAGTTTGTGGACTCTATAACTTTCCTATAGACTGAATAATATATACTGATTTGGGTTATTTTCATCAAAGAAAAGTAACGGAATACATTTTGGCCTACTTTTTTGACGAAAGGTTATTTATTTGAAAAATGTATAACAGAAACGAGGAAAAACACTTTTATTTAAAAATCTTTGGCCTTTCTTCATTTATTCAGCAAAGAAATAAAAAAAAAAAACCCAGTGGTGATTAAATACCACCAAGAGAAAGCTCTATTTGTGTGAAAAAACAGATAAAAATGTCACATTGGTACAATGTTGTATGACCGCACAATTGTCATTCAGAGTGCATCAGTGCAGAAAGCTGAAAATTGGCCTGGGCAGGAAGGGGTAAAAGTGCCCAGTATTGAAGCGGTTAAACAGCAATTTCGGGCAACAATTGAAAATCGTCAGTAAACTGCTATAGCTATCCAGGTATTATTGCAATCATGCCAAAGTCAAGCCATCTGGGTTTTAAAATCCTATTCACACTCAAATAATGCATGACCCACAATACGCTTTATTGTACGCTGTGTTACTGCAGCCCATTCGTTTTGAATTTGGTATACCATTCAAAATGAATGGCAATGCATATACTGTACAACTCGTGTTGCAGTGTGCTGTAATAAATCGCACATTGAGCCCTATAATGAGGAGCTGAGTGCACACTCCTCTTCCTGCTCAGCATGACATAGCTTATGTTATATTTCTGGGTCTGTGATTTAGGATATCACTTCATTTGTACATTCAGAGCCCAACCAGACACAGCATGCAGTCTACAGAGGGAGACAGTGAGAATATCTGGGCCATGCATGGCTCGGTAGTTGGTCTTTCCAGATTACCTGGTCTTGTGTACTACAGAAAAACATAAGACCATACTCCAATCAATGAACAATTACTGAGATAAGAAAATCTTGGGATGTGATAATGAAAACACTTTCCAAGAATGTTTTAACAGAATGTCTCCAATCCCTTTATCTGTTCAGTACAGAAGGCCCTTCTCGCTGCCAATGGTGCACCCAGCATATTTGGCACCCAGGGCTGATCATTTTTCAACAACCCCCTTCCCCACACACATAAAAAAAAAAAAAAAAAAACATAAAAGGAATAAAGCAGCATGCAGAGCACCATGCTGAACTGTGGGTGGAACCAAATTGTGGGTGTGGGAGAGGCTTAAAGGGCCATGATAAATAAAACCTGAGCCTACTTATTCTATATACAGCACACATATGCCACAGTACTTGTACCTACACTCTCAAGAGTGCATAAGGCAAAGCATGCAGGTAAAATGCACAGTCCGCTGTAGAGAATACAACCAAAAATGACCCCCTCCTGAAAGTACAAATCCCCCCCCCCCCCAAGCCTATATGCCCCACAGTGCACAGTTCAATCAACAGCTCCAATCTCCCCCCCGGTACAGATCTTCCCCGACAGTCCAGAAACCTCCCTCCCAGCCCACCACCTCAGTACTGACCGGCCTCACCCATTAAAACAGACCCCTTCAGTACAGACCCTCACAGTACATCCCTGCTCCCAGCCTAACCCTTCAATACAGACACCCCTCCCATCCTAACCCCTCAGTACAGAACCCCCGTCATACCCCACCGAACAGAACCCCCCCTCAACCTTGAGTACAGCTTCCACCAATCACAGTCCCCCCTCCCCAGCCTAATACTTTAGTACAGAACCCAGTATTAACCCCCTTCTAACATAACCCTTCAGCACAAACCCCCTTTCCCCCTAGCCTAATGCCTAACCGCTCAGTAAGGACCCCTCAGTACAGAAACACCTCTATCATACCCCATAGAACAGACCACCCCCCCAACCCAGAGTACAGCCCCCCAGTCACATTTCCCTCCCCTCTCCACACTTCAGTACAGAACCCCCTCACAGCCTAACCCCTCAGTACAGCCTCCACAGTATTAATCCCCTTTCAACATAACACCTCAGCACAGACCCCCCCAAGCCTAACTCCTCAGTACGGACCCCTCAGTACAGAAACCCCCCTATCATACCCCATAGAACAGACCCCCCAACCACGAGTACAGCTCCCCCTAATCACAGTCCCGCCTCCCCAGCCTAAGCCCTCAGTAAGGACTTCTCAGTACAGAAACTCCCCTATCATACCCCATAGAACAGACCCCCCCCCCCAATCACAGTTCCCCCTCCCCAGCCTAACCCCTCCATACAGAACCCCCTCACAGCCTAACCCTTCAGTACAGCCTCCCCAGTACTGACCATGACTGACAGTACTGACCTCCCTCCCAGCCTAACCCCTCAGCACAGACCCAGCCTAACCTCTCAGTAAAGACCCCTCACTACAGATCCCCTTTCAGATCATTGGTTTATTCCTCTGCTCCCTACTACCAGGTTATAACAAACATGTCACTCTTCTGTAGTTGGATTCCAGATGTGTTTTTTTCTGCATAGGGACTGACACCATCACTTGCCATTTGATGTCCTTTTGTTTGCACACAACTGAAAATTTGGAGGGGATATTTTGACAATGAATCCATGAGACAGAAAAAGTAATGGGTAAAGCTGGCTTATGCTAAACAGTCAACCCTTATTAGTGCTCTCCCCCTATAAATGTGTTACCGCAGAAGTAAATGTTCTACAAACATCTTTGTGTTGGGACGTAAAAAAAAAGGCAACATGCCCTCCTAACATGCATCTAGTGAGACTTCATACACTTCCAATTACACAATTACATAGTTAGCCTTTTGTACTTATCCCTTCAAAAAGGAGAATATTTCTAAGAATTTCTTCAGCAGACTTTAGAGTGTACGTTGACCATGTTTTTGCCGATTTGTTTTTGCAATCTGTTTTTACTTTTCAATCTCCTACTAAATGTTAAAGTATTGCAGTTAATTAAGCCCTGTGTTTCTTAGAGCTGAGTTATTGATGGAACAGAACACAGAACAACCCCATCATTGTTAATTATTTTTAGACATTCCTTTCAGCTCGGCCCACATCAATGCAGCATTTTAACTTCATTTCACGTCATTTTCTTTATTAAGCCTTGAAGTTCTTCTTTTATGAAAAGGTCACAATTTCATATTAGCTTCCTGAGGTCTTTGCACAGAGATTACATTATATTATCATGTTGCCATTTTTTGCACTCTAACTGAAACAGCACCGTGTCCATCCTCACATCTATTCACATGTGGCAGACATCTGTATTCTGATCCACAATGTCTTTGTAAGACAAATACTTCTGCAAACTCACCAGTGACAATATCGAGCATAATATGATTAGTGGGAAAAGGGGTACATCATTTCTGTTTTTTTAACCCAAAACCAGTATGACTTTAATATGCTGACTATTAAAGTGTTGCTAAACCCACAACAGTAAAATCAGTGTGTATATGCAGTAAAGCATGCTTGTTATACTTACTGTGGAACCTAAGGGGTTAATCCTCTGCATTGTGTAAAAAGGCTGTTTGATCCTAAACCATCTCTGGCTAGTACAGAGGCTAGGGGACAAGCTGCACATGCTCAGTTTGTATTACTAGAGAGTTTTTTTTTTCTTGGAAGAGTGCATGTGATCAGCACAGGGCCAATCAGCACTTTCCAGACAGAGGGTCAGGGGTCCTACATCCTCACAGGACAATCATGGGACAATGAAAACTCCTTCTACAAGCTTTAACCAGACACTGATAGAAGTCACAAGACTGCTATATACTGCTGATGCGAAAAGGAATTTAGCCGTTTATATATTTACTCAAACTATTGCATTTCCATGTTCTATGTACTGTGGGAGACCAGATATAGTGAATGAAGGGTCCTGGGTTTAGTAACACTTTAAATGCAGATCTGATTTGTACATGTACTAATACTAATAAAATAAAATTGTAAAATAATATTTTACTATACACAAGTACACACAAGAAAATTACAATGCATTTCAATAGCTTGTGTCATTTTCCCAGAGACTTTTAGACTTATCTATAGCTATGCAGTACAAGCATGTTACTGCATTAATAATATTTTCCAACTTCCAGAAATAAAATCTTTAATACAGTTTTTCACTACTACTCTGAAAAGTTTGTTTTGATCTCATACTGCCAGATTTTGTTTCTCACACTAGTAAGGTCTCATGCACATAGGACGTTTTTACAGCATCTTTTAGAGGCGTCTGGCGTTTTTTTTTTAAATCTCCTTCATGTTGGCCTATGTGTCCATGCACACATAAACTTTCAGAGGAGTTTAGAGGTATAAGCATTTAGAGTGAATAAAAAAAAAAAAAACGACTGGCTGTGCGTTCAGGAACAGAGGCTGTTTGGCTGCAAGAACGCAAAATGCGGCTAAACACGGCTTAATGCTGTAACAAGCTTTTAGTCGTGTTTAGTCGCATTTGACGGTTTTACATTTTAACAAGTGTTTTTACTGAAAAAAACGCTTAGAACCGCTTACGCCAAACACTCATAAACAGCGTTTTGGCAGCTGCGTTTTTACTGACAGTAGCGCTGGCGTTTCCTAAACGTCCTGTGTGCATGAGCCATAAAAAAAAAAAAAAAAACTGAGAGAGAGAGAGAGAGAGAGAGAAAGAAAAACACACCCATAGATAAGCTATGCCATTCCTTAGCATATATTTTTTATTAAAATATCAGTTTCCCCATATTATTTTCTGAAACAAGACAGAAAACTAAATTCTGTTGCTTTTGTTATAACAGGAAAAAGCAATTAGATCATTTGTGGGGGTTTTTTGTGATTGATCATTTGTAGTTCTCTGCTTTGTTTTTTTTAGAAAGCGGGTTAGTGCAGTACCCAGAGCAAACACAAACATGCATCTGGCCTTTCTAAATATAAGCATGACCGAACACAGAAGAAGAATTTCCTGACAGCCAATAGATCATACAAAACTGCTATGAACAAATATATAATTAAAAAAACATGCTAAGACAAAACATTATAGCTGATCTTAACCAAAATGGCCAAATTAACACATTTAGTTAAACATTTTAAATTTGTGTACCAAAGCTTTTGTCTAATATGCAAATAATAATAACATTTAATAGTAATTATTAATTAAAAGAGAATTTTGGGAATCGCAAAAACAAAGAAATCACACACACTGTGGCTGCAGCACCGATCCCAGCTGCAGTTGTCCCTCGCTGCCAAGAAGACCGAGAACTGAGCGATCAAACACCGCTGATCGCTCAGCTCTCAGTCGTCAGCCTGCAGGGAGCTGCTGAGTGTCAGTCACCAGTTCTCTGCTCTGCCCCTCCCCGGGGGCTGTGGAGGGGCGGAAGTGGCTGGCTCAGGTTCTCAGCAGCTCGCTGAAAGGCTGAGCCAGATGTTGGTCCAGGCTTTTGGGCGGATCCTGACTGTATGGCGGACTGGCTCTGTGACATCAGCCGACAGTGGGCTTTAGTAGGTCACAGGCATGCAGAACTAATTGCACTCCTGTGATCCACAGGAGAAGAATGGGCAAAGCTTTTTTTTCTAAAATAATAGGGATATATTGATATATTAGAAATTTTTATTATATATAAGGGGTTAAATTATTTTTTTTCTCAATCATTTCAATGATTACTCATATTACCTCTTTGTGCCAACATAACACAAATATATGGCCCCACTGAACTGAGCTTTTTTTCTGTGGGGCTGCATATTTACGTATCACCCTTTGTGCTGGTAGCATGCAGCACGGCACACCGTCTTGTCTCACCGAGAGCCCCGGCCCCGTTCTAACGATCGAGACCTGGAACCTCCAATTCTGGGTCATCTGATCGCTGTGATAGCCTCTGATTGGCTATCACAGTGATCAGTCACAGTGAAGCCCATCCCCATGTTTTCTATCTCCGTTCATGGAGGAGAAAGATACAGTGTATCTTTCTCTGTCCTTGCAGAGAGAGGGAAAAAAAGTGTGTGTAAGAAAAATAAATAAATAAATAAATAAATAAATAAATAATTAAATAAAAATGTGAAAAAAACCAAGATCAAGGTTTGATCAAGGTCAGTGCCAGGATAGTGTTATGCCGCGTACACACGATCGGGATTTTGTTCAGAAAAAGATATGATGGCTTTTCCGACGGGATTCCGCTCAAGCCTTCCTTGTATACACACGGTCACAGAAAAGTTTTCTGAACTTTCGACCGTCAAGAACGTGGTGACGTACAACACTATGACGAGCAGAGAAAATGAAGTTCACTGCTTCTGAGCATGCGTCGAATTGTTTCCGAGCATGCGTAGGAATTTTGCGCGTCGGAATTGCTACAGACGATCGCATTTTCAGATAGGAACTTTTTCCGACCGAAAAATTGAGAACATGCTCGCAATCTTTTTCTAGCTGGAATTCGGCCAGCAAAAGTCCGATGGAGCATACACACGGTCGCATTATCGGGTTGTTCTTTGGTCATAGGTTATGGTAGTAGCAAGAAATACACAGCTAAATAAAAAAAAAAAAAAAGACAATTTTGGGCCAGTTTTCCTTTGATAATAAAAATAATCAGGAGATATCCATTACCATGTACCCCCAAATGAAAGCCCAATTTCTTCTGTAAAAAACAAGGTATATTCTACCTGGATGCACAAAGTATTTGTGATGATATGTAAGATTACTAACACATGTCAAAGTTACTAAAATTGAAATAGCTGTAAAAAGGAAAGGCATGGGAATACAGTAGAAAGGGGAAAAAACTGCGCTAAGAATAAAAAAACACAAAAAAAAACAATAATATAATTGGATGGACCAGTCCCAAAAGCAGCAATTACATGTGAGATATAGCACAAACCCAATAGAGAGGAGAATAATTGCGCTAATTACAGTCCATATATGCAATTGCAGGGCATGACAGTTCCAATACTTGTATGTGGCTGAAAAACTTCAAAGAAAGACACCAGGAATACAGTGCCTTGCAAAAGTATTCACCCCCCCCCCCCCCCCTGGAATTTTTCGTATGCCTCACAACCTGGAATTAACACAAAATGAGGATTTGCATCATTTAATTTACAGAACATGCCCACAACTTTGAAGATGTTTTTTTTTAATTGTGAAGCAAGCCACAAATAGGACAAAATAACAGAAAATGTACATAATTATTCACCCCCCTAAAGTCAATACTTTGTAGAGCCACCTTTTGCGGCTATCACAGCTCCAAGTCGCTTTGGATAAGTCTCTATGAGCTTGCCACATCTTACCACTGGGATTTTTGCCCATTCCTCCTTGCAAAACTGCTCCAGCTCCTTCAAGTTGGATGGTTTGCGCTTGTGAACAGCAATCTTTAAGTCTGACCACAGATTTTCTATTGCATTGAGGTCTGAGCTTTGACTAGGCCATTCCAACACATTTACATGTTTCCCCTTAAACCATTCAAGTGTTGCTTTAGCAGTGTGTTTGGGGTCATTGTCCTGCTGGAAGGTGAACCTCCGTCCTAGCTTCAAATCACACACAGGATGGTACAGGTTTTGCTCAAGAATATCCTTGTATTTAGCACCATCCATCTTTCCCTCAACTCTGACCAGTTTCCCAGTCCCGAATGCTGAAAAACATCCGCACAACATGATGCTGCCACCACCATGTTTCACTGTGGGGATGGTGTTCTTTGGGTGATGTGATGTGTTGGGTTTGCGCCAGACATAGCGTTTTCTTTTATGGCCAAAAAGTTCAATTTTAGCCTCATCAGACTGGAGCACCTTCCTCCATACATTTTGGGAGTCTCCCACATGCCTTTTCGCAAACTCAAAACGTGCCATTTTGTTTTTTGCTGAAAGTAATGGCTTTCTTCTGGTCACTCTGCCATAAATCACAACTCTATGGAGCGTGCGGCTTATTCTCGTCCTATGTACAGATACACCAGTCTCTGCTGTGGAAATCTGCAGCTCCTCCAGGGTTACCTTAGGTCTCTGTGCTGCCTCTCTGATTAATGCCCTCCTTGCCCGGTCCGTGAGTTTTGGTGTGCGGCCGTCTCTTGGCAGGTTTGCTGTTGTGCCATGTTCTCTCCATTTGGTTATGATAGATTTGATGGTGCTCCTAGGGATCATCAAAGATTTGGATATTTTTTTTATAACCTAACCCTGACTTGTACTTCCCAACAACATTATCTCTTATTTGTTTGGAGAGTTCCTTGGTCTTCATGGCTGTGTTTGGATAGTGGTGTATCTTGCTTAGGTGTTGCAGCCTCTGGGGCCTTTCAAAAAGGTGTGTATATGTAATGACAGAACATGTGACACTTAGATTGCACACAGGTGGACATCATTTCACTAATTATGTGACTTCTGAAGGTAATTGGTAGCACCAGAGCTTTTTATGGGCTTCATAACAAAGGGGGTGAATACATACATACATGCACATGCCAATTATCAGTTTTTTATTTCTGAAAAATAGTTTTATGTATATATTTTTCTAATTTTACTTCACCAACTTAGACTATTGTGTTTTGATCCATCACATATAATTCAGATTAAAATAACATAGAACTAAGGGCTGTAATGTAACAAAATAGGTAAAAAGCCAAGGGGGGGTGGGGGGGTGAATACTTTTGCAAGGCACTGTATATACAGGCAGAACACCAGACTAACAAGTGCAGTTGTAGCAGATATTCGCTGGCTATCAGAATAACACACATAACTGCAATAGGCATCAGGAAATAGAATACACTGAATCTAATAAACAGAGTGGCTGCAACTGCAGAACATTCTCAAGGGACTGAATGTAAAACGAGAGGAAATGACAAGGATAGTTACTGGAAAGTGGCACACGGCAGACTAGACACACATCAGATGTAAACTGAACAATGCAAGCACGCAAGAAAATGGCTAGAAAATTACTTAGAACCTCCAAACATTATATATATTTTTTTTCAAACACCCTAGAGAATAAAATGGTGGTTGTTGTAATACTTTGTCAAACCGTATTTGCGCAGCGGTCTCACAAGTGCAAATTTTTTTGGAAAAAGTACACTAATTAGTACACTTTTAAATAAAAAAATAAGACAACAGAAGTTAGCCCATTTTTTTTATATTGTGAAAGATAATGTTATGCCGATTAAATTGATACCCAACATGTCACGTTTCAAAATTGCGCCCACTTGTGGAATGGCGACAAACTTTGACCCTTAAAAATCTCCATAGGCAACATTTAAAAATGTCTACAGGTTACCAGTTTTGAGTTACAGAGGAGGTTTAGTGCTAGAATTATTGCTCTCGCTCTAACGATTTTGGTGATACCTCACATGTGTGGTTTTGAACACCGTTTTCATATGCAGGCATGACTTACGTATGCATTCGCTTATGCGGTGGGACGAGACTCTTTAAATTTTTTTTTTCTTATTAATTTTACTTTTTATTTTTATTTTTACACTGTCTTTTTAAAAAATTATTTTTGAGTCACATTTATTCCTACTGTAACCATCCCTTGTAATAGAAAAAAAGCATGACAGGACCTCATTAATGTGAGATTTGGGGTAAAAAAGACCTCAGATCTCACATTTAAACTAAAATGCAATAAACAATAAATAAATAAATGTAATTTTTTTTTTTTTACAAAGAAAAAACATTTCTTTGCCTATCTTTCCCTTTAAGACCATTGGGCGGAAGTGACGTTTGAAGCAACATCATTGGTGAGTAAAGGTAGTTTAGCCATGAAGTCAGACTGCAAAAAAGTAAAACCATATCTGAAAACGGCACATACGAAGCTTCACTAGATAATAAAGGTATAACAGGCATCTTGTAATGTCTAGTAATCTTCATCTTGTAATATATCATCCTGTAGGCAGGACTTTTAAAGCTTAAAATGGAGTGATTCAAATGTATTGAGCTATTTTGTTTTGCTGGTGTTGACTATTCTACGTATCTGTAAAAGCATAGCAATATGTCTTACAGGTTGACGTATCAATATATCAATCACTGTTTTTCTTTCTAAAATCATAGTATGATAGTAAGGCTGTTTCTTTTGCCTAAAAAAGGTGGCTTGAAGTAAATGAAGAATGATCTGTGGTACAGAGACAGCTATGCACAATATAAACTAAACTGATATAAATTAAATACCTGGACAAGGTTATTAAGCTATTTTCACAAAAACTCTCTTTGTCAGCCAAAAAAAAAAAGGCAAAACTATAATATGTCTGAATAGCAGTAATACATACATGAACTGCTTGGTCGATATGCTCCACCTGGATATCGCCTGCCCATTGTGCCTATTCAGAACATTACAGCTTGATGAAAACAGCTGGAGGCTGGCCTTCTCCAATAGGTTCCCACCTGTAAATGAAAACCATAAATTACTAATATTGTAACATCAATATTAGTAAAGTAAAACTAATACAAACACCAGTTTCACAAATTAGTTACATTGGTATAAATAGATTCAGGAGCAGACATCTTGTATCTTCAAGATGGCTCATCAGTACAGTAATGAATAGAGAATATGAACTATCAAGTTTGCAGTCTGTGTCCAAATGGCCAAACTTCTCAGTTGAGAACCTTGCCCCTAGAAAGGTAATGAGATGCTTAAGGGGCATAATTGTGAGTCTCTAAAAGGGTTGTATTGTCAGAAGAACTACAGGAGAAAGTTACAGACGACACATGGGCTACTCCTTGGAGGTGTAAAACAGAACCGGTTTGGGCAGCTGTATCTAGGAAATGTGCAGTTGTAGGCCAGAAGAAAGCTTCTAGTAGAGATTGTAACTTGCCAATCTGCACCCAGCCAAGAGAGTGCACATCCCAACATGAATATTTTTTAAGATTTTAAATTGGGGGGCAGTGTCATTTTTTTCCATGGGGATGTCATGTACTCATTCTCCACCACCTTGTGAATCTAGCTCCAATAAGGAGCTGCCCCAGAAGCTTGATAAGTCGGTTGTTTGGGAGCTATTCACCACATTATGTAACACAGCTGGGTGTACAAAGGGGGTTATCAATCATTGCAAATAACTACCTAAGCTGTAGCTGCTTATAACGTAGCATTACTCTGTACTTTTAAAAGTAACCAGGATTTTATACCTGGAAATCTACTTATTACCTGCGTTTACAAAACCATATTATATAGATCTGAGCATCTGGATAGTATTTGTAGTCATATTATACATATAGTAGTTGGAAATTCTTCTCAACTCCTAGCATTGAAGATTTTCCATGGGACATTTTAAAAGCAGTAGATCAGCCTTCTATTTCACAGAATAACCCTTTGCAGCTTCTAGATCCAGATTGTGTTATGCTGTGAGAACTGATGGAGAACTAATCATAGAAATTCTAAGGAAAGACACTCATGTGCCCCTTCTGTTGTGAACAGAATATGAACTATAATTATTTGTATTGCTCATACATAATTTAATTGGAAATGCATTTCCACTAGTTCAACCTCTAGTAAACCACCCAAATAAAGACATGCAACACAAGGGGCTTGGAACCAGCAGCAATGCACATTCCTCATAATTTAAATCACACAAACACAAGTATATAAATTATTAAATTGCAATATTTTATTAGATTAAAGTAGAATTATATGCACAACTTTTTTTTTTTTTTAATTTTGGATAGAGTAAAGGAGGGTTATAACCCCTGGGGAGATTTATCTTCACTTCCTGTCCCATAGCCAAAACAAGAAGTGAGAAGAAATCCCTGTAAATTAAGGGAATTCCTTGGGGCCACCCAGGTCATCAGAACTAGTGTCCTCATTGGAAGATTTTCCCTCTATTTCTTTTCTTGGGATAACCCAAAATTTGGGATCTTCTTTTACTTTCACTTTCTGGTTCAATCATTTTTATTCATTTAAAACAAGTAACAAGTGAAAGCACCAAATCCGCCCATGCAGGGGCTAAAACTGACAGCATAAGTACAGTAAGCCTTTTGTGCGGGAAATAAGGAGGGAAAACAATTAAAATCAGTACTCAAACATAATGAATATTTTAAGGACGTTCACTCTCCCGAACCATGTCAAAGGGTAATGCCTCCATCCCTGCAAGTCCCTCAATATGTCCGTTAGACTAGAACCATAATTGAGGTCATATAAAAGCTTAGGGTCAGAGGTGATATTTATCCCTAGATAGGGTATGGAAGCAGAACACCAAATAAAGGGGAAGGAGTGTTGCAGTAAGGTTGCCATGGAACGTGGATAGGTAAGAGGTCAGACTTTCCAAAATGTATTTTAAAGTTAGATAGAAGGCCAAATTTGTGAGCTTCAGACATCAGAACAGGTAAGGATGGGGGGGGGGGTAGAGAGGTAAAAATAGAAGTTTGAATAAGCAGAGAATTTGTGCTCGATAGAGACCATGCGAACCTCTGAGATATCCGCATTTCCCCTGACGGTGCGAAGGAAGGGTTCTAAAACCAGGGCAAACAGTAATGGAGAAAGAGGGCACCCCTGCAAACATAATGATTATGAACACCATGAAGGGAAGGTCCAGGAAAGCTCCACGTAGCTAATAATGATAAACCTGGACGTGCTAAGTAGCAGACAACAGTGTGATAGGCAATAGACCCAAAATTGACCAAAAGAGCAGGGCCAAAAGAAGAGGCAGGCCCAAGAGGGGAAAGGAGAGACAGGGGCTCAAGATAATCAGGGGGATCAATCATAGACATCTCATACTATTTGGAGGGAGAGTAGGAAAGGCATACGCTAACCAAGGTTCCCAAATCTTTAAAAACTTGGTGTTGGAGTCTTTAACCACTTGCCGACTGCTGCGCGCCGATATACGTCGGCACAATGGCAGCAGTGGGCAAATGGGCATACCTGTATGTCCCCTTTAATTGGCTGGGCTAGCGCCCACCGCGTACAGTGCCCGCAGGACCTGCAGACTCGAAGTCTGCTGGTGTCCCGCGATCGTGTCACGGAGCCACAGAACGTGGAGATGGCAAGGCATTTCCCCGTTCTACCTAGTGACATGACAGGAATCTACTGCTCCCTGTCATCGGGAGCAGTGATCACTGTCATGTCAGTGGTAGCCCATCCCCGCCCACAGTTAGAATCACTCCCTAGGACACACTTAACCCCTTGATCGCCCCCTAGTGTTTAACCCCTTCTCTGCCAGTGTCATTTACACAGTAATCAGTGCATTTTTATAGCACTGATCGTTGTATAAATTACAATGGTCTCAAAATAGTGTCAAAAGTGTCCGATAGGTCCGCCATAATGTCGCAGTCACGATAAAAATCGCAGATCGCCACCATTACTAATAAAAAAAAGAATAATAAAAATGCCATAAAACTATCCCCTATTTTGTAAACGCTATAACTTTTGCGCAAACCAACCAATATACACTTATTGCGATTTTTTTACCAAAAATATGTAGAAGAATATATATCGGCCTAAACTGAGGAAAAAATGTGGTTTTTTTATATATTTTTTGGGGATATTTATTATAGCAAAAAGTAAAAAATATTGCTTTTTTTCCAAAATTGGCGCTCTTTTTGTGTTTATAGCGCCAAAAAATAAAAACCGCAGAGGTGATCAAATACCACCAAAAGAAAGCTCTATTAGTGGGAAAAAAGGACATCAATTTTGTTTAGATGTAACGTCGCACGACCGCGCAATTGTCAGTTAAAGCAACGCAGTGCCGAATCGCAAAAAGTGGTCAGGAAGTGGTCAGGAAGGGGGTAAAATATTCCTAAGATAAGACCTAAGGCTCGATTCACACCTATGCATGTTGCTTTTGAGCGTTTTTGGAGGTTTTTTTTTCATGCTTGGCACGTTTTTGAGCAGCGTTTTTGTAGCGTTTTTGCGGCGTTTTTGCCGCGTTTTTGCCGCGATTTGCGTTTTGCGTTTTTTTTTTTTTTTCATTTTTTTTTACAGTCTTAAAAAAAAATTACAAAAAAAAAAAAAGAAAGAAAAAAAAACTGCAAAAACGCACCAAAAACGCTGCAAAAACGCTGCAAAAACGGTGCACTTGCGTTTTTGATGCTTGTCCATTGAAATGCATTACATGCAAAACGCTGCTTTTTGCATGAAAAAAAGTCCCCGACCCTTTCCAAAAACGCAGAGATACAAAAAAGCATTGATGTGAACATGTTCCATAGGAACCCATGTTAAAAAATTCCCATGCATTTCTGCAAAATGCATCAAAAAACGCGCTAGTGTGAATGGAGCCTAAGATGTGTCCTTCTGTGGATGAATTTCTCTGCTAGGGTATGCAGGTTTGTCACTAGCTGCTAATGACAAATTTGCACACCTTGGCAGTGAAATGATGATTAGCACACAGGAGGAGTTGAATAGTGATTATTTTAGAGTGGTGAAATTCTGAATTTCCTAAATTGAAAAGCATCTGACGGAAGAGTTATCTGTATATTGGGAATATGTTTACACTGCAAATTTCTCTAAAAAGCATAGTTGTGATCCAACAGCAGAATCTACAGAGCTCAGTGCACCAACTGTGCTGCTGATCGCATCTGCGGCTGTAAAAGCATACACAACGTGTGTTCATGCTCTGGTTATGCTTGTCTGGACTTAATCTTTCTCCTTCATCTTGTGGCCTTTGGACCATATGGGAAACCTGAATGTCCCTGCTACCAGACCTTGGAGCTTATTGCTCCACCCTTGACAGGTGTGACATATTATTCTGCACATGCTTTTTTTCAACATGCGACTTGAACTGGAGCATATAAAATTTTTTCCATGCTGCAGCAAATTTCCATTTTACCTTCTGTGTGAGGCTCGGAATGGTTTACTTCACAAGAATATTCAGCAAGACGCTAACCTCTAAAGATGTCAAATGGCTGCTCACAGCCCTGTAAGATGTGATAGTGATTCAGCCAGTCAAGCTGTGAAATGCGCTTCTCCTTTTCCAATAACTATGAAAATGCTGACCACTTGCATTTCTGTTAAGCCCATCTCAGCTGCGAGTTTTCCTGCTGTTGATATAAAAATCATGGCTGTTTCAGAGCTGCCAAGATAGCACACTGCATTTACAATGTTATCTGGTATTTGCCTGAAGGAACGCTAGCTGACATCAAGACAACATCAAGAGTGACAGATGCCAGCTCAAGCTCAGTATCTGAAAACCACCAGACAATAAAAAATTGAATAAGTCTGATTGTGTGTAGGCTTTCTGCTTAACCAGAACTCCATGCTTATTTTGAACACAAATTGCATTAAAAAGCTGAAAAATAAACAGATATTTACATAGACAAGACAGTTTAATGAGCACAAGTACTTTTATCCAGCTGACAAGTTCATGCCGTCAGTGGCCGCTGCTTAAGTTTAGGATTTTTTTTATTTAATCTGCATCTATCATCCTTGATTAAGCCTGGTTTCACACTTGTGCGGTGCGAATTGAAGCTCAGGTTTCACTGGGGAGATAACAATCTCCTGTTCAACGGATTCATTGCGTTTTTGCTCAGGATTAGAGAGCAGGGAGAGGGGGAGGGAGGGGGGGGGGAGAGGGGGAGGTGTAGTGAGGAGAAAGAGAAAATCCTTGTTCAGAACGCAATGCATCTGCGAATCAGATGCGTTCCCATAGGAGATAATAGGCTTGTAGTTCGCACCGCAATGCCCAAAAAACGCACACGTTTTTTGTGCAATGCGCAGTGCGAATGCAACGCACATATGTGAACCAGATGCATTCATATGAATGTATTTTAAAATGTCCTGCGAATTAGATGCGGTGTAAGCCGCATCTAATTCGCATAGGTGTGAACCCGGGCTTAAAAAAAAAAAACACAAGCACAACATGAAGCTGAGATCCCCATTTAATGGACCATTCCTTACAACTTGCAGGGGTTGGATTATAAAATTTGAAACAATGAAGATATAGGCTTGTTGCCCATATCAATACATCAGGTTTTAGATTTTATTCTGTCATCTGCAATAGAAAATGTAATCTGATTGTTTGCTGTGGGGAGCACCATCCCTTCTCTGTGCACTAGCTCTCATACATCAGCTCCAGTGACTAAGTTAAAGCTGAACTCCAGGAAGACTAAAGCCCCATACACACTATTAGATTTTCTGCAGATTTTTGTCTTCAGATTTACCAAAATCATATAATATGAGGTCAAACCTTAGGAGCCTCAATTTGTATGCAATCAGGCAGGCCCTTGATTTTGGTAAGTTTGAAGACAAAAATCTGCAGAAAATCTAATAGTGTGTATGGGGCCTAAGGCCGCCCATAGACAGAGCAAAATTTCCTGCAACCATCAACAGAGGAGTCAGTGTTGATGGGGAAACCCTCCCGCGGAGCCATTGCATGATGTAGCCACCCCCCCGGAGAACACACTGATTATTGATACCCCCTATAACAGCCCCTAGCAATAATCACATGTAAAATCTGACAGGTTGGTCATACCCAAGTTGATCGATCGATTTGGGTACATTCAGCTTGCCCATACATGATCTGAAACTTAGCTGGTTCAGCAGGAGATTCGAACCGTCTAAGGGCGACTTCACACTGCCCCACTTGCGCTTTTTCTAGTTTTTTTCAGAATTCCAGAATCTATCTTCCTAACTTAGCTCCCATGTAAATGGTCAGGCTGCATCACTTTTTTGTGCCTTCTCACATGTCTTCAGGCCTGTACTGGCCATCGGGACTACCGGGAGTTTCCCGGTGGGCCGATGGCTCAGTGGGCCTGTTTCAGTGACAGACAGCCTGTCAAAATAATGGATGTGCGGCCCGTGCAGCCATTATTTTGAGCACTGCTGTACTGCCGGCCCTACCATGGGACCGAGGCGGCAATTTAGGGGTGGACTTGGCCGGGATGGTAGGAGTTGGCTGCGTGCTTTAGTGTTACACTGCCGGCCCGCCCACCACCTGTAGCACAGAGCACTTCCTTTTGCCGCTGCTACTGTAAGGTCACGCACGCTGGTGGGCGGGGAAATCCTCCGACGGCCGCTGCCGCTCCATCCCTGATCATCCCTGATGTCAGCGTGTGGGCAGTGGGTGACAGCCGGCTCGGTGCAGCTGCCCTAGAGGAGAGGATTCGCACACTGCTCCTCAGCCAGCTTGTGACAAACGCTGCTTCTCCCGCCCCTCTCTCCCTGCCTATGCGTTGCATCTATGAAGAGCAAGAGGGAGCAGGAAGATTAAACAAACAGCCGACAGCCACATTAAAGCCCCTCCCCCACCATGCAAGTGAGTTAGGTGAGCACTGACCAGACCCGGACCCGTCTCTCCCTCCTCTCTCTCTGCCTCTCTGCCCCTTCTCTCTCTCTCTCTTCCCCTCTCCCCCCCTCTCTCTCTCTCTTCCCCTCTCTGCCCCCTTCTCTCTCTCTCTCTCTGCCCCCTTCTCTCTCTCGCTCTCTCTCTCTCCCCCTATCTGCCCCCTTCTCTCTCTCTGCTTCTCTTCCCCCTTCTCTCTCTGCTTCTCTGCCCCATTCTCTCTCTCTGCCCCCTTCTCTCTCTCTCTGCCCGCTTCTCTCTCTCTTCCCCTCTCTGCCCCCTTCTCTCTCTCTCTCTCTTCCCCTTCTCTCTCTCTCTCTTTTCCCCTCTCTGCCCCCCCTCTCTCTCTCTCCCTCTCTGCCCCCCCTCTCTCTCTCTGCCTCTCTGCTCTCTTCTCTCTCTGCTTCTCTGCCCTCTTCTCTCTCTCTTTCTCTTTCTGCCCCTCTCTGCCCCTTCTCTCTCTCTGCTTCTCTGCCCCTCCTCTCTCTCTCTCTACCTCTCTGCCCCCTTCTCTCTCTCTGCCTCTCTGCCCCCTTCTCTCTCTCTCTGCCCCTTCTTTATCTCTGCCCCCTCTCTCTCTCTCTCTCTCTCTCTCTGCCCTCTTCTCTCTCTGCCCCCTCTCTCTCTGCCCCCTCTCTCTCTGCCCCCTCTCTCTCTGCCCCCTTCTCTCTCTGCCCCCCTCTCTCTCTGCTCCATTCTCTCTTCCTACCTCACTCTTTGCCCACTTCTCTCTCTGCCCCCTTCTCTCTGCCCCCTTCTTTCTCTGCCCCCTTCTTTCTCTGCCCCCTTCTCTCTCTGCCCCCTTCTCTCTCTGCCCCCTTCTCTCTCTCTGCCCCCTTCTCTCTCTCTGCCCCTCTCTCTCCACCCCTGTCTCTCTCTCTCTTTACGCCCTCCCTTTCTCTCTTTCTCCCCCCCTCTCTTTCTCTCTTCCGCCCCCCCCTCTCTCTCTCTCTATCTCTCTCTCTCTCCCTGCCCTTTCTCTGGCAGCAGGTGACGGTGACAAGTGACACACTGCATTTGGTGGCAGGTGACGGTGGCATGTGACACATTGCATCTGGTGGCAGGCGGCGGGGGGCATGTGACATGCTGCATCTGGTGGCAAGTGACACGCTGCATCTGCTGGCAAGCGACGGTGGCAAGTGACACGCTGCATCTGTTGGCAGGCAATGGTGAGACGCTGCATGTGGTGGCAGGCAATGGTGAGACGCTGCATCTGGTGGCAGGCGGCGGTGGCAAATGACATTCTGCATCTAGTCGCAGGCAATGGTGACACACTGCATCTGGTGGCAGAATCAGGGTTCCCACTGATTCTGCATTCTGGTGAGTTGAACTATTTCATTATATATTACAATGTAGTAATAGAAATAATGTGATTTGATCATCCTGACACCATACTAAGCATGGTATCGGGATGTTTTCAGTGCTAGCACCAGCCATTCACTCGACAAATCACCCCCACCGCTGAATTCCCTGTCAACCCTGAGACTACATCCCCCCTGGTCCTTGGAAAAATTGTCCCTGAATGGCAGTCTGGAAATGTGGTCACCCTACCAGGGGGCAAGGTGGCAATTCCCCCCCCCCCCCCGGCTGCTCTGATGCCCCATACGAAGGCCGCACCACTTCCCTTTAGATCCATCCCAAACTCAATAAGTATCCATATTGCGCATTTGCGTATAGTTTTATATACTGTTTTGGTGCATGTTTGCAAAAATAAAGTGGGCCGGTCTGGGTGAAGTCCAGGGCCAAATTTTTGTCCCAGTCCAGCCCTGCATGTCTTTATTTTCATCTTGTTACAGCTTTCAAACTTCATGTGTTTTTGTATTAGCCTATAGAGCACAGTATCATCTGTGACATCACTTGTTTCACTGTGAACATATCAGCTTAAAAACGTGCAGAAATAAGCATACTTAGCATTTTTGCACACATCAATGCCATTCTATACGACGCAAAATGCCCCAAAATGCTGCAATCTGTCCGATCTGAGCTACAAAAGAAGCTCCAAAAATTTTTGAGCTGCAGACATTTGCGCATTCAGGTGTGAACAAGCACTATAGAGAAAAAAACATTTTTATGTTCAAGCTTCGAGCTACAAAACACTCAGGTGTGAATGTGGCCCATGAAGGAAATGATGCATGCTTCTTTATGCTCAGTGCACATGTTGTCGGGACTCTGCGTAACCTGTGACCAATCAGCAATGTATAGCAGTAATATATATTCATGTATTCTCATTAACAACTATTATCTAGCTTTGTAGCTAGGTTTGCTTGCATAATTTTCTATTTTATTAACATCACAGGTCTATTTTCAGTTCATGGTCACTTTTTACAACAGCATTTTATGCTGCAGACTGACTGCAGTGTTTGCTTCACATTTTTGAACATGTCATTCTTATAAATTGATAATTGTAATACTCTTCCCTTATTTATAGGGCTCCATGTGGAGTGTCACATATGGACACACATCCTAGTGTTCACATTCATTTCACTTCACTGAAGCTTCCCATTTACACATCTGTCCTACTTGCATTCATCATCAATGAAGCAGAGTCTATAACATTGACTTTAAACGTTGAAAGTGTTTTTAAAGGCGATTTTTTTAAATTAAAATAATAATCATGTTATACTCACCTGCTCTGTGCAATTACAAGGAATACATTAAAGTAAGCGTTAGAAAAATGTCAATGCAAGTACAATAAGTGTCAACATAGATTTCCCTCTATTTGTAGGTTCAAGGTAAAGTATGTACGTTATTTAGTGTGCTAAGCCCAGTGTAACAAACCATTACCAATTTTTAATTTTTTTTTTTTATATAAAATGCTGTCTTCATCTTTTGGCATCGTTTTTTTTGCTGACCTACTCCAGCTCTTTCAGCCACTTCCTGGCTACATGGAGGGTACATTTGACAGGGCAACAACACAGAGCAACTGGGAGACATTTGTTACCTCATAATAGAAAGAGCCTGAACAAGAACCTTCAAGGCAGGATCTGCTTATACTTGTAGTGTTGCTCTAAGCAAAAAAGATGTACATTGTCCCACCGGTGCTCAGGAATGGGGTGCCGCCATGAATTATCCCCATCCAGTAGTGTGTAGTATAATTAGAAAAATTTCAGCTTTCCCAGTCCAGTCTGTGTTGTTAACACGTGTGAGATGGCATTCGCTTTACACCACTCCACAAGCCTTGCCCTCTGACATGTATCACCCCTCCCACAAGGGCTTAGTTATAGTCATGGCAGGATCAACATTTGCAGGCTGCAGATTTAAGCCACACATACCGAAAATTGACCAGTTCAAGGGGAACCAGCCGTCTTTCAGTATGTGTGTATTGCTGTCTGTTCAACAGAAAGCAGTCATATGGCCGGCTTCTGTTGAACAGTCTTGCTGGAAAACCAGCATTTGATCAGGGCTTGCAGTCAATGGATGTAAACGCTGATCAGTGTATTCTGGCGGGGGGTACCCCCCTGTCTTAATACAAAACCCGCTAGTTGAAAAGAAATAAACCTACCCGTGTATGCTCAGCTTTAGATCTGCTTGGCTGGTACTAAAACTACCTGCCCATAATGAACACAAAAAAATGCAGGGCTGGGAGAGGTCTCAGTTAGGGTAATTGATAACAATAAACCTAATCTTGCCATATTTGCTCCTCACATTTTTAACTTTTGAGAGATCCGAGAAGAGATTCCCTAAATCCATATGTAAAGTAAAAACCCTTTAAATGAATGACCCAGCAGCTGAAGCTGAAATGCAGCCTGGGTTTAATGTGATGTAATGGTGCACTGAGGGAAGATATATGGCTAAGCTGCATTAATAAATTCAGCTGTTACATTATTGAAAGTAATCTGTTAAACGGAGAAACCAATTCGTTTTCCATGGTTTACTTCTTAACACCTACATCTCCTAAGAAAAATAAAATAGTTCTTTTCAAACCAGCAATAAAAGCATTACAATTTACTTACAAACTACATACAGTGGAAAAACCAAGTGCACTGTTGGTAATTTATGTCTTATTTTTATGCCTCCATTATACAAAACTTGGCTTTTATTCAATGCCCTATATAATTGTAAATGAGCATTGGAGACATTCTGCTGAACTATGCACTGCAGATGTCATTCGTATGCAGCGCATAAAAACAAATTTAACATAAGATGCTGAACATCCCACTCCAGGGAAATCTAAATAAGTAGTTGAAAATTATGGATTGAGCTGATTTCATGTTCCATATAGGAGATAAAGACAACATATTGCGGCAGAAATTACACTGTGGCTTTACATCACCTGCTGAAACCAAGATCCTGGGGTGCAGGTTTATTGAACAGTTTTGGAGTTTGGTTACATAGCATTGTAAAGTTCTAACTGTAGCTGGGATATTGAGCAACACAAGGGACATCATTTGTTTCTTACTTCCTAATTATGTTATTGTTCACACTGATATATTATTTCTGTCTGGTGGACAGTAGTAGAGGCATAGGTATGGGGTGTTCTTATAAATGCATTTCCATCCTGGAGTCCACGTGTTTGCAGTTAATGCTACAGCATAAGCACATTTTGGACCAGGGTTTCTAAACTAGGGTTCCTCCAGAGGTAGCAAGGGGTTCCTTGAGCAATGAGAAATGTCTCCTTCCCAGATAAGTTGCCACAGACACTACTGATCCTTTTACCTATCTGTAAGGTGGGAATTCTTCCCAATAGCCACAAGTTTAAGAATCATTCTAAAGCCTGATAAATGCTAGCAGTTTTTTTTCGTTCAACCCAACAGGCTTAACAGAAAAAAAAAATTAGCGCTCGGGAGGAGACCCTGTACTAACAATTTGAAGTTAGTAAAGAGATCTCCCCCACTCCCCCACCCCCCTATTTAACTTATATGCAGAGTACACCATGCAAAATGCCAGGATCGATGAATCACAAGCCGGAATTAAGATCGCAGAGAAAAATATCAACAGTCTGAGATATGCAGATACCACACTAATGGCAGAAAGTGAAGAAGAACTAGAGTCTCTTAATGAAGGTGAAGGAAGAGAGTGCAAAAGCTGGCCTGAAATTGAACATTAAGAAAACTAATATCATGGCAACTAGTCCCATCACTCCTTGGCAAATAGGAGAAGAAATGGAAACAGTGACAGATTTTATCTTCCTAGGCTCCAAGATCATGGCAGACGGTGACTGTAGCCATGAAATTAAGAGATGCTTTCTTCTTGGGAGGAAAGCAATGACAAACCTAGACAACATTATAAAAAGCAGAGACATCACTCTACCAACAAAGTGCCCTATAGTCAAAGCCATGGTATTCCCAGTAGTAACCTATGGCTGTGAAAGTTGGACCATAAGGAAGGCTGAACGCCGAAGAATTGATGCTTTTGAACTATGCTGTTGGAGAAGACTCTTGAAAGTCCTTTGGATGGCAAGAAGATCAAACCAGTCAATCCTCAAGGAAATCAACCTGGAACATTCACTGGAAGGACAGATCCTGAAGCTGAAACCCAAATACTTTGGCCACCTAATGCGAAGAGAGGACTCATTACAAAAGACCCTGAAGCTGGGAAACATTGAAGGAAAAAGAAGAAGAGGATGACAGAAAAGAAAGGTGGAAAGGTAGCAAGGGGTTCCTCGAAACATCGAAACAATGAACATGAAGTTAAGCAAGCTCCGGGAGGCAGTGGAGGACAGAAAGGCCTGGCATGCGGTGGTCCATGAAGTCACGAAGAGTTGGACATGACTAAACAACAATTTACAATGTAGCTAGTTCTGTATAGTCATTCTATAAATACTCTTCTGGTTCTTTTGTTGGGATCACTAAGCTCTAAAGTTGGCTATACACTAGTAGATGTCAAGTATATGTTCGTTTTCAACCATGGTGACAAGAAAATCTGAAGAAGCAGCATGGAAAATATTTCTTGAATTAATTAATTTCCTCAGTGTTTGTGGTTTTCATTCGGTGAAGCCCATTTATTCCAAAATTTAATGTTAAAAACATACAACAATTTCAACTACTTTTGACTGGCATTCGTCAAGCTGTACAAAATTTTGTACAAATTTTCATCCAAAAATCTACTAGTGTATAGCCAGCTTAAAACTGATCTCTATCTTTTCGTGAAGTTTCAGTAGTTTGTCTGGACTAGGGTGGTTCAAATGAACTGTAACCTTCACTACTAGACGTGCTCACTGTGTGCGCTGTATAAACTGTGTGTAGCCTCAGCTACATACAGTACACAGCACAGTGTTAAGGCAGTGGGATGTCACGTTCCTTTCTTTCACCTAGAACACATTCGAGTTGGGCTGAGCTACGCTCAGTCTTTCACAAGGAGCTTTGTCCTATGAATGAATATAAAACTTCCTCAGATTGTCTGTCAAAGATCGTGATGTCGTCCGCCTTCCTCTTCACCTCAGCGAATTAGAGGAAACTTTGTATTCATTCAGGGAATACAAAGCTGCCTATCAATGGCTGAGCAGTGCTCAGCCCAATTCAGTTTTGTTTCAGGGAAGTTCCCATCCCACTGCCAGAACACACAGCTGTGTAACATACGTGGCTGAGGCTATATACAGTTCATACAGCGTATACAGCAAACACAACTAGTGGCGAAGGGGATAGTTCATTTGGATTAGCTTGGTTCAAACTATTTAAACTGCACGAGAAGAAGATGTAAATCACAGAGTTGATTTTGTCTGTTCTTTTGGTAGTTGAGATGTGAAAGCAGAAATAGAAACCACCCATAGGACCTTTGTTTTTTTTTACTAGTGTTAACACTGTGTCAGGACCTGACCTCCTGTTGTCAATTTTAGAACAGGAAATTGGAACAAAGCAGGATATCCTTCAGACAACTTCCTACTTCTTTTGCAGCTTCAAGACATCCAAGTGTCAGCACTTGGCACTATATTCATATTCAGTAGTTTAGATCATCAGCATCTTATTTTTGCATGCAGGCACAGCTCAATAACATTTTAGAAAAGGATTCTGCTGAGACAGTTTTCTCAGCCGAAACACTGTTTGTGCAATCAATTTTACCTGCACACAGGTTTGCCTTATATATTGGCAGCCCCAAGTACCACAAAAAATTATATATCTTGTGTTATTAGCTCAAAGCCCAGCAAAAGGAATAGGAATCATCATATACCATACACTTTGGGGTCACCTTACGAGCATGTTCCTTTCGCGTGTAGGTATTTGGAATCACGAGAAAGAACAAGCATGGAGACCCCACTTTTCTCAATTACAGAATAGTAATACAGCCTGGTCATCTCCCCACCCTCAAGGACTGGACTGGACAATGAAAAAACATAACCTTCCCAAAAGAGTTACATTCAAGGAATGCCATGAATGATAACTGTCACCAGGGCTGTTAGAAAGCAGGAGGCCCCGTACAGCCTACCTGACAGCTCCCCATCCAAAAATATCAAAACAATATTTCACTAAAAATACAATAACATCATTATTAGTATTATAAATATTGTATTGAGTAAACACAGTTTACTGTGGTTCAGTTATGAATGAGCACAGTGGGACTCACTCATGTGTTCATTCACTAAATGAAGGGGCCAGTAAATTACATATTTATTGGCCCCTTCTCCTGCTCTCCATCCTGAACATCCCTGTGTTTACCACCAGCAGCCAGCGGTAGAGGAAAGACAGCAGCGTGGTGGGGGTGGGGCAGGCACACAGGGGGGCACCCAGCAGAAAAAATCAGACAGGGGTAGGACAGGGTGGGGGAGTCAGTGCAGCAGGGGGGCACAATTACAGCACAATGCCTTGTGTTTGTGTCTTTCCCTGCAGCAGCTGATGGCCGGTGGGAGGGAGAAGGGGAGGGCTTTCAGCTATTGCAGGGAGAGACCTGGACACAGGGCATCATTCTGCAATTGCACCCCCGATTCCCTCCCTGTCCTGTCTGGGACCCTGTGGCCCTTTACAGGAGGACCGGTGGTACCCCCTTTTTGGCAGCCCTGACTGTCACAGTTGCTTATGTTTTCAACTGAACTGTAAAGCCATAAAATGGCTGATGTCATAACCGACCACATGTGCAAGAGTACTATGGCAACTGCAGATTAAACAGAGGCTAAGATGGCAGCTTCCCTAGGTTGAAAAGGATAGAAGAGTTTAGTTCTACTTTAAAGCGGTATTAAATCTAAAAACAAATATGTATTATATTGCAGCCACAATTCGCACATGAGCTTTTTTTGAGTGTATTCAGGTGTTTTTGCTCCCACAGACTCCCATAGAATGTTTGTGTCTGTAAACACTCAAAACAAACGTTTGAATGTATTTTTGCACCTGGAAACTCTTCTCCACTTCCAGAGCTGCTCTCCTCCCACTGCCCAGCCCAGGAAACAAACACCTAAAGCTTGATACACATGCAAAATACACTTGCACAAAGCTGGTGAAACATCTGTAAGAGCCCTTGCACACTGGGGCGGTTTGCAGGCGCTATTGCGCTAATAATAGCACCTGCAAATCGCCCCGAAAGTGCCGCTGCTGTGTATCCAGTGTGCAAGCCCCGAGGGCTTGCACACTGGAGCGATGCGCTGGCAGGACGGTAAAAAAAGTCCTGCCAGTAGCATCTTCGGAGCGGTGAAGGAGCGGTGTGTATACTGCTCCCTTACCGCTCCTGCCCATTGAAATCAATGGGACGGCGCGGCTATACCGCTGGCAAAGCGCCTCTGCATAGGCGCTTTGCGGTGGTATTTAACCCTTTCTCGGCCGCTAGCGGGGGGTAAAACCGCCCCGCTAGCGGCCGCATACCAACGGTAAAACGCCGCTAATAATAGCGGCGTTTTACCGCCGACGCCGCCCCCCGCCCCAGTGTGCAAGGGCTCTAAAATGTCCAAAAAAGTCCTTCAAAATCACTAGGAATATGCTCTGCTCAGGTGTGAAAGTGGGCTTAGATGTGGTGACTACATTTATTTTCTTTTTTTAAAGGTTTTTTCCTTATTTTCAATTGCTGATTTGGTCATAATTTATTTTTCCACTTCCTTTAAAGTAGAACTAAAGGCAAAACTTTTTTCATTTTGGATAGAGATAGGGAGGTTATATCTATTATCAGGTTTTTTTTTACCATTTGTGTCCCATTCGGAAGATTTCCCTTGACTTCCTGTCCCATACCCAAAACAGGAAGTGAGAGAAAATTCATCCAAAGAGAGGATCCCTGGAAGTTGCACAGCAACTAGTCCCCCAACAGGAAGTGAGAGAAAATGTCCCCTTTATTCCTGTTCTTGAGACAACCCAAAAAATCTGGATTTTCTTTTCTTTCATCAATTTTGATGATAAGGGTAAACATTACAATAGAAAGGATGAATCTCTTTAACGGGGGAACAAACAGCAATAAAAATCTGACAGGTGTTCTAATCTCTCTCCGTGCTATCCAAAAAATAAAGTGCTTGTGGATCAATGTTCTGATAGGGCTGTTCACTAGTAAGCTGTTCCTAAGAATCAGTCCCCCAGCAGATACTTTCTTCAGTTTTATTAAATACAGGTGATACTCGAAAAATTAGAATATTGTGCAAAAGTTAATTTATTTCACTAATGCAACTTAAAAGGTGAAACTAATATATGAGATAGACTGATTACATACAAAGCAAGATAGTTCAAGCCATGATTTGTCATAATTGTGATGATTATGGCTTACAGCTCATGAAAACCCCAAATCCACAATCTCAGAAAATTTAAATATTACATGCAATCAATAAAACAAGGATTGTACATAGAACAATATCGGACCTCTGAAAAGTATAAGCATGCATATGTACTCAGTACTTGGTTTGGGCCCCTTTTGCAGCAATTACTGCCTCAATGCGGCGTGGCATGGAAGCTATCAGCCTGTGGCACTGCTGAGGTGCTATGGAAGTCCAGGATGCTTCAATAGCGGCCTTCGACTCTTCTGCATTGTTCGGTCTCATGTCTCTCATCTTTCTCTTAGCAATGCCCCATAGCTTCTCTACGGGGTTAAGCTCAGGCGAGTTTGCTGGCCAATCAAGCACAGTAATCCCACGGTCATTGAACCAGGTTTTGGTGCTTTTGGCAGTGTGGGCAGGTGCCAAGTCCTGCTGGAAAATGAAGTCAGCATCCCCATAGAGTTCGTCTGCGGAAGGAAGCATGAAGTGCTCCAAAATCTCCTGGTAGACGGCTGCGTCGACCCTGGACTTAATGAAGCACAGTGGACTAACACCAGCAGATGGCCTGGCTCCCCAAATCAAGACAGACTGTGGAAACTTCACACTGGACTTCAAGCATCTTCCAGAGTGTGCCTCTCCATTCTTCCTCCATACTCTGGGTCCTTGGTTTCCAAATGAGATGCAAAATTTGCTCTTAACAGAAAAGAGGACTTTGGACCACTGAGCAACAGACCAGGTCTGTTTTTCTTTAGCCCAGGTAAGACGCTTCTGATGTTGTTTGTTGTTCAGGAGTGGCTTGACAAGAGGAATAGGACATTTGAAGCCCATGTCCAGGATCCATCTGTGTGTGGTGACTCTTGATGCACTGACTCCAGCCTCAGTCCACTCCTTGTGAAAGTCCCCAACACTTTTGAATGGCCTTTTCCTGACAACCCTCTCCAGGCTGCTGTCATCCCTGCTGCTTGTGCACCTTTTTATTGCACACTTTTCCCTTCCACATAATTTTCTATTAATGTGCTTTGATACAGCACTCTGGGAACATCCAACTTCTTTTGCAATTACCTTTTGAGGCTTTCCCTTCTTATGGAGGGAGTTTCGATGTGGGTTTTCTGCACAACTGTCAGGTCAGCAGTCTTTTCCATGATTGTGATTCCTACTGAACCAGACTGGGAGACCATTTAAAGGCTCAGGAACCCTTTGCAGGTGTTATGGCTCAATTAGCTGATTGGGTGGGAAACTTTGAGCCTAGAATATTGCACCTTTTCACAATATTCTAATTTTCTGAGATTGTGGATTTGGGGTTTTCATGAACTGTAAGCCATAATCATCACAATTATGACAAATCATGGCTTGAACTATCTTGCTTTGCATGTAATGAGTCTATCTCATATATTAGTTTCACCTTTTAAGTTGCATTAGTGAAATAAATTAACTTTTGCACAATATTCTAATTTTTCGAGTATCACCTGTATATGTGAGATTAAATGAGCAGGACTGTCAATATAGGTAAGCCTTGTGTAAAACTCTGCTATAATTTCTACAACACATGACTTTTAAAAAAGAATATAAATGCCAACTGAGAAAATAAGGAGATACGCTGCAAACATAAATTGTTTGATATTTACTCTATTAATATTTAGTGTAAGGGTGACCATACTTAGGCAGATTCTCCTTAAGAATTAGGTGTTTGGTAACACATTGCTATCTATGTCACTGGTGGGACACCAGGATCAGTCATGCTTCTGAGGTAACATATGACAGCATGCGCACTACTTAATACTCTTTCCTTTTTTTTTTTAATGGATTGGTATGAAAAGACTGTCAATCTACTTGCATGGGGCAAATTGAGTGTGATAATGAGCTGCTCTGAAACCATACACAAACTTTATTACCTCAATGGGAGGTCATAATAGACTTGAATAGAGGGAATTTTTGCAATAATCAGGTC
Source organism: Aquarana catesbeiana (assembly GCF_042186555.1). Lineage (NCBI taxonomy): Eukaryota > Metazoa > Chordata > Amphibia > Anura > Ranidae > Aquarana > Aquarana catesbeiana. Next base: position 834,970,793 of record NC_133324.1, on the reverse strand, counting down.
AGTTGTAGCCAACCCCAGTTGGGGTGAGTGAGAGAGTGAATTTATCTAGGAAGCTATTTTATAAAACTGAATTGTCAGGACTGAAACTGATTACATTTGGTCACTCCTCTGACTCCTTAAGATTGATTTCCACAATCAATAGGCTTGCTTCTTTCAGCAAAGCTAAAACTGAAACAGCTAGCTATGTGAAAAGGTTGCAAGTGCTCCACCTACTGGTTCAAAAGGAGACTAATAATATTATGTTCAATATATCAAATTACCTGACAAAAATTAAATAGATAAGGAAAAATAAGGAAAACATGTACAAAGCTGCTCTATATTCGCTTTTATAAGTACTGTTCACCTAAAATACTCTATCATCATTTGCCTCATGTATCCTTAAAGTTCAACGATAGGCAAAACCTTTTTGCGTTTTGGATAAAGTGGAGAGGGATTAGAACACCTGTCAGTTTTTTTTATTGCTGTCTGTTCCCCTGTTAGGCAGGTTTGCCATCTCTATTAGTTCTGCTTACCATTCTCAACAAAAATGGTTGTCCCCAGAACAGAATTAGTGGGAATATCTTTCAATGTAGACACTAGCTCTGGTGACCTTTGTGACAGCCATAGACTTCTTCACTTTAAAGAAATTTTCTCTCACTTCCTGTTTTGGCTATGGGACAAGAAGTGAAGGGAAATCTCCCCATAGGAACACAGACGAGAAAAATAAATCTTACAGGGGCTATAACCCTCCCTTCTACTTTAATTAAATCTTTCATACTTTATAAAAGATAGAGCTAATTGTAATTACAGAGATAAAAAACAAGGATTGTCTACCGACTCTTCATTCTCACTTTAAAGAACTAAAGGTAGAAAGACTTAGGAACTTCTGGCCGAGCCCCTGACAACCTCCCTCTTTTCTTAACCTTACCCCTTCTGATCTCCTCCTTCCTCCTAATGCATTCCAGTTTCCGCTATACCCTACACTCAGGCTGGCATTACCTTTACCTCTATCCCTTCCGCCTTCCCCCCTTGTCCCCTCCAAACCCATCGAACTTTAATTACAGAGATAAGAAAACAATAATTGCCCACCACTCTTCACTCTCACTTTGAAGAACTAAAAGTTCAAAGACTTAGGAACTTCTGGCCGAGCCCCTAAAAACCTCCCTCTTTCCTTACTCTTACCCCTTCTGATCTCCTCCTTCCTCCTAATGCATTCCAGTTTCCGCGATCCCCTACACTCGGGCTGGCATTACCTTTACCTCTATCCCTTCTGCTTTCCCCCCTTTTCCCCTCCAAACCCATCTAATTTTAACTACAGAGATAAGAAAACAAGACTTGCCCACCACTTTTCACTCACACTTTGAAAAACTAAACGTTCAAAGACTTAGAAACTTCTGGCCGAGCCAGTGACAACCTCCCTCTTTCCTTACTCTTACTCCTTCTGATCTCCTCCTTCCTCCTAATGCATTTCAGCTTCCGCTAACCCCTACAGTCAGACTGGCATTACCTCTACCTCTCCCCTTCCACCTTGCCCCCTTGTCCCCTCCAAACCCATCTAATTTTAATTACAAAGATAAGAAAACAAGAATTGCCCACCACTTTTCACACTCACTTTGAAAAACGAAAAGTTCAAAGACTTAGGAACTTCTGGCCGAGCTCCAGACAACCTCCCTCTTTCCTTACCCTTACCTCATCAGATCTCCTCCTTCCTCCTAATGCATTCCAGTTTCTGCTATCCCCTACACTCAGGCTGGCATTACCTCTACCTCTCCCCCTCCATCTTCCCCCCTTTTCCCCTCCAAACCCATCTAAATACCACTAAAGTTAACTACAATATCCCTTACTATCGGCAACTACACCCAGAAATGTCCATCTGCACACTTCTTAGGTCACTTGTGCACAATATTTGAGTGCTTCATCCTGGTTGGTAAAATCCTTGAAAAGCCATTACATTATATGTGAAAAGAAAACAAGAATTGCCCGTCACAGCCCATTGAATTTTATCTTTCTTTTGCTGGTTAGAAATCCAAAATCTGCATGGCTGCTATGGGCAATGTTCAAATTTAACGCTCATATGCATTTTAATATCAACAGTGGATCCTATTTATCAAAGTATCTAAAAGAATAACTGTCTGTATTGCTCCAGAGCAACCAATCAGATTTAACCTATTATTCTTTACTTATTATGCAGTACAGGTTCACATATGGCAGTTGTGGTGCAACAAGAACAATTCTTGTCTCAGACAGTTTGATAAATGAGGCCCTGCTTAGTTTTCCCATAATCATTATATTCATTTTACTTGGGCTACTCTGGGCTTTTTTGCCAAAACAGATACACTATCTGAAAAGATCATCAGATGCATAAACAGTATAATAAAATAGATATCCAGATTATTGTTTCAGGTGGCAGAGACTCACATAATGGTAATGAATATTATTATAGCCAAGGGAGGCAGCCACGCATTGCTGTAAAATGTGACATTTTATGGGAAATGAGACTACAGAACGTCTTTGGTGTCTAGGGCTGAAACAACTAATCGATTAATCGGCAACTAATCGATTATGAAATTAATCGATTACTATTTTCATAATCGATTAATCGGCCAGTAACATAATGGGGTAAAAGAAAAAAAAAAACCCTAAAATGAGCCCCTTATAGTACAACAAGAGCAAATAATTGTTACTGTAAATATTACTTTCACAGTTCTACACAAAAAAAAAAAAAAAATCCCCTTACAGTAGTGATTATCTGCTTTTTTTGGTACTTTTAGTTTTTTTCACCCCATTATGTTACTAAACGTCTTAGACCTGGTTCACATCTATGTGTTTTTTGGTGCTTTTTGCAGAACGCACTACAGTTAATTCACATGGTTTCCTATGGGACATGTTCACGCCAAACTGTGCTTTTTTGGTTCAATATACTTCAATAGAAAAGCTGCAGAAAAGCATGTCGTTTTTGCAGCAATTTGTGTTTTTTTAATCTGCCCAACAACAAATTGGCCAAAAAAATACAAAAACGCAAATCACAGCAAAATCACGTGCACAAAAATCAAAATGCACAGCAAAAAGCACTGCAGAATCTGCACAGGTGTGTACTGAGCCTTATGCTGGCCACACGGATCAATTTTCAGACGAGAATATTCAGACGAAAAATCTTTGTACATTCACTGAATGAAAGAACGAACATTCTTAAAATTACATTTTTTTTGAAGGAAGACATTGTTTTTGTTTTTAATAAAAACATTTGATCACTAAGTGATGATATTTACCAGATTCACCCTTTAATAGTATATACAGTATATCTCCTCTAATAGTATATACAGTATATCTCCTCTGTCTGTTATGCTCAGAGTGGATTTGATATTTTGCTCCCTAACCATATAGTTGGTTATTTATATTTACCACTGCATAGAGATATTTAAGAATAAAATTACCTTTTTTTTTAAAAACTTACACATTAAATTATACACCACACTTTTTTTTAAGGTTATTAACCGAATAATCGATTAATCGAAACAATAATCGTCCAACTAATCGATTATGAAAATAATCGTTAGTTGCAGCCCTATTGGTGTCATCACTGTAATTTAACCTGCCAGAATGACAGAAAATGAAATGTAATATCCTTCATGTTTTTCTCTGAAGCAGTTAACATATTATAAACTATCGACACATAGCTATGTATTCCTTTATGATATGACAGCCCTGGGACATATCAAATGAAAACTATTCATATTCACTTTATTAGTATAACGATTTACAGTTTTTGTTTTTTTTTTGGAGATTTCAGCTTTGGGAGGTTGTTTACTCTGATCGAGAAGTTTTTATAACTCTGTCAATTCATAAATATTCCAGAAACATGCTGAAGGGTGCTAAGGAGTCACTTTTCAGGGTAGTTCGGCTATTTCTTGGAAGCTGTTTCTTTTGAAATCAGACCATGGGCTCATAAAACAAAGGGTGACATTTATTGTTTCATATTTACCAGCACCGCAGGCTCTCATTACTATTTATACATGCATATGCATACTAGCAATGCAGATGTATGGTGGAGCAGAGCTACAGTAAAGGAGGAGTATGTTGTGGATAAAAGTAGAGGTAAAACTCTCAAACCATATATTAAATATGTTAAAGTTGAAGATAACCTTCTCAACAATACAAAAGATCTAATACTTCCCATATGATCATGGATTGTATTCAGACACATACAGTGGGGTTGATTTGCTAAAACTGGAGACTGCTAAATCTAGTGCAGCGGTGCATGGTAGCCAATCAGCTTCTAACTTAAGATTGTTCAATTAAGCTTTGACAAAAAAAAAACATGGATGCTGATTGGTTTCCATTCAGAGCTGCACCAGATTTTGCACTCTCCACTTTTAGTAAATTAACCCCAGTATGTTATCTGAATGTTTTTTTTTTTTTATCAAATTCCTTCTGTGTGTGCAGCTTTTCTTTGATTTTGGTGTTATTTTGAAGAGCTTTTATTACCTAAAGTACTAATAATCTACTGAGACTGCACTGTGCATGACAGATGGCTAAAATCAAGATAGTGATGTTCCAGGAGAGATTTCCCCTATACATTCTTGAGATGTGATGGGAGTGCAAAAAACAGAAAAGAGAGAAAAACTGGAGAGGACTAAAGAAATGCAGTAGTATGAAAAGGAAGGAAATAACATATAAACACATATTTGTTTATCAGTTGGATCCACATGTTTCTTTTCTGTTTGCTTTTTGCAAATTAGGCTAAAATTGTTTCTGGTCTATAATTTAAATAAAGGCCCATCCACATATCGTGTAAGGGGAATGAGCATTCTCACCCACTATTTTTGTTGCACGATTTTAACTTTGTGTGTAGTGCATCAGGGCAGGAAGTAATATATGTGAAAAACAGTGCTGCGCTACTCCTTTCCAATAATGCTTATACATATAAACTTGTGATTAATAACACAATACAATATTCCAATATGATAATAAAAAGCATAAATTATAAAAAAAAATCTCTCTGTTTCCTTAAAAATCACTCCACTTTATACTGCGCATTTATTTTATGCATTTATATCATTATTAATATACTGCTGCTCCTGGACCGCTGGCAGTGGGTTTTTTTCCTGCCTCTAAAAGCTCCTACCACTAAATGCTGCTAAAAGCCTCTGTGTGTTTAGAGGGGCATTTAGAGGCAGGAAAAAAACAAAAAACGCCAGATGCCCCTAGAAGCAGCTGTAAAAATGTCCAGTGTGCAGGAGGCCTAAAGACGAGATTATTTTTTCATTTTTATATGATATATTCTTTTTATTATCATATTGGAATATTGTATTGTGTTATCAATAACGGGTATATATATGTATAAACATTAGTGGAAGGAAGTGGCACAACATGGTTTTTCACAGATAGAGATGTACAACCCCAATTCCAAAAAAGTTGGGATCACTGTGTAAAATCTACATAAAAACCTTATTTTTTTCTTAAAACAGTACATTTTCTCAGTTTAAACATTTTATATGTTTTCTATTTTTTTATTGCGAATAAAATATGGGTTTATGAGATTTGCAAATCATTGCATTCAGTTTTTATGTAGATTTTATGCAGCATCCCAACTTTTTTGGAATTGGGGTTGTACATTGGTGTTAGAATGACACTGAGTTGTTGCAGCAACTCTGTGGTTACTCTATATATATAGGGCATTTATAGTTTAGGGTGTAGCTGCACAAGAGTAAAAAGGGATTGCCCAAAAGAAGTTCCTGTTTTTGGGCAACAAGCTTAGCAAAATTTTTACACAGGCATTTTGCTGCAATTCTGACATGTGATTAGTAGTAATCAGAGGTTTTAGCAAATTAAATTTAAAAAATGAGTTTATTACTACTACTCGTTTAAAACCCTGAGGCTCGGTTCACACCTAAACCAGCCGCGGATCACACAGCAACGCTGTCCATCCCTGTTCTCCGTTTCAGGGATGAATCAGGGCAGAATCTTTGCCTGAATTCCGCCCTGAAACGGAGGCAAAGACGCACCGTTTCTGTGCAGTGCACTCCGAAGCCACCCCGGAGACGTGTGAACCGGGTCCATAAAGACCCGGTCATATTCTCCTGCTATGTGAATTGGATGCAGAGAGATCTGCATCCAATTCGCATAGGTGTGAACCCAGCCTTAGAGTGCGAAACCATTTCCAGTTCAAGTTGTACATTTACATTTATGTGCAACCAGGTCTGTTTCTACACATGAGTACAGGGACCACCATCTAATTTTATGTTTTACATGCATTATGTTTTCATTGACTTGCTGTATGAATATCTGTATTCTCCACTCATATCCTCTTTGATATTTGCAGCTAATTATTCTACAGACCCAGCAGATGTCTCTGACAGCTGCACTGGAGAGGCAGAAAAGTGAACGGAATCCATTTTAAATATGCTTATTATTTTACTGACTAAATTAGTTGTCATGCTATTAAACTAAATAATGATTAACAAGTGTACACAAGATTAATAGACACATCTACAGCAGTTAAAGGAATCTTTTTCTGAGAAAAACACAGAGGCTGTCACTGTTGACTTCACATTGTGAGATATGATCGTTGTCTGGCTGTCATGCTGACCCTTTGGCTTCAATATATCAAGTCATTAAACCATAATAAGTATGTAGATGAAAAGCTCTGGCTTTATTTATGTTAACTTTCCTGATCTGCATGTCTATTCTTGGTCAGTGACTTAAAATTTATTGAAGGTAATGGGGTCAGTGTAACCACCAGGCAACTAGCATGGCGTCCTCTTATCTGTCTTAATAAATTTTCACCTTAATATACAGAAAAGTAAAATCACTAGTTTAGGCTTTACAAATGACTTTTAAAGGAAATGTACGGTATTTAATAAAAGTGTGAAGGCTGGCATTAATGTTAAAGCTGGCCATAGGTGGTTAGAATCTCAGCCAGTTCAGAAGGACCTGCATTATTATTATTATTATACAAGTTTTTATAGCACCAACAGTTTGCGCAGCGCTTTACAATATGAGGGCAGACATTACAGTTACAGTTTCTCCTGGCAGGGACGGCTGCCCGCCACTGACAATAACCGCATAAAAAATCCAACAGGCTGGTTGTATCCAACTTGATCGATCAATCAACTTGGGTACAATCAGCCTGCCCATACATGATTCGTACCGTCTATGGCTGGCTTAACACTTAACCCACAACAATCTGCAGAAGCCTAAGCTGATAGACTGGAGACCAAAGATCCTGAGTCCAACATCATATTGCAAATGTGCTGTGCCAGCTGCTTTGCCAAGCCCACATATTCCTGTAAAATTGTTCTTCTTCTGCTAAACTCTTGTGTACCAAATTTAGAGCTGTGTCCTCCAATAAACAAAAGAAAAATACCCCATTTTCCAGGTAATCCCCTGTTACCATTCACATGCTCTGGATAACATTTGTGTTAAAGGGGATTTTAAGAGATACTGTAAATGTCTTTTAGTTTTGTAAGTACTACATGTAAGCAATAAGAAGGAATCCCCTCTAACAAGTCATAGGTTTTGACATGATATAGAACTGCAATGAGAGATATCAACCACGGCACCAACTTCAAGTTAAACCTAATAATGCAACACAACTTTAAAGCAGACCTTCACTCTCTCAAACAACATTGACTATTCTTAATCCTTAGGCTTCTTGCATTGGTAAATATAATTTTTCTATTTATTATATTTACTTGTTTTACCCTTTTTCTTGCATTTTTTTCAGTTACTTCCTGGTTTCCATGCCTAGGCAAATCATGTCATACATCCCAGGAATCTTTAGGAGGGAAGGAGTGGTTTTCCCAGCTAAGCACACCCTCCTGCCTGCATGCCTGAGCTAAGAGCAGATGAATTCCTGAAAGTAAATGCTACAGGAATCATCTGCCCCTACTTCAAGCGGAGTTTCAGTTATTTGTGTGTTTATTAAAAGTCAGCAGCTACAAAAAGTGTAGCTGCTGACTTTTAATAAACACACACTCACCTGTCCCATGATCCAGCAATGCGGCCACCCGAACCCTCGGTTCCCTCCCTCTCCTCTCACAGCTTCACAGCCGTGTGCGCACTGCACATGCGCGAGTCATACTGCGCCTTCTTAATGGCTGGGCAATCTTTTGGGACCTGTGACGTGTCCCAGAAGATTGCAGGGAGGGAGGGGGAGAGGAGAACTTCTGTTCGAATCCCCTAGCTGGCCTGCGCGGAAGTGGGAGCTGGGTACCTGTCAAAACTAGGTACCCACCCACCCCCCCCCCCCCAAAAAAAATGTAAGGGGGTGGGGAGCCCTCAAATCAGAACTTCTACTCTTGGGTGGAACTCTGCTTTAAGATGGCCACGATAGGAAATGATAGTGGTTTTTTCAAATTGATTTCTCAACAAAATAAAGCATGGAGACATGGTTGGATGGTAAAGTTTGCTTTGAATATTAAAAATGAATTAAATAGCGTTTTTGGTTTGTGGTTCTCAGATGTAGAGCAGTTCTGCTTTAACAAAGATTGAATATATATTATATTACACCAAGCACTGGAAACAGTTCTGGGATGTGGGTTGCTGGGGGCTGCAAAATGTGAGGACACCTTGTTAGCACACCAAAAGGCTCTCATCATATAAGGGGTTTTCCCTACCTCCCAACTTTTTGAGATGGGAACAAGAAACATCTATTGGCAAAAGTACGTAGGCATAGGACACACCCCTTCCACGCCGCCTTAAAGGAGAAACATACAAAAAAACAACTTTTCCTTTATATTGGCTTTTGAAATTTACAAATGCAGCAATTTAGAAATTGGATAAAAGGTTTAGCACTGGGAAACACTTTTTGAAAGATAAAAAGTGTATTTTATATACAACTATATAGATCAGACCAGAATGAAGGACAAATAAGGAGTAAAGAGGGACAGAGGGACTTTGTTCCAAATTAGGGACAGTCCCTCAAATTCAGGGACAGTTGGAAGTGATGGTTTTTTATGTGCTCTAAAATTTCCTTTAGGAAATCCTGGAGTGGTATACTGCAGCTGCGGTTATTGTGAAATCAGGCAGCATTCATTATAGAATACATTGGTGATAATCCCCTGGAGTAATTACAGTAAATGAGGAAAATCTCTGATCTGCTGACAAGACTCAGTCAAGTAAAAGTGTGCTGGTCTACCTGGGAGATGACTGAGCATTGCAGAGTCTGTACACAGTCTGCTCATAATCCGTTCTAATGAAGCACACAGTCACTATCTACTTCACATAGCTCATCCAGAAATATTTCTCATAAACAAGACCCATGGGTTACAGAAAGCCAACTAAGTCAGCTTTGCGGCTTGTCTCACAACTGCACACCCATTAGTACATTCGGGCCTGCCATAATGTGGCCCATAAGGGAAGCAGAGATAAGGTAGGAGAAAATATTTAATAACAATTCTAAGAAGCGCAACAGACACTTGCATGTCATTTGATGAGTATAGCTGCAATACGTTCCTTCCATTTAGATCTGACATGTCACCTACGCGCAAAAGCAGATTAAATGAGCTCACCCAGTATTTATGGAAATCCACTACTGTACTGAAGATTTAATAGAATTAAGAAGGTAATCAAATACACTTAGTATAACATTTTTTTCCATCTTCATTATCTACTGGGGTATATTTAGCTTCTATCCTGCTCTTACAACACAGACAATTTACCCAAAAATTGTAAACCCAACATTTTATATTCCCGATATGTGCCTGCTGTACCATGTACTTGTATGAACAAGTATCCTGTTCTCTTTGTATTGCTTCCTTTGTGTGAAATACCAGGTGATCCTGCCAGTCCTGCTAGTAACATTTTTTTTCATCTTCATTATCCACTGGGGTAGATTTAGCTTCTATCCTGCTCTTACAACACAGACAATTTACTCTCATACACGTTCAAGCATGTTCCACATCAACCAAGTTATGCATAGTTGCCTGTAGGCAGTCTTATTATAATTAGGGGGTGGGGCATTAATTTCTAGGCGTGGCATAGTGGGGAAAGAAAAATGCAGCGTGCGAAGTGCGCCACGGCGACACATGGGTGTGGTTTAAGAAAAATATTGAGAGTGGCTTAAAGGGGCGTGGCTCAAAGGGGTGTGGTTAGCATCTGAGATGAACTAGGGATGGAGGGAGAGAGAGACAAAGAAAGATAGGGAGGGAAGGAGAGAGAAGGAAGGAAAGAAAGGAATGGAATGGAAGGACAGCAGGCCCAGATCCTACACCACAATAGAAATATGTGTATTCCAGAAAGTTTAACAATCAGCAGGAAAAAGATACTCAAAACACCTGGTGTTAGCGCTTCAATCATCCTGACACCATGGTTGTTATGGTGTCAGGATTATTGAAGTGCATTATTTCTATTATTACATTGTAATATAAAATGAAATCATTCAACTCACCCTAATGCAGAATCAGTGGGTGCCCTGAGCGTGTCACCTGCCACCAGATGCCATCAGGTGCCCCCAGCAGAGTCCCTCCTTACATCAGGTGCCCCCCACAGAGTCCGTCCTTACATAAGGTGCCCCCAGCAGAGTCTGTCCTTACATCAGGTGCCCCCAGCAGAGTCCTTCCTTACATCAGGTGCCCCCCAGTGGAGCCCCTCCTTACATCAGTGTCTCCAGCAGCAGAGCCCCTCCTTACATCAGTGTCCCCAGCAGCGGAGCCCCTCCTTACATGAGTGTCCCAAGCAGTGGAGCCCCTCTTTACATCAGTGTCCCCAGCAACGGAACCCCTCAAATTTGGTGTCCCCAACAACGGCGCCCCTCCTTACATCTTGTGTGTCCAGCAGCGGAGGCCCTCCTTACATCTGGTGTCCCCATCAACGGAGCCCCTCCTTACATCTTGTGTCCCCAGCAGTGAAGCCCCTCCTTACATCAGTGTCCCCATCGGCGGAGCTCCTCCTTACATCCGTGTCCCCAGCAGCGAAGCCCCTCCTTACATCACTGTCCACATGAGCAGAGCTCCTCCTTACATCAGTGTCCCCATCAGCGGAGCTCCTCCTTACATCAGTGTCCCCATCAGCAGAGCTCCTCCTTACATCACTGTTCCCAGCAGCGAAGCCCCTGCTTACATCAGTGTCCCCATCAGAGGAGCCCCTTCTTACATCAGTGTCCCCATCAGAGGAGCCCCTTCTTACATCAGTGTCTTCAGAAGTGAAGCCCCTCCTTACATCAGTGTCCCCATCAGAGGAGCCCCTTTTTACATCAGTGTTCTCATCAGCGGAGCCCCTCCTTGCATGAGTGACTGTCTGTCCCATCTCATCAGACACGGGGTGGAGGGTTGGAGGCAGCTTCTGTTCCCGGCTTAGTTTTTCTGTTTGTTCAGTGGAGAGGGGCCTCCGATCCGCGCAACCAATCAGCTTCAGTGTACAAATAAATTGTCTACTTGTACACTGAAGAGAGAAGCTGATTGGCTTCCCTTCCCCTCTCCACTTAACACACAGGGAAATAGTCCTCACGGTGGCCATCTTTTTGTAGCCCGCTCGGGACAAGGGTCTGATCGGGACGAGGGTCCCAGAATCGAGATTGTTGCGGGAAAATCAGGACCATTGGCAAGTATGAGTTATGGGTATATAATTGTGATTCACAATTATATACCCATAACTTGGTTGATGTGGAACATGCTTGAACGTGTATGAGGGTAAATTGTCTGTGTTGTAAGAGCAGGATAGAAGCTAAATATACCCCAGTGGATAATGAAGATGGGAAAAAAATGTTACTAGCAGGACTGGCAGGATCACCAGGTATTTCACACAAAGGAAGCAATACAAAGAGAACAAGATACTTTTTCATACAAGTACATGGTACAGCAGGCACATATCGGGAATATAAAATGTTGGGTTTACATACTCTCTAATATTATTATTATTATTATTGTACAGGATTTATATAGCGCCAACATCGGGAAACACAGTCCAATTCAATACAAGAGGGATCAGAGGGCCCTGCTCGTTAGAGCTTACAATCTAGATAATAATCTAGAATAATATTCACAATTTGTGAATATTAAAGAGTATGTAAACCCAGCATTTTATATTTCTGATATGTGCCTGCTGTACCATGTACGAAACATGTATTAAAAAGTATTGTATTGCTTCCTTTGTGTTAAATACCTGGTGATCCTGCAAGTCCTGCTAGTCCCCCTGCTTCCCACATAAGTCATGACAGCACAGCGTGGTCAGTTCTCTATCTGCACTGGGAACTCAGCCTGCTCTCCTCCAATGATCAGACTTGTCCTGACATGCACTCCCCCCCCACCTCACAGCCATTCACTGGGAAGACCAGTGTGCTGCTGTTTCTTCTCCCCTAGCTCTCTAAGATCATTATGAAGCTGAGAACAGAGATTGAGTCTTCACTTATAAGAAAGAAAAAAGGGTAAATAAGGCATTTATAATATATACTGTGTATATAAATCTATATATACAGTATCTATATATACACACACAAGTGTTTTGCCCTTCATTTCTATTTTAAACTAAATGGGTTGTTTTATACCACAAGGGTTTACTTATCCTTTAAATTCAGAACTAATTATTTAAAGCAGGGTGTAGTTTGCCATACATAAAGATTTCCTTCAATTTACCGTTCTGTAACTTGTAGAAAATTGGGCTAAACATTTGAGCTACATGTAGTCTTGTGATTCCTCCTTATGCTCATTCCACTGATCCATTTACCCACAACTGTCCAGACAAAAAAAAGCTCCATACTCTCCATCACCACTAATCTGGCAGTGAACATCTCATTTAAACAGCTAGCTTGGCACACTTTGATGGTTGTGAACTACACTGTTCATGAAGCAACCTAAAAGGCTGTTATCCTAATTAATGTTTCACTAATTACTAAGTTGGAATAAGGTGATCTATGTACATTGCATGGATTTTATCAAACTTTGTAGCAGTTTCCTACATTTATTTATTCTGAAGAAATAACTGTTTGTTTGCCTGTGTCCTTGCGCAAACTGAGTCTAATGGGAGTGATTTTATAATTATCAATCAGATACTGTACCTGCAGGGTTCTAATGGGGAAAGTGTCAGGGTCTGCATTCCTTTAGACATAATTTTTCCTTTGGGAATATCTCAAAGATTACATTTTTGTTGCAGGGGATGCCAAAAATCTGACTTGTATCTTTGTTCAGACTTCTGGGAAAATCAGTGAGCCAATCACATAAGCAAGAAGGCTGCATTCACACCTAAACGTTGCATTTTTATTAGAGAGTTTTTTGAGCATTTTTAAAAAGTGTATTGCAAGCATTTTACAGCTTCAGGCATTTTTGTTTAGCCAATAGAAAGCACTAGGGGAAAGAGAGGGAGAGGATATTACGGGTGTAGAGCTGCTGTTTGAGCAGAAAACGTGTGACAAAATGCTAGTAAAACGCTCAAATCAGGAATTTCTATTGAAGTCTATGGGGCAAAACCATTTGTAATCTGCCAAAAAGAAGCTCATGTACTTTTTTGCATGACAGGCGTTTTGCTTCAGGTGACAGAACACTCCTAGGTGAACATGGGCCATTGCAATGAATGGGATTTGGCTTATTGAGCATTTTAGAGCTACAAGCTTCAAGCAGAAAATCGCTAAGGTGTGAACGGGGCTGAAATTTAATTTCTAGGGCACGTTCTGTACACCGTCCGTGTACAGAATGCCTCCAAGAAGTCGTATTGCATTTTTACAGAAAATTACAAAGCTGCAGACTGATAGGGAAAGGTCATTTTTAATAACATTCAATTACAATATGACTCGAGTCGTAATTGTATATGCTATATATATATATATATATATATATATATATATATATATATATATATATATATATATGTATAGATAGATAGATAGATAGATAGATAGATAGATAGATAGATAGATAGATAGATAGATAGATAGATAGATAGATAGATAGATAGATAGATACCGTAGATACATACATATATAGCATATACAATATATATATAGATATATCTATATATATATAGATATATACATATAGATATATATATATACACAGTGGGGACGGATAATATTCAGACCCCCTTAAATTTTTCACTCTTTGTTATATTGCAGCCATTTGCTAAAATCATTTAGGTTCATTTTTTTCCCTCATTAATGTACACACAGCACCCCATATTGACAGAAAAACACAGAATTGTTGACATTTTTGCAGATTTATTAAAAAAGAAAAACTGGTCACATGGTCTTAAGTATTCAGACCCTTTGCTCAGTATTTAGTTCAAGAACCCTTTTGATCTAATACAGCCATGAGTCTTTTTGGGAAAGATGCAACAAGTTTTTCACACCTGGATTTGGGGATCCTCTGCCATTCCTCCTTGCAGATCCTCTCCAGCTCTGTCAGGTTGGATGGTAAACGTTGGTGGACAGCCATTTTTAGGTCTCTCCAGAGATGTTCAATTGTGTTTAAGTCAGGGCTCTGGCTGGGCCATTCAAGAACAGTCACAGAGTTGTTGTAAAGCCACTCCTTCGTTATTTTAGCTGTGTGCTTAGGGTCATTGTCTTGTTGGAAGGTAAATCTTCGGCCCAGTCTGAGGTCCTGAGCACTCTGGAGAAGGTTTTCATCCAGGATATCCTGTACTTGGCTGCATTCATCTTTCCCTCGATTGCAACCAGTCATCCTGTCCCTGCAGCTGAAAAACACCCCCACAGCATGATGCTGCCACCACCATGCTTCACTGTTGGGACTGTATTGGACAGGTGATGAGCAGTGCCAGGTTTTCTCCACACATACCGCTTAGAATTAAGGCCAAAAAGTTCTATCTTGGTCTCATCAGACCAGAGAATCTTATTTCTCACCATCTTGGAGTCCTTCAGGTGTTTTTTTAGCAAACTTCATGCAGGCTTTCATGTGTCTTGCACTGAGGAGAGGCTTCCGTCGGGCCACTCTGCCATAAAGCCCCGACTGGTGGAGGGCTGCAGCGATGGATGACTTTCTACAACTTTCTCCCATCTCCCGACTGCATCTCTGGAGCTCAGCCACAGTGATTTTTGGGTTCTTCTTTACCTCTCTCACCAAGGCTCTTATCCCCTGATAGCTAAGTTTGGCCGGACAGCCAGCTCTAGGAAGGGTTCTGGTCGTCCCAAACATCTTCCATTAAGCCCGGGTTCACACCTATGCGAATTAGATGTGCGTTTCCGCACATCTAATTCGCATAGCAGGAGAATGTGACTGGCTCCCTATGGAGCCGGTTCACATATCTCCGGGGCGGCTGCGGTGTGCACTGCACAAAAACGCTGTGCGTCTTTGGCTGCGTTTCAGGGCCGAATTCAGGCATAGAATCGGCCCTGATTCGTCCCTGAAATGGTGAACAGGGACGCACAGCGCTCCTGTGCGGTCCGCAGCGAATTATGGTGTGAACCCGGGCTTAAGGATTATGGAGGCCACTGTGCTCTTAGGAACCTTAAGTGCAGCAGAAATTTTTTTGTAACCTGATTCTCATTTGCTCTGACATGCACTGTGAGCTGTAAGGTCTTATATAGACAGGTTTGTGGCTTTCTTAATCAAGTCCAATCAGTATAATCAAACACAGTTGGACTCAAATGAAGGTATAGAACCATCTCAAGGATGATCAGAAGAAATGGACAGCACCTGAGTTAAATATATGAGTGTCACAGCAAAGGGTCTGAATACTTAGGACCATGTGATATTTCAGTTTTTCTTTTTAAATAAATCTGCAAAAATGTCAACAATTCTGTGTTTTTCTGTCAATATGGGGTGCTGTGTGTACATTAATGAAGAAAAAAAATGAACCTAAATGATTTTAGCAAATGGCTGCAATATAACAAAGAGTGAAAAATTTAAGGGGATCTGAATACTTTCCGTCCCCACTGTATTTATCGGCCCCTTCTCCTGCTCTCCATCCTGAACATCCCTGTGTTTACCACCAGCAGCCAGCGGTAGAGGGAAGACAGCAGCGCGGTGGGGGTGGGGCAGGCACACAGGGGGGCACACAGCAGAAAAAATCAGATGGGGGTAGGACAGGGTGGGGGGGGGGGGGTCAGTGCAGCAGGGGTGCACAATTACAGAACAATGCCTTGTGTTTGTGTCTTTCCCTGCAGCAGCTGATTGCTGGTGGGAGGGAGAAGGGAAGGGCTTTCAGCTACTGCAGGGAGAGACATGGACACAGGGCATCCTTCTGTAATTGTGCCCCCGATTCCCTCCCTGTCCTGTCTGGGACCCTGTGGCCCTTTACAGGAGGACCGGTAGTACCCCCTTTTTGGCAGCCCCGACTGTCACAGTTGCCTATGTTTTCAACTGAACTGTGAAGCCATCAAATGGCTGATGTCATAACTGACCACATGTACAAGAGTACTATGGCAACTGCAGATTAAACAGAGGCTAAGATGGCAGCTTCCCTAGGTTGAAAAGGATAGAAGAGTTTAGTTCTACTTTAAAGCGGTATATATATATATTTTTTACTATTTTTTTCCATGAAAGTGGAGTTAGACTTTAAGGTTTCTAATTTGTGATATTGTCCACGTGCAGATGAGTGGCAGAGCCATGAGGACCTCATACATGTGTGTGTTTGTCTATTCTATGTTATTACTGTAGTGGCTTTTTTGTTTAAAGAGGAAGTAAACCCATCCATAAAACAGTTACCTTTCCGGCACGTGCCAGAAATGTAACACTCCCATTGGTTGTGCTCTCAACCAAACTGTCAAACCATCCAATGGCTGGTGTCATAACTGATCACATGTGCAGCATCATGGTAGTTGTAGATTAAACAGAGGCCAAGATGGCAGCTTCCTTGGCTGAAAAGGATAGGAGGGTTAACTACCACTTTAAAACAGTTCTTTTTCAGAAATTATACTGGAATACATTATGTGGCTACTGGGGATACATTAGGTGCAAACTCCTGTAACACCACCATGAAATGACCTTTACTCTACACTAACAACTACTGTTAGAAGCATATGCGACAGAGTTGAAGAGGCTAGAGCCTTGGAGCGGATATTTCTCAAGAAAGGTATGTGTGAAAATAATTATTCAGTGCCTGCAGCTTTTATACCAGACGTAGCACTGGGTGACCCTTATGTCTGTATTCAGAAAGCATTCATTTCATATTTTATGGTAACATTTGTATGAAAGTAATTTTCTGAAGAAACCTGGAAACAATTGGCTTATTTTAATCAGCATGCATTTAAAACACAGTGGTCTCTTTAATTGTAGGTATACTGTTTACGCCTGTTCACATTTTGAGCAACATTAGCGTGTTGCGGTTTTTTTAGTGCATTTTTGGAGCTGCACCATTCATTTAAATGGGTGTCCCTCCACTCCAAAAACATGCTAAAGAATCTCATGTACCAAATTATAGAATTGAGCCAAGCTTGCTTCGTGAAGCGCGTATTTTTTGCACAGCAAAAGGCATGGCCGCTACCCATGGTTGGGGTGCCATTAATAAATAATAATAATTAAGAAATAATGGCATCATAAGCACATTGCTCGTTTTGCAGAAAAACGTGCAGAAATGCTCATGCCTGCATGGATTTCCTCCAGGTACTCCAGTTTCCTACCAGACTCCAAAGACATGCTGGTAGGTTAATTGACTCCTGTCTAATTTGGCCCTAGTATGTGTATGTATGAATGTGAGTTAGGAACCTTAGATTGACTTTAATGTGCTTTTTCTTGAGCCACTCCTTTGTTGCCTTGGCGGTATGTTTTGGATCTTTGTCATGCTGGAAGACCCATCCATGACCCATCTTCAGTGTTCTGGCTGAGGGAAGAAGGTTCTCATCCAAGATTTTACAATACATGTCCCTGTCCATTGGCCCCTCAATGTGGCAAAGTCGGTCTGTACCTTTAGCTGAGAAACAGCCCCACCTCCGTGCTTGACTGTAGGGATAGTGTTCTTAGGGTCATAGTCAGCATCTTTCTTCCTCCCAACAGGGCGAGTCCCACTCCTCAAGAAGGCACATGTACAGTCATGCCAATGAACATAGAAATGATTCAGAGAAGGATTGGGAGAAAGTGCTGTGGTCAGATGAGACCAAAATTGAGCTCTTTGGCATTAACTCGACTCGCCGTGTTTGGAGGAAGAAAAATGCTGACTACGACCCTAAGAACACCATCCCTACATCCCTACAAAAATTTCTGCAGCATTGAAGGTCTCAATGAGTGGCCCCCATCATCCATAAATAGAAGACGTTTGGAACCACCAGGACTCTTCCTAGAGCGGGCTGCCTGGCCAAACTGAGCAATTGGGGGAGAAGGGCCTTAGTCAGGGCGGTGACCAAGAACCCAGAGCTCCAGCATTTCTCTGTGGAGAGAAACCATCTCTGCAGCACTCCACCAATCAGGCCTGTATGGTAGAGTGGCCAGATGGAAGTCTCTCCTCAGTAAAAGGTAAATGACAGCCCGCCTGGAGTTTGCCAAAAGGCACTTGAAGGACTCTCAGACCATGAGAAATAAAATTCTCTGGTCGGATGAAACAAAGATTGAACTCTTTGGCCTGAATGGCAAGTATCATGTCTGGAGGAAACCAGGCACCGCTCATCACCTGGCCAATCACATCCCTACAGTGAAGCATTGTGACAGCATCATGCTGTGTGGATGCTTTTCAGCGGCAGGAACTAAGAGACTAGTCAGGATCGAGGGAAAGATGAATGCCACAATGTGCAGAGACATCCTTTATGAAAACCTGCTCTAGAGCACTCTGGACCTCAGACTGGGCCAAAGGTTCATCTTTCAACAGGACAAGGACCCTAAGCACACAGCCAACATAACAAAGGTGTGGCTATGGCACAACTCTGTTAATGTCCTTGAGTGGCCCAGCCAGAACCCAGACTTGAACCCGATTAAACTTCTCTGGAGAGATCTGAAAATGGCTGTGCACCAACGCTCACCATCCAACTTGATGGAGCTTGAGAGGTCCTGCAAAGAAGAATGGGAGAAACTGCCCAAAAATAGGTGTGCCAAGCTTGTAGCATCATACTCAGAAAGACTTGAGGCTGTAATTGATGCCAAAGGTGCTTCAACAAAGTATTGAGCAAAGGCTGTAAATACTTATGTACATGGCATTTTTTTTTTTTTAGAAATTTACAACAATTTCAAACAAACTTCTTTCATGTTGTCATTATGGGGTATTGTTTGTAGAATTTTAAAGAAAATAATGAATTTAATCCATTTTGGAATAAGGCTGTAACAGAACAAAATGTGGAAAAAGTGAAGCGCTGTGAATACCTTCCAGATGCACTGTACACACACACAAATGTTTTGCCTTTAATTTCTATTTTAAATGGAATGGGCTGTTTTACAAGGTAAGGGTGCACATATACTTTAAGAATAAGCTAGTGGAATCATCACACAGTGGCTGTCTTTTTTATATATACAGTATATGCTCTGAAATTACAAGCCGCACTACGTTGGAGCTCTGCCCATTGTGAAATGTTAAATATCTTGTATGCAAGTTAGCTGGAGAGCCTCCTAGATTTACAGTTTGTTTGGTGTTTTCATTAACTTGCTTGTTATAGAATTACATGTGGTGAGTGTGGCTCATTTCCTTCTGCATAGTGTTTGCTTACAGCAACAGAAATATGCTACTAACAGCCGAATGTATACAGTCCTAATGTAACAGGATTAATAAATTGAGTTTTGCCAATGGTCAGTAATTTCCAGCAGCAGTCATGTGTTCAAGATATGTGCCTTGAATTGTCTGATCTGAAAAATGTCAATTTTATTAGAATTTAAGGTGCCAAAGTTGTAATTATCAGGCAAACTGGATCATTTTAGGCCTAATCTGCCAATAGCTGAGCTGCAAATGCTCTAGCCACAGCTTTCACAGGCCAACAGAGCTGCTGTATGATTGTATAGTTGACAGTTGATGTGAATGGTTGATGGATGCTTTGGCATATATGTGAAGTTCATTTGTGAATATGCCTCAAGTTATACTATACCTTTTAATAGAAAAAACATTTTCTAGTGAACAGAAAGGCTTTCAGTAAATTGCTTTGAAACACTGCATGCACTGATAGAAAGATAAGTGAGAAACTATACACGGAAACCTCCTTAGGCCAGAAAAGGCTGAAGCTGTTCCCTGATAAAACAAGGTGAGATTCGCTGGTGTGAGGTGCTAAGCTGCAAGATTACAGCCTATTTATGTTAAGATTCTAGCAAATCCCTCTAGTTTCAAAGTTTAGTACAGGATATTTGGAATGTCCAATATATTACCCAACAGAATAGTCAGCTAGCAGCAATAAACGAATTCAGGCTTTCTGTATCAAGCTGGGTTTTTGCTGTCCATAGAAACTAGATGGTGATAGAACACGTGGGCAGAATCTGACCGCTGGAAGACTTTCATGGGGATTCTGCAACAAACATGTACACTCAAATTGAATTAATTGATTTTGGTGCAAGTATTTTCCTGATGAAAATGCTTTATATATATACAGTTGTACAAGAAAAACAGAAATGGAAGGCGCACACCTAGTGCATTACCAGAGATAATTTAATAATAAGAAATTTTTGTATAAACGTGGGTACTCACAAAATGCAACTAACAAAAGGCCATAAACACAGTGCATGGGCATGCACAGAACATGGGATACAGCTAACGCGTTTTGGGGGTGCACCCCCATCCTAGGCTCTAAGGAAGGGGGTGTGCCCCCGAAATGCGTTAGCTTTACCCTGTGCTCTGTGCATGTCCATGCACTGTGTTTATGGCCTTTTGTCAGTTGCATTTTGTGAGTACTCACTTTTATACAAAAATGTATTATCATTAAATTATCTCTGGTAATACACTAGGTGTGCGCACCTTCCATTTCTGTTTTTCTTGCAGTTCCTTTCGGATTACCACATCTGAGGAAGGCAGCATCCACCTAGTTTTGGGATACCATATATACCTTTCACACCACCATTTTATCTGACATTTGTTACTCCACAGCTTGGAAGACCTATTAGAGCTGGAAGTGGCTGTGTTTTTTATATATACAGTATATGCCCTTCATATATCAAAATCAATTTATTTTCATTACATTTTTGGCTTGATAATATTATCTCTGCTAATATTACCATGATAGCATTTATGACAGTGATAATATCTATGTCACTTAAGGATTACGGCTAGCATCGGAAGTTATGTGCAGGATAAAGGTTTATTTTAGAGGCTCAACAGCATGGGTTAATAAGGGTTTGTTGAACCAAAAAAAAAAAAAAATCAGATCCTGGTCCCTTAAAGCAGATTAAACAGCACAGTGCTTGTGCTGTGTAATCTGCCCCCTCTAAACCGTAGAAGAAAATCTCCCTGAACCTACCACTTCCTATCCCCTATCTGTACTGACCACGAAAATCAGGGCTGCTGAGCCCTGACCATTGTGGTCAGAGTGCGTCCATCCGTATCTTCTTGCCTGTCAGCTCCCTCTCTGTGTCTCTGTCTCCGCCCCCCCGCCACTATTATTAAAAATAAAAAACCTACAATGGTCACTGCCAGCCCCTCTATTAGAGCCTGGCATACCACACTATGTATGTCATTTCTAAAAACGAGCATTGTAAATACCTATTTAGAGCTGTCTTTACAGCTCCGAGACAGGACTTCTGCGGGAGGCCACGTGATCTCCCCGGCTGATGTCAGAGGGAGATCTCGGCCCCTCCCACAGAAGCCATGTATCGGAGCTGTAAAAAATAAACAAAATCAAAAAAATGAAAAACTCCATGTGTATGTGTTAATAAATAGCAGTCTTTGATTTTCCACTTTTAATTTCTTCCGTGATATAAAGAACACCATGTCCTGCACACCCCGCCACCACAAGCAGCTGTTTTTTTAACCATATGCAACAGGTCATACACGGATGTCCCCTTAAAGTGGTTGTAATCCTCAGACATTAAATATGAACAAAGCATATCCCTCTATAGTGTGTACTTGTCTCAATTAAAATCATTAAGTGTTATTTCTCTGTGGTTTGTTCCTCTGCTATCAGCATGATAGCAAATTCATTTTTCCTGACACCAAGAGTAGAATGGTGACAGGGGAGGGAGCCCCAGCTGATTGTCAGCCTCAGCTCTGTTCCTGTGAGCTGTGTGAAAGGGGGGGGGGGTGTCTCTTCCCTCCAATCAGCTCTCAGAGCTCTCCTCACTGAGCTCTGCAGTGTGTAACGTCAGCTCTCTGTCCCTTTTTTGTGAACTCTCAGACAAGCTTATAAACTCTGCACTTTGAAGGGATGTATAAGGGAGATGACTGCAGATAGATAGATGTAACCTATGTAGGAGGTTTTGGTTCATCTCTGTGTATCATTTGGGGATAGTCCCTTTACTGGGCATATGTGAGGGTTTACCTCAGTTGTACCAAAGTGGTAAAAAAAACTCTATTTGATCCAATCCAGTTAAATACACACTGCCAAGGAATCCAGAAATAATGCCCAGAAATTACAACATAAAAACAACTATAGTGGTTTCCATAAAATACCAATAAGTTATTAAACAAAAGGATGGAAATGCACTCACACTAAAATGCACACATCGACTGGTGCACTACAGGCTAATAGCACAAACTCTCCTTCAGGCCTACACAGGGGGCATCATATATGAAGGCTGCAGTTTGTGGAATATTTGCTGTACATTATATGTAATCTCTACACTGCCCTCCTTAGGTCCTGGATTAGCTCACACTTTTCCTTGGCATTCTCCTCCACCCCACACTCCAGAAAAGATATCTTGCATCACCAGCTCCGCCCCTTACATGGTACAGCACTGGGCGTGGCTTTATCAGAGGGATTCCCTCTGATCAGCCTTTCTCAACCGGGATGGTGCAGAACCCTGGAGTACTATCTGGGTTTGTCCGGGGTGCCATCTGCACTCATTAACTGATGCTGTACATACTGCATACTGTTGGCAATATACACTTACCCTGCAAGAAACTTCCCTGCTGCACCAGGGCCCGCCCATCTGCTCACTTGCTCCCATGTGATATCAGGATGTGGGGAGCAAATCAGTGAGCACATGGTTCCAGAGCTGCTGGACTCTGATTGACTGCCAGCAGAAAGGCAGGCATGCTATTAGGAATAGAAGGAGGATCAGTGTCAATATTAGTGGGCCCGGTAGATTTGATTTAAATGAAGTTGATTTAAATCACAATTTAAATCACTAGTAAAAAGGCTTGATTTAAATCAACTCCATTTAAATCATAATTTTTAAAGAGCAACTGTCATCTCTGTCCTGCAGTGGCTCCTCCTCTGACCCGCTGTTGACTCACCGACAGTCCCATTCACTTTAATGGGACAGCTGGTGATGCGACAGTGACACAACAAGGAGAGGGATGTGGTGGCAGCAGGTGATTGGATGCCCGCTAACAGGCGCTGCCATGATGGATCTAAAATGACAGGTGCTCTTTAAATGTAAGCACTCATTCTTGCTGGTAGTTAGCATCTTTAATAATTGTAAACAAAATGAAGGTTTCCTATTTAGAATAATAAGCTGTCAGGTTAGTAAAACAGTGATATCAAAGCCGATTCAATCATATAGTTTGTAGTGTACATAGACTTGCAATACAATGGGATAAATTAATATTCCTGAACTTTGTTTTATCTCATGGTTACTGTGAAATTGTGTGAATGCATGAATGCAGAGCATGTTATCTCAGCTTGCAGAGCTTGGATTCACTGAATGAGTTTACCAAAATGTAAATATTGCAGAATATACTGCCTCATGCTACATAACTAAGCTCCATTTCATGCTGAATAAAATAAATGATAAATGTATCTTAAATAGAAAACTATCTTTAGATAGATTTTTACCCTAAAAGCATTTTATTAAAATTAATTTGATAATAATCAAAAAAGTCTGATTTAAATAAAAAAAATTAAATAAAAAAAGATTTTTATGATTTATTTAAAAAAATCATTGATTTTTAACCACCCTGTTAGTGGGGCTAGTGAAAGAGGTGATGGGGATGATGAATGGCTTCCCAGGCATCATATCAGTCATATAAATAAGTTTGTTTTAGTAACTGACCACATATAAAGAAATGAAAGTCAGCATACGCAGGCCAATAAGTAAAATAAGTTAGATTAACGTGGGCTTTAAAATAACTGCATTACTAGTTTGCAGTTAAGTTAATTCTGTCTGCTCAGTACAAGTCCTAGTGGGATTAGGATCTAGGGAACCAGATCTCCTGTGATCTGCCATGTCACTAAAAATAAAACCTTTTCCTTCAGAAATAAATTTGATTGCATTTAGCTGATCACACGTAGGAGAAAACACAGGACACTTCCAGTACCATCCCATCTGTCATCTTACCACTGGCATTGGTGTAGGTCAGGGATTTCCAAACTACGGCCCTCCAGCTGTTCCGGAACTTCCCATGAGGCTTTGTAAAACTCTGACATTCACAGACATGACTAGGTATGATGGGAATTGTAGTTCCTGAACAACTGGAGGGCCATAATTTGGAGACCCCTGGTGTAAGTGGTACCTATTTTGTAATGGTGCACTTTTCCTGGAGGTTTTACTTGGAGAGATGAGGCTTAGTATGAGAGCCCTCTTCCTAACTGCACCTTCACACCCTCTTTGTGAACACATGTAGCCTATAGTTTGAAAGCAGCATGGCACAGATAAGGGCACTGTTTCATTTTAAAGTGCATACAGTTATTTTCTTTGCTCTCCAAACTCATCCTATCTGCAAAAAGACTTTCCTGAGGAAAGTAGCCATAACTGCCAGATATTTTCAGTACTTATTATAGAATATAATTATGCTCATTTTAATTGGCTTTATACAAAGATAAGATGTTAGTCATAATGGGAGGGCATGCTGGGGACTTTAAGAATGCTCAGAGGGGTGTCAGAATCAAGCTCAGAACACTGAAATCAGCCTGGCTGCAGACATACAAAGAGATAAAAGTACCTCTGGCTTACTGTATAAAAGGTTACAGACGGAAATCTGTTTATGTGCAGGTAAGCAAAGCACACAGAGTATAACATACAAATAATATACACTCACTGGCCACTTTGTTAGGTACACCTTGCTTGTACCAGGTTGGACCCCCTTCTGCCTTTAGAATTGCATTAATTCTTCATGGCATAGATTCAACAAGGCATTGGAAACAAAAGTGCTCTATTGGATTGAGATCTGGTGACTGTGGAGGCCATTGGAGTACAGTGACCTCATTGTCATCTTCAAGAAACCAGTGGTGAGATGATTTGAGCTTTGTGACATGGTGCATTATCCTGCTGGAAGTAGTCATCAGAAGATGGGTTCACTGTAGTCATAAAGGGATGGAGATGGTAAGCAACAATACTCAGGTAGGCCGTGGAATTTAAACGATGCTCAATTGGTACTAAGGAGCACAAAGTTTGTCAAGAAAATATCCCCCACACCATTACACTACCACCATCAGCCTGACCCATTGATACAAGGCAGGATGGATCCATGCTTTCATGTTATTCATGCCAAATTCTGACTCTACCCATCTCAATGTCGCAGCTGAAATCGAGACTTATCAGACCAGACACCATTTTTCCAATCTTCTTTTGTCCAATTTTGGTGAGCCTGTGGGAATTGTAGCCTCAGTTTCCTGATCTTTGCTGACAGGTGTGGCACCCGGTGTGGTCTTCTGCACTGTAGCCCATTTGCTTCAAGGTTCAATGTGTTGTGCATTCAGAGATGGTATTCTACATACCTTGGTTGTAAAGAGTGGTTATTTCAGTTACTGTTTCCTTTTTTTTATCATCTCAAACCAGTCTGTCCATTCTCCTCTGATCTCTGACATTAACAAGACACAACTGCCACTCACTGGATATTTTCTATTTTTTGGACCATTCTCTGTAAATCCTAAAGATGGTTGTGTGTGAAAATCCCAGTAGTTTTTGAAATACTCAGACTGGCCCATCTGGCACCAACAACCATGCCACATTCAAAGTCACTTAAATCCCATTTCTTTCCCATTCTGATGCTCGACTTGAACTTCAGCAAGTCATCTTCACAACGTCTAGATGCCTAAATGCATTGAGTTGCTGCCATGTGGTTGGCTGATTAGCAATTTGTGTTACCAAGTAAATTGAACAGATGTACATAATGAAGTGGCCGGTAAATGTATTATTCCAACACAAATATTTTTTTCATCATCTAC
The DNA here is from genome assembly GCF_042186555.1 of Aquarana catesbeiana. Classification (NCBI taxonomy): domain Eukaryota; kingdom Metazoa; phylum Chordata; class Amphibia; order Anura; family Ranidae; genus Aquarana; species Aquarana catesbeiana. The sequence goes on along the minus strand of NC_133324.1, from coordinate 834,944,767 downwards.
AGCTAAATTCTTTGTGAAGCAGAACTGCATTCAACACTATACCCAATGTTTTATAGCCAGCGCTATTTTCATAACTTGGCAAAAAATCATTGTTATGGGCTTTTTCATTAATGTAATCTATAACAGCAATATGTTTTGTTCCTATTGATATGTAAAAGTGCAGGAGCTGTGGCATGGTGTGCTGTAAGTCAAGAGATCATTTATGTAGTGCTTAAAGAGGAATATTCTATGCTTCAGTCTGTAGAAGCCATACTGAACATGACAAATGCAAAACAGAGATCCATAACTTGCACAAGTAAACAAGAAATAGATTGGCCATCTGTGCACAAAACAAACGCTGTTGAACATTAAGCAATGCGAATGCAGTCATTCTGCCTCTACACCCACTTTTTGTAGACTTAAGAGAAACAATTCTCGGTTTTTCTCTTCCAGCAAAGATAAATTGTGTTTGTAAATGTCTTCAAGCAATGTTCAGATTTGATCAAAATCTAAGGCTTATACAACAATATGATTGGGGATCTGCATATCTTCTAAACCCCTATTTATCACAGAGGCAAGCTAAAACTGCTGTTTGCTTCATCCATTCTCATCGTCAACAAACTGTGAACTGTCGAATGGGTTATGGAAAGTAACTGCCAAGACAACAATGTGATTATTGCGGCAAGATACTACATTACAGATGGAATAAGAGTGGATAGCTAGAACAGGAACATGTTGGCCGTTAGGGTATATAAGGACATATTTGTTAAGCAGCAGTATTCCTCAAGGCAGCATTTCCCGTGCGTGGTAAACAAACAATTATGAGCGAACCTTAGGTCTTCCTGTCAATGTGACACCTTCTGGCTCAATGTTGCTTTCATTTATATTTTAGGGAGCACAAATTGTCCCTTCCCTGTGGAGGAAACTTTATTGTAATGAAGTCCAGCTTGGCAACTAGAAGTTACATTATTAATTATACATATTATGGATAAATGGCAGGGTATAACTACAGGTTATGGAACTTAAATGATTGATCAACATGGCATAAGTAGAGGGTGCAAGCATCAGCCATGATACTATGTTTGAGCAGAAAAAAATAATTGCTCACTAACCATGACAGGGTATAAAAAGAAAATTAGAACAATCTTCAAATATTAACAGTTTGAGCCTTAGATTAAAAACAACAAGCGCTTTCCATTTGTGGTCCTTTTACTAAGAAGATAAAAGGACAAGGAGAGTGCAAAATATAAAAATGAAATGACGGTGTAAATTAAATGAGGATTCCATTAATACTGAAGGTAAGGCTAATCCCAGGGGTTACAAGGAAAGGGAGAGGAGAGCCATCTACCCCAAATTTTGTTACATTTGGCTGGACAACCTCCTTCCTTAGCTAAGGTATCGTTAATATGAGTCAACCAAGACAGGGAGAGCCTGTAGCCAGGTCTTGGCTTTATTGTGGCCTATACTACAAGTGAATTGTGGTCAAGTAGGCTCTACGCAATATATACAACTGAGCCAGCTCATTGGAGATCTATAGCTCCAATTTATGAGTCAATCAGCCTTTTCCCATTCATCTTCACCCAAGGACTCTACATCAGTCTTCCGGGTTCTCTTTAGATATTTTGCACTTCTGCATCAAACAATTCCTAGTAAATGCTACAAATCAGTTTAGTTGAAGGCAGGTTAGCTAGAGCGTTCAAGACTAGGCAATCATGTAAATCCTCTAGCGGTTCAGGTAATTGGGTACGGGCAGCGTGCCAAAGATTTATAGAAGCTAGATATAAAGGAAAAACATATGATTGGGGAGTTGGAACTTTTTTAGTGATTAGTGATTTATTTGATGTTACTATGTCCACAGATACAGCCTAGACGAGTAATTCCCAATCTATACATTACAGTCAAAATTCAGATAAGGGGAGTGTCGGTATGAAGAGATTAAACAAATGTTTAAAGCCTGCAAAAATAGCCTATTTGTTGTAGGTTTAGGGGTTGTGCCACAGTACCCCCTGGAAATTAATTATAAAGGGTCCAGGAAGTGCTTTGCATCTGGTAATGCAGAGAGGTGTGACAATCTCCAGTATTGTATATGTGAAAGCTGTGAGGTTATGTAACACAAATTAAAATCTGTTAACTTTAGGTCATGGTCATTTTTGAAATATAGACCAGCCTAATTTTGTTCTGCCATTGTACCACAAAAAAGGTTGAAGAAAAGACTCAAAAAATGTAAAGTACCTAAAGTAATATTAAAACCTCAATTTCAAACACATTCAGCAGTGGATTTAATCGCTTCCTGAGTATACAGCTTCTTTATCTTTCTTTCCTTGCCTATGTTCCAGTTTAAGCTGATGCCTTGACCACTGTCCCAGGTTTCCTGTTTTAGGGTGGTTTCTTTTTCTTACTGTGTCCTATGGAGCCACCCTTGCAAGCAGGGACTAGAGCTGTGTCTCCCTGTTCTGTGTACATCAATAGAAACATCAATAGAAACACACAGCCCTATAGCCTAGGACAGCAAGGCATACACCTGCTCCTTCCACTTTCTCTAAACAAACTATCTCAGGACTGCACTGTATTGTGCTTAAAATTCAAGCATAAAACTGAGTTTAAAGTGACACTAAAGGATATTGTTATTCTCCAAAAATAATCCATACTTATTAGCCTTTGATCAATTTTTCATGAAATAATTTCTGATTTTTTGTTGTATGTAAACATACATGTTTAATGAAAACATAACTAAATTCAATTTTGGAACCTCCATGGAGTTTAGCTTTAAAGTCTAAGCGCAGCCAAAATAAAAAACAGAAACATCAGCACAAGGGACATAACTTACAGTCAGCAGGATGTGTTCCTTGTGCTGATGTCACTTGTTTTAGTTATAATCCTCCCCCGTCGCTGTAATTTTCCAGTCACAAGCTCTGTCACAGGGTATCATCAAGAAAGCTTGACTATCCCGCTCTTTCCGCCCAGCTCCACCAGTCATAGAAGTCGTACTATAGCTTCTATCAATGAAAAGCAATCTATGAATTAATGTTCTTCATTCATAGATCCAGTTTTGTTCTTAAAAACTGTAGTATGGCATAGTATGAATGGTGGAGGTGGGTGGAAAGGGCAGGCATAAACGGGCTCTCCTAATGAAAGCCTGTGACAGCCCCTTAGTTGTATCACACCACAAAATCATGGGGTGGGGGGGTGGAGGGGACAAGGACGGAGGAGGATTTCAACTAAAGGAAGAGGCATCAGCATGAAGGACACATCCTGCTGACTGTAAGTTTTGTCCCTAGTGATGATTTTCTTTTTTTATTTTGGCTGCACTTTGGCTGTATTTAAACCCAAAACTTTTTTTTTCAGCTTTGGATTGATTGTCAAAGGTGCTATCAAGTTTTTATTGCTATTTGCAGGGCCGGTGCTACCACTAGGCAGCCGCCTAGGGCGCACTGCTGCCTAGGGCCACTGGTGTTACTTCTCTCTGCAGCAAGCAACTAAGTCTCAGCATCAGTAGGCAGCCGCCGCTCCGTTCGCACATAGTGTCAGAGGCGCAGCGGCGGAGGACTGTGTCTGTGCCTCGAATCCTGAATGAATGGAAGCAAGCAAGCATTTATTGATGGGCACTGGTAGGCTGCATTGATGGGCACTGGTAGGCCGCATTGATGGATGCTGGTAGGCTGCATTGATGGGCCCTGGTATGCTGCATTTGATGGGCGCTGGTAGGCTGCATTGATGGGCACTGGTAAGGCTGCATTGATGGGCACTGGTGAGGCTGCATTGATGGGCGCTGGTAGGCTGCATTGATGGGCACTGGTAGGCTGCATTGATGGACGCTGGTAGGCTGCATTGATGGGCGCTGGTGGGGCTGCATTTGATGGGCGCTGGTGGGGCTGCATTTGATGGGCGCTGGTGGGGCTGCATTTGATGGGCGCTGGGGAGGCTGCATTGATGGGCACTGATAGGCTGCATTGATGGGCACTGGTGAGGCTGCAATGATGGGCACTGGTGAGGCTGCAATGATGGGCACTGGTGAGGCTGCATTGATGGGCACTGGTAAGGCTGCATTGATGAGCGCTGGTGAGGCTGCATTTAATGGGCGCTGGTGGGCTGCATTTGAGGTGCGCTTCAGGTGGGGCATACATGGGTAGGGCAAATGGGGTAGAGTCAGGGGTGGAGCCAGGGGGAGGCATCAAAATGAGGTTTAGCCTAGGGTGTCAGGTCTATATAGAGCTCAATGCCAACTCCTAGTCCTGAATGTAAAGTAGACAACAGTTCTACAGTGGGGTTGATTTACTAAAGGCAAATAGACTGTGTTCTGCAAGTGCAGTTGCTCCAGAGCTTAGTAAATGAGGTAAGGCTTCACTTTGCAAAGAGTACCCAATCATGTGCAAGAAAAAAAAACAGAATTTTTGCTTGCACATGATTGGATGATGGAAGTTAGCAGAGCTTCTGCTCATTTACTAAGCTCTGGAGTGACTGCACTTTGCAAAGTGCACAGTCTTTTTGCCCTTAGTAAATCCACCTCAGTGTCTCCCAGGGTTGGATGGTCAGCCCTCAGTGAAAGCAGCCTTGATTTTTCCACATCGGCTGTGTGTTGGTGTTGTTACCAACCTGTTCTGTGTCATGTCTATGACCCCCTTCTGGGATAGTCATATGAACATGTTCAATTCCTGTGCTGAGAGTACTCTCAAATTCTGTTGTAGTGCGACCCATAGTGATAAAAGTGGGGCCATAAAACTGATTGCTGTGCACTTACTAAACAAAATCAATTTTGTAACAATCATAATGGCAGCTGCTGATTCCAATAGGAAGTGTTGACAGCATTCACAAAGGTATTAGTGTTAATCAATGGCAGTCCGCCCATTAGAGGCGTAGCCCCCCAATCCATGCATCTGGCCCCTAATCTTCATGCAGTAGACGCATGTGTGGGTTTTTTTTTTTTTAAGCACGTGATTAGAGCTTTCACCCCCCCCCCCCAAAAAAAAAAATATTGAGCACCAGCCCCCACTGTTGTTAATCTATATTATTATTTGTACTACTATTATTTAAAGTAGTATTTATTCAATTTGTTTCCTATAAAAATGTTTGTTAGCCAATTAACAATCATGAAGGGTGTTAATGAGCTAAAGAAAGTGTGGATCCCTAAATGTATACCATGCTGGAGATACTCTTTTGAGCTGCTATAGGCGTATCTAAATGGCGCAACTGTGGGGAAAGACCCAGAACACTGTGAAAGGTTTATTTCTCCCAGGTGGCAAGTGAATATTTTGAAATCCCTCAGGATGAGTTTTATTCTATTGCCAAAAAAAGGATAATCTGTTTTCAGCTTGCTGCCACTGCAATGCATAAATGAACGGTCAATTAAACAACATCTGTGAATAAGTATGAAAATGTTTGAGGATTTTAAATTTTCCAGTTTGCTTATTCCATTTTATTACAGCATTTTATTACTGAAGGTTGTTACACTTGCACTATGTACAGCTATAAAGAACGAACTGTCAGATTCCTGCTGTGTATGATGCAATCTTACCTTCTGCCCGTTAAAAATCTTTACTGCATTTGCTTGAGGTTTAGCTCATTTCTGCTACATGACTTGAATCCTGCAAAGGCAAAGACAAGAAAGAATCAAGAGACCAGTAGAACAAGGAGCTGCACAACAAAAGCACCTGTCAGTCATATTCTGCCAATACCTTTTAACAGTGCTGGCTGGAAGCAGTAGAGAGCATGTATTGTGGGAGAGTTCTCGCAGTGATATAAGTGACTTTGTTAGCAATCATTCAAAAGGTCATTACACAGAGAAATCTGCAGAACACAACTCGGTGAGGTTTAGATACAGGAGCTATGGAGATACGTAGGTGGTTTTCAATTGCTGCTTGCATTCCAATATATATATATATATATATATATATATATATATATATATATATATATATATATATATATATATATATATATATATATATATATATATATACACAGTGGGGAGAACAAGTATTTGATACACCGCCCATTTTGCAGGTTTTCCTACTTAGAAAGCATGTAGAGGTCTGTAATTTTTATCATAGGTACTCTTCAACTGTGAGAGACAAAATTTAAAACAAAAATCCAGAAAATCACATTGTGTGATTTTTAAAAAATTAATTTGAAATTTATTGCATGACATAAGTATTTGATACATCAGAAAAGCAGAACTTAATATTTGGTACAGAAACCTTTGTTTGCAATTACAGAGATCATACGTTTACTGTAGTTCTTGACCAGGTTTACACACACTGCAGCAGGGATTTTGGCCCACTCCTCCATACAGACCTTCTTCAGATCCTTCAGGTTTCGGGGCTGTCGCTGGGCAAAACGGACTTTCAGCTCCTTCCAAAGATTTTCTATTGGGTTCAGGTCTGGAGACTGGCTGGGCCACTCCAGGACCTTGAGATGCTTCTTACGGAGCCACTCCTTAGATGCCCTGGCTGTGTGTTTCGGGTCGTTGTCATGCTGGAAGACCCAGCCACGACCCACCTTCAATGCTCTTACAGAGGGAAGGAGGTTGTTGTCCAAGATCTCGTGATACATGGCCCCATCCATCCTCCCCTAAATACGGTGTAGTCGCCCTGTCCCCTTTGCAGAAAAGCAGCCCCAAAGAATGATGTTTCCACCTCCATGCTTCACAGTTGGGCTGGTGTTCTTGGGGTTGTACTCATCCTCCTTCTTCCTCCAAACACGGCGGGTGGAGTTTAGACCAAAAAGCTCTATTTTTGTCTCATCAGACCACATGACCTTCTCCTGTTCCTCCTCTGGACCATCCAGATGATCATTGGCAAACTTCAGACGGGCCTGGACATGCGCTGGCTTGAGCAGGGGGACCCTGCATGCGCTGCAGGATTTTAATCCATGACAGCATAGTGTGTTACTAATGGTTTTCTTTGAGACTGTGGTCCCAGCTCTCTTCAGGTCATTGACCAGGTCCTGCCGTGTAACGTTCTGGGCTGATCCCTCACTTTCTTCATAATCATTGATGCCCCACGAGGTGAGATCTTGCATGGAGCCCCATCCTAAGGGAGATTGACCTTCATCTTGAACTTCTTCCATTTTCTAATAATTGCGCCAAAAGTTGTTGCCTTCTCACCAAGCTGCTTGCCTGTTGTCCTGTAGCCCATCTTAGCCTTGTGCAGGTCTACAATTTTATCCCTGATGTCCTTACACATCTCTCTGGCCATTGTGGAGAGGTTGGAGTCTGTTTGATTGAGTGTGTGGACAGGTGTCTTTTATACAGGTAACGAGTTCAAACAGGTGCAGTTAATGCAGGTAATGAGTGGAGAACAGGAGGGCTTCTTAAAGAAAAAATAACAGGTCTGTGCGAGACGGAATTCTTACTGCTTGGTAGATGATCAAATACTTATGTCATGCAATAAAATGCAAATACATTTTTTAAAAATCATACAATGTGATTTTCTGGATTTTTGTTTTTGATTCCGTCTCTCACAGTTGAAGAGTACCTATGATAAAAATTACAGACCTCTACATGCTTTGTGAGTAGGAAAACCTGCAATATCAGCAGTGTATCAAATACTTGTTCTCCCCACTTTATATATAAATATATATATTTTTTTCATGTTATGTGATGCCTCCTAGTACTATGAATCCATTACATCAGACAGGCAGGTTGCTATTTCCATGGTAAAAGGAACTGAGCATGCATCTTCCATGCTGATATCAGTCCCTATGTTTTATTATCTTGACAGGGTCATATGAAATGACTCCCCCAAAAAGGGTCACCCTTCCCAATCCATCACTGCTGATGCTAAAGGCCCAGACACAGGATCAGACTTTTTGACAACAAACATGCAAATTAGCTGTTTTAAGGCAACATCCGACCGTGTGTACGCTCCATCGGACAAATGTTGGCTGTGCGAACAGACAAACTTGGCGACAACAAAAGTCCTACGTCGGCTAGTCCGATCGTGTGTACACAAAACCATCGGACTTTAGTCCTAAGTACAAACAAGCATGCTTAGAACCAATGCAAAAGATCAGACAATACAGAAGTTGACCAAAGGGTGGTGCTAGAGAATTGAACTTCCTCTTTTGAAGTGTCGTCAGTACGTTGAAACGTCACTACATTCGTGTTTGTTGCCTAAAAAGTCCTGCCATGTGTATGCAATACAAATTCACAGCCAATGCCCTTTGGACAGAAATCCACGGAACAGTTTGTTTAAAGTCCGATCGTGTGTACGAAGCTTAACAAGCACCAGGTCCTTTGGATGTTGGTGTGGGGTGAATATGTTCAACCCAACATCTCCCCTATGTAGTACACGCTTAAAAAAATAATTAAAAGACCAAGTCTGGACCTGCCAGCTGCCTTGATTGATGGCAGTCTCAGCGAACCGCTGAGACGGCCACTCTCCCCGCCCCCCCACAGCTCATCGCTCCAAAAAGCGTGGAAAAGCAGACCAGGAGGGATGCTGACTGACAGTCAACATCTCTCCGCTTAGGGAGGAGCGAGAACCGAGCCATCAGCGATGTTCGGTGGCACGGTTCTCGGTGCAGAGACGCCGGGGGGACAGCTGCAGCATCGGTCTGATGCTCCATCCTCCGAGGTAGGTATGATTAGAAAAAAAAAAAACATACTTCTATTTTAAAGCACAGGTTTAGTATTATCTGACAGTGTGCCTAACAAGACATTTCTAACAATTTATTATAGGAGGGTATGGGCATAAAAGGAATGGAAAATTAGCTTATACACCAAAAAAAATCCGTTGCATTAAAATGATGAATCATGTGAAAAATGTATTGCGTGTACCTTAACTGCCTCACATATTTATTTATAGAAAATCAAGTCCTTGCTGTTTAATGTTTGCTCTAACACATATAAGAAAAGAAAAGGAATTTCAATGACAGTGTGGTTTCCACACGCCTTATAACTGTACATCATCATTACATTCAAGCAGTTTATTCATTTGGTTTCTTTGAAAGACTGTTCTATTAATTTTCTGTACGCGGAAGGCAGTCGTGTTACACATCAGTATGGTGGCAATGATTGCATTAGCTTTGGGTCATATGTCTTCAAAAATGTTCAGTACTTTCCAGTGTAATTGATGAATCATGTATGCAACCAAGGATGCCACGCTAAATACCTCTTCACATAGTCTAATCAATCATGGCAGTCAGTCAAAGGTCCACCATAAAATCAGTAATCTAATTTTCAACAAACACAGCAATTTGTGAATAATGATCGCTGTTTAAGATAGAAATTACTTGTGACACAAGAGAAAAACGTTGACTTTAATTTATCTTCTCACCTCCATCACAAAAACGTTGACTTTAATTTATCTTCTCACCTCCATCACAAGAACAAAACACTCAGGGCAATGAAAGATGGACAGGGGCTGCTATGGAGAATGGGGCTCATGTTTCAAAAACACTAGTCAGGAAACCAATTCTAGCTGTAAACCGATTCCAACTGTACATTTCCAGTATACGTTCAAAAAAATGAAAGAATCTGGATAAATCTGGATCTGCAAACATAGAAAGCTCAATCTACTAAGATCTACTAAGACAGATTGGTATTTTACTTCCATTACTTATTTTCTCTCATGATAAATTTCTTCAGCTCACGGACAAACAGAATCTCACAAAAGTGAGTACACCCCTCACATTTTTGTAAATATTTTATTATATCTTTTCATGTGACAACATTGAAGAAATTGCACTTTGCTACAATGTAAAGTAGTGAGTGTACAGCTTGTATAACAGTGTAAATTTGCTGTCCCCTCAAAATAACTCAACACACAGCCATTAATGTCTAAACCGCTGGCAACTAAAGTGACTACAACCCTACGTAAAAATGTCCAATTTGGGCCCAAAGTGTCAATATTTTGTGTGGGCACCATTATTTCCCAGCACTGCCTTAAAGCTCTTGGGCATGGAGTTCCCCAGAGCTTCACAGGTTGCCACTGGAGTCCTCTTCCACTCTTCCATGATGACATCATGGAGCTAGTGGATGTTAGAGACCTTGCGCTCCTCCACCTTCCGTTTGAGGATGCCCAACAGATGCTCAATAGGATTTAGGTCTGGAGACATGCTTGGCCAGTCCATCACCTTTACCCTCAGCTTCATTAGCAAGGCGGTGGTCGTCTTGGTGGTGTGTTTGGGGTCGTTATCATGTTGGAATACTGCCCTGCGACCCAGCATCTGTAGGGAGGGGATTGTGCTCTGCTTCAGTATGTCACAGTACATGTTTGCATTCATGGTTCCCTCAATGAACTGTAGCTCCCCAGTGGCGGCAGCACTCATGCAGCCCCAGACCATGACACTCCCACCACCATGCTTGACTGTAGGCAAGACACACTTGTCTTTGCACTCATCACCTGGTTGCCGCCACACTCAATACCATCTGAACCAAATAAGTTTATCTTGGTCTCACCAGACCACAGGACATGGTTCCAGTAATCCATGTCCTTAGTCTGCTCGTCTTCAGCAAACTGTTTGTGGGCTTTCTTGTGCATCATCTTTAGAAGAGGCTTCCTTCTGGGACAGCCATGCAGACCAATTTGATCTAGTGTGCAGCGTATGGTCTGGGCACTGACAGGCTAACCCCCCCCCCCCCCGTTCAACCTCTGCAGCAATGCTTGCAGCACTCATACGTCTATTTCCCAAAGACAACCTATGGATATGACGCTGAGCATGTGCACTATACTTCTTTGGTCGACCATGGCGAGGCCTGTTCTGAGTGGAACCCGTCCTGTTAAACTGATGTATGGTCTTGGCCACTGTGCTGGAGCTCAGTTTAAGGGTCTTGGCAATCTTCTTATAGCCTAGGCCATCTTTATGTAGAGTAAAAATTCTTTTTTTCAGATACTCAGAGAGTTCTATGCCATGAGGTGCCATGTTGAACTTCCAGTGTCCAGTATGAGAGAGTGAGAGCGATAACATCAAATTTAACACACCTGCTTCCCATTCACACCTGAGACCTTGTAACACTAACGAGTCACATGACCCCAGGGAGAGAAAATGGCTAATTTGGCCCAATTTGGACATTTTCACTTAGGGGTGTACTCACTTTTGTTGCCAGCGGTTTAGACATTAATGGCTGTGTGTTGAGTTATTTTGAGTGGACAGCAAATTTACACTGTTATACAAGCTGTACACTCACTACTTTACATTGTAGCAAAGTGTCATTTCTTCAGTGCTGTGACATGAAAAGATATAATAAAATATTTACAAAAATGTGAGGGGTGTACTCACTTTTGTGAGATACTGTATGTCCTCGTCTGTTTTGTAGAGTTGATGCACTCTAATCGGTTACTGTGAATTCACTGGATGACACCGTAGGGCTGCTATTCCAAATGGAGATGCAGCACATTGCTGTTTTTATTATCTTCCATAACATTAACATTTTAACATTTATTTTTGTTTAGATTTTGCTCAAGCATTGTTCATTGTCAACAATAATAACCTCTATGCTTTCCAGGTGCTTTACACAGGGAAAAACCCCTTCTTTTTCCTATAGACTATGGTTATGGTGACAACACCTTACATGGTGAGTGGCAAGGGAGCATTTTGCAAAATTAAAGTGTACATTGTCTTATCCGTTATGCTTGCTTTTGTTCTTGGTTGTTGTATACCATAAATAAGCATGTTGCCCCATTTAAAGCTATAAAAAACAATGCAATAGATTTTGTTCTTCGTTTATTGGTAGTCATGTGACTGCTCGGTCTTCCTTTTCTACCCTCAGCTCCAGGGACTGGGGCTAACATCACAGGTTCTAGGAGCTTGTTCACGTCATGGAGACTTCTGACATGTGTTTAGGTTGTAGGCAGGAATAAAGGTATACCTGGGAACTTGCCATCTTTTCGCACAGTTCTCAGGCTTTCTCGTGCATAATGGGGATGGCTGCAATGTTGACTGCAATGTCCAGCAGAGCAGAGACCAATATTACTGCTGAAGGGAGGATTCTGCTTTATCTTCACTCTAATAGCAAGGTGGAAGAGAACAGGGAGAGAAAGTGCTTGCTGAAAAGACACCTCCTTCTCAGAGTAGGTGCCTGCTTGGGAGTTAGGATGGACTGCCCTACTTCCTCTGTCACCTTGTCATGTGACATATCACATGACCATAAATGGGGAGGAGAAGCTGCCTTCATTCCTTAATTAACCACACAATATTTCTGGCAAATTCAATGCCAAATCCTGTTTATGAAAATGAATTAATGCTTGTGTGCTATTAGCAAATCACTAACATCTCGAGTGCACATCTTGCAGATAAGTAAAAAAAAACTACCAGTGGTCCAAACAACCGAAAAAAAAGGGGAGGGGAGGGGAAAAGGATATCTGCTGTATTCTATACAAGTGTAGTGTGAACACTGAGAATGTAGCTGTAAAACAAAGAGGAGTAATATTTTTGACTGGACTTCCTGAATTCTTAGGTCCAGGGACAGCAACACTCTTCATGTCTCTTTAACTTATTCCCTAGGAAAGAAGGGAAGGAAATGCTAAACCAGATAGGGCTTACAATTCTCAGTTCTACATGAAGCAGCAAATTTTATAGATCCCATAATGCAGAGATCATTTGATGCAATGCATGGAAACAGTCATTTAAAAATTATTCCTTAGTATAGAAGCATTCTCCATTGGCTGAAGCCCAAGCACCATAGCAGACATAAGCAGGTAAACAAGCTTTGCTGAATTAGTGACAATCTCTCTTATTAACCTTTTTGTATTTATAAAAAGATGCAGATTGCATAAGATAGATGGAATTTATTCATTCAGTAAAACAACAGCCCAAACATGATGATTCCATTATAGGAATAGGCATCTAGTTTTATATCTAAAGTCTCTGCTTACCTACCTCAGAGGGCCCACTGACCCTGTAGTATTCCTACTTCCCTGAGAGATATCAAAGAACCATTTTAATGTCTAACAGGCCATCAAAGTTGGCAAGACATATACCCAAGTATGGCCCCCTTAACCTCAATGGCGGTATGATCATGTCTGATTTTTGAAGCTCAAAGCGGTAAATTGTTTTGCATGGATATTTGGCATTTTATATTGTAGGCCTGTAATTCTTAGGAATAACTCACTTAAATCTGTCCAAACAAGAGTCTAGTAGACATCCTGGATATGATAAAGTTTGAAACACTAAATCATAAATTATAATATAATAATCAACTATAAATAATTATAACAAATAATAATATAATAATAATCCATTTTATTCAATAATGTATTTAAATCAAAAACACAGAAATTTGCTCAGTTGCAGAATTGTCGCTGTTGTCACTTTCAGTGTCCGATGACGAATTTCCCCACGATTCTACTACGATTTTACTATCATTGTTTTCTAGCTGGTCTAAAACCGCTTTTGACGTTGAGGGACACTTTTTGGATGCCATGGACGTTCTCAAGTTTCCAGGCAGAAACAACAGTATATATAATATAAAATTGCATGCAGAGCACTGGACAAAGCACTAGGGACAAAAGGAAGGTGAAATGTTTTGATACAGTAATGTAATCTTACAGATTACAGTGAATTGTGTGTGTTCTGTATTTTTCACTTTTTTTAATTTGCCGTTGCGACGCTCGCAGGGAACGGAGCCCGGCACAGTGATGAAGCGGGCGGAGGACGCAGCCTGCGGATACAGCGGGAGGACATCAGAGGATCCTGGGGACAAGGTAAGTAACCTGCACCAGGATACTGCCATGAATCCCGAGTGTGGCTTGGGTGGCTTTTGGTAATGAAAATTCACCCCGAGCCATACTTGGGAATACCGCTAGGAAGGTTAAAGAGTTTGTATAGGTAAAACTGAGTGACAGAGAGGGATAATGAGATAAAGGCCTAAGGGCCGGATTGAAACACATTGGGGGCATGGCCTGGCTGGGCTGAGGCTACCATCCATCTCACTTCATGTACATGGGTCTGCTTCATGATGTGCGGCTTATGGATCTTTTCCTTTGACATTGCTGCAGCTTTGAGCTAGGGCGAGCTCCCTGTCCCTACCTGCACTCAGAGCGGTCAAGTTGGACTTTACCCCTCTACCTGAGCAGCACCTAAATTTTGTCTTTTTGGGTCACAGCCAATGGCTCTGCTGCTTCTGTGAGCAAAAACAGGGGAGAGATACTGCAGATGGGCACATTACTGGATCGAGATAAGGGGGGTGAGGAGAGGATAAAAACACTGAAACATTTTTATCTTAATGCAGGGAATGCATTAAAGTAAAAAATTCCCAGGCTTTAGAACCATTTTAACTGTTTCCCGCTCGCCATATAGGAAAGGAGGACAGGCAGGAGCACTCTTATTCTGGGAGGACGTCATATGATATCCTCCCATTCTCAGTATGCAGCACGGCGATCAGTGGTGTGCCTGGGACACGGGGCATCACCGATCACAGTAAAGAGCCTATGAGGCTCTTTACTATGTGATCAGCTGTGTCCAATCACAGCTGATCACAGTCTAAACAGAAAATGCCTGGCTTTCCTCTCCTCACGCTGATAGAGTGTGAGGAGAGGAGAGCCAATAAGCATTCCTCAGCAGGGTTATCTGCAGCGATAATCAGGGCACTGATCATCAATGTCCTCATTATCAGTGCAACCCAAACAGTGCCCACCAGTGCTTCCAATCAGTGCCCACCAGTGCTGTCTTTTAGTGCCCATCAGTGCCTCCTCATCAGTGCCAACTATCAGTGCCGTCTACCAGTGCCCATCAGTGCCATCTATCAGTGCCTATCAGTGCTGCCTATCAGTGCCTATCATTGCCGCCTACCCGTGCTGCCTATCAGTGTTCATAAGTGCTGCCTATCAGTACCCATCAGCGCTGCATATCAGGGCCCATCAGTGCTGCATATTAGTGCCTCCACATCAGTGCCCATCAGTGTCACCTCAACAGTGCCCATCAGTGCTGCCTCATCAGTTTCCATCAGTGCAGCCTCATTAGTGCCCATCAATGCAACCTATTAGTGCCCGTCAGAGCAGCCTCATCAGCGCACATCAGTGCAGCCTCAACATTTTCCGTTTGTTAAGCAAAAAATAAAAAACCCAGTGGTGATTAAATACCACCAAAATAAAGCTCTGTCACAAAAAAATTATGTCTTTTATTGTTTGGGTACAGCGTTGCATGACCGCGCAATTGTCATTCAAAGTGCGACAGCACTGAAAGCTAAAAATTGGCCTGGGAAGGAAGAGGGTGAAAGTGCCCAGTAGACAAATGGTTAAGGTTCACCGCATCATGAAACACATCTAGTGCTAGTGGTCAATTTCCATCCAGGGAGCCCTAACCAGTCTGATACCTAAAAATAGGAACCTATTCCACACTGCCGTAAATATTTACTTTAGTATTTAAATTTTGATGAAAATCATTGGCATTTTGCTCTGGAAAAAATGAGTGCTTGACAATATGTTTTACTGCAAATGATTGTAACCTCTGTATCAAATGCTAAAGTGGTCATCAAATTCTGGACCATTCTATTCTTTTTTCAAATGTCTATTGCACCTAGAGCTGCTGCACACCTCCCTAGTGTCCTGAAATAAAGACTAATGGCTGCATTGATTTTTTTCAAACCTACTGTTCCACTTAAAAGACAGAGAAGACTGTACAAGTTTCGTGCAGATAAATAAATCTTAAGTAGCTGGAAGATTTCCTAGTTTTTATCTTCAGTTAATAGGTAGTTGTAGCTCTAATCTATCTGCCTCTACAGTATATTCGCTTCCTTTTTTATGCTAAATAGAACTTTATATTCAGTTTAGGCCCATTTGCATGGTTATCGTGCTTGCTTTTGGGAAGCACAATGGAAAGTTGTAATGAACTATATAAAAATGGATCACGAAGAATGAAGAACTTCACAAAACACATAAAATATACAGGAAAACAGGAAGCTAGAGATAGTTTATGCATGCATAATGTATAAGCAATAAACCCAAAATAACATTTAGTATAGTTTGCCTGCTCCATTTGTAGACAGCATGAATTGTGCCCAACGATTTAGGACCAAAAAACTTACTGTAGCCATTACACAAGTCATCTGATATTCCCTTATTGTGTGATACCAAAATTTCACTGTAAGGCCTTGACATGCACAGTTCTGGTTATTTTGTTCAGCTATGACTTTTGATGTACCATCCCAATACGATTTCACTAATCCTCTTGGCTACATAAGCTCCTTAGAGTGCAAACTCTTTAAGTGCCATATAGCTCAGTTTGTCCTATATCTCATTAGTACAGAGTGAATCCTCACATTCACAGGGATTTAGGGTTATATTTATTTAGGAATACTAAGCTGTAAGGCCTTTACAGCCTATTAAGTTAATAAATGAAGGCTTTTATTCTTACAAGTACTCGGCAGCATGCTGGCTTTCTCATTATACAGTAAATGAGTCTTCCCTTGCCACACACTTCTAGAAAACAAAATTTAAAATCCACATGCAAATGGCAATCTTGTTGTTCTCTAAGCCACTAGTGTATATGGTGGAATAGCCTAATAAGTTAATTTTGGTATGGATTGTTTTTCTCCAATTCACTCGTTCATTCACAAGGAGCTGCATTCCAATGGACAATGAGGAAATCTGCTAGGCAGAGCTTATAAGTGGAATATTAGATTGTAAGCTCTTGCGAGCAGGACCCTCTTAACCCTCTTGTATTTACTGTATTGTAACTGTACTGTACCTTTATATTGTACAGCGCTACACAAATAATTGCAGGCTGGGACAAATGTGTGCTGCAACATGAATATCCTGTCCTGCTGTTGTATTCAACTGTAGTGAATTCATGGTCACCTATAGATAATTCCTCCTCTGCAAAGACACACACACACGTATTCAAGTACATATCCTGTATATGTAACGTGGAAGAATGCAGAATGCTAGTGCAGAGGCAGAATCTGCATTTCCTTTTAGTGTTCTTTCATGCTGACACCTGCAGTCCCCAGAATTCAATGCAGCCTGCCAAAGGCCTTATTTATCAATGCTCTTTTATTATTAATATTATTATTATACAGGATTTATATAGCACCAACAGTTTGCGCAGCGCTTTACAACACAAGGGCAGACATTATAGTTACAAAACTATTAAAAACAGGAGGGATCAGAGAGCCCTGCTCGTTAGAGCTTACAATCTAGCAGGCTGGATTGATTCCTTTCCTTGTGAATTTTTTCAAATGTATTTTTTAGCACATTCTAATCAATTATGGATTTGCATTGCTAGCAAAATGACCTTATAACGAGTTTCAATGCATCAAGCGGGCAATGCATATCCAGGCATCACACAGATGTGAACTAGCACCCTTTAAAGTGGTTGTAAACCCTTTACAACCACTTTTTGCTACAGGTAAGCCTATAATTAGGCTTACCCAGTGGCGGAATTACCGGGGTCGCAACAGTCGCACTTGCGACGGGACCCGGCATTCCGCCACTGTCGGGGGGCCCAGCGGGGTTGCTATTCACGGCTCTGAGTGGAGATCATGTCTGTCCTCTCCGGCAGGGGATGAGAGAGGACACACAGGCACAGCTGATCTTACGGCTCTCCCTTCTCCCCCCTCCCTCTCCTGTGTGCTCCACGAGCAGTCAAGTGTGAAGCTAAAGAGCTCACATTTCCCGCGGAGCACAGAGGAGAGGGAGGGGGAGCCGTAAGATCAGCTGTGCCTGTGTGTCCTCCCTCATCCCTTGCCAGAGAGCAGGGCCGTCTTTAACACAGGGCAAACAGGGCATCTGCCCCGGGCCTCGTCTTTGCTGCCCTGTTTGCCCCAAACTGTCCGCAAATTGGGGCCCTGATGATGGCACCGCAGCCTGTGTACTCGGGAGGGAGCGGCTGTAGTAGGAGCTGAGAGCCCCACCCCCCTGTATTCCCCAGCCAGCAGAGAGGGGCGGGGCCAGGAGCTCCACTGAAGCTCTGACCCCGCCCCATGCAGTCTGTGTACTCAGGAAGGAGCGGCTGTAGAAGGAGAGAAGGAGATTTGAGTGGGAGTCCCGCCCCAGACCTCTAAAAGTGTATGAAGAGCCCAGCTGGCCAGGTATGTCCTTCCCCCATAGACTGCCTGAATGCTATCCTAAACCCTGAGCTGTTGTACAACTGCAAAGCTGTGCAT
This sequence comes from Aquarana catesbeiana, assembly GCF_042186555.1. NCBI lineage: Eukaryota > Metazoa > Chordata > Amphibia > Anura > Ranidae > Aquarana > Aquarana catesbeiana. The sequence continues at coordinate 834,926,745 of NC_133324.1, read as the reverse complement.
TTCTGAAAGTTCTCTGACCGTCTCTTGTAGTATGTCCACTGCCTCCTGTAGTATGTCCGCCGTCTCTGACCATCTCCTGTAGTATGTCCGCCGTCTCTGACCATCTCCTGTAGTATGTCTGCAGTCTCTGACCATCTCCTGTAGTATGTCCGCCGTCTCTGACCATCTCCTGTAGTATGTCCGCCGTCTCTGACCATCTCCTGTAGTATGTCCGCCGTCTCCTGTATTATGTCTGTAGTCTCCTGTAGTAAGTCCGCCGTCTCCTGTAGTATGTCCGCCGTCTCCTGTAGTATGTCCGCCGTCTCCTGTAGTATGTCCGCCGTCTCCTGTAGTATGTCCGCCGTCTCCTGTAGTGAGTCCGCCGTCTCCTGTAGTGAGTCCGCCGTCTCCTTTAGTATGTCCGCCGTCTCCTGTAGGGTGTCCGCCGTCTCCTGTAGTATGTCCGCCGTCTCCTGTAGGGTGTCCGCCATCTCCTGTAGGGTGTCCGCCGTCTCCTGTAGTATGTCCGCCGTCTCCTGTAGTATGTCCGCCGTCACCTGTAGTATGTCTGCCGTCTCATGTAGTATGTCTGCCGTCTTCTGTAATAAGTCCGCCGTCTCCTGTAGTAAGTCGGCCATCTCCTGTAGTATGTCCGCCGTCTCCTGTAGTATGTCCGCCGTCTCCTGTAGTAAGTCTGCCGTCTCCTGTAGTAAGTCCGTCGTCTCCTGTCTGCTGTAGCATGTCTGCAGTCTCTGACCATCTCCTGTAGTATGTCTGCAGTCTCTGACCATCTCCTGTAGTATGTCTGCAGTCTCTGACCATCTCCTGTAGTATGTCTGCAGTCTCTGACCATCTGCTGTAGTATGTCTGCAGTCTCTGATCTCTCCTGTAGTATGTCCGCTGTCTCCTGTAGGGTGTCCGCCGTCTCCTGTAGGGTGTCCGCCGTCTCCTGTAGGGTGTCCGCCGTCTCCTGTAGGGTGTCCGCCGTCTCCTGTAGGGTGTCCGCCGTCTCCTGTAGGGTGTCCGCCGTCTCCTGTAGGGTGTCCGCCGTCTCCTGTAGGGTGTCCGCCGTCTCCTGTAGGGTGTCCGCCGTCTCCTGTAGGGTGTCCGCCGTCTCCTGTAGGGTGTCCGCCGTCTCCTGTAGGGTGTCCGCCGTCTCCTGTAGGGTGTCCGCCGTCTCCTGTAGGGTGTCCGCCGTCTCCTGTAGGGTGTCCGCCGTCTCCTGTAGGGTGTCCGCCGTCTCCTGTAGGGTGTCCGCCGTCTCCTGTAGGGTGTCCGCCGTCTCCTGTAGTATGTCCGCCGTCTCCTGTAGTATGTCCGCCGTCTCCTGTAATAAGTCCGCCGTCTCCTGTAGTATGTCCGCCGTCTCCTGTAATAAGTCCGCCGTCTCCTGTAGTAAGTCCGCCGTCTCCTGTAGTATGTCCGCCGTCTCCTGTAGTATGTCCGCCGTCTCCTGTAGTAAGTCCGCCGTCTCCTGTAGTATGTCCGCCGTCTCCTGTAGTATGTCCGCCGTCTCCTGTAGTAAGTCTGCAGTCTCTGACCATCTGCTGTAGTATGTCTGCAGTCTCTGACCATCTCCTGTAGTATGTCTGCAGTCTCTGACCATCTGCTGTAGTATGTCTGCAGTCTCTGATGTCTCCTGTAGTATGTCTGCAGTCTCTGATGTCTCCTGCAGTATGTGTATTAATGTGCTGCTTTTCTTGCTCAATTATTTGGGATGGCTCAGTGAGTTGTAATGATGTGCAATAACCTGTAGCAACCAATCAGTGAAGAATAGTAATTTGCTGTAATCTCTAGCAACCAGTTAGCAGTAATGATGTGCTGTGACCTTCTTTCAACCAATCAACAAGCATAAATTATGTGTTGTAACCTCTAGCAACCAGTCAGTGAGCGGTAATGATAGGCTGTGACCTCTGGCAACCAATTGCAATCACTGGGTGATCTGCTGCAGTAAACTGATTTTGAGTCTACCTGCTATTTTGTTTGTATGCTTCAGAATGGGGGGCCCAAGAAAATGTTTGCCCGGTCCAATCAATATTAAAGACGGCCCTGCCAGAGAGGACGGACGGGTAAATAGAACGTTAATGCCAGTGTCTCTGTGCTACTGTTCCATGACATCTCCGCTGAGAGCCGTGCTGTCCTGAGAAGGCAGACGGCACTGATGGAAATTAATAGCATTCACTGAAGAGCACTGATAGAAGGCACTGATGGGCACTGATAAAAGGCACTGATGAGCACTGATAGGAGGCACTGATGGGCACGGATAGAAGGCACTGATGAGCACGGATAGAAGGCACTGATGGGCACTAATAGAAGGCACTGATGAGCACTGATAGAAGGCACTGATGAGCACTGATAGAAGGCACTGATAGAAGGCACTGATGGGCACTGATAGAAGGCACTGATGAGCACTGATAGAAGGCACTGATGGGCACTGATAGAAGGCACTGATGGGCACTGATAGAAGGCACTGATAGAAGGCACTGATGAGCACTGATAGCAGGCACTGATAGAAAGAACTGATGAGCACTGATAGAAGGCACTGATGGGCACTAATAGAAGGCACTGATGAGCACTGATAGAAGGCACTGATAGAAGGCACTGATTTGCACTGATAGAAGGCACTGATGGGCACTGATAGAAGGCATTGATAGAAGGCACTGCTGGAAGGCACTGATGGGCACTGATAGAAGGCACTGATGAGCACTGATAGAAGGCACTGATGGGCACTGATAGAAGGCACTGATGGGCACTGATAGAAGGCACTAATGGGCACTGATAGGAGGAATTTATGGGCACTGATGGGAGGCACTGATGGGTACTGATAGAAGGCACTAATGGGCACTGATAGAAGGCACTAATGGGCACTGATAGGAGGCACTGATAAAAGGCACTGATGGGTACTGATAGAAGGCACTGATAGGAGGCACTAATGGTCAGTGATAGAAGGCACTGATGGACACTGATTGAAGGCACTGATGGGCACTGATAGGAGGCACTAATGGGCACTGATAGGAGGCATTTATTGGCACTGATAGGAGGCACCAATGTGCACTGATAGGCTGCACTGATAGCTGGCATTGATGGCACTGATAGGTGGTACTGATGGGCACTGAGAAACACTGATAGGCAGAACTCAGGCAGTATTGATTGGCTTTGATGGGCAGAATTGAAGAGTACTGATAGGTGGCACTGATGGACGCTGTTGAGCGGCATTGATGAGCACTGATAGGCAGCATTGATGGGCACTGATAGATGGCACTGATGATTGAGGGACTGATTATCAGTGTAAACAGTTTACTGACATTCTTGACAGTTAACGGCAGTCCTTTTCTAACACAGACACAGTGTGGGAGGAAAGGGCTGCGGATAACCGGCAAGTCTGTTTACATGTGATCAGCTGATCACATGGTAAAAGGCCGCTGTGATTGCGCTGGATGCACGTCCCAGGAGTCATGCGGGAAGCACAGTATTGGGAGGATGTCCATGGACACCCCCCCAAAATTGGAAGCCCGGGGCTCGGATGGAAGGGGGGCCCATTGTGGTTTCTTGCACCGGGGCCCTGAAGGTTCTAGTTACGCCTCTGGGCTTACCTGTAGCTACACTGGATATCTCCTAAACCTGCATGGTTTAGGAGATATCCCCTGTATTTGCATGTCCCGATGTCATCGACACATGCACACTGAAGCAATGGCAGTACGTACCGTTGCTTCAGTTAGACTGTGCCATTACTATATATATATATATATATATATATATATTTGACAATCTAAAAAGCTACTTGCTTTTTATATTGTCAACTATATATATATAGTGATGCTTTTCCAATTTTCGATTAAGAGCACTAAGTGTCATTTCTGTCTGCTGCCTTATTCCTCTGCTAGCAACACGAATCACTTCTGACAAGTTTTCCTGACACCAAGAGAAAAAAAGGTGACAGGGGAGCGATTGCCAACAGATTGACAGTCTCAGCTTTGTTCATGGGAGCTGTGTGAACAGGGGTGTATCTCTTCCCTCCAATCAGGTCTCAGAGTTCTCCTCACTGAGCTCTGCAGAGTGTAATTTCAGCTCTCCACACCCTTTTTTCTGAACTCTCAGACAAGCTATATAAAATCTGAACTTTGAAGGGCTTTAGATAAGAGAATGCTGCAGATAAACAGGTACAACTCATGTAGGAAATTGTGTTTCAACCCTGTGTATCACCTGAGGCTAGTCGCTTCACTTGGTATATGTAAGGGTTTACAGCCACTGTAAGTAAAGCATACAGTTCTTAAGAAAGACACTTCCTTAAATGCTTATTATAAACCAAGCCTAACTGAGCCTAACTGCAATGGTAATTCAATATGCTACAAATAGTTTTTTCTTTGGCTAAACTCTTTTGGACCAAAATTCCTCTATCTTATTTTAACCCAAAACTGTCCCTGTTTTGGTTAAAAATATAAACTGAACAAATAAAATATGCCAAACAAAAACAATTACGTTACACTTAAAACAACATTGTGCTCATTTCAAAACTCTAAACCTTAGACAAACGTAAAAAAAGCAGCAAGCAAAGGATGTCTGCCTGTGTCTGTCTTGCATAGTTCTCTAAGAGCCCTGAAGCCCAAGGAACACTTATGCCCTGTACACACGACCGGTTTTCCCGCCGGAATAAACTCTGAAGGTTTTTCCGCCGGAGTTCCAACGGAATTCTGCTCAAGCTGTCTTGCATACATACGATCACACCAAATTCCAACCGTCCAGAATGCGGTGACGTACAACACGTACGATGGGACTAGAATACTGAAGTTCAATAGCCAGTAGCCAATAGCTTCCGTCTCGTACTTGCTTCAGAACATGCGTCGTTTTTGGTACGTCGAAACAGCATTCAGACGAACGGTTTTCCCGATAGGAATTGGTCCCGTCGGAAAAGTTTAGAACATGTTCTCTTTCTAGGTCCGTCAGAATTTTCGACGTAAAAAGTCAGATGGGGCATACATACGATCGGAATATACAATGAAAAGCTCCCGTCTGACTTTTTCTGTCGGACATTCTGCTCGTGTGTACAGGACATAACATGCAAATATAGTTACTTCAGACTGCTATTATTCCTATCCCTTCAATGCTTCACTGTTGGTCTATCAGTAGGATCATTGAAGGACAACGTAATGTGCATGGTGAGGTATGGGAACTTAAGTCACAATTTGCATATTAGAGCTCCTTGGACTTCAAGGCTCCTGAGGAAGTATACCACAAAAGTATTGGGATGCCTGCCTTTACACGCACATGAACTTTAATGGCATCCCAGTCTTAGTCCGTAGGGTTCAATATTGAGTTGGCCCACCCTTTGCAGCTATAACAGCTTCAATTCTTCTGGGAAGGCTGTCTGCAAGTTTTAGGAGTGTGTCTATGGGAATGTTTGACCATTCTTCCAGAAGTGCATTTGTGAGGTCAGCCACTGATGTTGGAGGAGAAGGCCTAGCTCACAATCTCCGCTCTAATTTAATCCAAAGGTGTTCTATCAGGTTGAGGTCAGGGCTCTGTGCAGGCGAGTCAAGTTCCTCCACCCCAAACTCACTCATCCATATCTTTATGGACCTTGCTTTGTGCACTGGTGTGCAGTCATGTTGGAACAGGAAGGGGCCACCCCCAAACGGTTCCCGCAAAGTTGGGAGCATGAAATTGTCCAAAATGTCTTGGTATGCTGACACCTTAAGAGTTCCCTTCACTAGAACTAAGGGGCCAAGCCCAACCCCTGAGAAACAACCCCACACTATAATCCCCCCTCCACCAAATGATTTGGAACAGTGTACAAAGCAAGGTCCATAAAGACGTGAATGAGCAAGTTTGAGGTGAAGGAACTTGATTGGGCTGCACAGAGTCCTGACCTCAACCTGATAGAACACCTTTGGGATGAATTAGAGCGGAGACTACGAGCCCGGCCACCATCAGTGCCTGACCTCACAAATGCGCTTCTGGAAGAATGGTCAATTCCCATAGACACACTCCTAAATCTTGTGGACAGCCTTCCCAGAAGAGTTGAAGCTGTTATAGCTGCAAAGGGTGGGCCAACTCAATATTGAAAACTGCACACTAAGACTGGGATGACATTAAAGTTCATGTGCGTGTAAAGGCAGGCATCCCAATACTTTTGACAATATAGTGTATGTGCATAAGCTTTACATGCCTGTCTAAGGTCTAGGAGCTTTAGTCCACCTTTATGCTTATGTAAGTTGAAGCGCATTTCCAGAAGTGCTTCAACTCTTGGATTTTCATGTTGTTTTATTGAGCATGTTCACATCTGAGAGATGTGATGTTGCTCAACACAGGAGCTTCTTTGGGGCATGATCGTGCCATTTTGGCCCTTCAATGGTAGCGCTTGAAAAACACATGTAGGGCAATTTCGTGCCTAACAACCATCTCCTCCTTCTTCCACTGGCTACAACAGAAACACCCAAAGCGTTTGTTACCCCAACATTTCATATTCCTAATATGTGCCTGCTGTACCCTGTACTTGTATGAAAGTATCCTGTTCCCTTCGTATTGCTTCCTTTGTGTGAAATCCCTGGTGTTCCTGTCAGTCCCTCTGCTTTCCTATTAAAAACTGACCACACTAATCAGGAGAACATACCATGGTCAGTTCTCTTGCTATGCTGGGAACAAAGCATGCTCTCCTCCAATGATCAGACTTGTCCTGACAAACCTCCCCCCTGCACAGCCTGTCACTGGGAAGCTCAGTGTGCTGCTGCTTCTCCACCCTCAGCTCTTATGCAGCTGACAGAGGGAACGTGATCACTTTAAAAAAAAGGGAAAAAAAGGTATTTATCTTTTTTTTTTTTTTTTTTTTTATATCTATACAAAAATGTTTTGCCTTTCATTTCTATTTAAACTGACTGGGTTGTTTTACAAGGTGATCGTTTACAATCACTTTAAGCCTAACAATGTGTAAATAAACACACAGAAAAAGAAAAGCTTACATATACCTTACAGCAAAAAGCCTGTAAATACTTGCATTGTTTAATTTTAAAAACTAATAGGAAAGAGTAAGGATGTTGCATATTAAAATCAGTCTGCTTGGTTTATTCTCCATAAAGCTGGCCATACATTATATAATTTTCTTATTCAATTTCCTTTAGATTTATCTTCAACTATGTAGTGCCAGGGCCTGCATAACCTCCCTGGCGGTATTCCCGAGTCTGGCTCGGGGTGGAATTTCAGAACCAAAAGCGGTAACCCCAAGCCAGACTCGGGATCGCATCGCAGGATCCAGGAAGAGCTTACTTACCTTGTCCCCAGTATCCTGAGATGTCTCCCCACAGTGTGAGCGGCTCATCCTCTGCTCGATTCATCACGACGGACGGAACTGCGCCAAATTCAAACAGTGAAACACACACTATACATACAGTACACTGTAATCTTACAGATTACATTACTGTATGAAATTATTTCATATCCCTTTTGTCCCTAGTGGTTTGTCCAGTGTCCTGCATGCAATTTTATATTATAAAAACTGTTCTTTCTGCCTGGAAACTGGAGATTGTCCATAGCAACCAAAACCGTCCCTTTACATCAAAAGTAGTTTTAGACCAGCTAGAAAACACTGATAATAAATTAGAATCACTTGCAGAATTGAGCTATGGTGATTTGTGGGGAGATCCGTCATCAAACACTGAAAAGCAATGACAGCAACAATTCTGCAACTGAGCAAATATCAGTGTTTTTGATTTGATTACATTATTGAATAATTTTTATTATTATTATATTTTTATTTGGTATAATTATTTATAGTTATTTATTATATTATAATTTATGATTTCGTGTTTCAAACTTTATCATACCCGGGATGTCTACTAGACTCTTGTTTAGACAGATTTAAGTGAGTTATTCCTAAGAATTACAGGCCTACAATATAAAACACCAAATTTCCATGCAAAATAATTGAACCGCTTTCAGCATCAAAAATTGGACATAATCATACCGCCAGGGAGGTTAACTGAATACATATTGAAAGTGTTTAGGTTTGACCTCATATTATATGGTTTTGGTTAATCTAGAGGAAAACTGTACAAGAAAAGTGTATAATGTATGGCCAACCTAACACAAGTAACTATCAATTATTAATTTAGCATCTATGGACAGCACAACAGGTATATTGAACCAATGGCCAGTGTGCTTATGATGCGTGCTTCTGTAGAATCTCTCCCGCTATCTCACGTGAGACCATGCATTCTTCAATTTCATGTCTGGATCATCATTTCTATTCCCTTGGTGTAAAATGATCTTTCTCTACACTAATTCTACATGAATTGTACCGTCGCTCCCCATGATATAGTGGAAGGAAGCAATAAAGATGCATAATTGTGTTTGATGTTGGGTAATAGGTTTGCTTATAATTAAATAGCTTTTTATTCAAAAATGATATCCTGCTTTTTAAGAAGACCTGAGTTTTTTATTTAAAAGGTTCACAGTAAGTACTGCGTTATACATAAATATACTGTTCTAAAAACCAAACCAGTTACAGTAGAACAAGAGAAAAATCAGCTTTCAGTTCTCTATTATACGGAGTCATTTTTGCCAGCCAATGGGTCATTTTTACTGCATACCTTGTTACCTAGCAACAAGCTACACACCCAGCTGCACAAAGAATGAGAGCTATGCGGGGAATTTGGCTTGTAGGCACTCAGAAATGAGCATCACCTCCAGCCACCGACTCTGAAACCTGGCGTGGAAGAGATCAGACATAACCATATAATGCTGCAGAGGAAAGGAAAAAAAAACAAAACATATCATCCTACAGCAAAATAATTCCGAGTCATTATGAGTCTATTATGAAGAGACATTTCTGACCTAGGAGAATGCAATAGTAATTGAGCTAAAAGCTGTCTGTTCTGAGATCTCCTATGGCATTGCCTTAATCAACTGGTATGACACAACACTGAGCAAATGCAGACCAATGTGTACTGAAGGTATAGAGCTGATGTCCATTTGTTGGCCACTAAGATATTTATATCCATGTAAACAATGTATATGTCATTAATAATGAATTCAAGCCTTGGGAATGGCTGTTTTTAATAATATCTTATGACATTCAGCCTTTTCTAGCTAGTTTGAAGCCATTTAAGCACAGTGATACTGTCTACATTAGAGGAGACCCCATTGCATTGTCAGTCTGTCAGCTCCCAGGATGTAGCTCGTTCAGTTAAATGATGGTGTATCTCTGGAGTGTGTCAGCTGTGGGTTTCCTTGCAGCCATATTGTTCCTTGTTTCTATAATCAAATTAATCATCATCACTTGACTATAACCTGCACTGACATACTACAGTCTTCTTTTAGACTGCACCTTGACGTTGGAGTATAATCCCTAACGTCAATCCCTCTCTTTAGGTAGGTCTATTTTTCCATCTTGATTTGTTTACGTGCCAGCAATAGCTCCGTAGTTCTGTAATAAGAACTGTTAAGTGATCAGAGGTTTCCAGTCCCAATTGATGCTGTGCAACAACAAATACATTTCCAGTCCCCATTGCCACTCTGAGAGAGTAACAACATTTCCAGCTTTTATAGCTCCTCAGTAAAGAGTACATGTTTCAAGTGAAAAACCTTACAAGGAATAAACCAAGCTTCTTGTAAATAGTTCTCCACTTACAAATTTTGTTATTGTTCAAATGAGGCAAGGGAGCCTCCCCATAAGTCATCATCTGGCACATGTATAAACTGTCATCCTTCCTTCCATGGGTAAAAGAACAAGTTGATATACTTTGGGGTTGGTTTCCTAAAGACAAATAGAATTTTCACTTTGCAAGGGAGGTTTCCCTTGGGGTGAAAAAATAACTTTGTCAAGAATACCCAATCATGTGCAAAGAATATGAAAAAAAAAGGTATTTTTGCTTGCACACGATTGGATGATGCTTCACCTCATTCACTAAGCTAAGGAAAAATTCCTTTGTCAACAGTTTATTAGCCTTTAGAAAATAAAACCTTTTGTCTGGTGTGATCCATAGCATATGCTGACTGAAGTCAACACAGTGGTGCATTTTGAAGTCTGGCTGAGGATCAAGGACTGCTCTACCTGAAGACCAGCCAGTGAGGTAGCAGGACTTTAAATGACAACTTTCAATGCCTATAGCAAGTCAATTGGAGGTATTCAATTGGTAAATCAAATTGGGCAGCTGGAACATTCTCTGACATCTAGGGGTTGTTCATCTTTGGCTGGCCACTAGTCAAAATGGCATTGGGTCAATAATCAGAATAAACAATTGTCTTTTATGAAGCGAGGAACCGCTGCCGCTAAGGTAAAAGGAGCTCTTCTGGGAGCCACACTAGGATTTGTAGGAAGGTTCCCCTGCTTCACTACAATGCTAAAATAAAATTGTGGATGGAGAACTGTGATCAACAAAAGTCCAAGCCCTACCAAAGTTCAATAACATGAATACTAGAGGTCTATATTAAATATAAGCTACTGTATTTTTCAGGATCAGTGACAGTGCAGTTTCCAAACTGGAATTCTGACTCTGCCCCACCACTGAAGTGCTTTACTTCTTATGTACTCTAAATGTAAAGCAGTATTGCCAACCATCAGTATTTTTACTGGCAGCCAGTAAAAAAACCAAGCTTTTCTCTCCTGCCAGTAAATGCCAGTGACGGGAAAAGGTTGCCAGTAAAAAATATGGCTGTGACAATCGGCTCAGAACTGCACATGCGCAGTTCCAGTCCAGAGCTGGCCGAGACCATCCGAGTGCCTGCTATAGTGTGTTCAGGCAGCGCAGGCGGGGGGCGAGTATGGTGGAGGCAGTACCTGAGTGTGTTGTGTGATGTCATGGTGCAAGGGACCTGAGCAGAGCAGCTGGAGCCTCGTGTGCAAGTCTGTGGGACGAGAGTAAGGAAAGCTAGGAGTGGGACTGTCAGTGCTCTTTAGACTGGAGTGGACTGAAGATACCACATGGCATGGAGAGAGTCTGTGACTCAGGAGGGGACATGTTGTGCAGTGTCTGAGGTGCCATCATCATCTGTGGTGCTGCACACTGCTGTCACTGTCAGAGTTAATGTCATTTGTGTGTACCTGCCCATTCTATTTTCTTGCCCTCCTGAGTCCTTTGTCTGAGCTAGTTACTTACTATATTGAAAATAAAATAACAAATATGTCAAAATTGGGGTTGTGACCTGTCCACTTGTAATTGTATAGATGCACCAACAAGCCTCCATCCCATAAATTACAGAGAAAATGGAGATAGAAAGCGGGACTTTGTGTGAGGCTTGTTGGTGAATAGGTTTAAGAGGGGATATCTAAGGTGGATCCTGTGTCGAATGATGATACCCACAACATATATTACAGGAAAAATGATATATATTTTAATACAAAAGAAAAATTATAAAACAGAATACATAATAAAAAAAGTACATTTGGGCTACGATGAGGCATGTTAACATACGTCAGTTTACAGACATGATTGGAATAATAGTTGCACATATACAAGTCATAATAAGATGGTATAGTACATGATACAGTGAATAAAAGTATGCATCAATAGATGTTAACTCTACGCGTTTCTTGGCTTGAAACCAATCGTCAGGAGTCTGATGCAGTGTAGCTGCATTGAAAAAATGACTATGTGTCAGTAAAAGTGTGGGAAAAATGGACACATGAAACTGCAAATTTGTTTTGATATACTCACAACAAAACAAACAAAACAAATTTGCAGTTTCATGTGTCCATTTTTCCCACACTTTTACTGACACATAGTCATTTTTTCAATGCAGCTACACTGCATCAGACTCCTGACGATTGGTTTCAAGCCAAGAAACGCGTAGAGTTAACATCTATTGATGCATACTTTTATTCACTGTATCATGTACTATACCATCTTATTATGACTTGTATATGTGCAACTATTATTCCAATCATGTCTGTAAACTGACGTATGTTAACATGCCTCATCGTAGCCCAAATGTACTTTTTTTATTATGTATTCTGTTTTATAATTTTTCTTTTGTATTAAAATATATATCATTTTTCCTGTAATATATGTTGTGGGTATCATCATTCGACACAGGATCCACCTTAGATATCCCCTCTTAAACCTATTCACCAACAAGCCTCACACAAAGTCCCGCTTTCTATCTCCATTTTCAAAATAACAAATATGTTTTTTGCCTTAATATCTACAGTGCCTTGCAAAAGTATTCACCCCCTTGGCTTTTTACCTATTTTGTTACATTACAGCCTTTAGTTCAATGTTTTTTTAATCTGAATTATATGTGATGGATCAGAACACAATAGTCTAAGTTGGTGAAGTAAAATTAGAAAAATATATACATAAAACAATTTTTCAGAAATAAAAAACTGATAATTGGCATGTGCATATGTATTCATCCCCTTTGTTATGAAGCCCAAAAAGCTCTGGTGCAACCAATTACCTTCAAAAGTCACATAATTAGTGAAATGATGTCTACCTGTTGCAAGCTAAGTGTCACATGATCTGTCATTACATATACACACCTTTTTGAAAGGCCCCAGAGGCTGCAACACCTAAGCAAGAGACACCACTAACCAAACACTGCCATGAAGACCAAGGAACTCTCCAAACAAGTAAGGGACAATGTTGTTGAGAAGTACAAGTCAGGGTAAAAATATCCAAATCTTTGATGATCCGTAGGAGCACTATCAAATCTATCATAACCAAATGGAAAGAACATGGCACAACAGCAAACCTGCCAAGAGACGGCCGCACATCAAAACTCACGGACCGGGCAAAGAGGGCATTAATCAGAGAGGCAGCACAGAGACCTAAGGTAAACCTGGAGGAGCTGCAGAGTTCCACAGTAGAGACTGGAGTATCTGTACATAGGACGACAATAAGCCGTAAGCTCCATAGAGTTGGGCTTTATGGCAGAGTGGCCAGAAGAAAGCTATTACTTTCAGCAAAAAACAAAATGGCAAATTTTGAGCTTGCGAAAAGGCATGTGGGAGACTCCGAAAATGTATGGAGAAAGGTGCTCTAGTCTGATGAGACTAAAATTTAACTTTTTTGCCATCAAAGAAAATGCTATTTTTGGCGCAAACCCAACACATCACATCACCCAAAGAACACCATCCCCACAGTGAAACACGGTGGTGGCAGCATCATGCTGTGGGAAACTGGTCAGAGTTGAGGTAAAGATGGATAGTGCTAAATACAGGGATATTCTTGCGCAAATCCTGTACCACTCTGTGTGTGATTTGAGGCTAGGACGGAGGTTCACCTTCCAGCAGGACAATGACCCCAAACACACTGCTAAAGCAACACTTGAGTGGTTTAAGGGGAAACATGTAAATGTGTTGGAATGGCCTAGTCAAAGCCCAGACCTTAATCCAATAGAAAATCTGTCGTCAGACTTAAAGATTGCTATTCACAAGCTCAAACCATCCAACTTGTAGAAGCTGGAGCAGGTTTGCAAGGAGGAATGCGCAAAAATCCCAGTGGTAAGATGTGGCAAGCTCATAGAGACTTATTCAAAGCGACTTGGAGCTGTGATAGCCGCAAAAGGTGGCTCTACAAAGTATTGACTTTAGGGGGGTGAATAGTTCTGCACATTGACTTTTTCTGTTACTTTGTCCTATTTGTTGTTTGCTTCACAATAAAAAAAAAACATCTTCAAAGTTGTGGGCATGTTCTGTAAATTAAATGCTGCAAATCCTCAAACAATCCATGTTAATTCCAGGTCGCGAGGCAACAAAACACGAAAAATACCAAGGGGGTGAATACTTTTGCAAGGCACTGTATCTTAAATCACATTGCTAATTGCATATTGTACTTCTTTGTAGCCTGAATACTGACACTTGCATTTAAAACTATAATTTTGTAACTTTTGGAAATGCCAGTATAAACTTGGCTGTGCCAGTAAATTTTGGGTGTCGTGCCAGTAAATTTCAATCTGGTAGGTTGGCAACACTGATGCAATGTCCAACATACAACAAGATCTGTTGTAGTTGATAACAAAGATCTCTTTGATAAACTATTAAAGTATATGGAGAGCTAAATTCAACATTAGAGTTATCATCAGAACAAGAGGTGCACGGAAATCTCCAATGGGAAAAAACAGAAGAATTCCCCCCACTTTTCCCATAATTTTCTATCTCAGTGATAATGGTCGCCAGGACAAAAGAAGAGGTTTAACCTCCCCAGTGGAAACAACAATAAAAGTTCTGTATGGAGGTGCAATCAAAGGCAAGTTCTATTGCTTCCTGACTATACATATATCTAGAACAGCAGTTCTCAACCTGGGTTTCGCGACCCCCTGGGGGGTCGATTGCTGATTTGCCAGGGGGTCGCGAATGCTGGCCGAGACAGACCCGAAGTTACTGTGTTACGCCGAAGTCTGTCCGTCTCGGCCAGCGAGATGTCACTTCCGGGAGAGGAGAGACCGCACGGAAGTGACGTTCCGTCAGCGCCATCTTGGTACTCTCGTCCGCAGTGAGGCTACACTTAGAAGTCGGCAAACGGACATCTTTTTACACCCGCCGAAGTCCGCTTGCTGAGGACGAGTCTACCAAGATGGCTGAGACAAAACATCTTTTCCGGTTAACACAGACGGCTTGCTGATTCTGACGGAACGCCAGTAATTTGGTAAGTCAGAGATAGCATTTTTGTACATCAATTGCCGCCACTGTGCCATCAAACGCCGCCACTGTGCCATCAAACGCCGCCACTGTGCCCATCAATTGCCGCCACTGTGCCCATCAAACGCAGCCACTGTACCCATCAATTGCCACCACTGTGCTATCAAACGCAGCCACTGTGCCATTAAATGCAGCCACTGTGCCATCAAACGCAGCCACTGTGCCATCAAACGCAGCCACTGTGCCATCAAATGCCGCCACTGTGCCATCAAAAGCAGCCACTGTGCCATCAAGCGCCGCCACTGTGCCCATCAATTGTTGCCACTGTGCCATCAAATGCAGCCACTGTGCCCATCAATTGCTGCCACTGTGCCCATCAAACGCAGCCACTGTGCCATATCAAATGCTCCCACTGTACCATCACATGCTGCCCCCGTGCCATATCAATGCTCCCACTGTACTCCGCCTCCCGCCCACCATCTGCCCGGCACTTTCCCTGTCTCTCGGTGGGGCATTTTATTCATTTGTAACTTATATGTTAAATAAATATTTTGCAATGTATATTACAGATTGTTTTTGTGATTAATCACTACGTTTTAAGATGTTAAATTTGTAGGAATGAAAATACATCCCGCATATCAGATATTTATATTTTGATTCATAACAGTCGCAAAATTACAGCAATGAAATGACCAATGAAAATAATTTTACTGTTAGGGGTCCCCACAACTTGGGAAATTTTATCAAGGGGTCATGGCACTAGAGAGGTTGAGAACCACTGATCTAGAAGGTGATGGACAATTTCATCAATTATGAAATATGCTGACCTATTACAAGGACCATTCCAAAAATAAAGGCATTGTAACTTAAATACTTCTTTCTACGTCCTTACCATCGCTTGCTGTTCATTGCAATGATTTTCATATGACCAACAAAAGCAGCATTGATCTTGCTAAATCAACAGGCAGAAAAAAAAATAAAGCAAAAGAATATTTATTCAGAGCCCAGAAGGGAGCTGTATATACTGTACATGCTATGTGCTACATTAGAGAACAGATATTTAATTCCCGACAGTAAGGTTTATTTATACAATATATATAACATTAGAGGCAGTAGCTGTAGTAAAGATGATGTTACACATTTCATCTTCCAGTATGCTTGCACCAATTGGTTTCTTAGGCCTTTATATTACACCCATGAGCTTCTGTCTACATAGAGGGACATTGGACACATCTAGATTTACATGCCGCCATAATAAAAAAGAAAAGCAAAATACCCAAAGTGATGATCACCATAAAATTTGTAAACGGCAATTTTTCCCTAATACAATCACATCTCACATTGCACAGCACAGATTTACTGCCTTTGATTACACCTCCGTACAGAACTTGTAATGCCTCAGTTTGCTATATTTCATTTTGACACGGAAATAAATGCAAACCAGTTTCATACTCACATTCTCAGTTTTGTTAGTCTTGCATGAGAAAAAATATGATTTGATGGTTTATAAGCACTTACGCCTACAGCTGATTTTGCTGTCTTGTAAAAATATGTCAACAAAACATTATCAGCGCTAAAAAAAAAAAAAAAAAGAGGAGAAAAACATTATCAAATGAACTACAAATCTTGCATTTGACTTTTGGCTGTTCCTATTTGTTTGAATGAACATCCACTGAAACTGGGCATACTCAAAAGGTGGAGATACATTTTAAAGAGAACCTTTTAATTCCCTAAGGCTGTAAACAAAGCGATACCTTCATAATCTGTTCAATCAGTTGTCACCAGATAAACTCTAATTTTCACAAATAACCACCCCTCATGGCTACTGATGTACTGTATGAATACTGCTGTGCAGGGATCAGTGACACATTACTCTCACAAGAAATCCAGAGGCAACTTGGACATGTGGGCTGAATGACAGCCTGGCTCAACCTTCCCTATGCTTTGCAAGAGGATAGACGATGGCGCCCCATGGAACAATAACTGGTTATCAGCAGTTAGTCAGTATCAGAATTTTTGTACACTGGTTTTGCACTAGTGACTTTAAAGGCAGAACTGTTTGACAAAGACATACTCTTTTACGATAAAAATGATTGTATCATCTTTATGCTTGTACAGTACTTTGAAAACCTTTAATACAATTCTTTGAAAAAAATAAATAAATGTATATTTCTATGATGATATCACTTGCACATGCCCAGCTCGCAACACATTCATTGCATCACCGAGGTCTAAAGTGCCCCCTGCCAGGATGATCTCATCATCCAGCATAGAGGTTTACGCTCAGATTTCTTTATTTACTTGATAAATGGCTTTACCTTGTTAAAATGGTTTGGTCCAAACATGGGTGGGATTTTGCTTCGAGGGCCGAAATGAGAAAGGGAAAGTAAACGCTGAGACACAGAAAAGATGGCATCAGTTTCAGCAAGAGACGGGGTAGAGTGGCCAACAGCAGAAAAATGAGCATGGGCACACAAAGAAGCGGTTTGAGTCTCTACAAAGTAGTAGCTAAGCTGTGGAAATGGGATTATGAGTTTTTGTGCCAGCAAACTCCACATTATGCTTTCGTTTAGAAATCAAAATGCATTGTGAAGGGTAGGGGGGCATAGGATCTTTACAAGTGGATCTTTCGATGAAACTACTGGGGAGTTATTGGCATTACTTCTAAATGAGAAACCATTTAAAGTTTTATTTTTAATAATTTTTCATATATTATATTTTGGCACAGATGGTTTTCACTTTTAAATGTGATACTGATAATGTCATAATACAATGATTAGGGTTTTGGTTTAGAGTTAAGGGGTTTCATTGCATTTAAAGCACACGTGTAGGGGTAGGTTAAACGGCACCTGTCACTTTACTCATTAAAGGGAAAGTGACAGAGGGGTTGATTTACTAAAGCTGGAGAGTGCAAAATCTGGTGCAGCTGTGCATGATAGCCAATCAGCTTCTAGTTCTAACTTGTTCAATTAAGATTTGACAAAAAAAACTTGGAAGCTGATTGGTTTCTATGCAAAGCTTCACCAGATTTTGCACTCTCCAGTTTTAGTAAATTGACCACAGAGTCACTATAAACTCCATCCCTGATCCATTTATCCTCATCCTTGGAGCACACCACTGCAACTTGTTATCCTTTTTAAGCTTAATGTCAAACGGTTTCAGATATTACACAAGACTAATGATGTCACCTTCTCCAACATGTCACAATGTTTGCATCTGGAGATTGGACACTAGGCCCGAGCAGTGTATCATGGGAGGAGGTCATACACTTTCCCATACCCAGAAGCAACAGATATCCTGTGGTGTCTATGGCAAAGGAAGCAGTATCATGGGAGCATTGGAAAGGGGAGTACAAGTGAGTACAGAGATTGGTTAAGAGTTAGGTTTGGGGATGAGTTTAAGAGTGAGATTTAGTCTTGAGAATGTGATAAATGGGTTGGGTTTGGGTAAAAAGCCACTATTGTGATAAATGATATATTGTAATAATTACTGGTAAAATATCTAGAGCCCATTAACATCTTTGCATTGAGGTAATGTGGTAATAAGCATCCTGCAACGTGCGAATAATGGTAAAGTGCTATTCAATTTGAATTGTCACCCTAATGCACTATTACAGTAGCAGACAATGCAGCCATACTGCAATGCTAAATGCTGCACAAGAAAAAAAGATCAATTTTCTTGTGTACTAAACTGCGCTGCCAGTCCATTTAAAACAAATGCCTTTAAGCACAATAACTGTGTGAATGGATCCCTAATGATAGTGGGACACACCTATAACAGTCACCCTTTTGTCACAGGGCTTATATTTCTTAACCATAAAAAACATTAGCACCAACAGCTCAAGCACATTTGGCAGTATGGCCATAATGGAACATCAGTAGGACAAGCCTCCTACCCTACCATATGATGCCCAGTGGCTTGACGACCTCCAACCACTCTAGCAATGGGGGCTGTCCCCTGAGCCTTCCACATCTAATATTGGACATATGTAGCACCCTCTAGGTTGCTAGATAGTGAGTAGGATTTTTTGTACAGGATAGGCAAATTGTCAGGCTTGGCTGACAGCCAAGCCTGTGTGTTTTTCTTCTGGGTCAGGGTTGAGAGACTCAGGCACAGCTGGTGACTCACAGGCAGCATCACCAAGACCAAATATATTCTAGCATCTTCTGGAAAGGAAGGAGGAGAGGAAAGGTAGAGCTGCCTGGGGTATTCTGAGGAGCCCTGAACAATCCCCAACTTGGATTGGCAGGGGGCAGCCCTCCTTATATACCCGTGGTCAGCCCAGATGGGGAGGAGTTGTCCGGGTGGAAGCTGGAGATGGAGTGCTAGGCTGTCATGGCCTTGAGGGAGCTCCACAGTCTGGGGGGGGTGACCTTGGGTGGGCCGGGGGAGGGTGCAGACAGGACCCTTCTCACGACACATGGAGGTGTTCTGGACAGGTGGCACGGGACCAAGGAGAGGACAGCAGGAGAGCACTGCCAGGCAAAGTCTCCAGGGAAGGAACAATGGGTCGCAGCCAAGAGGGCTGGTGAGTGACACACAGTCAGGAAGGACTGGGGAGGCATGCCTGAGAGGACAGGGAGATCGCAGTCTGGGATGGGTGCAGAGCCAGTGGAGTGGACTGTGGTGGCACAGGCATTGGAGAGAGGCAGCTGCAGCCAAGAGGGCTGGCAGGGCCTAAAGAGGTGGTACTGGGAGCAGTAGCCATGTAGACAGCTAGCACTAGGACTACCACTATTTTTCTGCTACACCAGAGGGGCCCATGGTCCCTGCCTGCAAAGGGCATTTGCTAAGGCCTGGCAAAGCCAGTGTCAGACCTAAAATATAGTACTAGTTGGTCCTGGAAGTCTGCAAGCAAGTGCTGCGCTGGAGCTGAAGTGTAAAGGAGTATATACAGGAAGTGTATATAGTTGTGTCCTGTATACTTTCTTCAATCAAGTGGGCATCCCATACTCCCTTACCCCATCCAGGTTGAATACCCCTCAACAAAACAAAAACAAAGTTCAAGGACTGGTTTTCTGCCTGAGGGTGAATGAGAACTGTGTCCCAGACTGGGCAGGGTGACAGACGGACCACAATACTCAGCAGCCCTTACAAGGGTACTGCTACATATACATAAATAATAGTGCGCTTCTGGTTACTATGCAAGAAATTAAATAAAACCGCAGCTTCTACCTGTACAATGTGCTTGTAGATCAAATGCTAATCATGAGCACTAAGGCTGAATGAAGTGGCAATAAGTTGTCACTTAGACCCCTTTCACACTGGGTCGTTTTGCAGGCGCTATTGCGGTAAAAATAGCGCCTGCAAACTGACCTGAAACAGCCGCTGCTGTCTCTCCAATATGAAATCCCAGGGGCTTTCACACTGGAGCGGTGCGCTACCAGGACGCTGAAAAAAAGTCCTGCTAGCAACATCTTTGGAGCGGTGAAGGAGCAGTGTATACACCGCTCCTTCACCGCTCTTGCCTATTTAAATCAATGGGGCAGCACGGCTACACCGCCGGCATAGCGCTTTGCAGGCAGTTTTAACCCTTTTTCGGCTGCTAGTGGGGGTAAAACTGCCGCTAAAACTACAGTAAAGCGCCGCTAAAAATAGCGGTGTTTTACCACCGACGCACCCACCGCCCCAGTCTGAAACGGGCTTTATGAAAACCACCTGGCTGGGCAGAGTATAGTGAGATGTAATGCAAAGCTCGAAGAATACTTTGCAAGCTAGAGGTGCTCCACTGAGCTACGTGAGTTTAACCTCTTCACGCCCATGCTACTGCCAAAAGACGGCTACATCACGGACCTAAATTGCCAGGAGGGCATCCATGTACGTCCTCCCGTGCATGAGATGCCTGCAGGGCGCTCCATGAGACTTGGCTGATTACAGATCGGAGTAAGGGCTGGTCCCGGCCCCTTACCACATGCCATTTACGAGATTCTTAAAAGTTCTATCTGCACGCCTCTGATAGGTTCTGTTTGCCCTTATCTTCTGGATCGTTAGTATATTGTGGTCATGTGCACCACTCTCTCCAAACTACAATTCCCTGTGTTCAATATGGCAGCCGTTTGTACTGCGCATGTGTCCCCACTACGTCTTTCTGTTCCTGCTGTTCATTGTATCATTTTCTGCGCTGCAGCCTGAAAGTGGTGCTTTGTGGGCAACAACATTTTCAATGGGCATTTTCTCTTCTCTTCTACATGTCGGAATGGTATGTGTTGATATGTATATACTGTAGCCGAGAGCGAGCGAGCAGAGGAGAGTGGTTATGTGCCAACAACTAGTGAAAATTTGTATAGCGCCTTAGCCACCATAACAAGGGAAGCTGGGGCAGGGGAAAATTCAAATGTATTTTTCTGGATGTGTTTTGCAACCCTGCCATTACAATGGACATAGGTAGATGTCCAATAACGAAGGTATTGCATGTGTTGAATTTGGGGTTTATTGACATTTTGGGGTTGATATACTAAAGGCAAACAGACTGTGCATGTTGCAAGTGCAGTTGCACTCTGCAAGTGCAGTTGCTCCAAAGTTTAGTAAATTAGCAAAAATACTGGTGACTTCCATCATCCAAGCAAGTGGAAGCAACAATGCAGGTTTTTTTTTTTTTCTTGCATGTGATAGGGCAGGTGTAGGCAACCTTGGCTCTACAGCTGTTTTGAAACTACAAGTCCCATGAGACATTGCAAGACCTTGACAATCACAGGCATGACTCCTAGAGACAGAGAGGTGGGATTTGTAGTTTCACCACAGCTGGAGGGCCGAGGTTGTCTACCCCTGTGATAGGGTATTCTTTACAATGTAAATCTTTACCTCATTTACTAAGCTCTGGGGCAACTGCATTTGCAAAGCTCACAGTCTAAGTCTATTTACCTTTAGTAAATCAACCCCTTTGAGTGTGCCTAGGGTAGCATGAAGCCTTAATACAACCCTTACTGGTAGTGTTATAGTAAATGTACAGAAAATAAAGGCATGTGAAATAAAGGAATTAATATAACAAACACTACCACTACATGCAGTATATTCACATAGTTATTAGAATACCGAATATCTCACAAGTTAATGGTTAACTTGAAGCTTAGGAAGTGGTTGAAGTACCTCCACTAAACATTGTGCATTTGTACTTGTCCCAGCAGCCTATGAAAAAAATGCTAATATGCTAAATCCTGCTTCTAGCAATATGGTCTGTGGATGTGTTTGCATCTATACTTGCTGTAAGCAAGCCGTGTCTCGACACCAACCAAGGGTGTCGTTTGTAGACAGCAAACCTACTCAGCACTGAGCTAAACCAGCACGTCCTCTCCAAGAAGCAGGATGTACTCAGAGGCAGAAGGCTGTAGGCAGTATTGCTAAAAAAAGAGACTTCCGTTACTAAAGTTAACTCTTTACATTTTTATCCAGAAGTTTCCAGGACACGCATTTTTGACTATGATAAATTCATTTTTTAGTGTAATAGATTAGTTGGCACCTAAACTACCATGATCATTTTAATAACTGTAAAGACCAAATACTTCTGACCATTTCACTGCTGTGCGGAATTATGTTTTGATCCCACAATGCAACTTTAATTAAATGGAAAAGAGACACTGGAAAATCACTTTTCACAAGGAAGCTGTTGGTGGAGCCCTTGAATTTCCACTTGTCTTTATTCTTATCCCTCATTATGAAAAGAGCCCTTATGCATCCCGTCTTTTCCACACACAATCACGAGTATGGAGAGGTCACTACTACTGACAAGATCAGCACATTCATCTCCTGAAATAACGGTGTGAATATACTGCTGATGTGATTGACTACAGATTGCCCTTTCTCTATCCACTTGAAAATTTAAGACATCCGGGACAAACGAGAGATGAGTACTGGCACTTGTCATACAAGAGCAAAGAAAACAGCAATAAGATTAACATGACAAAGTAATTGCTGGTTTCCTCACCTTCCTCTCATTTCACACCTGACAATAGCTAAGAAGCTGTTGGGTGATCACAACTAATATCCACCTATAACTTATTAAAATGTTAGGCCCCTTTCACGCATGCGGAATGTTCATTTCATCAGTTCAGTCACGTTTTTTTCAATGAAAAAAACAGATGAGGTTTACACCAGTTTTTCATCAGTATCTCATCAGTTCTTTTTACATCCACTACAATGCAAAAACGGACCGTTTGTTTACATCTGTTTATCGTCCAATCTGTTTTTAAGGGAAGAAAAAAAGGGCATTGATCTGTTCCAAAAAACCGATGTTGACTCAATTTACAGCCATCAATGAAAAATGGACAAACGGTCCGCATGTGTGAAAGGAGCCTTAGGTAGACTCTCCCCAATAGACAACAAAGGGAAATCTGATACAAACTGTTTTATTAAGTCTTCTAAGGTTATTTTTATGGATTGCTTATACCCTATTCCCAATAAGGTTTGACTGAATAACCTGCATTGTAAAACAAAAAGCTAATGCACACCAAAATCACATCAGTACATAAAGGGTTAATTACATAAAGGTGCTGAAACCATAGATTTGGGTTTCATCAGGAAATACCCATGAATAATACTCTCTAAATAAGTAATAGGCATAACTCCAAACAGCTAACTTTTTGAATTTCATATATTTATAAAAGGAAGTACCGTATCATATAAAGACATAACAATAAATCAAATTATATGCACAAGATCCCCCCACAGTTCCTCTATCTAGACCAGTCTTTCTCAAACTTTTCAACACAGAGGAACCCTTAAAATAGCTTTCAGGTTTTAGGGAACCCCTGCTAAAAATGACAATATCTACATCTCATGATACATTGGTGTGATGGTCAGTGGGAAGAGGAAGAGTGCTTCTTACGCTTATGGTCACTGGGAAGAATTATCCCCTTACAAATAGCTAAAAAGATCAACTGTGTCAGTGGGAACTTATCTCAAAGGTAGAAATTGCTCATTGCTCAAGGAACCCCTAGCAACCTCTGGAGGAACCCTAGTTAAGAAACCATGATCTAGTCAAAGGCAAACTGACAGCTACAAGCAACATATACATTTTGCATTCGAACAGGGAGGAGACCCAGGCTTTGGCTTCAGTTTAAATCTATGGATGCCTATAAAGTCCTTAACTCTGGCAACAGTAGAATCCCTACAATTTGTCACCATCCCTTATCATCTGAGGATGGTGGTCCATGTGTGTTTTTTAACTGGTTGGTATAGGTCATGTTTTGGGTTGACAGGTCGATCAGTATAAAGACAATAAAGGTGCTAAATTATGTGGACAGGATGTGCCTGAATGTATCCTGCTGTGGTGGGCTCACCAAGAGACACGTCGTATTAGGGCTTAATGTTGAAGAGATTTAGACAGTGGCTCTTCTTTCAATTAGTCAGATAATGTACCACTATAGCCTGTCTTTACTATGCACTGCTTTGGAAGAGAATTATGCAGGGCTGAACGAAAAAAAAAACTGACAGCTCCCCAAAGGAGCCGCTGTACTAACAATCCAATGTTAGAACAGCGATCTCCCCTGCTGTGCTATTGACTTCTGACAGGGGGGGCAGCCCCCCACCAGAACACTCCGGTCAGCGCTTTCAGCCAATCAGCAGACCTTTTTTGATTATGCACCATCGACAGAAGCCGTCTTCTGTCTGACCAGGTGCAGTACACATGGGCCAAATGCCACCCGACATTTGGCCCATGTGTACTAGGCTTAAGTGTCTCTTTAACTATAACCTGCTAACAGAGCTGATGTTTGTAATTCTACTAAAAAAAGCCAGTTGAAGGAAAACTGTACAAAGTTTTGGGCCTCATGCACATTGTGCACATTTCATGCACTCTAGGGCAGGGAAGAACGCACTGAAAGCTCTCCAAAGACACCTATAAACCAAGAAATTGACAAACACTTTACATTACAAAGCTTGCAAAGCTACTCATGACCCATGACATCTATCATTGGCCACCCAGAATGTATCCAAGTAGAGAGAGATAAAATCTTCTGTGCAAGGATAGATCAAAGACTCATGAGGGTATGAAATTCCAAACTTCCAACAGCTGGAAAGATATTTCTAAATTTTTACGCTGACTCTAATATTCCTGTGCTGGGCATGTGGAAACATCAACAACTACTGCACTTCCTACATTCCCTACCCAAAATCCCACCATTTTCAAAGACCATTGACAACCTTTGAGGAAGTCTGCCAAGGTCATGAGGTGATCGGGGTACTCTCTCCCTTTCATTCCAACTGCTAATGAACATATGCACTCAAGCAGACCAAGTATATCATTATAAATGGGAAAGGGACTTGCAGACCATACTCACAAAAGATCAGACAGGAAGAATTACGTTCTTTGCTTATAAAGCCTCCATTTGTAGCAAATATCAAGAGATTACCTACAAGATCATGACTTGATGGTACAGGACACCGTCTGTCCTTGTCAATCTTTTTCCACAACAGCATGACCTATGCCGACTCTGGGACTGCCCGGTGCTACGTCCCTTTTGGCACCAAGGTACCTAAATAATAGCACAACTTACGGAGATTTCCCTTTACAATAGCCCAGTGGCAGTCCTTTTATTTATTTATTTTTTAATTCTTTATTTGAATTGTCACATTACAAAATCTTCATCCATGACATTGCTAACAGTTACACCAGTTATACCAGTATTGCACTGAAAGCTCCTACAAGCAGCAGTCCTTTTATATCTGACAGTGATATCCAGGAAACAATAGAAGAAGTCCCTGTTGATCCACCTCTTAAATGCAGTTTGAGCATGCATCCCATCCCCAGTAATTGGAAACAAACACATCCACTGACACATAGTCAAAGGTTTGCCAGGGTGAATGATATACAGGCTAGTTTTATTGAGAAAAATGTTGGTGCTAACCTTAATACCTGCAATAACCTTAATACCTGCAAAAATTTCTGCGCCCTTCCCTTGACCTTGCTAACTTAACATCCCTCACTTTATCTCCCCTCTTACCCCCCTCCCCTTCTCTTTTTTTCTTACACCCCCCATCTTGATTTTCTTCCAATTTTGTTCCATTCCTTGGCCGACCCCCTCTATCCCCACCCCTCTCCCTACCTCCCAAGAACCGTTATTTCTATAACTCCCTGCCCTAGTGCTCGTCAACATAGTGCAAGTATCTCATGTGGAATAATATCCCACTCCCCACATAAAGCTAGGTTCACATTTAAGCGGGTGCGGTAATGCATGTAAATTGCACACCCTCCCACACCAAAAACATGCTGCTGCTTAGCATATGTGTAGGGGTGCCATTAATCCTAATGGCAACATTTTGCTATGGGGCCCCGATGATCTCTAGTTACATCCCTTTGGCATAAATCTTTAGTACAATGCTACAGAATTGTACTGTTGTAGTTAGCAACATTACTAGAATTATAATTAATGAAATGCTATGAAACTGAGAATGTCTATGTGATAGTGTCAGTGGAGCGTATCTGCCTTAACAAGCAGGCAGTGATGTGAAGGCTTCCATGTTTACTGTAGCTAGCTCCCGAATAGACTGGCACTACAATAATAAGTAAAAAATTTCCACAAAGGATGAAGCTGACCCAACTGATCTGATTTAACCCTTTAATGGAAAATGATTCATACATGAAATATGGATAAAAACAGATGTCTTAATTCGCTGTGAGAAAGTCTGGAAAAACCAAGGAATGTGCAAAGCTGCCACTGCTATATGGAGAACCGCAGAAAAATGAAAACCCCCTTCCAAGATTTTCTCAGCATGAGGTATTATTGCAGTACTTAAATTACTCACCGAGTCTGAATGCAAAGTCTGATTCACCACAAAACCTCCAGCTGAAAGATATAGGCCTCTGACAATAAAACATGAGACGTTTTGCTGTGTACAGCTTGGCACAGATCAACACAAACAGTCTGCAGTTCAGAGCTTAAATTAGCCTTTGTTTTAACCACACTCACTTCTTCCCGATGCTGAGTGACATTATTAATGTCATGCCGTCAATCACTTCAATCTGTCGATTAAACATCAGATTCCTCTTTATTGGGCTGTGTGCTTATTTTGCTCTAGTGTGACAAGCGTCGTGTCACCTCAGACAAGGAGATTTATTTAACAGTTAAGATAATGGAGGAATGGCATGTCAAGGTAGGATATCAAATGCAGTCTTTTCAAATCCTGCCAACTGGACCAGATCACCGTCTACTAACACTTTACAGGAGGCTGCTTAATCTTCCCGGCTCTTTTCCATTTTGACAAGCTACTTGTATGTGTCAAAGACTTTTAGCAGCTATACATACTGATCTTGGATCACGTACATTCTATTATAATTCTGTATCTGAAAGTAGAAAAACAGCGCCGGGGGAACCATGCTATGTATTGCTTGTATTTACATAGCTACATAACATTCCATTTCAGATCTAAAAAAACAAAAACTGTGATGATTTCCATACATTTTATGGTTTCCTTAATCCAGGCAGCATTTATATAGACATTTGAATGCTTGCATCAGTACGTGGCAAACTCTATGGGGGTTATTTACTAAAGGCAAATTCACTTTGCACTGCAAGCGCACTTGAAAGTGTACTAAAAGTGCACTTGGAAGTAAAGTCGCTGTAGATCTGAGGGGGACATGCAAGGAAAATAAATAACAGCATTTTAGCTTGCACATGATTGGATGATAAAATCAGCAGAGCTTCCACTCAATTTAGATCTACCCCTTATATTTAGAGTGACTGCACTTCCAAGTGCACTTGTAGTGCAAAGTGGATTTGCCTTTCATAAATAACCCCCTTTGTCATGCTATAGATTAGATGTATACTCACATGCAGTTTCATATGATGTAAAGCAAATATTTAATGCTTTTAATTTGTAAGCTGTGCTGTCAATCGGCATTATATTTTATTTATTTATCTTATTTCAGTTACTTATATAGCGCCGTCAATTTACGAAGCGCTTTACATATACATTGTACATTATATAGTAGGGGCTGGCAGGGTACCGGACTGCATGTCAGCTTTTTTTTCCCAGGGAAGGAAGTTGGGAAATTTAAAAGAAAAGCATAGGAATCAGGGTTTTTGTAGAATAATAATTACCTAGCTGAATGCAACATCGGTCCAATGCTGGACCACCTGGCTCTAACACTGAGAGCCGAGTGATCAAACACCACTGATTGCTCAGTTCTCAGAGCTCCCTGGTGGCTATCAGTCATCAGCTCTCTGCTCTGCCCCCCGCCCCCGTGCGCTCACTGGAGCTCTGGGCTGTGCATAACACGGGAGCGGCTGGCTCAGGCTCTCAGTGGCTCAGTCCAACGATGTCGGCACAGCAGCTGATTTTTCCATCAGCTTTCGGGTGCTGCCGCTGCCATAGCCCGTAAGGGAACCCAGTAGTAAAACATTACGGCTTCACGCTGGGACCTTACTGAGAATGTGCGAGGCACACGCTGCACTCTCCTACTGGCCCGGTGGCAGGGAAAGGAGGAGGAAGCCGAGCAGTGACGTCAATGGCCGCGGCCGAGACTCTCAGAAGTGGCGACAGGATACCTGTCATAGACAGGCATCCACTCCCCCCCCCCCCCCTGAAAGGTGCCAAATGTGGCACCGGAGGGGGGAAGGAGACAAATGAGCGGAAGTTCCACTTTTGGGTGGAACTCCGCTTTAACAGCTCCTTCTTTCAAAACAATATACTGTTTTCTTAGGCTAGAGTTATATTATCAACTTAAAGCTGTTCTTCACCTTGCTTCTCACCCTTTCCCGTATTACATTTTAATCCCTTTTCAACTTTCATTTCAAAGGGGTTGTAAACCCTCGTTTTTTTTAAATAAAAATAATAAAACATGGTATACTTACCTGCTTACACTGGTTTTGCAGAGCAGCCCCAATCCTCTTTTTCTGTGGTGCCCCGTCGGTGCTCCTGGCCCTTCCTCTTCACCCGTGCGGGCTCATTTCCGAGTCCCGCTGCTGTGTCCATTGACACAGAGAGGGGGTCTCGGCCCCGCCCAGCGCTCCTGTGTCACTGCATTTAATTGACAGAAGCGAGAGCCAATGACTGATTTCTCCATCCCATTGAATGTGTTGAACAAAAAAGAAATGACTCGTGTATGGCCAGCACTAGTTTTCACACCGCAGATAAACAATTATGAGGCTGGTGCCTGGGCACCTTCACATATTAGGAAGTACATTGCTATTGCTCAGGAGGAATTCCAGACAAAAGGCACATTTTTTAGGGTACTGCTTAGAAACAATTAAGATGTCTATACAATATGTTCTATACAACACAGCACATCTTCAATTTTTGAGTTCAGCTTCACTTTAAAGAGGAAATCACACTGGCAATTTTGTAGCAGCGATCCTTAGGAGCTACAAAATTCCTCTCTTCTGAGATTCTGTTGCTAGGAAAAAATTGCAATCATTGAAAGACTATGAAATTATAGCAATTTGTGAGCTCAGTCACTGAGAGTGCCTTGCAACATTTGTGGCTAGTGTCAGAATTTCCAGCTGAATTAGCTACCCAGGTTATCCAAGGCAGCTGCTTGGGATCACGACACACCAGCAGTTTGCAGCTGCCTAGATAAGCGTACCAGTTAGCTACAGCAGCCACTCCATAGCTAGCTCCAAATTGCCAGAGAAAACAAGCTGAGGGATTTGTAGCTGCTAGTCTGACTTAGCTCTAAGGGACAGTTCACATCTGTGCAATGTGTTTTAAGTGTGGTGCGTTTTAGCCTGTGTTTTAGGCGCAATACCATTAAATGGTCTATAAAGTTTTTATGGAAGTGCATCAAAGTTGCAGCAATTTTCCAATGCAACACACCTAAAATGCATGTAAACCACACATAACCTGAGTGTTCTTGGTCATTTTTTAGGCAATTTTTTACAAGCGTTTGTACAGTCATTTTTGCGGGTGTCTGAGATTTGAGCTTTTCTTTTTTTTTTTTTTTTTTCAATTAATTTTAGCCAATGGGAAGCTAGTTACTAGGGGAAAAAAATGTGTATGTTTTTGCACATTTTTTCAGGCGCTCCCCTTGAAATCTATTAGGGCCAAAAACGCTTGAAGTTGGTAGCTCAAAGGAAGCTTATGTACCTTTTCCAGCTACAAGCTTAACCACTTAAGGACCAGCCTCGTTTTGGATTTTAGGTGTTTACATGTTAAAAACAGGTTTTTTTGCTAGAAAATTACTTAGAACCCCCAAACATTATATATTGTTTTTTTTCTAACACCCCGAGAGTAAAATGGCGGTCATTGAAATACTTTTTTTTTTGCACCGTATTTGCGCAGCGGTCTTATAAGAGCACTTTTTTTGGAAAAAAATCACTTTTTTGAATAAAAAAAATAAGACAACAGTAAAGTTAGCCCAATTTTTTTTATATTGTGAAATATAATGTTACGCCAAGTAAATTCATACCCAACATGTCACTCTTCAAAATTGCGCCGCTGGTGGAATGGCGTCAAACTTTTACCCTTAAAAATCTCCATAGGCGACGTTTAAAAAATTCTACAGGTTGCATGTTTTGTGCTACAGAGGAGGTCTAGGGCTAGAATTATTGCTCTCGCTCTACCGGTCGCGGCGATACCTCACATGTGTGGTTTGACCACCGTTTTCATATGCGGGCGCTACTCACGTATGCGTTTGCTTCTGCGCACAAGCTCGTCAGGACAGGGCGCTTTAAAAATTTTTTTTTTTTATTTTCTCATTCATTTTACTTTATTATATTTATTTTTTGCACTGTTTTTAAAAAAAAAAACATTTGGATCACTTTTATTCCTATTACAAGGAATGTAAACATCCCTTGTAATAGAAAAAAGCATGACAGGTCCTCTTAAATATAAGATCTGGGGTCAAAAAGTCCTCAGATCTCATATTTGGACTAAAATGCAAAAAAAAAAAAAAAAAAAAGACAAAAAAAAAATGCCTTTAAGACATATGGGCGGAGCTGACGTCATGACGTCGCTTTCGCCCTCCTATGGTATGGAGACGGGTGGAGGCCATCTTAGGCTCACTGGTCTCCTTACCTCAGCAGTGACAGGTCCCGATCTCCTCCGCCGCTACCGACGGCTCTGGTAAGCGGCGGAGGGAGCAGGAGAGCGGCGGGAGGGGGGTGGCACCTCTCCCGCCGCCGATAACGGTGATCTCGTGGCGAACCCGCCGCAGAGACCACCATTATCGTACACAGAACCGGCTCCTGTAAAGATGGATACCTCAGTTGTGGCAGCAGCTGCTGCCGTTACCGAGATATCTATCTTCAAAGTGCCGACGTATATGTACAGGAGCCAGTTGGTAAGTGGTTAAGCCCAGGTTCACACTAAATGCGGATTTGAAATCGTGCAAGTTCAGCTGAACTCGCACAATTTCAAACAGGAATTTCAGTCTGACTTCGGGGGAGATTTGAGACATCTGTGTGATGCACAGATGTCTATTAAAATTGCCCCCGAAATTGCCAAAAGTAGTGCAGGATTTACTTTTGGGTATCGTTGCGGCACCCTAGAGTCGGCATTGCACCAATTTGGTCATTGCTGGCAATAGGCTCTGATTTGGCATGCGATTTGACATGTCAAATTGCATGTCAAAACGGCCCGGTGTAAACGAGGGCTTAAGCAACAATACGCTCAGGTGTGAAGAGGCACAACTGAAAATCGAAGGATGTTCAATGTTGAGTGTTACAAAACACTCAGACGTGAACGGGGACAAAGCCTCGTACACACGGTACGATTGTTGGCCAACCAAGCCTCTGATTGTTGTCAAGAGGGCATGTGCCAGGATCTTGTCTTGCATACTAACGGTACACAATTGTCGTGCCACAAACACGAATGTAGTGACGTACTACAAGGAATTTCAGCTCTTGAGCGCCACCCTTTGGGCCCCTTCTGCTAATTTTGTGTTTGTTGAGCATTGATTCCGAGCATGCGTGTTTGTACTTTCGACTTTTGTGTGACGGATTTGTGTACTGACCATACGAAAATCTGACGTCAAACCGTTGTCTGCTGAAAATTTACTAGCCTGTCATCCAACATTTGCTAGCCGAAAGTTGGACAATTGTCAAAAGGAGCGTACTAACGGTAAGATTTTAGGACAACAGTCTGTCAACAGACAATCCCCTGCCAACAATCGTACCGTGTGTATGAGGCTTTAGAGCTGAACTCCAGGCAGATGTAAAAAGGTACAAATTAATGCAGCTTCATACTAATTAACCAGTTCCCCTCTAGAGCTATTTTTTCATTTCTCACACATGTTAAAATCTGCATTTTTGGGCTATAAAACTACTTAACCCCCCCCCCCAGAACATTATATATTTTCTGAATGTAAAGGTAGTTGCAATTTTTTTAAGGCACACAATGGCGCAATTATTTAACATTATTTTCCTTTAAGAAAAAACACTAAAATGACTTTTATTGTACAAAAACACAATTTAATTCCATTCTGTATAAAATAAAAGATTAAGTAGTGTCGAGTAAATAAATTACAAATATGCTGAACCTCAAAAATGTGTGCACCCACAGAAAAGTTATAGTATCAAAAATGATCAATAGGTGGCACTTGCCTTTATAACTCATCAGTTTAGAGTAAAATATGCCAATTGCACAAATGCATTTGCAGGTGTGCACAGGGGGACAGGGTTGGTTTTAAATTGTATTGTTAATTCTAAAATAATTTTTTTTTTTTTTTACGTTTAACTTCATTACATAGAGAAAGTCTAAGTCGATGTCCCCCGACACCCCCTGATCCTCCAGCAGAGAGGCAGAACGATGGTCTGTCTATGTAAACAAGGCAGATTTGCAAAGAAGGGACATGGATCCATGTCTTCCCCCAGTAAAAGCACCTCCCACACAGTACATATAAACACTGGTCAGGCAAATAGTTAACCCTTTGATCACCCCTGATGTTAACCCCTCCCCTGCCCGTGTCGTTAGTACAGTGATAGTGCATTTCTTTTAGCACAGCATTTTTATATTCAGAACTGTTAGGCTTAATGTACACGGGACGTTTTAAAACCTCCACTGAACAATTTAACTTGACAGATAGTAAACGACGTTTAAAAATGTCTGTTTAGAAACAAAACAATGTTTTTGTTTTTTCCAAAAAAAAAGCTTCTAAACTCAACTGCCTATAAATGACTATAAGACCCTGTGTACATGTACTGATAAGATAACATAGAGGAGAGTTCAGGGGCAGCTGAAAAAAACATCCAACTGCTCCTAAACATCCGTTTACAAGCAGCAGCAGTGTACATGAAGCCGTAATGTTCTTCCCAGGGTTCAAATATCCATCAGAAACTAGTGATACATGGAAATGATATGTCTGTGGCTTACCCTCTACTACCTTTCTAAACCAGAGTACCTACCAAAGTATGTCAAGGAAATGAAGGGTGCAGATCTCATTGACCCCTGGCTGAATGTTCACCTTTCTTTTAATTACTTGCAGCCCATCTCCCCTCTCACTAAGGTTAAATCTGTCTGTATGGCAGGGTTCTAAAAAGAAAATTTTGTGCTGAGCTTATCCAATTCTATAAAAGTAAAAGGGCTAAAAATACATTTCAGAAGAAAAACATTCCTCTTAAGTTTTATCTGGCACACTTATGTCAACTATGAGGCCACTGTGGGCAGAGGAATAGCAGAGCTGCAATGGAAAAAACAATTCTTCAACACTTAGAAGATTGGCATGAGTTCCTCTGGTTTATAAAGCACATCACAAGCTCTGTGTCGAAGATTAAAGTCTAACATAAACTGTACCTTTAGGGAAACAAAAAATACTAAATTAACAGCGGTACCGGTTAGCTAACGGCAAAAGCTGTCAGCACACACCTAAAGTGGATATGCAAATGTTTACTTTCTTATAGCTGGTATATATATAACCATAGACACATCACTCCTGGCAATCCCAGGACTGGTATTTTTTTAAGAGTCTTATGATCGGTGCAGCAAATATATATATATATATATATATATACACACAGTATATATATATGCATACAATTGCTTGATTCCACCATCAACACAGTCAGTTTTGATGGAGGAATGCTTTCTGCAGCATTATCATATTCTGCTGGCAAATCACATGTAGAAAAATCTGACAGGCTGGTTGTACCCATGTCGATCGACTTGGGTACAACCAGTCTGTCGGATAATTAATTGTACCCTATTAAACCAATTGTACTCAATTAACCCAATGGTTAATTGGGTAAAATTAATCTGTCCATAGATGGATTGAATCTCGGCTGGTCCCTGCTCAACTGGCCAAATTGCGATCCATGTATGGCTGGCTTAAAGCGTAGTTCCACTCAAAAGTGGAACTTCCGCTTATCCGTCTCCTCCCCCCCTCTGGTGCCACATTTGGCATCTTTCAGGGGGGGGGGGGGACAGGTACCTGTTTTTGATGCATGCACAGTAGAGATCCGGCTTTGAAGCTGAAAGGCCACACTGCCGGGTTGCCTTACCTGGAATGGCAGCAGCTGCACCCGACATCCGATCCGAAGATCGGCTGCGGTGCCGATATTGAGGGCTCCCTGGACAGGTAAGTGTCCATATATAAAAAGTCAGGAGCTGCAGTATTTGTAGCTGCTGACTTTAAATTTTTCGTGGGGGGGGGGGGGGGGCGCTGGACCTCCTCTTTAAGGCAGACCAAATTAAATACAGAGAGGCTTGATTAATCATGTAACTATATATATAGTATGCACCATGACAGTGTGGTTGCCATTCAGCCCCTGAAAAAACCTACAAACCAAAATTGTCCCAAACAGACGAGGGACCAAGAAAAAGTGGGGCTCATAAGAAAGCAACATTAAATGTGGAAGTCATATCAAAAAGTATTTATTGTGGTACAAAAATATGATACATGTAGATAAAAGAATATGGACTGATGACTGTACTGCCCTGGATAAGAAGCTCGGTCGATCACATGGGGTCGACCAATACAAACACAGATGGAAGAGACACTACAACATGTAACAAAAGAAGAGGGATGGGGGCCGTGGAGAAGGGCACTTAATGGAGCACTGTTGAGTCACAGAGGGCTGCCATTAATGAGAGATATAATGTCCACGGACAGTGCTAAAAGTCCTGCTATAGGATCCAACAGTGTATGTTGCAAGGTATTGAAGTGAGCACGATGAAATTATGCCTATATCCTGGTGGACATTAATGCAGACCGGTGACAGAATGTCTTGCCTCTTGTTGTTGAACAGACACATATAGTAAAGGTAAACCGATACGTTACCACTTCCGGGTCCTGTGTGGGAATAAACAGATACTACCGAAGTGTAGTATCACCAATACTGTGGTTCGTTTCCACTTGTTGCTGAAGATAACACACAATGTGGCTTGCCTGGACACGGTGCTCCAAAAGGTACTGCAACAATGATAGTAAACCCGTCCATATAGGTGCACCTATATCCTCCTAAGAAGCGGCCTCAACCTTCGGTTGATTCACCCTCCCTCGGTGTGGGAGCCGGCTAGCCCCAGCAGGGGATGACAGCGGGACGTGACGTCCGGACAGGATGATGTCAACGCGTTTCACATTACCACAATCTGTAGCTTCATCTCTGTGACTCAACAGTGCTCCATTAAGTGCCCTTCTCCACGGCCCCCATCCCTCTTCTTTCCTACTTTCCTTTTTCCCCATCCGTGGTCCCCCTTCCCCCTGCCATTCCAGGCTCGAGCCACCCCCAGGGGGATTGATGTCAGTTTGCAACCTTACTCAGCATCGCTGAACACTCCTCATTGTAGTAGGTTGAGCAGACATCAATTGCCCTGACGTCCGGACATCTGTTTGTTTGTCTTTTGTTACATGTTGTAGTGTCCCTTCCATCTGTGTTTGTATTGGTAGACCCCATGTGATCGACCGAGCTTCTTATCCAGGGCAGTACAGTCATCAGTCCATATTTTTTTATCTACATGTATCATATTTTTGTACCACAATAAATACTTTTTGATATGACTTTCACATTTCGTGTTGCCTTCTTATGAGCCTCCTCTTTAAGGCAGCCCATAGCGGGTTGAATGAAAAAAAAAAATTACTCGATTCCCTCTTCCACACATTCAAGGTGGATGGGGGAATCACTTCTGCTTTGCCTTTGTATTTTGACAGCAGGGAGACTTACCCATCATCAGAATACACTGATCAGTGATGCCAGCTATAGCCAGCAATGCTGATCGAGAAGAAATTTTCCAACAGGGCGGTTGTACAGAAGTTGATCAGTGTGCACTCCCTTTTGGTTCAGGGGCTGTCTGTGGTTCAGGGCTCCTTCCCATGGGGACAGATGGCTGTACGAACAGCGCGGGTGAACAGGCACTAGAAGAGTGTCTACTTGGACCTCAAGGTTGTGACTAAGCTGTCGTCTGAGAGAAGTTTAGGCAGGAGCCAGTGTCCAGCAAGATGGGCTGTTTGTTAGTCACAAGGTTGAAAGAAATAATGTGAGGAACCTGTGTGGAGAAAGGCTTAGGAACTACAGAGTCTGTATAGCCAGAAGGCTTGAAAATATTTATTGTTCAGTGACACTGATAGCCCCTTTGAGGGTAACCTTTTGTGTGTTTTTGAACGTTGCTTTTGACTAAAACTGGGCAGAAAGCCCTGAAACACACTTCACAGGTCAGACTGAAGTTCATGGAAGGAGCAACACTTGAATGAACGCCCCACACTGTCTATATGCAGTTGGGGAGATGTATGCCTACCTTCTGTCCCCAAGACGCATAAAGTAGGAAGAAAGCCCAAAACATGAAAGGAATACCAGGTGTCCTCTTCAGAAGCATTCCTCTTTCTGTTTCAGTGACATTTCTAACATTTTGTATTTCCTATAACCTTCTATCTTGGTAACGATGGTCACTAAGTTAAATAGAGAAGGTAAATCTCCCCAGCAGGAACACAGACAGTAAAAACAAAGTTTACAGGGGTTTTAATCCTTCCCAACGCAATCCAAAATAAAAGATAAGCCTTGATATACATATAATTTAAAGCCTTCACTAGCCATGTAGTATTTTCCAGATTAGATTCCCACTAACTCTAATGTTTATGAAGCTGAGAGAAGCAATGATAGCACCACACCACGAGTCACAGAGGCCAAAAAAGATTTTAATGTATTATCATTAGTGAGCATCCAGCATGTTTTGGGGGATCAAATACCCCCTCTTCATCAGAGTTTATATCTATGTTGTGACTGGATCCAAAGTAGTACTTGTCTCTGTACAGAGAGCAATAATTGCACTGCAATTGAGTGGGTGGGATGTATTTGGCAGCAAGTGAACAGAACATGTTGTCCCTGAAGTTGTGTTGATAGCAGAACAAATGGGCAAGTGCAAGGATTTGAGCGATTTTGACAAAGGCCAAGTTGTCATGGGTAGATAATTTGGTCAGAGCATTTCCAGAACTGCCGCTATTCTAGGATGTTCCCTGTCTGCAGTGGTCAGAACCTACAAAAAAAGAGTGGTCCAAGGAAGGAACACTGGCGAAGGGGTGACACTGTCATGGCCGGCCAAGGCTTGTTGATGCACATGGGGAGCGAAAGCTGAACCGCGTAGTCTGATCCAATAAAAATTGCTGAAAAAGTTAATGATGGTTGCAAAAAAAGGTGTCAGAAAACACAGTGCATTGCAGTTTGTTGCAAACAAAGCTGCGCTGCCGCAAACTGGTCAGGGTGCCCATGCTGACCTGTGTCCACAATCAAAAGCGATTAAAGGGGTTTTAAACCCTCATGTTTTTTCACCTCAAAGCATGCTATGCATTAAGGTGAAAAAACTTCTACCCCTGAGCAGCCCCCCGTTTTACTCACCTGAGCCGTTCCTTCCCACGCCGGAGACGCGCACACCCTCTCTGGCCGGAGTCTGGGCTCTTGATAGGATACATTGACAGCAGCACAGTCATTGGCTCCCACTGCTGTCAATCAAATCCAATGATGCAGGCGGCGGCTATGCATCATTCGGGATGCAAAAGCTGGACTCGGGAGGAGCCAATGCGGGGAGGAGCTACTAGTGCTGCCAGGGGACCCCAGAGGGGAGGATCAGGGCCAACCTGTGAAAAACGAACTGCACAGTGGAGGTAAGTATAACATATTTGTTTTTTTTTTGGTTTAGCATCAGAACTGGACCACAGGGCAATTGAAGAAGGTGGTGTGGTCTGGTCTGATGAATTCCAAGAGTGGTTTAAGGAAATCAACAATGAGTTAGAGGTGTTGATTTGGCCTCCAAATTTTCCAGATCTCAATCCAATCAAGCATTTGTGGGATGTGCTTAAAAAACAAGTCTGATCCTCGCAACTTGCAGGGCCTAAAGGATCTGCTACTGACAGCTTGGTGCCAGATACCACAGCACAGGTCTAGTGGAGTCCATGCCTCAACTGGTTATGCATACCTCTCAACTTTCTGAGATGGGAATGAGGGACACCTATTAGCAAAATTATGCAGGCATAGGACACCCCCCTGTCACGCCCCCTTAAAAGAGAATTGTAAGAAAAAAAAAACAATTATTGGGTAAACCCACAGGGGCTTTTTTTTACCACTACTATCCCATTTGAAATTTACAAATGCAGCAATTTAGAAATTGTATGAAAGGTTTAGCACTGGGAAACCCTTTTTGATAGATAGGTACTGCTTTTTATATACAACTATATAGATCTGATCAAAATGAGGAGGAAACAGGGACTTTGTTCCAAATCAGGGACAGTCCCTCGAAATCAGGGACAGTTGGGAGCTATGGTAATGGTCGGTGGTCATAATGTTATCGCTGATCGGTGTACATACACACTATAGTGCATCTCACACAATTGTCTAGCACAGTCATATTTGAAAATCAATCTTTCTGTTCCTAGAAAACCTGTCAGTAAAAACAAGCCCAGTGAGCAGAAATCCAGAAGTTATACTGTAGAGGAGGCATGATCTGGGAGTCACACCAGTCATGTCAATCTCCATCATAGCAGAAATCGTCCAGACGGTATAGAGAGAAGAACACACAAGTGACACTAAAGCTTGTCGAGACTGATCAGGCAGAGAACAGGAAGCCGCCAGGCAGGCCAGCCTCAACACATCAGCAGATAGATGGAATGCACCAGCAAGGTTGGATAAACGCTCAGCACCTTCTGGGGTGATTTGCTGTTTCAGAAAAGGCAGCAGAGTATTTAGTTGCTTGAACAGGCAGCGTAAGGTTAAACAGAGCAGAAGCCAAAGTAAATATCTGTACAAGATGAATACTTTCTTCTTCTACAGTTCTGTAATTTATTCATATAATCTCTGAAAATGAATGAGGAAAACAATGCTGCAACAATGAACCTTGCTATGGCAGCGATGTAAAAATAGTAATTAACAAATATTCATATAATAAATTATATAAAAATAATAAAGTTAAGGAATTACATTAACACTATCTAAAATGTCCACGTAAACATTTTATTACAATGGTATCAAAAATAACCACCCTTCTCTGTAAGCAGATTTTTTTCTTTAAATGTTCATAGTTCCCTGTGTTTTTAATTGCAAGGAATTTGTGTACAAATTTGAATTTCACTCCAGGAATAGTTACTTCTATTCAGTATATTTCCATGTTTTGCCCCAGATTTAGTTACCCCACATTTTTAAATCCCAGGGTCTTACAGTTAGTTCACAACACAATTTCAGAATTACGAATGCATTTCTGCAAGCGTGGATTTGATGTGATTTGTTGTGTTGTTGTTGTTGTGATGTGGTGAATAGAGAAAAAATGCAACATTTTCTACTTTTGTTGACTGCACTGAAATGCAATGCACTGGTGTAAACTAGGGCTATTGGAATCCATGTTAAACACTGTCCATGAGTTATTGATACAGAAAAAACACACTGGGCTGCATCTGGTGTGAACCAGCCCGTAAACAGATTCAAATCGAATTGTTTACTTTTTCACATTGTATATTCACATTGAGGAATGCATCTCTACCATACTTACTATCACCTTTGTTTTTCCTGTCTACATTTAGGTATTCCCATGTGACTGATATCCCCTATACTTAATAACCAGACCCCAGAAAGTCGAAACTCAGCTGGATCAGCACGGACCAGCTGAATTTTTACCCATGTGTGGCCGTTATTGTTTGATAGAAGTTGTTAGATCAGCAGCTGCATTCACCTCCACTTATGTGGATGGAGAAATCTGTTCATTTTTTTTTTCATTCAGCCCACCGGCTGAATGAAAAAAAGCAACCTGTCTATGGGCAACATAACAGTCATGGTAATTATGGGTACCTACAGTCAATTGTTCTTAGTGGGTAAACATTATCAGCTACACTGGAATATTTCGATAATAGACTAGTGTTCCCCTAAAGCCTGGTATACACTAACAGTTTCCAGCAATCGCCCCCGCTGAGCTGTTGTGTTCCGGCAGGGGGAAAGGGGGACCCCCCCCCACCAGAACACTCTGATCAGCGCTCTCAGACTGAGAGTGCTAATTGGGAGCCGGTCGGCTGCTGGTTTTCTAGCATGCTCCTCCGATAGAAGCCAGCCATACGGCCGGCTTCTGTTGGACCAACTGACAAGGGCCGAATGCCAGCAAGTTTTTATTGAACCGGTCGATATCTCCTGACATTCGGCCTGTGTGTACGGGGTTTAAGACCAGAAGGCAGTATAGATGTGTACATATCCTAACATATCCTATAGATGTCCAAGCCGTGTGCTCTGCAAGGGTCTGTTGAGCACATAGACATCCATGTTAATAGGAAATTAACAGGAATGTACATATCTGTTGCAACATGTCAAGACAGTCATTATTATATGTTTAGCTTTGTGGCTACATTAGACATTAGGCTGCTTTCATTTGACAACTACGTGAATAAAATGAATGTTCAATACAAATGTTAAAATGTGATAATTTGTCGTAGTATTGAATGACATCATACCTAAGCATATAACTAATAAAATTGTGTATATTGCATTGTAAATGTAGTTGTGCAAGGTTTTTTTTATACTGTGGTGAATAAATATTTCAAAATTTCCTGTTTATCCTGACACAGCTTTTTCTCTCTTTTTTAATAGGCTAACAAGACAAGGAATTGGTCGCACACTGGAACTCCAAATTATCTCGATGTCATCTTTATTGTCAAAAAAGGGTCAGACAGATACAGGCAATGGTAAGTAAACGTTGAACGTCTACCATTGCCTGAATCTGTCTGACCCTTTTTTGATAATAAAGATGACATCGAGATAATTTGGAGTTCCAGTGTGTGACCAATTCCTTGTCTTGTTCATCTTCCACGGTGGTGAGCCGAGGTCTGCACCTGTGTTCCATCCTGCACCTGACTTTGCCTGGAGCGGTATGCTTCTCTCTGTTCTTTGCTTTTTTAATAGGCTGACCACCATCTCCCATTTCAGCGGGACAAAGGTCTCCATTAGCTCGTATCCAATCAGACCATTTCTCAGCCAAGACTGGGACTTCCTTTAAAGGTACCTGCCCCTATCACTGGGCAGTTTGGACTGTTACAGAAAATAACAGTTCTATTGGCAGGATCAATGGATAATAAAACTATGTTACACGGGGACTTAGAAAAACAAAGATAGGTGTGGTAATGCTAGTAACAGTCTACATCCTATATGCCATTTTTGATTCTGTCTATAGTTACACTTTAAACAATAACATCCGTGGATCCATTACATTACGGTTCCCTAATGAGCTTGGGACTGACCCTCTCAATATCCCCCCTTTTATCTCCTTCCTCTTTCTTTTTTCCTTATTTCTGCCTTCCTTCTTTCCCTCCACCTTCTTCTACATGTAATTTAAACCCAATGCTAATTGGGTTGTTTTACAACTCCATTAAGTTTTGACATTGATAAGCTCAGGAAATGGTACCTAGTCCCCTACTATGTCTTATCCACTATCCCCTCTCGACTCCTCCCTTTCCTTAACCTGCCTCTTCGTACCATACTCAGGTTTTTGTATGTTACTGCACATGGTTATGATTTTAAATACTGATTAGAACTAAATGTTGCTAGGTTAACTACATGTTTAATACCGTTTCATATTACCTACTGGGTCTTCTTTGCCCAGCGGGTTAATCTAAGAACATCCCATGAATATTGTTTGTTCATTCACACTACTGGACCATGAAATACCTTGTTTAATTATACCTTAGGTATTTGGAAATTTGTCATAGCAAAAATCCAAATGTAGATCTATGATTACCTGCTATTCTTGTTATCTCAAAAAATGTTTTCAATAAAAACGTTGAAAAATAAAATAAACAACAATGACATTAAAAGAATGTTTGAAGAAGAAGAAAATGTGTTCACATTGCGTGACATATAGAAAAATAATTATGAAACCAAGGTTCATAAAGCATGACACAATTATATGGCAGGAGCCTGAGCACAGTGCCAGGATGTGGGAAAGCCTTATCAAACAATAATTCATTGTGTGTGTACTATGAACTCAGATGATATAAATACAACTCACACAATTAAGTTCAACTGCTTTGCTCCAACATAGCTGAGATCTGTTCTTCTCTTCCAATCTGACACCACACAATAACCAAATTGTCCTTGACCTATTACATTGCTATTTCCTCACTGGGCACTTGCTATGCACTCTATGCACTAGGCAGCTTTTAATGTCATCCATCACTTCTTATCTTCATAAAACCATCCCAGTCCCTGAACAATTCCATAATTCAAAATGACAGATCTCTTGAGTGTTCGCTGCGGCCCTATTAGACAATTCAATAGTGCACCCACCAAAGCACTGTATAGGAGTCAGGATCTGTTGGTGGATCTACCCCCCTCAGTACCGAACACTCTAGGACAATTCAATATATGTGGCTCTGATTAGGACTGGAAACAAGGCAGTTACAGTATGCCACATGGATCCATTTTACAGATGTGTTCCTTAACTCACAAGGAAAAGTTGCACTGTATCTGTCATCATGCATAATTTTGTAATATCATTGTTATATCCCTAAAGTACAAGTTCACTTACAAGTTGACTTGTAAGTGAAAAAACACACCCCAGCCCCCTAACCTAATCTAAGCCGGAACCCTCAGTGGAGAAAAATTTAGATCTGAAGGTGTGAACATTGGTGGAGGCTGCCACTCTCCTTGCAAAGTAAATAGGCATCAGGAGCAGGGGGCAGGTTTCCAGGTAGGTTAGGGAGGGTGGGTTTTTTTCAATAAGGGAATTAGTCCTTTAAATACTACTTAGACCTATCTTTCTCAACCAGGGTTCCACGCAACCCTAGGGTGGCTCCAGGGGGGTTCCAAGTGCAATCAGCAATTTTTGTCTCCCAGATAAGTTACCACTGAAATCAATGTTCCTTTAATCTATCTGTAATGATGGCATTCTTCCCACTAACCACCAGCGTAATGAAGACCTTCTTCATCAACCATCAATTTAAAGGGGTCCTTCTACACTGGCCAAATGTAATGGAGCACTTCCCTAACAATCAATATAAAGGGCACTACATTACAATTTGCATGGTCTGAGTTTCTTTTCTGACAATTATTATCATCAATGAAAAGCGCACCAACCTTCTCTCCTCTCCTGATATGCTAGAGTCAGGTGCTGGCTTGGAGTCCGTCACTCCTCCAAATGTAGCTCAGTATAATCTAATGGAAAAGCTATACACTGATAATGTCTTCACAGGCAAAACTTGCCTCCTCTCCACCCCTCCTATTCATGTTTTTCAAGAGAATACTTTGGGCCCGCTCCCCAACACGCGCTGTTCCTCCCGGGATTTGCATATATGTTGCACATATCCAAGGAGTCATAGTCCTTTATTAAGAAAGAAGAAGGGAGCAGGCCAAGTGCCGCATTATCGTGAGACCCGGTGGCTTAGCCTGGAAGAGTTGGCAGGCCTCTCGATGATGTCACTTAAGAAGATGGTGGCGTGGGACCGAGCGGGGGATGAATTAGAAGAGGATTCTGCAGGACAGCGCTGGATTTACTGGGCGGGTAAATATCTTATGTGTGCAACCTGCAACAAAGTTTACAT
This sequence comes from Aquarana catesbeiana, assembly GCF_042186555.1. Lineage (NCBI taxonomy): Eukaryota > Metazoa > Chordata > Amphibia > Anura > Ranidae > Aquarana > Aquarana catesbeiana. Next base: position 834,883,333 of record NC_133324.1, on the reverse strand, counting down.
TGCGCAAAAAATAAATTATATATATTGTGTACAGGCTGGAGATCCTCTTTCAGCCCTCAGGACCACCCCTCTAACATGTTTCATCCAATTGGGTGAAACATGTTTTGTCCTGGGGGCAAGACTATATGCTGAAGCTTTTTCAGTTGATTAAAGTTTTGCCTGTGAAGACATCCTGGTGTGCGGCTTTTCCTTTGGAATATACAGAATTATTATTATTTTTTTCATTTCACTTTTACTATTTTAAAGTGGTAATAAACTCCCATTTGACACTTGTACCTACAGGTAAGCTTATAAGAAAGCTTTTTAAAGGTTTTATCATGCTTTACTACTTACTACTACTTACTTCAATTAAATTACTACTTTCAACAAAACAACTACATATACATTTATTTCACTTCTAATTGGATACCGGGCGCTCCTTTTACCTACCCTCACAAGTTTTCACTACCCTCAAAAGAGCTCACCGCCACATTTCTGCCAAGTTGGGCCAGATACAATAGGACCGAACTTCTCCAACACACCCCCACCAAACTTTTATTCGCAGACCCTCAACCGAGCCAAGTCAGTCCAGCGTAGTCTCCCCCCCCCTGTGAGAGCTACCTGCAGGTACAAGGAATATCTCCTAAATGTGTACAGTTTAGGAGATATTCAGTGACTCTGCAGCGAGAGCATGTGCTCTGAAGGAACGGCATTCTTGTGCCGTTTCTTCAGAGCTCTGTGTCTCAGCCGAGACAGCGCTGCACGGGAGTGACTTAATCACAGCTCAGCCATTCATGCATGGGAGTGATGTCATTGCGGCTCAGCCATTCAGGCAGCCAGGGCCGGTGGACCCAGAAGGAAGACCGGGTGAAGATGGAAGCCCTGTCAGCAGTGACAGCACACCACTGGAGGGCTTTGTTTCAATGTAAGTCTTTTATAATGTGCTAGTATGAGATGCATACTAGCACATTATGACTTTGCCTTGCAGGGAGAAGATTATTTTTTTATATATATATTTAGGCATGTAAATACCTTTTTAGAACTATCTTCAGGCCAGTCACATTACTCGCGGCCACTGCACAGCTTCGATACATGGCTAATGCAAGAGGGGCCGAGATCTCCCTCTGACGTCAGCCGGGGAGGTCACATGGCTGCTCAGCCCCTCCTGCAGTAGACCTGGAGACCATCCGTGAGTCCCGTGACCAGCCTGAAGATCACTCTTAAAAGGCATTTACATGCCTTGTTTTTATAAAATAGTTATACAGTGTGCTATGCCTATCTATAATAGAGGGGCTTCCAGTGACCATTTATAATTTTAAAATTTCTACTAATTTCTACTAATAGCAGTGGGGGCGAGGACAGAGACAGAGACACAGAACACGGAGCTGACAGGCAGGGAGGAGGGGGAGAGAGGAGAGCAGAGAGGAGCGCTTCGGATGACGAAGGGACGTATGCTGACCACGATGGGCAGGGCTCAGCAGCCATGATTATCGTGGTCAGCGCACAGAGGGGGACAAAGGAAGTGGCAGGATCAGCCTGTTTGTTACAGTTTAGAGAGGGGCAGATTACACAGCACAAGCACTGTGCTGTTTAATGTGCTTTAAAGGAACAGGATCTCTATTTATTTTTTGGGGTTAACAAACACTTTAAGTTTACTACTGCTCTAAAGAACTTTGTCATATTTAGCAGTCCTTGGTATCAAATACCCCATCATCAAATCAAAGAACCCCACATTCCTTTTTTCTTTTACGTATTATTATATCAACAACGTGCTGTTCATGGAAATGACCTATGAGCTGTAGGTATAATAATTATGTGTAGGGGTTCCCTAAGACCTGAAAATTATTTTGAGGGTTCCTCCATGTTAATTAAAAAAGGTTGACTTAGACTACATGAACTACAGGTTGTCTTAGACTACATGAACACATGATGCATGCATTTTACTGCAAGTTAAAGCATGTATATTTTATACACATTTTAGACTCAATTTTATACATGCTGTGATCAATTTAATGCAGCATATCTGAATGAGAAGATACAAGCTCACATATCAAACATCAGCAGGCACACAGCAGGTTGGTGTGAATTTAAACGTAATAACATCTTGCTTTTTGTGGAAAAATGTGGCAACATGGATGAAAACACTACTAACATGAATACGTTCAACACCAGTCATACAGAGGGCGCATGTGGCATTAATATTAATATTATTATTATAATAGAGAATTTATATAGCGCCAACAGTCTGTGCAGCACTTACAATACAATTTAACACAAGAGGATTCAGAGGGCCCTGTCAGTACTGTCAACTAAACTTATTTTTGTCTGACTCATTATACTTTTTGTGTTTTCAACTTTGTTGTTTTAAGTAAAGCCAACTCAATTTTTTTTCAGTTTATAGACCATACTGTTTTAAGTTAGGAATATATACCTTAACTTGTCTTGAACTATAGTTTTAAGTAAAGCCTACTCAAACCTACCTTAGTTTTAAGTAAAGCTAACTTAAACTTTTCCAGTTTATAGACCATAGGTTCAAGTAAAGCCAACTCAATTTTTCCAGTTTCTAGAAAAGTTTAAGTTAGGAACACGTACATTAACTTATTTATTTCAAGTATTTATATAGCACCATCAATTTACATGCTGTACATTGTATACATTCACATCAGTCCCTGCCCTTAAGGAGCTTTCAATCTAAGATCCCTAACTCACATTCATACATACACATACTATAGCCAATTTACTCAGGAGCCAATTATCCTACTAGCATGTCTTTGGAGTATGGGAGGAAACCTATGCAAGCACAGGGTAGAACATGCAAACTGCAGGCAGGTGGTGTCGAGATTGGATTCGAACCAGCGACCCTTTTGCTGCTAGGCAAAAGTGCTAACCACTGTTCTGCCCTATTACTTAGTTACTTCGTTTTAAGTGATATTAACTTGTAACTTACTCAGTTTCTTTTAAGTTGCTAAAATGTATTTTCCAAATGTATTTGATATATGTTTGAAAGTTTTTATACAAAAAAATAATACAATAATAAGTTTTTTAAGAAAGGAATAGTCTCATGAAACAGGCTTTCAAAACAAATTAACATTTATTATTTATAAGTGTTACAAATGTAATATTATTAAAGTGGCATCAAATGTAAATGTAAACATTAAAAAAAAAAAAGAAAAAGAAAAATGCCTCTTTCTCAGCTAACAAATCAAACCGAAACACCCACGTATATATACAGGTATATTTTAGGTTTTCAGGGTAGCTCAGGCTAAAAGCATAAATGAGTTCTATAACCATTCTTTCTAATACAAAATGAGAGTGCTATATGGAAAAAATACACTATACCAATATGCTTGTTTTTCCTGCCAATGCAGCATACATATGGTATATTTGTTTTTGAAATGTAATAACATAGTGCAAAGTGGGCGGGGCTTTAGGTTACATAATCTAACGTTGAATGTCCAATATCTCAAAAACCGAAGTTTGTTTTTGTGGTACAAATCAGCACAAACGCAGCAAAAACCAATTGTTTAATTGGTGGTGCAAAGTGTGAGAGGTTTCATTAACTATAATGCGTAATATCTCTTAAACCAGGCATGTCCAAAGTCCTGCCCATGGGCCAATCGCGGCCCGCGATCCGGTTTTGAACGGCCCGCTTGGTTATTTGGACATATATATCTTTTGTGGCCCCCGACGATCTCCCAGCGCCGGGGTCATAAAAGATGTATATGCCTTGGAGGGGACAGAGAGGAGGCGGGACAAGTACCGTACACACAGGAGAATTTCCTGTTTACGGGTGGCCTCTGTAATAGGGAGTCCTATCTCCTGCACTGCCATTGTACGACTGTTCTGTCCATCAAGGGAGGCAGGACTTTCTATTAAAGAGGCCGCCGTGTAACAGGAGATTCTCCTGTAGGTAATCTTTGGCACTCGTGAGTGCTTTCCTGGCAACGGTTCTGCATTCCTGGCAAAGGTGAGTGTATTCCTGGCAATGGTGGGTGCATTCCTGGCAATGGTGGATGCATTCCTGGCAATGGTGGGTTCTGCATTCCTGGCAATGGTGGGTTCTGCATTCCTGGCAATGGTGGGTGCCACATTCCTAGCAATGGTGGGTGCTGCATTCCTAGCAATGGCGAGGCTACATTTATGGCAATGGTGGGCCTGCAGATGGGCACTTGTGAGGCTGCAGATGGGCACTGACCCTTATTTTGCTTCACAGTTCTTTATTTAAATTTTTTCTTTTTTCCTGAAACTGCCCTCTTAAAGTGAAGGTGCGTGTTATATGCCAATAAATACGGTATATCCAAATTATACGCCCAAGCTCATCTCTTTACTCACACACAGCCACAAAGGCAGGAGAATTCTTGTTGGCCAGTGTATTAGTGCTCGAACGAAAACACTTATGCCAGTACACACGATCGGACATTGATCGGACATTCCGACAACAAAATCCTAGGATTTTTCCGACGGATGTTGGCTCAAACTTGTCTTGCATACACACGGTCACACAAAGTTGTTGGAAAATCCGATCATTCTGAACGCGGTGTTGTAAAACATGTACATCGGGACTATAAACAGGGCAGTAGCCAATAGCTTTCATCTCTTTATTTATTCTGAGCATGCGTGGCACTTTGTGCATCGGATTTGTGTACACACGGTCGGAATTTCTGACAACAAGGTCCTATCACACATTTTCCGTCGGAAAATCCGACCGTGTGTACAGGGCATTAAACTGAATTTTAATGGTTCAAAGAATGTCAGGCAAAATTATCGGCCCTCACGCATGTTCCCTTCATCAAATCTGTCCCTCTTTGAAAAAAGTTTGGACACCCCTGTCTTAAACCAAACCAGCATATACGTTCTGTTTTTTCAGCACAAATCAGCACAGATGCAGTGCAAACGAATGCTATCTCTGTTTTTAAATTTTAATAACATTGGGTGCAAAGTGGGCGGGACTTGATGTTACATAATCTGAATTTGAATTCCAATATCCGAACCGGCTGAAATTCATTTTTGTGGCACAAAATAGTTTGTAAGCTTAACAGCTGGCGGTACCTCACCCTGTATCTTGGCTTTGTTGTGACTTGGAAAAATTCTTGTCACTGGTGGCGCTCTTTTGTCCTAATGGGCCTCAAATGTATGGGAACTGCCTTGTGCAGGCTTTCACAGTTCCAAAAGAAGCCAAATTCTTTAAAATATACAGCATCAAAACTCGTGCGGTTGCACGTTTGGCAAACATCTGCTTCCCGCAATTTCAGTCAAATGAAAAGATCATTTTTTTAAAGCGGAGTTCCACCCTGAAATTTTTTTTTTCATATTCAGACTCCTCTAAACCTATAAAAAAAACATTTGAAGGAAATTTTTTTTTATACTTTCCAGAATCGCCCTGTTGCTATGTAGTCCTCCTAATCTTCCACCTTCTGGTCCGCAAGGCTCCTTGTCACTTCCTCCCTCGCCTGTGCTCCTGTCTCGTCTGTGGGCAGTACTGTGATCAAAAATCGCTTTATTTCCTGACAGGAAATGACGCGATTTAAGGCGGATCACAGCGCCGAGATGTGTTTATCTATGTTGCCATAACAATGGGGCGGTACCTTCCTCCTACCTTCCTTGTTATGGCAACTTTAGAAACAATCGGTGATACGGCCACCGGTGAATTACGCATGTGCACAATCAAGAGGTGCATGCTGGTTACCCAGCATGCACCTCTCCTAAGCTTATCCAGGAAGAGTTATCGATTGGGCTTCACATGCCCACAATCATGATGGCAACGGCCACAACAGGAGAGAAAAAAATTGTGAGTATAACATTTTTATTTTAGCAACATCCATTATTAAAATGATATAATTGTTTTTTAATTTAATAATTAATTATGCTCGAATCAATTAAAAAAAAAATGTGTCCGGAACTCCGGTTTAAAGCGGCGTTCCACCCAAAAATGGAACTTCCGCTTTTACGGTTCCTCCCCCCCTCCGGTGTCACATTTGGCACCTTTCAGGGGGGAGCAGATACCTGTCTAATACATGTATTTTGCTCCCACTTCAAGGCATAGATACCCGAGCCACCCGCGGGTATCTACGCCACTCCCCCAACCCCCCCCCCCGCTGTATTCTGGGAGACACACGGGTCCCAGAAAACAGGAGGGAACAGTGGGATAGAGCAGCGCGAGTCACGCATGCGCAGTAGGGAACCAGGAAGTGTAGCCGTAAGTGTCCATATTTTAAAAGTCAGCAGCTGCAGTATTTGTAGCTGCTGACTTTAAAAAAAAAACAAAAAAAACGGCGGAATTCCGCTTTAAGTAAATATAATTCAATTAGAATATGAAAATGCACATACATTAAAAGTTTTGTCTAGATTACTCAATATATATATAAAATTATATTTGTAAATGTAAAAAGGTGTGTTTTAAGAACTAATGAAAATTAAGTAAGGTACTTAAAATATCAAAGTAAATTAATTGACATTTATTTTTATGTTCAAAATTATAACATTTTAATGTTAAAATTACAAGCCAACTGAATCATTCAGCTGAACTCGCACGGCGTCATTCCCACAGCTCAGAAACTGTCCCTTTTGTGTTTACAACGTTCTTACAAACGCATTGAATTTGCATGCATACATTTGCTATAATACAATAGCATATATACTTTCAGCATTATTTGATGGCTAACACGGTACAACCCTCTATTACCACAAGCATACCTGGGCTAAAGCTCGGTTCACATTGGTGCGATGCGAGAACCCTGCGAATCTACTGCGGGTTCCCGCACTGCCCCCGACTCACAGGCAGTCCACACTGCCATATGAGAACTGCTGAGAGTCTCAATAGAAAGTTAATGACACCCCCAAATCAGTTCGCATATCACAGTGCGAATTGTCAATTCGGACAGGAATCGGATCGCATGGGTGTGAACACCCATGCGATCCGATTCTGGTGCGGACCAAAAAAAGGGTCCTGTGCGAATTTGGTCCGAATGCGATGTGAATTCAGCCAGTCTGTATGGCTGAGTACATCGCATGTGATTTGCACTGCAGTGCGGTTCGAATCACATCCGATGTCGGACAGCGCACAAGTGTGAACCGAGCCTAAAACCTAGAATCTATGTTACCTAGTTACTATGCACAGCTGCACCAGATTCTGTGTGCACTCATTTTAGTAAATCTCCCCTTTTAAGGTTTTGTTTACTGTATATAACAGAAAAACTGACAGTTGAGGACCATGGAAGTCATTGTGGAACTAACAGTACCGTGTTTGATGGTCCACAACACACCGTCACTGTGATGCTGAATAAGAAGTTCACTAGCTCCTCATCATAGTACTATCTTTGAACCGCCTGGTTTTCACTTTACCTTATACAGCTGTCAGAAATGTGCACTGCTTAGTAACCAATCGTTGTGATTTTCTATGACAGACAATTGTGATACAGTGCAGTAAAACACATACCATGCTGCTCAGACAATGACACTATGTAGACAAAAAGTAAACTTGATGAAGAGGACCACACAGGAGAGCCAGGATTATTTACATTAAACCCGGCTCCCTGCGGTGTACCATCTCAGATGGCCATTGCCTTTCTTCAATGGAGCTCTCTAATGTACATAATGCCTTCTTGTTGTACACATTGTACACAGCTGTCAATTCTTACACTTGGGGAGTGAAAGCAGTATGTGGTGTTTATTCTAGTGCTGTGATATTATCTTTTTCTAGCAGAATACATCTAAAAATGTGACACCATGATGTCACTATTATAAATAGCACAAGTAAAGTACAAGTCTCTCTCATTTGATGGGGATATTTCATATTTACTAACTAGCTTTCTAACGCTGCAGAAGCTGTCCCTTTTGTGTTTACAACGTTCTTACAAGCGCATTAAATTAGCTTGCATACATTTGCTAGAATACAATAGCATATATACAGTACTTTCAGCATTATTTCATGTCTAACATGATACAACCCTCTATTACCACAAGCATACAAAAGACTGGCTACCATCTATCTTATAGACACATTACCAAAAGTATTGGGACGCCTGCCTTTACACGCACATGAACTTTAATGGCATCCCAGTCTTAGTCTGTAGGGTTTAGTACTGAGTTGGCCCACGCACTTGCAGTTATCAGTCTATGGGAATGTTTGACCATTCTTCCAGAAGCGCATTTGTAAGGTCAGACACTGATATGGACGAGAAGGCCTGGCTCGCAGTCTCCACTCTAATTAATCCTGTCGGGTTGAGGCCAGTCAAGTTCCTCCACCCCAAACTCACTCATCCATGTCTTTGCTTTGTGCACTGGTCCAAAACATTTGGTGGAGGGGGGATTATGGTGTTGGGTTGTTTTTCAGGGCTTGACCTTGGCCCCTTAGTTCCAGTGAAGGGAACCCCTAAGGCGTCAGCATACCAAGACATTTTGGACAATTTCATGCTCCCAACTTTGTGGGAACAGTTTGAAGATGGTCCCTTCCTCTTCCAACATGACTGCGCTCCAGTGCACAAAGCAAGGTCCATAAAGACATGGATGAGCGAGTCTGGGGTGGAGGAACTTGACTGGCCTGCTGACAAGGTTAAAAAAAATCTAGCTCTACAAAATAAACAGGTAACCAGTGGGGTTCATGTACTTAATTTGGTTTATTGTGTACCAGTGAAAAGAGCAATACTGCAAACAGTTAAAGTGGTTGTAAAGGCACAAGGTTTTTTACCTTCATTCTACTGTATGCATGAAGGTAAAAAACCTTGTGTGTTCAGCAGCCCCCCCTAATACCCTCTCGATCTAGCGATGTCCATAAGATAATTGGCTCTCCAGGGACTCGCACTCCTGATTGGCTTTTGGCAGAAGTGGGAGCCATTGGCTCCCGCTTCTGTCAATCACAGCCAGTGAGCCAATCAGGAGACGGAGGGGGTGGGGCCAAGCCACAGCTCTGTGTGTGAATGGACACACAGAGCAATTGCTCGGGTACCGCATAGCAAGATGCTTGCTGTGGGGCCACTCGGCAAGAGGGAGGAGTCAGGAGTGGCGATGGGGGGGGCAGAGAAGAGGAGGATCCAGGCTGCTCTGTGCAAAACCACTGCACAGAGCATGTAAGTATAACATGTTTATTATTTTTAGAAAAAAAGGGAAGCTTCAGTATTACTTTAAGCTGAATATACATGGCTCAAATTTTAATTGATTCCTGCTGAATTAGCCGTATTCAAGCTGTGGGTTGTCCTTGCGGCACCACCTGGCACAATAAGATTCAATATGAAAATTGAAAAAGTCAGGTGGAAAATTCTCAGCCAAGCAGTGACTGCATCCCATCAGATACAGTATGTGCTATGAATCCGCTGGCATAAACAGGGTGATACGGGGGGGTTGCTAAAATGTACCATCTACCACTAACTATCTGAAATGTATATAACGTTTTGGCAAAATATCTGAGACTGTGAGTGGGCCTTCCTTTAGTGCGTGATTGGACTGACCCCCAAGATTGAAGGGACTACCAATTCTCTGGTACAATTACATTTCTGCTTGCTGGTGGCGTTCCCTCTATAAGGATCAGGCATTCTTTCCTTCTTTTCATCCCTGGGTGCCCTTTTCTGGAATGGATACAATGTTGTTGTAGCAAACTGTATTAAATCTGTGATTTTATGAGATCGGGTTGTGCTATATGTATACTGTTGAAATGTGCTCAAACATTCGAAACGCATTGGGTGGTAAATGGATGGTCGATGGTGAAATAAAAAAATCCCATATGAAAATATTGGATATGGTGCTATATATGTTTTAATATATATAAAACAAACTTTTTGATTTTTAAAATATGTTCTTCGTGCCATTAACTATATTCCCTATAAAGTCGTTCCCTACAAATTTCTTGGAGTTCTCACTTTAATAGCCACTGAGAAGCTGTTGGACTACGTGATGATACAAGGGTATGACTTAGCTCTGGGGCATACGTTAGGGATGTTAAACCTTGCATAACAGTTTAAAAAAGAATCAGAAGGTTGCATTAAAATTATATTTTGGATTGTAAGCTCTAACGAGCAGGGCCCTCGATTCCTACTATATTAAATTGTACTGTAACTGTACTGTCTGTCCTCATGTTGTAAAGCACTGCACTAACGGTTGGCTCTGTATAAATCCTGTTTAATAATAATAATAATATGACACATCCAAACCTTGTCAGTAGATACCCAACAATCTATAATGCAAAGTTTTCAATATACTCAATGTATCAATTCCGACTCTTAAAATATAACTAAAGGCAAAACTTTTTTTTAGTTTTGGATAGTTGCTGTCTGTGCCCCTGTTAGGGGAAGTCTTCCAATAAGGACTTTAGTTCTGCTGACTTGGAAATCCCCAAGAGATTCCCTTAATTTGCAGGGAGTACCTCTCACTTCCTATTTGGTTATGGGACAGGAAGTGAAGGTAAATCTCCCCAATGGGACAAAGATGGCAAAATAAACCTTACAGGGGTTATAACTCTCCCTTATTCTATCCAAAATGAAAAAAAAAAGTACTTTAAAAAATGACCCTTAAATTGATGATCCACCCCCCATTTAAATGGAATTATACTTCACTAATCTACTGATTAAGCCCTCCTCCTCCTACTTGTTAGAGTTAGACTGACTGCCTTCCATTAAACTACTTATTATTCACCCCGAGACCCAGCACTGTTGGTTTGTTCTCAAACTATGCTAACAAACTGTTCATTGTCTTTATTACATTGTCTTTTTGGCCATATATTACAGTCACCTTTATTGTTGACCACTTTATATACAAATATAAAAACAAAAAAAAAAAACAGTATAACACGTGCTAGTAATAAACAAATACAAAACTGTTGAAACAAAGATACTTTTACCATCAAACACTGATGGCACTCAGCAAATGCATGCGTGGATTCTCTAACACTAGAATTCTGTGCACAAGACTTCTGGATTTAATCATCCTAATAATATCCTGCTGGAATCAAATAATTATCCAAGATGGAAAGAAACACTCATTCACTTTGCCACGTTGTAGAAAAATCTAGGTCGTACATTTTACAGAAAATATATCCAGCTATTAACTTTAGCACTGACTGTGGAATAGGGAGCCTGCGAACAAAGACCAGTAAAAGACCTGCATCCAGTTTCATTGCATGTCACCTTATTTCACCATTACGTTTTTCTCCAAGTTGTAAAAGTTTGATATTGTAGGTTGTAAAGTTGAAGCAAAGCGAATTGAAAAAACTGTAAAAAGCAGATGAACTGATGAAAAACAGCAAAAAACGAATAAAACGGCTATATCAGAAAAAACAATTATGCCAAATTGAGGAAAGGTCGTTCCAGCTACCCTCCATTGAAAACAATAGATTATGTCTGATTTAGATGTCCAACATATAAAATATTTGGCAAAAACAAATTGAAGAATATATTTGCAGTTACCTGTGAAGTTATCTACAAAATAAAATGTGTCATTGTGCAGGGCAGCTTTATAAATAGGAAAAAGTGTTGTAAAGTGATTTTTCACTTTGACTAAATAAACCCCCATAATAAAGTTGAACTCCAAAAATAATTTCAGGATCACAGGTACATGTCCACATTAATGTCCTACCTCAATGTTGTAGATGCAAGTATCTTTCATTCTTTATTTCATTTATTTATTGCAGGTATGTATATAGCGCCATCAATTTAAGCAGTGCTATATATTGTACATTCACATCAGTTCCTGCACTCAAAGAGCTTACAATATATGGTCCCTAACACACATTCATACACACACTTACCAGGGCCAACTTAGACATGAGCCAATTAACCTACCAGTATGTCTTTGAAGTGTGGGAGGAAACCGGAGTTTTTTTTTCTCTCATTCTTCCTAATTAAAACCTATGAAATAAATATACAGTATATACATATATACACACACACACATACATACATACATACATATATATATATATATATATATATATATATATATATATATATATATATATATATATATATATATATCCAAGTCTGCAAATCAAAAGTGCTATCTGTCCTAAACAAAAAATATTAGAAGGGATTTCAAAAGTAAAAAATAGGAGGAAAACGTAAAACTTTCACATTGCCAAAATGAGAGGGGGAAAGCTCTGGGGCTAAATTGGTTATTAACTAAAAATGGTGTTTTTTAAATATGTGCCTGGACTTCTACTTTACTAAAAACAGATCAACAAGATGAACATCAACAAGAACTTGTCCAGTGACTGGTGATGGCAAATTATAGATTTTTGCTTTGTTTGTTTATTTCCACTAGACACTTTGACCGATAAGCATATGGAGAAACCATTGTGTTCTAAAGACCTGCAAACTGCATCTCAGCTCTTATCTTTTAAAGGTTTTAAGCCCCGTACACATGATCAGAATATCCCACGAAAAATACCGCTTTCGAATCGATCGTACGATAATCTGATCGTTAGTACACAGCTTTCATCTGAAATTTTCCAAAGGGACAAACACGAAAATTTACCAGATCATACGATGTTTGTTTAACCACTAGCCGACCAGCTCGCGGCAGGTCGGCTCTCCTGCGCAAATCGACGGACCTGTACGCCGGTCCGTGCAAGGAGTATAGTGGGCGCACGCACCGCCGGCAGAGTGTCCTCCACGGGTGTCGCGGACTCGATGTCCACCGGCGACCCGCGATCGCGGTGAGGAGAGGCAGACCGGGGAACTGCCTAAACAAGGCGATTCCCCGTTCTGCCTAATAACATGACAGAGATCTACTGTTCCCACAGTGATCTCTGTCATGTTCCTGGCAGCTCATCCCCCCTACAGTTAGAACACACCAAGGCAACACACTTAACCCCTTCCCTGCCAGTGTCATTTTTACATTGATCAGTGCATTTTTATAGCACTGATCAATGTAATAATGTCACTGGTCCCCAAAAAGTGTAATTTGGGGTCAGATTTGTCCGCCACAATCCCGATAAAAATCGCAAATCGCCGCCATTACCACTAAAAACAATCAAAAATAAATAAAAGTCCCTAAATCTATCCCGTAGTTTGTAGACCCGATAACTTTTGCGCAAACAAATCAATATACGTCTATTGCAATTTTTTTTACCAAACATTTGTAGACGTTTATATATTGGCCTAAACCAGGCATGTCCAAAGTCTGGCCCGTGGGCCAATTGCGGCCCCCCTTCCAGTCTAATGTTGCCCCCCTGGTAATTTGGCTATATATATATATATATATATATATATATATATATATATATATATATATATATATATATATATATATATATAGGCGCTGCCTTGTAGGTGACAGGGAGGGGTGGGATTAGCACCGTCATATTACATGCAGGAGAATCTCCCGTTTATCCGGCGGTGTCTGTAATAGGAAGTCCCATCCCCTGAGCTGCCATTGGACGACTGTTCTGTCTATCATAGGAGGCGGGACTTTGTATTAAAGAGTCTGACGCGTAAACAGGAGATTCTCCTGCATGTAATCTGTTGGTGCTCGTCCCGCGCTCCCCCCCCCCCCCCCGCTCAGAGGGAGGCTGCAGATGGGCATCGATCAGGCTGCACCATGGCAATGGTGAGGCTGCATTCAGAGGCTGCATTCCAGGCAATGGTGAGGCTGCATTGATTGCAATGGTAAGGCTGCATTGATTGCAATGGTAAGGCTGCATTCATGGCAATGGTAAGGCTGCATTCATGGCAATGGTAAGGCTGCATTCAGGCAATGGTGAGGCTGCATTCATGGCAATGGTGAGGCTGCTATCATGGCAATGGTGAGGCTGCTATCATGGCAATGGTGAAGCTGCATTCATGGCAATGGTAAGACTGCATTCATGGCAATGGTTAGGTTGCATTCATGGCAATGGTAAGGCTGCATTGATTGCAATGGTGAGGCTGCATTGATGGACACTGACCCTTATTTTGCTACAGAGTTCTTTATTTAAAATTGAAGTTTTTTCCTGAAGCTTCCCTCTTAAAGTGAAGGTGCGTGTTATACACCTGTGTGTGTTATACGCTGATAAATACGGTATATCCAAATAACACGCCGGAGCTCATCCTTAGTTCTGAGCGGCGCTCGGGGTTTCATTAGGGCCACAAAAGATATATATATCCAAATAACACGCCTAAGCTCATCTCTTCACCACACACAGCCACAAAGGCAAGAGAATTCTTGTTGGGCAGTGTATTAGTGCTCGGACGAACACACTTAGACCGCATTTTAATGGTACAAAGAATGTCAGGCAAAATGGTCCACCCTCACACATGTTCACGTCATCAAATCTGGCCCTCTTTGAAAAAAGTTTGGACACCCCTGGCCTAAACTGATAATCATTTTATTTAATTTTTTGGATAGGTATTATAGCAGAAAGTAAAAAAAATTGCTTTTTTTTCAAACTTGCCGGTCTTTTTTTGTTTATATCGCAAAAAATAAAAACCACAGAGGTGATCAAATACCACCAAAAAAAAGCTTTATTTGTGGTTAAGAAAGGACAACAATTTTGTTTGGGTACAACGTCGCACGACCGCGCAATTGTTAGTTAAAGTGACGCAGTGCTGTATCGCAAAAAATGGCCTGGTCATTCCGGGGCTGAGTGGTTAATCAGTACAATTTTATTCTAAAAAAACATACAAATAAATTACAGCACTTCAAATTTTTATTCTGTCATACGAGAATTTTCGGACTTTCGTAAAAAAAAAAAAAAAATATATATATATATATATATATATATATATAGACGATCATTCATCTGATAATCTCATCGTATGTACTAGGCTTAACAGAGATGACCACCACTAAAATGGTATAATTTTCTTCAAATTTAAGTATTATGCTACCAGATACAAAAAGTCCAAATCATAAAATTGGGGTTGATTTATTAAAACTGGAGAGTGCAAAATCTGGTGCTGCTCTGCATAGAAACCAATCAGCTGCACCAGATTTTGAACTATCCAGTTTTAGTAAATTAACTCCAAAATCTCACAGATTACCCACACTGTTTCCACTAATGATGCAATGTGGTGTGATCCAGAATTGTCTCATTTTAGAACTGCTTCTAGTAGTCCCCGTTGGGCTAATGCGGGCTTGAAGTACATACATCAGCTTTAGAGGTTCATTTAGGTTCCTTTGTTACATTACAGCAGGAACTGGCCATGCCTAACACCTGCCATTGTTGGTATCTTCAACTAAGGCATGTGGCCAATGTCCAGTTTGGATAAAGTGATGTACTATTTCAACCCTCTAAATTGAAAAAAGAACAACTTCAACCCAATTACTTGAAGTTCATTTCTAGACTCCATATACTGTATGTTCTACTACAAGGAAATTCTTTTGGATCTCAACAATTTTAAGACCAGTGGATAAAGGATATTCCAGATATGACTGAGCAGGAGTAGGATGAACTTTCTGACTCCTGCTTTGACACTGTAATTTCTGCAAAAGATAAATGTATTAAACTATAATACTTTCATTGGGTTTATTTTATTCCCATTACACTGTTTACAATGGGTAAACAGGATACCTATCTTTAACACAAATGTTCTGTTGTGGATGGTGAGTTTTTTATTTTTTTGTTTTTTTGCATAAATGCAGTCCAAAGTGTTTCTAGGGGTGTTTGGTGACACAGACCTTGGGACTCATAAGAAGAACTTGCTAACAGGAAAACAATAGTCCTAAATTGGACATCTACTAGTGCTCTAGACATTCATGCCTGGAAACAACTGGTGAATATAATTTTGCCTCTCTGTAGACTCACCAATGAAGCCAGAGGGTGCCCTGCTGCATTTTGATAAAATTCGGGATGAGTGAATTTTTTTCTTGACTCTGCCATATATTCACATCATTCACTCACAGCAATCTCTGAATGAATAGACTAGAAGTCCCATCTGCCAGTGTGGCAGATGAACCTGTAAGTCTCAATGGACTATGAGAGTGCTGATCAGCGCCCTTGTAGTCCATTGACACTTCCTGCAGTAAGACATGTCTCCAGTAGCCTGACATTGCACCCATGGTCAGTAGAATGTTCTGCAGGCTCTTGAGAATAAAATAATAAATGCACATTTTTTACTTTCAAAAACGTGTGCATTTATGTTTTTTTACACAAAGTTGAACTTATCCTTTAAGCCAGAGATATTCAGACAACTAGTATTCTGGGAAAGAGATCTGCAATGACAAAACCATGAGAGGATTACTCTAAGGGAGCGCTTTACTTCTACTGAAGTCCACACTTTGTAAAATGGTAGGATACTAGAAAATCTACAGAACTGGGTGCCATTGCTGACTTGTTCTTGAAGGTAGAGACTCCAGGGCTGTCATCCTTAAGGCGGCCATACATGGATCAAACTTCGACCGATTCAGCAAAGACAAGCCAAATTTCAATCCATGCATGGGCAGGCTGGCTGACTTCTGTACCAACAGCCTGCTGGGTTTTTCCCAAACAATCGTTGCCACTGGCTGTAGCTGGCAACACTGATCAATGTGTTCTGACAGTGAGGAAGGCTCCCTGCTGTCAGAATACAATAGCACAACACAAGTGATTCCCCCATCCACATTGAGTGTGTGGATGGGGGAATGATTAATGTACAGTATGGCCTGCCTTACCAGTGGAACAAGGGTAAGTCACTTACCCATCGTTAGTCAGGATGAAAAAAGACACATGTTCAACCAATAAAAAAACCCCAAAAACACACATACAATCACATATACACAATCCTATACCCACGGTTGATCCAGAACAAGCATTTGCACATCATACATACTGCTGCCTGATATATTGATATTTGTTCTAGATCAGAAACTAGTAGTAATGGATAAAGCGGGATAGCAGGTCTGCAATGGTGGACCACATTTTTTTGATTTCTGAGTGCTGCTCTGCAGATTGAAGTAGTGTACTTCATAGGGTTATATGGGAATTTCCTAACATCCTACATACAGTATTGCAGAGTGGCACTCAGAGACCAGAAGCATGCTAGAGCACAGAAATAGAAAAACCAACATGTACAGTAGATCTCTGGATTGCAGCCGCGTAGGTTAAGTGTAATTGACAGCTATTACACTTACCACCCCCACACTCCGAGATCAGATCCTCCTGGAGATAGATATATTCATTTCTGCACCTAACAATACTTTTACAAGGCAATGTAAAGTACTAGTGATTTCAGATTCTCAGATTCTTAACTGCTGTGTGTTGTGTCCACCTAAGCAGCTGTATCCATTACCAAAATGCAAAGAAGAAAGGGTGAATGTTACTATATATAATAAAGTTACTTGTTTACAAATAATAACTCTTAAATATTAACACGATTTGGATAAATAGGGGGTTGATGATATGGATTTGTGACAAGTTCAAAAAGGCACCAACATCCCTGAATAATGGACAAATGCAGAGAGGTTTTTGGGGGGCATTTTTTAGGGTGCCAATAAACATTAAAACACAAAGAGGTTATAGAAAAGATAACATTTTATTAACACAAAAAATATAAACAGTTAAAAAGTTCTTTGTTACTCAACAAACATAGAACTCGTGAACAACTTTTCATAAGATGTTGTCTTATCACATATGAGGTAACGATTTGGTAGTTATCCTGACATAGGCTTCCTCAGGGGATATATGTTAACTTAAAGCAAGATGTAAATCACTGAGTCAACCTCCCACTGCCTTCAAGACAACAGCAAGGGACCACGTGAAGAAAACAAGGGGGCGCATAGATTGGCCACAATGGACCCTAAGCACAAGTTGTTGACCACTTCTCTACCCGCCATTGTCATATGCCGCAGATGGGATCTCCCATCCTTGGCGGGCGTCATATGACGTCCTCGGAGCCGATGCGCGTGCCCGCCGGCAGCGATGTCCGCCGGGCACTTGCGATTGCTTGTTACAGAGTAGGACCGTGGATCTGTGTGTGTAAACACACAGATCCACATCCTGTCAGGGGAGAGGAGACCGATCGTGTGTTCATACTAAGTATGAACACTGATCGGTCTAATCCCCTAGTCAGTCCCCTCCCCCAACAGTTAGAATTACTCCCTAGGTAACACATTTAACCCCTTGATCGCCCCCTAGTGTTAACTCCTTCCCTGCCAGTGACATTTATACAGTAATCAGTACATATTTATAGCACTGATTGCTGTATAACTGTCAGTGGTCCCAAAATAGTGTCAAAATTGTCCGATATGTCCGCCGCAATGTCACAGTCACAATAAAAATCACAGATCGCCACCATTACTAGTAAAAAAAAAATAAAATGCCATAAATCTATCCCCTATTTTGTAGGGGCTATAACTTTTGCTCAAACCAATATATGCTTATTGCGATTTTTTGTTACCAAAAATATGTAGAAGAATACATATCGGCCTAAACTGAGGAAAAAATTTGTTTTTTTTTTTTTTTTAATTTGGGATATTTATTATAGCAAAAAGTAAAAAATATTGTGTTTTATTGACAGCCATTTAGCTATATTAAACCCCACCACACTGCAAGATTACAGCTGCGGGTGTGTGTGTTTGGGGGGGTGGGGGTCTTAAGAAAGATGAAGAAACAACAGGAATCAAGGGACACATCATATTAACTGTAAATGATATGTCCCTTGTGCTGATTTTACGGTTTATGTTTTTAGCTGAATTTACGCTTTAAAGAAGAAGTACAGCCAAAGCTCAATTGACTGTACTTCCCTTGTGGATCACAGAAGTGCAGTTTGTTTGGCACTCCTGTTACCCATTATCAGCCGACAGTGGGCTGAAGCCTGCGGTCGGCTGATGTCACAGTGTCGGTAAAGGCTGGGAAAAGATTGCGACCATATGGTCGGGATCCACCCAAATGCGTGGACCGACACCTGGCTCAGCCTCTCAGCAAGCCACCCCCTCCACAGCCCAGTGCTCCAGTGAGCGTGTGGGGGTGGGGGGTTAGAGCAGACAGCGGTGACTGACAGTTACCAGCTCTCTGCTCATGGAGCTCTGAGAACTGACCGATCGGCGGTGTTTGATCGCTCAGTTCTCAGTCTCAGAAGCGGCGGGAGACAAATACAGCATTGCATCGATGCTGCCTCCACCTGAGTAAGTATGATTTCTAAAAAAAAAAAAAAAAAGACAAACTTCTCTTTTAAGAAGATCCGTTTCAGCATCCTGTTTTTTGGAATGATAAAGCGAATAAAGCGATTATGAAGGTTTTTGTCCCTGTGTCCCCGCTGAGACAGGAAAGCCAGCCAGAGCAGACACAAGTGTCATCAGTAAATGTGTGTAGCAGTGAAGCAGTCTATGTGAGCTCCACTTTCTGTAGGCCTCTCTATCACATACTGCATGTGCAGCAGCAGCTGGAGCGTAGTGTGAGCTCCCAGGCGGGGGACACCCACCACGTTTGCTGCTACATGATAACCTGTTACATTTCCTTATCACTGATTGCACCTTTTCTCTTTAAACCTTGGAAACATGAAAACTGCAGTGTGATTCAGGAAAATGCGACATACACAGGACCATGCCATATATTCAACAAGCAATCATTTCATAGATATTTGATGTCATTGTTTAAGCATTAATAACAAAACATAGATTCTGGTAAAATTGCAACATTTAATCAATGCCAAGCCTTATTCTACATTCAATCCCCACCCTCCATCACAATCAGGATTTGTTTTGAGCTATTATGACATCACCTATCTATAGATGTCACCTATCAAGGACATTCTAGACATATGTTTCATTGCGCTTATAAATTTCTTTTTATCAACTGAACTCTGATAATACAAAGCTTTTAACACAAAGCTTAATCTTCCTTTTCACATCTCTACATGAAAGGTGTTCAGATGAGATGCGCTTTTGGATGTTTAAAGCACACAGGCTCCTCTTAAGAAATTGTGTATTGCTTTCATGCTCCCAGCCCTGGGGCCATACATTCCTGCTAGTGTAGATTCAGCTACTTGTAATGATGGCTTCAGCAGCCAGACAGGGAAATGTAAGAGAAGCTGGCTGAATAGTATGGTACTGCGAACGGATCAGTGACTGCCACTGATCTCTACAATGCTCGCACATATGTGTGCCGCTAAGCAAGCAACGCATACCAGTATCACTGCAGGTGCCTGATACACAGTTCCTAAAACGGCCTGAATGCAGAGAATGACACTCAGAACAGATCAGGGGCTGTCACAAATTTCTAACATTCTCATACATAGTATCACTGCATGTGTCCATTATAATAAATACATAGAAGGACACTCATCGTCACATAAATAGAATGATAATCATCATCACATACATACAATGATACTCATCATCACTGATCATCGCATACATAAAATGACACTCATCATCACAGTCATAGAATAACACTCATCATCACATACATACAATGACACTCATCATCACATACATACAATGATACTCATCATCACATACATACAATGATACTCATCATCACATACATACAATGATACTCATCATCACATACATACAATGATACTCATCATCACATACATACAATGATACTCATCATCACATACATAAAATGATACTCATCATCACATACATAAGAAGGACACTCATCATCACATACATAAGAAGGACACTCATCATCACATACATAAAATGACACTCATCATCACATACATAAAATGACACTCATCATCACATACATAAGAAGGACACTCATCATCACATACATAAGAAGGACACTCATCATCACATACATAAGAAGGACACTCATCATCACATACATAAGAAGGACACTCATCATCACATACATAAGAAGGACACTCATCATCACATACATAAGAAGGACACTCATCATCACATACATACATACAATGCCACTCATCATCACAGACATAGAATGACACTTATCATCACATACATAGAATGATAATCATTGTCACATACATAGAATGACACTCATCATCACATATAGAACGACCCTCATCATCACATACATAGAACGACACTCATCATCACATATATAGAACGACACTCATCATCACATATATAGAACGACCCTCATCATCACATACATAGAACGACCCTCATCATCACATACATAGAACGACCCTCATCATCACATACATAGAACGACACATCATCACATCTCATCTAATATATAAAATAACACTAAAGAGCATCTTTAACACAAAGTGCAAGAAAAAAACTTGATGCCATCCCTAGCATAAAATATATGACCAATTCTTTTCCAAGACATAGGTGGGACCATGCAGAGGAGTTGATGTAAACCAACGAGAAAAGAAATGAAAAGAGCACAGTATGACTTTCAGCCAAGCAGCACAACATTGGTAATACAGTAGTGTGCCTCCTCAGACCTTCACTGCTAGCAGCTGCATTCCATAGCCTAGGTCCTTCTCTCTGGAAAGTCAAACCAGACTCTCCCAGCCCAGCACCCAGGAATCAGAGTTTCTGGTCTCCAGCATGACCAATTCATGGCAATCCCAGCTCACTTACTTGTGTGTCTGTGCTGCTGTCAGTGCTCCATCCAGGGCTGGCTGGCTGCTAGCCTGTTCACATTCTCCCCCACACAAGAAACACCAGCCTCAGCAGCCGGAAGCTAATTCCAGCTCACAGCTCTCAACTCAGGAAATAATTCCCAGCCCCTCCTTCCCTCTTCCCTACTTCTTCTTTGGAAAGAATGGAAAGGGACCCTGTCTGGAAAAGACTGCTAGTGCCACCTGCTGCACAACAGAGGCATAGCCTTCAGGGCAGGTATAAAATAGAGTAATGGGTTAAATTAGGGTGCTAAAATCATAGCAATATAAAAAGGCTTTGGCTTTTTTTCAGTTCCTCTCTTCAATTTTTCACATAATAGTTCACGTTACACGAATAAATGAATGAATGGTTATTTATTTATTTTTATTTATTAAAAACATATTTTTCCTTATACAAAGATACGTAGGATACATCACAAACAACAGCAACGAAAAAAAAAAAAGGAAAAAATGACAAATTTCAAAAACACCTGACAAACATAATCACACCATAAAAAAAAAAAAAAAAAAAAAAAAAAAGAGCTGCAATGTACAGTATTCAAAGAAAAAAAAAAGGGGGGAAAAATCACCAATCCAAACCTACTCTGGGAATTATACTCCTGTACGGCAGAATGAGCCTTATATATGTTTGGGCATACAGTAAATATTCCTCACTCAAAAATAACATATTAAGGTGGTGGTAATCTCTAGGAAAAAAAAAACAGTTTCCCTCGCATACTAGCACATTATGAAACAATTACCTTAAGGCCTGATTCACACCTATGCAGGTTTCAGTTTGCATATTGCAGGTGCATTTTGCATGTTTTCAATACACGCTTTTAATGCATTAAAGTCTATGGAACCAAAAACCAGAAAAGAGTCCCTGGACCTTTCCATAAAATACACAGATGAAAACTACATCCATAAGAAACCATGTTAAATGGACCGTAGTGTGTTTCTGCAAAACTGAAAATGCACTAAAACATGCATAGGTGTGAACCAGACCTAAAAAGAAGCCCTCTAGCGGCATGCTGTCACCACTGCAAAAGCTTCCATCTTCACCTGGTCTTCTTTCCGAGTTTGCGAACTCCGGCCGTCTGACTGGTCGAGCCACGATGATGTCACCAGCTGTTGCTCACTAGAATATCTCCTAAATGGTTCACATTTAGGAGATATTCATTTTACTAACAGGTAAGCTTTATTATAAGCTTACATGTAGGTAAAAATAAAAGCAGAGCGATTACTACTACTTTAAGTAGATATACTGTATGAATATATTACAATAGTAACCTATCTCAGATACCTTCATGTAGGGTCACCTGAGGCACTTTTAGCCATGCAGACCATATTCTTTCAAATTTATTAGAGCATCCTCTTTTTTGACACATCGATTTTTCCCCGAAGAGAGAGAAAGTAACCTCCTTAAACCAATCATCCACCGCTGGAGGGGCAGGTGAGAGCCACTTCCTAGCCACTAACTTCCTTGCCAAAAACAGGAGCTAATTAATAGCCAGCATTGAAGAGACATTTAACTCCAAAAAACTCAGCTGCCCAAAAACACAACTGAGCGGGACAGAGGGAATTTAAATATTGTAGATAACGTTTATCATAGTCACTATTTCTTTATAATAATATCTGAATAGTTTGGGACACTGCCACAACATGTGGATCCAATCACCTGGGTCATGACGACATCTAGGACAAAGAAGAGAATCTCTAACTCCAATTTTATGTAACCACTACATGTTCTTTGGAATATATTTAACAGTGCCAACATAAATGGTTATTTATGCTCTGTATAATGCTACACAATATGCAAACATTATATAAATTAAGACGATAAATAAAAACATAAGAAAATGTGATTACTATTCAAAATCTATACAAATAAATGATAAATACAAATAAAGGATGTCCATCTTAACCCCATGGTGCTGATGTAACACAAATATGCGGCCCCCCTACATTGTGATTTTTGCTGTGGGACAGCATATTTGCATATCTCCCTTTGTCCAGTCACAGAGAAACCCACCCCATGTTTTCTGTCTCTGTAAATGGACAAGAAAGATGCATTGGGGTTTATTTACTAAAGGCAAATCCACTTTGCACTACAAGTGCACTTGTAAGTGCAGTAGCTGTAGATCTAAGGGGGACATGCATGAAAATAAAAAAACAGCATTTTTGCTTGTACATGATTGGATGAAAAAAATCGGCAGAGCTTCCCCTCATTTCACATCTTCCCCTCAGATCTAAAGCGACTGCACTTCCAAGTGCACTTGTAGTGCAAAGTGGATTTGCCTTTAGTAAATCAACCCCATTGCATCTTTCTCTGTCCTTGCAGAGAGTAAAAAAAGTACGTGTAGGAAAAAAAATAATAAAATTAAAAAAAGACAAAAACACCTAGAGGTTTGATCCAGGTCAATGCCTGGGTTAGTGTTTGGTTCGAGGTCATGGTCAAGGTCAAAGATCAATGTCAGAGTCAAAGGTCAGGGTCAATATTTTTGGACAGGATTTTTTTTTTATTAGTATCAGTGTTAATGTGTAAGTAGGGAAAAAAAGCAAGTGCATTATTGTTTCTGGGCAAAATGTGCACTATTGTTTCTGGGCTGTACTACGGGTACATACAACAACTAACATACACATATGTGGTATGGCTGTGATCATCAGGAGCAGGAGAATTTGTTTTGAGTTGTTTTTTGGTGGTAGGTTATGGTATTAGCAAGAAATATACAACTAAATTAAAAAATATATTTTTTTTAATATTGTGGGCCAGTTTTCCTTTAGCAATAAAAAAAAATCAGGGAGATATTTATTACCATTTACCACCAAATGAAAGACCAGTTTGTCCTGAAAAAAACAAGGTATAATCCACCTGGATGCACAAAGTAGTAGTGATGATATGTACGGTTTTACTAGCACATGTCAAAGTTGCAAAATTGGACCTAGGCGTTAAGATTTGTTTTACCCTTAGGCGTGAAGGGGTTAAAATCTTGATGAAACATGCACGATATGTGAAAAGAATGTGAGCCGCACTCCACTTAGCTCTTCTTGCAGCATTGATTAATAATCAATAAACTGACTGCATACAGCGATATCTCCACCCAAAAATCAGCCTTTCTTGACACGTTTTACCACTCCTCACAAGGATAGGAGAGATTGTGAGCAAGCCAGGAGTGGCGAAACGCATCAAGGCTGACATTCTTTTATGTTCTTAATGGAGAAGGGAAACGGACTGCTGTGGCTGGCCGCCAGGTTGTCCATCTACCAGGGAGGACAATTTTGAGTTGAGCTATGGATCTGTGTGTGCTTATGCACCACAGGTGAGCATTAGTGTTCGGCGAACACCCAAAATGTCGGGCCTTTCGACCGGCCCACAGAGTTGAGTGGTATCTTGATATAGCGCGGTCTTACCCCACAGGGTCCTGATGCGCTTGACTAGGGCCAATTAACTTACCAGCATGTCTTTAGAGTGTGGGAGGAAACCAGAGTACCCAGAGGAAACCCACACAGGCACAGGGAGAACATGCAAACTCCAGGCACATGATGTCGTGGTCGGGATTCAAACCAGTGACCCTTTTACTGCTAGGTGAAAGTGCTAACCACTACACCACTATGCTGCACACTACACAGTGCATTGGAAGCCCTGATTAGCTGAAGCAATGAAGAATTTGCCCAATCAGGGCACAGAACACTCTTCAGAGCTATAACTGGAGAAAGTAATGATGACTGTGCCCAATCATGACTCATTGCTCATAGACCCACCCCCCTCTATAAAATAATCCTTCCCAGAGCAGCCATTTGCAGTGTGATATTGGAGTGGAGATTGATAGAACAGGGCTCTGTTCATTGCTACTAGCAAGTTAGGGTACCACATGCTTGACAAGGCATTTAACCTCCCAGCACTCAGCCTGTTGCCAAGAGCACCTGAAAGCCATACAAAAGGGATGCAATTCTGCTCCCCCTCACTCCTCCTTACCTTTCAGATCTACCCCCCACTATATCTTATGACCTCTCTGCAGCTTCCACTGACAGGGATGATGCTATAGTGAAGGGTGTCACAGGTCCTTGCAGCACGTCTGCCAGCAGCACACCACCAGCTGTAGACTATAGCAGGCAAATTTCTCTACTCCAGCAAAAAAAAAAAAAAAAAAAAAAAAAAGTCACTGCAACCCACATGCCCAGCATCAAGCTTGTCAAAGCTGCTGGCTTTACATTTTGCAGAATGTGCTGTACCACAATGGAAGGTTCCCAGTCGCTATTTCTTTGCACATAAGGCCATTCCAGCTCTGTACCATGAGGTGGAAGGCAATGTTGTGGCATCGTTGGGCAAGGCAGTCAGCTGCAAGGCCCACATTACTGCTGACACGTGGTCCAAAAATCATGGTCAGGGACACTATATTACTTCACAGTACACTGGGTAACTATGCTTGCAACTCAAAAGGATGCAGGACAGGGCTCAGCGCTGCAGCTTGTTTTCCTGCCACATCTCCATACAGCTGGTGGTGATGATGCAAGATGCAACCACCAGTACCCCTAAGTGTTCAAGGGGCTATTCAATCAGTCAGGCTAAAAGATGCCATGCAGTGCTTCAGCTGGTCTGTCTAGGGGACAGGAGCCACACCAGAGCAGAGATGCTTTCAGCTCTGCAGGGGCAGGCCCAGAGGTAGTTCATGCCACGCCAGCTGGAGCCAGGAATGGTCCGCCCTTAGACAGGGAAAATTGACACATGTGCCATGCCTGGTACATGTTCTCAATTTGGTGGTGCAGCATTTCTTAAAATAGGTACCCAGGGTTGGAATATCTGCTAAAGCAGACCAGAAGAGTCTGCAGCCATTTCAGGTGGTCATACAGGTGGAACTCAACTTTGCCAATGCTGCAGCGGTTGCACATGCAGCAGAGGGCTGTCAACGAGTACCTGTATAGTATGGCATAATGACAGGCTCAGGCCGGCTTGGCTTTTTTCCCCCATGCCAATGGCTGCTGATGAAGGATGCATGCACTGTACTGTCACAATTTAAGGAGGCGACAAGGATGGTGAGCTGTGACAATGCATGCATCAGTGACACATTCCCTGTTGTGTTTCTGCTAGAGCAGACTCTGGGTGGCATTATGGACAGGGCATCCAAGGACTCTGCTTTTATGCCTCTGCAAACTTGCGGTACATGGGGTCCCTCATTCTTAAAAGCCTGCGAAAGGACCCGAGAATTTGTGGCATCAAGGAGAAGGATCACTATTGGCTGGCAACCCTCCTTGACCACCGTTACAAGGGGAGAGTCTCAGAACTCATTCTGTCCTCACAGAAGGAGCAGAGGAAAAAATACCTTAAAAACCCTTTCCAGACTCTGCTAGGTTACAGTCTCATGGAAAGGCTAGTTATGAGGCTTCTGTTGCGGTGGAGAAGGGGGCCATCTCAGTGATGAATTTCAAACATTTCTTAGTCCTCTGCACCCAGGACTGTCTGCTTCCACATCCCATCGGCAGCGTCTGCATAATATGGTGGGAGATTATCTAGAGGTGAAAACAGACATGGAGAGCTTTCCAGATGACGATCCACTGGGTTACTGGGTCATGAGAATAGACCACTGGCCAGAACTTGCTCAGTATGCAATTGAGCTGCTGGGCTTCCCTGTATCCAGTGTGCTTTCCAAATGGACATTCAGTGCTGCCAGAGGTTTTGTAACAGATAAAAAGAGCACGTCTGTCCACAGACTCCATTGACCAACTGACATTGATCAAAATTAATCATTCCTGGATTAGCAGCAGCTATCAAGCCCCTGATGCTGATGTTGCCAATTAAGTGTTTTTGGGATGTGGAATCTGTGTAAGACTGTCTAGGATGCCTAACTTTGTGGGTGTTAATTTTATCTGGAAGAATTTTTTTAGTATAGGCATCATGGGCACAATTAGCACCCAAGGACCAATTTTTCCACACCTGTTTGACAGGTGCATATCATTTCAATTTTTGACAGCAAGGCCAGCTCTTGCTTTCATCAAGAGTATCTCTATAGGGTTACGGTGTGAAGGCACCACCGACGCCCAAGCCCGATTTTTTTGCACCTGTTTGACTGGGCATATCATTAAAATTTTTGACAGCAAGGCCATTCTTCCTTTCATCAAGACCCAAAGCCCAATTTTTCCGCACCTGTTATTTTAATCCAAAGTCTGTGAAACAGACACCAGAAATTATAAAAAAAAAATCTCTAATCTTGCTCCGAGTGCACTAAATTGTGGCCTCATCAACAGACTAAGCCGTTTATAAAATAAAGAAAGCTTGCAGGGAAAATGTCATTTTATTGGCTTTATAAATGTTTGCTGCAGCAGGTTCTATACATGGTACAGATGCACAACTTTACAGGCAGACTGAGGGGACCCCCCCCCAGGCACTATATTTAAAGGAATTTTTCATTTTTATTATTTCACTTTAAGCATCAGTAAATCCCTGCTCATTTAAAAATTATGTTTTTTGCTAACTTTTTTTCATTGATACACGTCCCCCTAATAACTTGCATCTAAGCCCTCAAAAAGGGCACTTTTGATTTTTCCAGTTTGGGTCCCTCAGACTTCAATGGGGTTCGTTATTTGGCTCCAAACTTTCACCATACGTCTGTTTTTTGCAGATTTTATCGGATTAGATGCCCGGCAAATGTCAGTGGACCCAGTGAAATCAATGAGTAGACTGATCAGGTCTACCTGAAAAATGGACTGGCAGATCCGACCGGTCTCCTGGTGTGAAAGGGACCTTAAGGGATTATATCAAATATTGGTTTACTTGCCAAAAAGTGATATGCATTGGAGAAAAATACAAGTGTATATACTGTAAATATAATTGTAGAGTCAATAGTATTTTTATCTACAGAAGTAATACTGCTTAACTACTTGCCGACCATCTCACGTACCTTTACTGTGGCTGGTCAGCTCTCCTGCGCAAACTGACGTACCTGTGTGTCAGTCCGTGCAAGGAAGATAGCGGGCTGCGGGAGCGTGCCTGCGGGTCCCACAAACAAGGCGAGTCCCCGTTCTGCCTAAAGACATGTCAGAGATCTTCTGTTCCCAGTGATCGGGAACAGTAATCTCTGTTATGTTCCAGTGAGCCCATCCCCCCTACAATTAGAACACACCCAGGGAACACACTTAACCCCTTGATCGCCTCCTAGTGTTAACCCCTTCCCTGCCAGTGTAATTTCTACATTGATCAGTGTATTTTTATTGCACTGATCAATGCAATAATGTCACTGGTCCCCAAAAAGTGTAATTTGGGGTCAGATTTGTCCGCCCCAATGTCGCAGTCCCGCCATTACCAGGAAAAACAATAAAAAAGATAAAAGTCCCTAAATCTATCCCAAAGTTTGTAGATGCAATAACTTTTGGGCAAACCAATCAATATACGACTATTGCGATTTTTTTTTCCAAAAATATGTAGAAGAATATATATCAGCCTAAACTGATGAATAAATTAGTTTTTTATATATTTTTTGGGATATGTATTATAGCAGAATATTTTTTTTTTAATTGTCTGTATTTTTTTGTTTATAGCGTAAAAAATAAAAACCACAAAGGTGATTTTGTTTGGGTACCACATCGACACGATCGCATGACCGCGCAATTGTCAGTTAAAGCAACGCAGTGCTGTATCGCAAAAAATGGCCTGGTCATTATGGGAGCAAATCCTTCCGGAACTAAGTGGTTAAAGTGGTGTTCCGGCCAAAATTATACTTTTTAAATAAAAATACCCCTATAATACACAAGCTTAATGTATTCTAGTAAAGTTAGTCTGTAAACTAAGGTCTATTTTGTTAGTTTATAGCAGTAGTTTGTTATTTTATAAACTTACAGCAGGCCATGGCCATCTTAAGTGTGGGAATCTGAAGCCAGACTGTTATTCTTCCTGGATCTCATGCTTGTAGATCTCGCACATGCTCAGTGCAGCACAAGCAGTGTAATAGGTTTCAGATCAGGTTTCCATAGGAACGGCAGTTTCAGAGGAAGTTGCCGCCCCTTCCCAGAAGGCATTGCAAACAGGAAATGATGCAATGGGCCGCTGCCAGGGAGGAGGAAGTGAAAAATGAATACAGCAGATATACAGTAGGTGCTGAGAAAAAAAATTTAAAAATATCGAATTTGTTTACAGTGCACAGTTTAGTGAGGGATGCTGAAGAGTTGTAAAAGTGGGTGGAACTCCACTTTAAAGCAGAACTCCAGGCAATCAAATTATTTTTTTTTCTGTGTAAGGCTTCTTCTGTATGAGGCTGATACTAAGACAAATAAGGGACTTACACTGCTTCCATTTAAAAAAATAAAAATAAATAATGCATTAAAGGGGTTGTAAAGGAGGAAGGTTTTTTTATCTTAATGCATTCTATGCATTAAGATAAAAAAGCTTCAGTGTGCAGCAGCCCCCCTAATACTTACCTGAGCTCCCTCTCTATCTAGTGATGTCCACGAGTGCCTCATCCATCCGGGACTCTCCCTCCTCAATGGCTGTGACACAGCAGCGGCGCCATTGGCTCCCACTACTGTCAATCAAACACAGGTAGCCAATGAGCAGAGAGAGGGGGTGGGTCCAAACCGCGGCTCCGTGTCTGAATGGACACATAGAGCTGCGGTTCGCGTGCCCCCATAGCAAGCTGCTTGCTATGGGGGCACTCAACAGGAGGGAGGGGCCAGGAGAGCCGAAGAGGGATCCTGCCCAGACCAATTTTTAGCTTTCAGCACTCTCACACTTTGAATGCCAATTACTCAGTCATGCAACACTGTACCCAAACAAAATTGTTATAATTTTTTTCATACAAATAGAGCTTTTTTTGGTGGTATTTAATCACCACTGGGTTTTTTTTTTTGCGACATAAGTGAAAAAAGAGCAAAAATAAAATAAAAAAACACTTTTTTTTCGTTTCTATGATAAAATTTTGCAAATAAGTCATTTTTGTTCATAAATTTGGGCCAAAATTTATACTGCTACATCTCTTTGGTAAAAAAAACCCACATTAGTGGATATTATTTAGTCTCTGTGAAAGTCTACAAGCTATGGTGCAAATCATTGAAAATTGATCACACTGACTCATTTCTTGAGACCCTGAAATGTCAGGAAAGTACAAATACCCCCCAAATGACCCCTTTTTGAATAGTAGACAGTCAAAGGTATTTAGTGAGAGGCATGGTGAGTTTTTTGAAGTTGTATTTTTTTCCCACAATTCTTGGGAAAAAATGTTTTGTTTTTTTTTCACAAAATTGTCATAAGTTATTTCTCACATACAGCATATGTATACTTCCAATTACACCCCAAAATACATTCTGCTACTCCTCCCGAGTATGGCGATACCACATGTGTGTGACTTTTACACAGCCTGGTCACACAGAGAGGTGCAGGGAGCACCATCAGGGGTTCTAGGAGCATAAATTACACCTCTAGTTTGCTAACGACCTATTACATTCGTGAAGGCCCTGGAGCACCAGGACAGAGGAATTACCCACAAAATGACCCCATTTTGGAAAGCAAACACCCAAACAGCTATTCTATGAGCCATAATGAGTCTTTTGAACGGTTAATTTTTTTCCACAAGTCTTCAGAAAACATGGAAAGAAAATTAAAACCTATTTTTTTTTTACACAAGGTGGTCAGATATTTCTAACTCAAAGCATGTATATAGCAAAAATTACACCCCAAAACACATTCTGCTACTCCTCCTGAGTAGGATGATACCACATGTGTGAGACTTTTACACAGCCTGGCCACATACAGAGGCCCAACATGCAGGGAGCACCTTCAGGCGTTCTTGGAGCATAAATTACACCTCTAATTTCCTAACGACCTATTACACTTTTGAAGGCCCTGGAGCACCAGGACAATGGAATTACCCACAAAATGACCCCATTTTGGAAAACAAACACCCCAACGTATATTCTATGAGGCATAATGAGTCTTTTGAACTGTTAATTTTTTTACACAAGTCTTCAGAAAACATGGAAAGAAAATGAAAATCTTTTTTTTTTTTTTACACAAAGTTGTCAATTTATAAGACATAGCATGTATATAGCAAAAATTACACCCCAAAACACATTCTGCTACTCCTCCTGAGTATGGCGATACCACATGTGTGAGACTTTTACACAGCCAGTCCACATACAGAGGCCCAACATTGAAGTAGTACCTTCAGGCGTGCTAGGAGCATAAATTACACATCTCATTTCATTCCTACCTATCACATTTTTGAAGGTCTTTGAGCACCAGGACAGTGGAATTACCGACAAAATTACCCCATTTTGGAAAGCAAACACCCCAACGTATATTCTATGAGGCATGGGCTGCAGATAGGTACTCGGGTACTCTGATTGGCTGGAGACAGGTACTCGGTTACTCTGATGGGCTGGTGACAGGTAGTCGGTTACTCTGATGGGCTGGAGATAGATACTCGGGTACTCTGATGGACTGGTGACAGGTACTCGGGTACTCTGATGGCTTGGTGACAGGTACTCGAGTACTCTGATGGGCTACAGATAGGTACTCGGGTACTCTGATGGGCTGGTGACAGGTACTTAGATGGGCTGTGACAGGTACTCAGATGAACTGTAACAGATACTCAGATGGGCTGTGACAGGTGCTCAGGTACTCGTGTACTCAGGTGAACTGTGACAGGTACTCAGGTACTCAGATGAACTGTGACAGGTACTCAGGTACTTGGGTACTCAGATGGACTGTGACAGATACTTAGGTACTTGGGTACTCAGATGAACTGTGACAGGTACTCAGATGAACTGTGACAGGTACTCAGATGGGCTGTGAAAGGTATTAGGGTACTCAGATGAACTGTGACAGGTACTCAGGTACTCAGATGAACTGTGACAGGTACTCAGGTACTCAGATGGGCTGTGACAGGTACTCGGGTACTCAGATGAACTGTGACAGGTACTCAGATATACTGTGACAGATACTCAGGTACTCAGATGGGCTGTGACAGGTACTCAGATGGGCTGTGACAGATACTTAGGTACTTGGGTACTCAGATGAACTGTGACAGGTACTCGGGTACTCAGATGAACTGTGACAGATACTCAGATGAATTGTGACGGGTACTCAGGTACTTGGGTAATCAGATGAACTGTGACAGGTACTCAGGTACTCAGATGGGCTGTGACAGGTACTCGGGTACTCAGATGAACTGTGACAGGTACTCAGATATACTGTGACAGGTACTCAGGTACTCGGGTACTCAGATGGGCTGTGACAGGTACTCGGGTACTCAGATGAACTGTGACAGGTACTCAGATATACTGTGACAGGTACTCAGGCACTCAGATGGGCTGTGACAGGTACTCAGATGGGCTGTGACAGGTACTCAGATGGGCTGTGACAGGTACTCGGGTACTCAGATGGGCTGTGACAGGTACTCGGGTACTCAGATGAGCTGTGACAGGTACTCGGGTACTCAGATGAGCTGTGACAGGTACTCGGGTACTCAGATGGGCTATGACAGGTACTTTGATGGGTGATGACAGGTACTTTGATGGACTGTGACAGGTACTTTGATGGCTGGTGACAGGTCCTCTTTATTAGGGGGTGGCAATCAGTGTGGTTGGTGTACACTGTGAGCGGTAACAAGATGTCACCGCAATCTCCTTCTCACACATGATTGGTGTGTGAGGAGGAGAACCCGGTAACATCTCGTTACCGTGGTTTGTTGACATTCTGTGACTGGCTGGTCACGTGGTAAAGAGCCAATTTAATTTCATACTGGGTTGGGCTGTGTCAGGGTGACAAGCCTCGTTCCTGATCGCTGCTCTGTGCACGTCCTAGGGGCGTGCACGTGGGCAGTACATGTGACCGGCTGTGATTGGACACAGCTGGTCACGTGGTAAAGAGCCATCTTTTATTGGCTCTTTACACGGATCTGGGATGGACTGTGTCCGAGGGACACACCTCATCCCCGATCGCCGTGCTGCGGGCCCCCGGCTGCCCACAGTAGCGGCGAGAAGCCGAGGACGTCATATGATGCCCGCCCAGGGTGGGAGATCCCATCTGCGGACGTCATATGACTATAGCCCGGTAATGAAGTGGTTAACTTTGGAATTCAGCCCCCATACATTCCATGAAAGAGAGGAAACAGTGGAGATATGTAAAACTAATTAAGACTGGTGTAAAAAATAATGGGCACAAGGCCCGTGGACTATCTTTAGGCCCCTTTATGGCTGCAAACCCAGAGGGAGGAGACGAGTAACAGACCAAACACACACAATCACACCAAAAGCACACTGAAAAAGAACAAAAAACACAATAAGGACATATGTAGTAAAAAACACAGAATTTTTACCCCTGCCCTGCACCAAAAACAAGGAGTGGGCTTTATCCCTAAACAGCCAACAAATGTAGGGAACATGGCCTATGCAGCCAAAGTTATAGAAACAAATAATCAATCAAATAGTGATCAGAGGTGTGAAACCAGTGGCAGCTGAGTCTTACAAGAAGAGGTCAAACTCCTCTTGACTGGGTAAAACTTTAGTCACTTAACCCAGCATAATGCTTCCAAGAAAACAAATATGAAGTGAAGATCATGCTTCTTCCAAAGAGAATAACCAGTTCAGGTCTCTGGATGGCGTGTAGATGATTGACCAGGCTGTCACAGAGATTCAAACCAGGAGAGAGCATTTACAGGGGTTTGAAAGAAATGCACCTGGCCTTGATGAACACATCTCAGGGTAGCAGGAAACAGCATGAATTATTGAATGGCTCTCTCCCTTAACTATTGCTTGACATGCTGGTACTTGGCCCTAAGAGCAGTAGAGTAATCAGGAAAAAGTGACACCATTGCTCAGGTAGACCCACTGTAAGGTAAACCAGATTCCCAACAAAAGAAAACCAGTGGGAGCTTATGCTAATATTTCTGCGTGTGCACATTGTTCACGTGCTAATACTTGTAGGCAAAGATGTACTATTCCTATTCAATGTGCTCGCATTCGTGCGCGCCCTCGCACACACACATGTGCATGTTCACATACGAATTAGCGTGCATACTTGGCGCCCAGCTGCCTATTTAAACTGGCCTGTCACCATGAGCAGTTGCTAAATGATCTTCAGCTTGTACCTGCATTCCTGTGACCTGATCCATTGAACCTGCTTACCTGTGTATGACCCAGCTTTCTCCTGGACTCTGCCTTTGCTCCTGCATTACTTTGTTCACCTGATCTCTTTAACCTCGGCCTGTTTACTGGACTTATCTTTGCCTGCTGATCCTGTACTGCGCTGCCCGGCTGTTACCTACAGTGGCCTGCTTCCTGGACTTTCTTTGTTTGCTGACTCAGTGCCTTGTTACCCGGCTGCCACTGATCGCTGTTTGCATATCGGCTCTGCTACCATTTCCTGTCTCCACCTTCAGGAGTGTTGGGCAGCAGGTGCAAGAGAGGCCTCCACAACATTGCAGTGGTCACCAGGTACATGATAGTACCATTCAGCCATGGCTGAGACTGGAGGAGGTGTCTCTTCTGGAAGCACTATGCCAGCAGACCACAACTCTGATTCAAGTAATGACTGGACTCCAGGAGGGTTATCTCCAGCTGGAAGGTTGCATCCGCAACCTGACCACCACATCTTCAGCTGCTGTAGCTTCAGCCACTGGTGAATCAGCTTCAACTCCAGCTTCAGTTCCAGCACTCACCGTAGTGGTCCCTCCACCAGAGCCTCGAGTACCTGCTCCAGAATGCTTCTCATGTGACCGCCCTAAGGTCCAGGCATTCCATAATGCTTGCCAGCTCTATTTTTCGTTACAACCGAGGATTTTCTCTGCTGAATCCACAAAGGTGGGCTTTGTTATCTCATTGCTGCTGGAAGAGCCACAGTCTTGGGCTCACCATCTCCTCAAACAGTCCCATCCCAAAGTCGGTTACTTCCTTCCTCGGGGCTATGGTTGAAATCTGTGATGACCCTCAACGAACATCTATAGCAGAGATTGCCTTGCATGCACTCCAACAAGGACGTCGGCCTGTGGAAGGCTATGTGGTCGAATTCCGCAAATGGAGTTCCGACACAGCCTGGAATGACGCAGCTGGGCGTTACCAGTTCCGTTTGGGACTTTCAGAGACTCTTAAGGATGAACTTGCCAGATTAGATCCACCAACTTCACTCTCAGATCTAATCCAGCTCGCTATACAACTTGATCGTAGAATCCGAGAAAGGAAAGCAGAAAGATCCGCAAACTCACGACCCACCCAGCTGCTCCTGAGCCACCAGCTCTAGTTCCGAGGCTTCTCTCTTCCACAGTGGAACTCATGCAATTGGGACTAATCCGCTCACCTCTCTCTCCTGAAAAAAAGCTTCATCACCGGCGGGACAACCTTTGTTTTTACTGCGGTGTCGCTGGTCACTATTTGCAAAACTGCCCTGCAAGACCTCGTGAGTCTGTTCCTGCTCCTGTTACTTCCAGCAACTTTTTAAAGAGCAACTCAACTCATCTCACATTACCTCTCTCTCTCTCTACAGCTACCTGGGAGATGTATTCAGAACCAGGCAATAATCAATTCCAGAGCATGTAGCTGTTTTATGGACTGTACCTTTGCTAAGCAGCATCAAATACCATTACAAACTAAGGCACAACATCTGAAAATCCATCTGGCTGACGGTTCAAACCCGAGATCAGGCCCAATCATTCATGAAACTTGCCCGTTGTTAGCTGTAACACCTTTGGCCCATAAGGAGTACCTGAACTTGGACATTATTCATTCATCTTTATTCCCTGTCATTCTGGGTATTCCGTGGTTACAGGCACACAATCCTCATTTCCAACCACCTACTGCCTGCAGCACTGTCTACCACAAGCTCCCACAAACTCGGGTCCCTTAATGGAATTAGAACCAGAGACTGCAGCTTCTCATCATGTTCCATCTGTATATCATGACTGCTTACACAACTTTGACAAGAAAAAGGCTGAGATTTTACCACCCCATGGGCCATACGATTGTCCAATTGAGTTGTTACCAGGAGCCGAGATTCCATTTAGGTGTATATTCCCCTTGTCAGAACTTATGGCCTTGAGGCAATACATTGATGAGAATTTAGACAGGGGGTTTATTCGCCCATCCACTTCTCCTGTAGGGGCAGGTATATTCTTTGTGGAAAAGAAAGATCACACCCTGAGGCCCTGTGTTGACTATAGAGAACTGAACAAAATAACAGTCAAAAACAGGTAGCCTCTGCCCTTTGTTCCGGAACTCTTTCAACGGTTCAGAACAACAAAAGTTTTTACAAAACTTGACCTGCGAGCAGCATATAATCTTGTATGGATTCAGGAAGGGGATGAATGGAAAAGAGCCTTCCTCTCCCGCTTCGGGCATTTTGAATACTTAGTAATGCCTTTCGGACTGTACAACGCCCCAGCTACTTTTCAACATTTTGTCAACATTATGTTTAGAACCTTAAGAAGAGACAATCCAGTTCTTGGGACTGATCATCCTGACCTCAGGCATTTCAATGGACCCATAGAAAATTTGTGTCATTCTTGACTGGTCTACTCCAGCAAATTGCAAGGGGGTCCAGAGATTCATTGGTTTTGCAAATTTTTACCGTAAATTTATCAGGAACTTTTTAGCCATTATCATTCCCATTACCCATCTCACCAAACAGAATACTCGGTTCCAGTGGACACCAGCAGTACATTTGGCCTTCGACAAGTTAAAAGCTCTATTCCCATCTGCACCGATTCTACAACACCCTGATCCTGCTCTGCCTTTTGTCCTTGAAGTGGATGCTTCAGAAAATGCAGTTGGTGCCATCCTGTCACAATGCCAGGGTGCCAAGTCAATGCTACATTCAATAGCCTTCTTCACAAGAAAACGTAGTCCCCCGGAAAAGAATTACGATGTTGGGGATCGTGAATTACTTGCCACCAAGTCTGCCTTAGAAGAATGGCATTACCTGCTGGAGGAAGCTAATCATCCGATCCTGATTTTCACAGATCATAAGAATCTGGAGTACCTTCGTACAGCCAGACATTTAAGACCCCACCAGGCTAGATGGGCTTTGTTCTTTTCACGTTTATCATTTCATATTACCTATAGACCAGGTTCAAAGAATGGGAAACCCAATGCTCTGTCAAGCATGTTCCCAGAGGAAGCAGAGTCTACCCAGCCTGATACCATTCTGTCTCCACAGAGTTTCCTGTTACTCCAAGGAGATTTAGTGTCACAGCTCGACCAAGCCTCAAGAGAAGAGGGTCCACCACGTGTTGCAGGAACAGGACGGCTTGTTCCTTCATTAACAAAGGGTGTTCGCTCCCTCAAGTTTGCGTCAGCTAATCCTGAATCTGTGCCACGACCATCCCCTGGCTGGGCATTTTGGAATACGCAAGACCCTGGAACTCTTGCAGCAATCCTTTTGGTGGCCTAGCTTAAGATCTGACTGTCAGGGCTATGTAAGAGACTGTGAAATATGTATCTGAAACAAGGGTGACAAGACGAAATCCTGGGGTCTACTAAGGCCTTTGCCCATTCCTAGCAAGCCAGGGGAAATGATTAACATGGATTTCACTGTTAAACTCCCACTGTCTAAAAACTTCACGACCATTTTTGTAATAATTGATAGGTTATCCAAAATGGCACACTTTGTACCGATGATTGGAACACCATCCACAGTAGAAACTGCACAAGCATTTGTCAAGGAAAGAGTAAGACTGCATGGGGTCCCACAAAGTATAATCTCTGATTGAGGGGTTCAGTTTAGATCCAGATTCTGGAAAGAACTTTGCAAGTCACTTAAAATGGAGACTTGTTTATCATCGGCATACCATCTCCAAACGAACGGCCAGACTGAACGCACAAACCAGACCCTAGAACAATAGCTTCGATGCTTCTCTTCCTTTACACAAGATAACTGGGCTTCACTCCTTCCTCTAGCGGGGTTCGCTTACAATAACGCTGTTCATTCTGCTACAGGTCAAACCCTATTTTTTGCACATTTTGTTTTAATCCATCTTTGCTACCTGATATAATCTCAGATGCACCTGTACAGGCAGCTCAGGAGAGACTGGAGCTTCTGCAAGCCAACAAAATTCTACTGGAAGCTATCGCTAAGGCCCAACAGGACAGTAAGAGATTCTTTGATAAGAAAAGAAGGGATGACCTGAATCTCAAACCCAGGGAAAAGGTTTGGCTATCAACCATCAATTTGAAACTGGCTTGTCCTTCCAAGAAACTTAGTCCCAAGTACATTGGCCCATTTCCTGTAAAAAGAATTCATCCGACAGCTTATGGACTTTCGCCACCAGAAATGTAAAAAATCCATCCAGTTTTTCATGTGTCTCTACTAAAACCTGCTGTTACAGATCCGTTTCCTGGCCGTAACCCGGGTCCTCTAACACCAACCATAATTGATGATTGATGATGAGGAAGAATATGAAATTGAGGCCAGTGTGGACTGCAGAAAGAGGAGATGTCTCACTCATTATCTAATTAAGTGGAAGGGTTATGGTTCAGAAGAAAACTCTTGGGAACCAGAAGGCAATGTTCATGCCCCAAGACTGGTAAGAAAGTTTTTCCAAACTCACCCCGAGAAGATGACCCAGATGGGCATCCGGAGACTGCCCATTGGGGGGGTGGGGCATTGTAAGGTAAACCAGATTTCCAAAAAAAGAAAACCAGTGCAAGCTTTAGCTAATATGTGTGCGCATACGCATTGTTCACGTGCTAATACTTCTAGGCAAAGATGTACTATTCCTGTTCAACGTGCTCAAATTTGTGCACACACACGCATGCGCACGTGCAAATACGAATTAGCGTGCATACTTGGAGCCCAGCTGCCTATTTAAACTGGCCTGTCACCATGAGCAGTTGCTGAATGGTCTTCAACTTGTACCTGCATTCCTGTGACCTGATTCATTGAAGCTGCTTACCTGTGTATGGCCCGGCTTTCTCCTGGACTCTGCCTTTGCTCCTGCATTAACCTTCACCTGATCTCTTTGACCTCAGCCTGTTTACTGGACTTATCTTTTTTTTTTTTTCAAAAGAATTTTATTAAAGTTTTCATATTAACAGAGGTAATAAGAAAGATTACAAAGCGCATAAAGCAAGATCCAGAGACAAGATAAGATACAAAATACAATCGTAACGCTATTAACTGGCATCTGTGTGCTTTTCTTAACTGATGGTAATAACCATTCCCTTGTATCTAGGAGTATCTACGTCCATGTAGGGGTACATCGTTTTATATGGGCGGAATCATGGTATATTCTAAGTGTCTGCGTCATCAAGGGTTGTGGTGGTTGTGGTGGTTGTGTGAGTGTATGGGGCACCGATGGGGCGCCGGGTGAGAGGTATGGGCAAACCGAAATAGGCAACCTCGAGACCCAATCACCCCTAAAAGGGATCTAACTGAGTGGGTGGGGGCCATAGGCACCGGTGTAGTTTTTAGTCATATTCGGTTTCCACCGTATAGGTGAGCTATTGAAGCCCCACTATGGGAGTCTGGTATGAATATCAGGTCACTTGTATGGTGATGGAAGATTTGGTTAGGTGGGGGGGGGGGGACAGGGAGGACGGGAGTGACGGAGGTCCTATGTGTCTCGGTAAGTCTCTGGTTTTTCTTCCCTAGTTTGGTGGAGATGTGTTAGTTTGGAGATTGTTCGCATCCGTGGAGTCCCTATAGTGTATCCAGCAAGCCCAAGTTTTCCTGTAGCGTGTCAGATTTTCTTTAGCTTGGTGGATAAGGTTTCCATTTCAGATGTTTTCTCAACAAGGTAGAACTATTTAGAGATTGTAGGGGGGTTAGTGCTTCTCCAGTCCGGGGTGTAGTATGTGATTTCAGCAATCAAACGGTGGATTTCCTTTCAGAATGGTTGTATTAGCGGGCATTCCCACTATATGTGAAGTAACGAGCCCAAGGCTGCGTTGCCTCTCTAGCATAGCGGGGAGTCACTGGGATGAAATTTATGAATCTTGTCGGGTGTCCTGTACCATCTCAAAGTAAGAAAAGTTGCGCTACATTAAATATTTCTTATGTAAGAAATAGTGTGAACCAATACCATACAGAAAACCAGGACACACCCGAATCAAAAGTGCATCCTGAGCATCCTAAACTCCTTCAGGTGATGTATACATAAATGAATTGTGAAATAAACAAAATAGCGACAGCTGAAAAAAATCATGTGCACATCAATCAATAAATGAAAAAACAATGCCCATAAGAACATTAGTGTCCATATACAAATAAAATAAAATGAGCAGCGTTTTCTTTAGATGTAATAGAAAAAATATGTGAGTTATAATCCACAGCGGGTATCAAGGTCCAGATATTCAGCCTTAAAATGTCCACAAATGAAAGACAGCTCGATGTAAACTCTGTATGTGATAACCCTTACCGAAACCGGTGGACCCCCTAAAGAGCGGGGTCATACGAGCAGACAGATATAGCCCTCTGCGGGGACACTTGAATCCTCTGGTATCTCGAGTCCTTTGGTTGCCTTGAGCGGTCCATGAGGATTTTGCCAGATAGCAGTAAATGCTTAGCAGCTGGATGTCCCCAATCTGAAAGGAGAAGCACACTCGGGCTCCCAGCCACGAGTGAGCAGACAGAAAGGGACTCCAGTCGTGTAGTAAGTTATAATTCAAAATTTTAATGTTAACTAGATAAGCAAAAGCTCATAAGACAACATGTACAGAGGTAATGTACAGGGATATTGCACAGAAAAATTGTATAAAGGTGCATGAATAGATAAAAAGCCGGCTAGCTAAAACAAACAATAAAAAGCACCCGTGTACCGGGTCACATATGGCATGATTGCGTCAGGTTTATTGTTGCTGCTTTTTTGCTGATTTTGCTTTTGTCTTAGCGCGGTATTTACACTTTATTGTCCTGTACCATCTGGAGTATATATTTATAGTTATATCTATTTTCTTGAGTAGAAATGTTGATGGATCCTTTGTGTATATGCGCTCCCACTCGTCTTTGGGAATATCGACGGCTAGTTTAATCTCCCATTGTCAGTTTATTTTGTCATACTTTGGATTGCTTCCTGTGAATAGGAGCGCATATACAACTGAGATCAAATGCCTTTGAGGTTCCGAGCTATTACAGAGGGTTTTGAAGGAGTTATAGTCCCTATGCCATTGGGCGTTAGGTTTGATGTTTTGAAAAAAGTGTCTGATCTGTAGAAATTTAAAAAAAGAGTATGTTGTGCTCTGGGAATTTGGAAGACATGGCCGGGTATAAGAGGAGCTCACCATTTTGAAAAAATTGTTGCGCTCTAATTGGGGGTCCGCGGGGAGGGTCAGATAGGTTATGTGAGGAGAGGTCTGGAGGGAAGTCGGGGTTCTGGTCTAACGAAGTCATGGGCCCAGGCGAAGGAGTCAAATGAAGGTTTTTGCACGCTGATCTAAAGTTCAGCATTGTGGAGCCTATTAAAGGATGTGTGGTGTATGCTTTAGAGGTGGATTTGTGGTCAATCCAGGGAAGGTGAGAGACTGGTACCTTAGCAAAGGAGTTTTCAATTTGGATCCAATCCTTGCTATTTTTATGCACGTGCCAATCGATAATTCTGGTGAGTTGGCATGCCCAGTGGTATTTGTGAATATCCGGGAGTTCTAACCCTCCTTTCAGATTGGGGAATACCATTCTATCCCAGCTCAGTCTGGGGGTGTTGGAGGACCATATGAGGTTTCTGCACATTCTTTTGTATGATGCGAAGAAAGAAGGAGGAAGTTTGATGGGGGGTGGCCTGAAGAAGATAGAGGATTCTGGGAACATTCATCTTTAGAATGGCAGTTCTGCCAAACCAAGAAAAGGGGCCTGTATGCCATTTGTGCAGATCTCCCTGGATGTTATGGAGAACGGGTATGAAGTTCCCTGCGTAAAGTTTGGTTAATTTGGTGGGGATTTGGGTGCCCAGGTATGGCACACATCGCGTGTGGTTCCCAACCGTAGGGGAAATTATTTTGGCAATGTGATACTGTCGTTGTCAGGAGGGTAACGTTTAGGGTTTTGGATTTAGTGAAGTTGATTTGTAGATTGGAAATTTTTTTGAAAAAGTGAAGTCTTTAAGTAGATTGGGG
Organism: Aquarana catesbeiana; assembly: GCF_042186555.1. Classification (NCBI taxonomy): domain Eukaryota; kingdom Metazoa; phylum Chordata; class Amphibia; order Anura; family Ranidae; genus Aquarana; species Aquarana catesbeiana. The sequence continues at coordinate 834,840,920 of NC_133324.1, read as the reverse complement.
ATGGTGGTTTTGGGGTCTGAAAGGAATAGTAAGATATCGTCCGCGTAAGCCACAATTTTATATTGTTTGTGGTGGATGTTAATACCTCTGATGTCCGGGTTGTCTTTCAGTCTACAAAGAAAGGGTTCCAACTGGATCTTTGCATGCTGATTCTGTACTGCGCTGCCTGGCTGTTACCTACCTTGGCCTGCTTCCTGGACTTGCTTTGTCTGCTGACTCGGTGCCTTGTTACCCGGCTGCCGCTGATCGCTGTCTGAATATCGGCTCTGCTACCATCTCCTGCTCTGGTGCCGAGCTGCTTCAGTATCCTGTCCCTAGGACTACAATTCCCAGCTCCTTCCACCTAAGTGCAGACTTCACCAGCCAGCTATTCCAGCACTGGTGCCACTCCGTTCCCCTTAAACTCTGTCTCCACCTTCAGGAGTGTTGAGCAGAAGGTGCAAGGGAGGCCTCCACAACATTCCAGTCATCACTAGGTATGTGATACCCACCAATCTAAGGCTGTTCCTACGTAGGCGATTTTCTAAGTCAACCACTTTGTCTTCCAGGGATTTATTCTTGATGCTGTAAGTGTTAACTCAGGGGAGGAGAGGGTTAATAGTGTCCCCCAAATCACTGATGCGCCGTTCAGTAGCAGAGACATGCTCCCGGATTTTGAGCATGTCTTGGCACATTATAATTATGTCAAGCTTAAGTTCCTCCACTTTCCCCATGAGATCACAGTGATTTACCTTGATTACCTTGAGGACATACAGCAGCGTAGGTTCCAGCTCCAGATCATCCTCCATCCCATCTTCTTTTGGAGAGGTCTGAGAAAGCAGCACCAGTGGAGCCGATACACCTGAAATGGGTGGCAGGGAGGGCTCCGGCGCCTCTCCAAGCAGTTCTGGGGTGGATGCTGGGGAAAAGCGGGGTGCAGTGAATCGGCATCCATCTTGGCAGGAATGTGTGGTAATATTCATCTTGGCCAGGGGCTGTTTTCTTCACCTTCCCATCCACCAAACCACACGCCAAGAGTGCCAAGCCCTTCTCAAAGGAGCCAGGAAAAATTTCAGCCGAGTTGAGAGTTCAGGTGAGCAGGATTGCACAGGATTATGCAGAGAGCCTGGAGCTGCCGAGAAGTACATCCGTTCACATTCTGCGCTAGGACATGCCCCTTAATTTTCTGACTATGGTTCCACTTTAACTAGTGACAACGACAAGAGTCACTATTTGTATAAGAACACAGATTCTGATTTCTATACCTTCACTAGAGGTACTTTAATCAAAAGGCAATAAAATACTCATTATGCTCCTATTATTGTTAATATCCACAACTTTGCCACAAAACTGTTTGACGACCCATTTAGCTAAGAAACAGCTAAGCAGCTAAGCATCACGTTTTACACTAAACCTCACCAGCTTTTCAAACCATGCTTTTAAAAATTTACTCTGTTGTTTTTAGTGTTGAAATCTGGAATTACTATGATTAAACTGGAATTTTGTGCCAGTGATTTGCACAAAATAATCTGTAATTGAAAGAGAAAAAGAAATCTACATTGTTGTGTAATGTTTAACAAACAAAGGTGTTTTATTGTTGTCATATAGGTTGAATAAAAAAGCATATCCATAGGTACAGTACATATCATCACATGGAATACATTTGTGTACATACAGGTCTAGAAAATACAGTGAGCAAGTACAACATGCATCAAAAGCTCGCATACAGGGTAGCATGTGGACTAGGTTAAGGCAATCCGCACAGGTGACTAGTAGTACACCTTTTTACAGTTACCTATCTTAAAATGTGATGTCCATACCAGTATGCTAGTCAGAGGTCCATGGAGCCCAAACTTTTTCATATTTACACTTACAGCCTCTGTTTAACCACTTGCCGCCCGCCATATAGCAATCACGGCTGATCACGATGTAAATAGGAAGAGCCGGTGATCGGCTTTTCCTCACTCGCGTCTGACAGACGCGAGTAGAGGAGAGCCGATCAGCTACTCTCCTGACGGGGGGGTCTGTACTGATTGTTTATCAGCAGTGCCACCAGGGATGCCTACCAGTGCCTCATATCAGTGCCGCGTATTAGTGCCCATCAGTGCCACGTATCAGTGCCCATCAGTGCCGCCTATCAGTGCCGCCTCTCAGTGCCACCCTATCAGTACCCATCAGTGCCGCCTTTCAGTGCCCATCAGTGTCGCCTATCAGTGCCAATGCCCATCAGTGCCACCCAGTGCCACCCATGAGTGCCCATCAGTGCCGCCTATCAATGCCCATCAGTGCTGCATATCAGTGCCACCCATCAGTGCCGCATATCAGTGCCCATTGTCAGTGCCCGCTCATTGGTGCCACCTCATCAGTGCCGCCGTATCAGTGCCCGTCAGTGCCGCCGTATCAGTGTCCATCAGTGAAAGAGAAAACTTACTTATTTACAAATTTTTTAACAGAAACAAAAGCAAAACTTTTACTTTTTTCAAAATTTTCGGTCTTTTTTTATTTGTTTAGCAAAAAATAAAAAGTCGCAGAGGTGATCAAATACCACCAAAAGAAAGCTCTATTTGTGGGAACAAAATGATACAAATTTAGTTTGGGTACAGTGTAGCATGACCACGCAATTGTCATTCAAACTGCGACAGCGCTGAAAGCTGAAAACTGATCTAGGCAGGACGGTGTATAAGTGCCCTGTATTGAAGTGGTTAAATATGTAATCCTACACATGGGTAATGCAGCTTTGATCAGTGCCTTCCAGGAGGAGATGGAGGGGGGGTCTGGTAGGATCCATTTGAGAAGGTTTCTTTTTTTGCATAAAAAAATAGGTATGCAATTAGTAGTTTTAAATGGTCTTTTGTTCGTCATCGTGAACTCCCAGTAATGCCAACTCAGGTGACATTGGGAGTGCCAGTTGCAGTCTGGAGTTAACTTTCCCAAAGACCTTCCTCCAGTAAGTGGAAATGACAGGACAGTCCCAGAACATGTGGAAGAAGGTTCCTATATGGGCTTTACATCTGAGACACACGGGGTCTTTGTCTGGGTACATCCTGTGAAGTCTTTGGGGTGTATAATATATCCTATGCAAAAATTTTACCTGTATTAACTTATCTCTAGAGGAGATAACTAATTTGGGGGCATATTCCAGGCAGTCCTCCCATCCCTCCCTATCTAGTAAGGGTATATCACTGTGCCATGTCTCCCATAAATGTTCTATCTTGGGGGGCTCATTGCCCAATAACGCACCATACAGAGTAGAAAGAGGCTTTGTTAGATCTCCTGGAGCCAATAGTTCCTCTATAGGATCAGCTTTGAGTGTGATCGGCCGGGGGAATTGGGCTCTAGTGGCATGTTTAAGCTGTAGGTATCTGAATGCCATCCAGGTTGGTAGATTATATTTAACCTTCAGATCCGCAAACTTCAGTAAGGTACCCTGGGGCATGATGTGGTCCAGTGTTGTAATGCCAAACCTGGCCCACAACTGTGGATCCGGAATGGAACGAAGTTGTGATAGGGTGGGGTTGCCCCACAAAGGCTGTGCCGGAGACCACTGATCCTGCCGCAAAAAGTGCCGCCGAGCAGTGGTCCACACCCGCCACGTCACCCTGGTTGGTCCCGGTGTCGTCTCATATGCCCTGGGACCCCTGTATGGGAAGCTGCGGATCACAGCGAGGGAGCCCAAGCAGTTTGCCTCTAGGCACACCGCCGCATTAGATCTAGCCCCCTGGTAACACCATTGGACTGTCACTAGCACCGCTGCCCAGTAGTAAACTTGAAAATTAGGTAGGGCTAATCCGGCCAGATGGGCAGGTAGCCAGAGCGTGGATCTGGCCAACCGCGGTATCGCCCCGTTCCATATAAAGGAATCTATGCATTTATTTGAAGAAGCTGACTGGGATCCATATCGGGCAGTTTCTGAATAAATAATTAAATTTGGGTAGTATGATCATTTTTAGTAGGTTAATGCGGCCTATCAAATTTAGTGGCAAATTTGACCATGTTGAACACTTGGATCTAAGTGTCGACAAAACAGGCATCAGATTTTTCCCCAAGAAGTCTGAGTGATGTTTCGTCACCTGGACCCCCAAATATCAAAATTCCTCAACCCACCGGACAGGAGTGGAGGCCGCCCCATGGATGGCTCCCTCATCTAGGGGTAATGACTTGGCCCAGTTAATCCTTATACCCGAGTACCCTCCAAACATGTCAAAAATACGTAGGGCAGCTAAGAGCGAGGGCCCCGCGTCGTTAAGGTATAGTAATGCGTCATCCGCATACAAGGACAGCCGCTCTTCCAGCTTACCCAGCCGCAAGCCCAGCACATCAGGAGCACTCCTGACCAAAATGGCCAGGGGCTCCAGGGCCAAGGCAAAGAGGCCGGGGGAGAGCAGGCAACCCTGTCTAGTGCCACGGAAAAGGGCGAATGGCTCTGACAGCCAGTTGTTTGTGTGAACCCGTGCCCTCGGCGCCCGATATAGGAGCTGGATATCATGTATAAATTTAGGGCCGAAGCCAAATCGACGCAAGACCTCCCACAGATAGGTCCATTCAACAGAGTCGAATGCCTTTTCAGCGTCTAATGAGGCAATTACCCTGGTGCCTTGATTATCATGTGTTATGGATGTGTTAAGAAAGAGCCTTCTAATATTGATGTCAGTCCCCTTCCCAGGCATGAACCCTGTCTGATCAATATCCACCAGATCCTCTATCACCTGAGAGAGCCTATTAGCAAGGATTTTTGCAAAGATCTTTGCATCCACATTTAAAAGGGAGATAGGCCTATATGACGAGCAGTCTAGAGGATCCTTACCCGGCTTAGGGACAAGAACTATGACAGCCTCATTTATTGAGTCTGGTAAGGCCTCAAGAGAATCAATGTTGGAGAATAATGTCTGTAATTTGGAAGCTAGGAGTTCTGCGAAGTTAGAATAGAACTCAGAGGGCAACCCGTCCGCCCCCCGGAGCCTTCCCACTCTTCAGCCCTCCCATGGCCATCTGGACCTCTTCCAGCGTAACATTCTCCTCCAACCTCTTCCTGTCCCCCTCAGACAGGGCAGGAAAGGACACAGAGTCTAAAAATGTCAGTAGGTCAGATTCTGTATAGTCAGCCCTAGATGTATATAGTTCTTCACATTGTTGTGTAATGTTTTTGCATATAAAAGACTGAATAGTACAAGTATCCACCTTTCTTGCTATGGGCACTAATGCAATCAACAGTATTCAGAAGCCAAAACACAAAGAGAGCAGTGCCATCTAAGTGTAGCAGTAGTGAACTTTTTAATCCATAAAAGACAAATGGGAACTCACAAGATCAATGAGATGTCAGTGCATGTTAGGTAAATAATGAGGTTCATCCACTCGTGGGGAAGACGATCTGCCTGCTGGTGAAGAAGAAGCTGATGGATCCAGCTCTGCTGGTTGCCAGCGCTTCCAGACACTCATACCGGCTCAGAGACAGCGGTGTATGTCACTTCCGGTTAGAGAGAGAGTGGGGAGGAGTGCGCGTTCAAAGCATGCGTGCTCCTTCATCGGGTAATGATAGTGACCATATTGGAAGAGGTATTAATAGTCTATTGTGGCCAGGACATATCAGAGCGGTGCCATGGCAACCGCTCGCAGATGACCATTAATTTATATCATAGGCATATTGAAGGATATCTGGGAGGGGAATTGGACCATCATTCTGGCCCTTGATTCTCTGTTCGTTCCGTGTTTACTCTGCACGCTACTTCCTTTTTCTTTAGAATTCAGAAGCCACACCTATGTGGAATTGAAATGTTGGGTCCTGGAAGGCGGGTAGAGTATATCTCCTCATCATTTGACTATAAGAGACACATTTGAGCTTTTAGGGGTTCTAACCCATGCAAGGTGAGGAGTTCAAGGGTGGTCCGGTTGGAGAGGACTGATTTGCAATTCTCACAAAATTGTAAAGTCCTTGTTTGCGACCCAGAATTTGGAGGTTCAGAGAGACTTTTGGGGAAGTTGATCAAACGATCAAGCTCTGTCAAGTGAGGATGGCCACACGCTGATTGAAACTCTGTTGGTCCCTGCATTTACAGGTTTTTTTTTCCCCCTAAAGACATTTTTCATGGTGTTTGTGTTTTAATTCACTCTTTTGCGACTACTGTACTCTGTGGGAGTCAACCAAAATCTGGGTGCTTACTTATTTTAAAGGGGCTTCTAGATTCTTCCACAAAATCCTTGTATCTCTTTTTTGGGGACAGGATACATGAAGAGGTTTGTCTGCATACAGGTCTGGTTGGAAATTTAGGGGACCCCATTGCTTTTTTCCCCCCTTTTTTTAAAGAGACAGCATACTTAAAAAAAAATAGGAATAGAATGAAAAAAACATGACATGGGGTTTCTCTTAAAGTGATATTAAAGTCTTGTTTTTTTTTTTGTTCAAAAATAACACGTTATACATACCTGCTTTGTGCAGTGGTTTTGCACAGAGCAGCCCTGATCCTCCTCTTCTCGGATCCCCTGCCAGCGCTCCTGGCCCCTCCTTCCTGCCGAGTGGCCACACAGCGAGTAGCTTGCTACAGGGCAACCCGAGCTGAGCTTCTGCTCTGTATGTCCATTCAGACACAGAGCCTCTCTTTCCACATTGCGTCACTGACTTTGATTGACAGCAGCGAGAGCCAATGAGTCAATGAGAAGGGAGAGTCCCGGACAGTCGAGGCTCTTGTGTAACATCGGTGGCTCTAGATGGGGCTCAGGTAAGTATTAGGTGGGCTGAGAGGGGCTGCTGTATACAGAAGGTTTTTTATCTTTTTTTCAACTCCAATAAAGTTTTATTAAAGAAAAACAAAACAAATTAACACAGAACAGTACACGTTCCTGAGTATGTACACCACAAATACATAGAAAAAGTACAATGGTTCAAAGTACTTTAACACATACCGCATTTCCCACTCAAAAAGGTCACGGTCTCCACAACATTAATTAACACCATATTAAGTATACAAAGTCAGACCTGGTGCCACAGCATTATTAACAAACAATTATAGCTCAAAGTAATAGACAGTTCAGAATCAATTCTACAGGAGAGAAAGTCCCGATGTATCAAACCACAATTTGTCAAAATTTGTCAAATTTGCTCAAGTATCCTTTGTGCTGGAAAATATATTTCTCTGGTTTCAGCGTATCACCCATTTGGGCAATCCACTCCCTTAGCGAGTGTGGTTCAGCATCTTTCCAATGCCTAAGGATTAACTTATGGGCCTGGAATAGAGCTATACCTATGGCTTGTTTGGGTATGTCTTCGATAGGAATGTCATCTAAAATCCCCAAAATGCAGGGTTTAGGGTCCTTCGGAATGGTTACCTGAAATACTCTATAGAATTAAGCACTCCAGTCCAAGTTTTTTTTTCTTAATGCATAGAATGAACCACCCTTTTTCTATTCTAACCAGAACCATCCAGGAAGCCATCCCTATGTCCTGTACTATACCAGGCCACATGCCTTTCAGCAATGGGTGGTTAATTTGTAAAGGGAGGACAGCAACTCCTCCTCCCCTTTTAAAGCACTTTGTCCCAATGTTGAGGGACAAGGGCCTCTTCCCCACACCATAGAGAAACATCAGTAGGCCTCTGTGGTGGTGGGATGATTGACAATGGATTTACAGAGCATGAGTGAGGATGGTTGTATATTAGGGACAATGTATACCGATTTTATTGGAATTTTTATTAGCCACTTCCAGCCCTTAGAACGTACCTGTACATCCTTGGTAGCAAGTGGTTATACCAGGATCATGGTTGCAGCTGCAGCTGTGATCCTGACATCAATTTTTACAGCTAACAGCCAGCTTTCAGGTAAAACTGATCAAGCTGCTTCAGAGCCACCCGATCACTTTTACAGGGCTCAGAAGGGGCCCCTACCACCCCCACCTCTGCCATTACCAGGCTCTCTCATTCCACTGCTGCCCATAGGGGCCTCCCTCTCCTCTGTGTCAAATGAAGCCAGGAGCAACAAGGATTTTGTCACTACTGGGTTCAGTTCTTTGTTTACTGTTGCCAGCCAGGGAGGCAGCTGATCAAACTAATCCCACTTTGATCAGCTGCCTTGAAGGACAGAAGACTTACAGATCTCTCAATAAAGAGTACCTGTCACTACCCAAGCTATCACAAGGGATGTTGTTCAATGATTTTTGTTGAATTATTATTTTTTTTTAAAACGCAATTTAAATAAAATAAAACATTTTTTAAAGCACCCCTGTCCCCCCGTGCTCACGAGCAAATGCAAATGTGCACATAGGTCCTACACACACATATGTAATCAGAGATTGCACCACACATGTGAGGTATCACCACAATTGTCAGAGTGAAAGAAATAATTCTAGCACCAGAGCTCACGTTTAACTCTAAACTGGTAACCTGTAAAGGATTTTTAATATGTCATTTATGGAGATTTTGAGGTACTGTAGTTTGTCGCCATTTCAAAGGCGTAGATGGAAAATGTAATATTTTGACATGCTTGGTATCTATTTACTCGGCACATCATCTTTTATGTTTTACCAAAAATTGGGTATTATATTGGGTTTGTGTGCACTAACATTCAATAAAGTGTATTTTTTCCTGAAAACTTGTTTTTGAAATTTTGATAAACGGCTGCACAAATATCGTGTGACAGTAAAATTTGCCACAGCCTCCATTTTATTCTCCATCACCTCCGCTTTTCAGAAAATAATGGGCTTTTTTGTTACTCGCCGTAAAATCCCTTTCTCTGAGTTCATTAACAAACACAGCTGCTTCTTCTTTATCCATGACCAGACAGGTTTTTATAGCCCCACCTGCTGTACAATATAGAAGCCGAAAGGATCCCGGTCACCCTGGTGGCTCTTCACTGGCCTTGTCGTCTGTGGTACGGTGACAAAGTGCAGTTGCTGGCAGAGGCTCTCTGGCGGCTGCCTAATCAAGGGGCAATTCTGTCCCAGGGGCCGGTATTCCACCCTGTGTTACCATTGTTGGCTTGAAGGCGTGCCTGTTGTAAGCCAGATTTGTATGGACAGGTGGTTGTCTGCTTCAGTGATCCCAACTCCGTTAAAGGCTCGTAAGTTTACCTTCCGAAAGATTTCTCATCGCACCTGGATGGCCTATATTGTGTGGTGCAAAGACCTGGGGTTCCATCCTCGCTCTCTCGGTAGCTCAGGTGTTGGCCTTTTTGCCACGTGGCGTGGATCAGAAGCTTGCTTTCTGTACGTTCAAGTCTCAGGTCTCTGTTCTGGCTGCTTTCTTTCAGGGTGCCTTGGCTATGCATTCTTTGGTCCGGAGTTTCAAGGGGTTTCTCATGTGGTGTCCCCTGTGCGATCCCAACTGCTGCGCGAACCTTGAGTTTAGTGTTGTCGGTTCTTCAGAAGCCTCCCTTTGAAAGAATCTGGGATATTCCCTTGCTTCCACTCTTGCAGAAAGTTGCCTTCCTAATCGCTATCTCTTCAGCGTGGCGAGTGTTGGCCTTGTCCTGTATGCTGCCTTAGTTGGTTTTGCACAGGGACGAGGCGGTGTTTCGACCCTCCCTTTCTTTTTTTCGGAAGTCTTTGTCGGATTTTCACTTGAATGAGAACATTATTCTTCCTACCCTATGTCCTTGGCCGTTGCATCTAAGGAGGCGGCCTTGCACTCCTTGGACGGGGTTTGCGTGATTCACATATACTTTTCTGTGATGGCTGCTTTTCGAAGGTTTGATTCTCTCTTTGTGCTCATAGATGGTCCGAAGAAAGGCACGGCAGTCTTTTCTGTCACTGTTTCTTGTTGAATTCGGCAGACAATTGTGCAGGCTTATGCCTTTAATGGGGCGGGAATCTCCCTTCCCTCTTGCAGCACAATCCACCAGGGCGGTTAACGCCCCCCTGGGTGTTCCGACATCAGATGTCTGTTCGCATCAGGTGTCGACCTGGTCGTCTGTGCACACGTTTACTAAATTCTATAAAGTTGATGTGTTGGCATCCTCGGATGCTAGTTTTGGCAAAGTTTTGCAGACGGCTGTTTAGAACTCTCAGGCATCCCTTGGTATAACCACTTGAAGTCCAGCAAAGTACGGGTACGTCGTTGGTCCACAAGTGGATAAATTAGACACATTAAGGGGATTATTTGTGATGGCTGAGCAAATTGATTTGCAGAGCAAATTCTTTTTAATAAGGAGAGCACTTAAAGAGGTATTAAACCCAAAAATAAAAATGTAATATATTGCTTAACAATCATTAGTGGTGGCTGCATTCATTATTTTCTTATTTTAGGGCTTTTTTTCCCCTCTGTTTTCACCTGGTGATCTGGCCAGTAACACACATCCTGTATTAAAGAGACACCACTCTTGATAAATGCCCACAGGGGCACCTTTGGACAGCAGCATTGTTAATCTAGGAGGAGGCTGGATCTAGGGGGATGCTGGTGAGGGCTGCACCCCCCCCAGCAGATTTCAGTGGCGCACCCCCAGGCTGCTCTGGACATTCTAGGGTTGAACGCTAGTACTCCTGACTGTCATGCTGCAGGATTCCCGCATTGCACACAAATCTTGGGGAAGCACAATGGTCAGGAGGACTTTGGATTTGGCCCACACTCTACACGGCGCAGCACTGTTGAACCCTCCCCCCTCCTCCTCATAGCACTGATCCCCTGTGGCTCCCCTGCAGCTGCCGGCTTCTCCTCTTCCGCCCTCCTGTCCGCTTTGGGAGCCTCAGGGGGACTTAACGCTTCAAATATATACCCCCAGCTGCTCCAACCCCCCCCCCCCAATCCCCTGGGACCCCCTCCTGACAGCTACAGCTGCTGCCAGGGGTGGGAGATTGCTGTCAGGATGGGGAGCGGGAGAGGTGATGGATGGGGGTCCTGGTAAACATATTATGTTTACCAGCCCTTTCCTACGTGAACACAATGAATGATCGGTACTGATCGTGCCTGTGTTCATTCATCACTGAAGTATTGATCGTGCCTGTGTTCATTCATCACTGAAGCAAGCAAACACAGTTTGTGAATAAATAGTAGTGCAGAGGCATCCATTCATCTACAGTGCAGCTGGGACTGTAGAGAAAGGGACTGAGGATTCTGTCCTCAGTCCCCCTCTTTGTCTCATAAAAGAGACAACAGGGGTCTGTTTATGCCCCTAATGTCTCACCAAAGCCCCCCCCCCCCAAAAAAGTATTTATTATAAAAACACGGGGCATACTACAACGTACACCCCTGCAAGGCTGTGTTTGCCTGCACAGGGATGCTGCACGTTTCAGAAACTAAACATTTTTATATTGCAGCTTACCAATCATTAGATGTGGTGGATCCATTTGTTTTCTTATTTTTAGGCTTTTTCCCTCTGTTTTCACCTGGCCAGTAACACATCTTCTGTATTAAAGTGCCTCCACTCTGGATGAATGAGGGGCACTTTTGGCAGCAGCATTGTCAGTCTGGGGATCGGAGTGTTAGATGTACTAGCATAATATCAATACAGCTAACACTTTATAAGCAGTTACAGCAAACAGTTTTTTCTTTTGGGATAAACGTTTTAAATTAAAAAAAGCTGATCATTGTATGCACCCTTGTCAGTGTTAAATGGTTTATATATCATCCCTGTAAAACTGCTACATTTAGACACAAACATCATGGCTAAGGATGGAGCCCGCACAAGTGCCCCCATAGCAAGAAGCTTGGGGCACTTAGCAGGGGGGAACAGTGACAGCCCGACCACCTACTGACAGGAGTTTTTTTCTCCCCTCTCCCTCCTCTTCCATCCATGGTTCCTGTGACGGGAGAGTGTGTGTCTCAAACGCGGAAGTGTCGGAGTCATCTCCTGCTGCGGGTTGAGCTGTCATCTTACGTCCCTGCAGAGGGCCCCTTGGACCCACTGGTGGCTGGATGTCCCTTCACGTCCCTCTATCCCTTCCTACATTCATATGGGATGCGATTTATGAACTGTGTACATTGCAATTCCTTGCTACTTATGCGATTTTTCTGAAGTTGCATATAATCTTACACTTATTTTGCACTTGGGTGGACTGTATTTGATCAATATTTTTTTTGGCACTTTATTTACCGTTATGTGTTGAATGGTATGAAATATTAATATAGGAATCAACTTTCATTTGGTATTTTGCTGTGAAAACATAGCGATAGTCTTATTTAGAGTCCGTAAGAAGGACATATTATGTAATGCAAGCGCACATCTTTCTTTTTTATTTAACTTAGCAGGGGGGGAGGAGTCAGGAGTGTTGGCAGAGGACCCCAGAGAAGAATTATGGCTGCTCTAAGTAAGTAAGTATGACATGTTTGTTGTAAAAGAAAATGTACCTTCACAATCACTTTAACACCACTGTCCCTGTAGGAGAGGCCATAAGTGGTTGTAAACCCTTACATATACAGTTGTGCTAATAAGTTTACATACCCTGGCAGAATTTATGATTTCTTGGCCATTTTTCATAGAATATGAATGATAACACAAAAACATTTCTTTCACTCATGGTTAGTGTTTGGCTGAAGCCATTTAATATCAATCAACTGTGTTTACTCTTTTTAAATCATAATGGCAACATAAACTACCCAAATGACCCTGATCAATAGTTTACATACCCTGGTGATTTTGCCCTGATAGCATACACACAAGTTGACACAAAGGGGTTTGAATAGCTATTAAAGGTAACCATCCTCACCTGTGATCTGTTTGCTTGTAATTAGTATGTATGTATAAAAGGTCAATGAGTTTCTGGACTCCTGACAGACCCTTGCATCTTTCATCCAGTGCTGCATTGACGTTTCTGGATTCTGGTTCATGGGGAAAGCAAAAGAATTGTCAAAGGTAGTTGAATTGTATAAAACAGGAAAGGATATAAAAAAATATCCATGGAATTGGGAATGCCAATCAGCAGTGTTCAAACTGTAATCAAGAAGTGGAAAATAAGGGGTTTTGTTCAAACCAAACCACGGTCAGGTAGACCAACTAAAATTTTTGGCACAACTACCAGGAAAATTGTTTGGGATGCAAAGAAAAACCCACAAATAACTTCAGGTAAAATACAGGACTCTCTGAAAACATGTGGTGTGGCTGTTTCAAGATACACAATAAGGAGGCACTTGAAGAAAGATGGGCTGCTTGGTCGGGTCGCCAGAAGAAAGCTATTACTATGCAAATGCCACAAAGTATCCCATTTACAATACACCAAACAGCACAGAGACAAGCCTCAAACCTTTTGGCAAAAAGTCATTTGGAGTGATGAGACCAAAATGTAGCTTTCTGGCCACAACCATAAACACTACATTTGGAGAGGAGTCAACAATGCCTATGATGAAAGGTACACCATTCCTACTGTGAAACATGGAGATGGCTTGCTGATGTTTTGGGGATGTGTGAGCTACAAAGACACAGGAAATTTGGTCAAAATTGATGGCAAGATGAATGCAGTGTGTTATCAAAAAATACCGAAGGAACATTTGCATTCATCAGCCAGGAAGCTGCGCATGGGACGTACTTGGACATTCCAACATGACAATGATCCAAAACACAAGGCCAAGGCGACCTGTCATTGGCTACAGCAGAATAAAGTGAAGGTTCTGTAGTGGCCATCTCAGTCTCCTGACTTTAATATCATTGAGCCACTCAACGATGAGATCTCAAACGTGCAGTTCATGCAAGACAGCCCAAGAATTTACATGAACTGGAGGCGTTTTGCCAAGAGGAATGGGCAGCTTTACCATCTGAGAAGATAAAGAGTCTCATCCACAAATACCACAAAAGACTTTAAGCTGTCGTTGATGTTAAAGGGGGCATTACATGGTATTAAGAACTGGGTTATGTAAACTTTTGATCAGGGTCATTTGGGTAGTTTCTGTTGTGATTATAATTTAAATAGAGTAAACACAGTTGATTGATAATAAATGGCTTCAGCCAAACACTAACCATGAGTGAAAGAAAAGTTTTTGTGTTATCATTCATATTCTCTAAAAAATGGCCAAGTAATCATAAATTCTGCCAGGGTATGTAAACTTATGAGCACAACTGTATCCAGTGAAGTGACTGGCCTCAGTTGATACAGAGAAATGGAACAAGTCCACCTACGTAAGTTGTACCTGTTTATCTACAGCCCTTTCTTCTCTACATTCAAAGTACTGAATTTATAAGCTTGTCTGAGAGTTCAGAAACAAAGGGGTCAGAGAGTTGAAGTTACAGTGAGGAGAGCTCTGAGAGCTGCTGGGAGGGGAAGGAAGGGAGGGGAAGGAAGGGAAGGGACACCGCCCCTGTACACAGCTCACAGGAACAGAGCTGAGGCTGTCAATCAGCTGGAGGTCTCTCCCCGTCACCTTTTTTCTATTGGTGTCAGGAAATCTTGTCAGTAGTGATTGATGCTGATAGCAGAGGAAGGAAGCAGCAGACAGAAATTACACTTAGTGCTCTTAATTAAGACAACTACACACTACAGAGGGATATGCTTTGTTCATAGTTCATGTCTGGGGTTTATAACCACGTTAATATAAGTACTGCCTTGCTCCCTCCAATATATACTAAACCTTTGTCAGAGATATTGTAAATTAATGTAAACTAATGTAAGCCACTGTATAGCTGATCTTTAAAAAAAAATAACTGCCTCTGTATACAATATATAACAATTTTGTTGGAGGGTTGTTAACAGACCCTGCCTACTGTCTTTACTATTATATATCTTAACCCTGATGAAGTCACGTGACCCGTGATGATACACGTCGGGATTGGCTAACAGGCACACCAGAAGTGACGCGGGTGACGAGCTCGGCGCTCATGGATGTTATACTGTGTCTCATTTTGCTTAATGTGAGTGTTACCCTGTGTTGATTTTAATAATACATTTTTATACGACATACTACACTATTTGGGCATTCCCCTTCTTCCCTTTGCATCCCTTTTGGGGCGAGTTTGGAAGTTCAGTACAGAGGAGCCACCATCCACCACCTAATACTGATTCTTGGATTAATGGGAGGTGGACCCCCAAAGATATAGATATGCAAGGACCTACAGAGGATATCTGAACTATTGATTGTCTTCCCATGCTGTTACCTTACAACAGTATGGTGAGAGGCCATTTCACATGGAATGAAGAGACACCGGGCACTTACTGCATAGTTTGCACGGTTAAGATTGGAGCACCGCCTTTCACTCCTTATCTCAGGGTCATTCTAGAGACTTTACAATAGTTTCACTACATGCATTGACATGTTGATGTTTATTTTTTGAGCACTGATTGATTTATTACTGTTCGTTTTGTTGCAAAAGATTTATATTAGCATTGAATAATTTTTTTTCAGTTTCACCTTGGAAGGTCTTTTGTATTTGATGTTCTGTTTCTACTGCCATCTTGTGCACAGTTTTAGTATTACATTTTCCTCAAACGCTTTACTTGTGTTACACAAGTTCAACTTTAGTTCTACAACAGCGCAGCACCATTCACCTACACATATCTTAACCAGTTCCCCCTTTCAGATATTTTTTTTCATTTTTTGCATGTATGTAAAAATCTGCATTTTTGGCTATAAAATGTCTAACCCCCCTCCCCCCTAACAGAGAATAATACATTTTCTGAAAAGCAGAGGTCTTGTAAAACTAAACAAAACAAAAACTCTTGCGCATAAATGTGTGGCCCGACAGTTCAAAGTTTTCGATTGATGGTAGCTTTCAGCCTTGCTGCCCTCAAGGATAGGGAAATCCTAACATGCAGACAAAAAACAGAAAAGAGAGGGCGCACCGGCCTTGTGCATTATCTTTAAAAAAGTTTATTAAAAGAAGGAAACGTAAAAATACTACTCACAAGGGTAGATAAAAATCGGGCATAATGGTCTATTGATGGTGATAATGGATACATCGATAGCAGTCTCCAGACCTACGGACAAGACATGCAGCTGCTGGCTAACGCGTTTCGAAGGTAGCACCTTCTTCTTCAGAGCTAAAACTAAAAGATGGCCTTTACAATTTTTTATGTCGCACAATATTTGGGCAACTGTTTATCAAATGCATATTTTCAGGACGAAATACAAAAAAAAAAATTTTTTTATGTAAATGCACACAATATAATGCACAATTTGTTAGTCAAATATAAAAAATGGGGTAGTGTTGAGTAAATAGATACCAAACATGTTAAGTCTTAAAATTGTGAGTGCCTGTGATATCGCCAAAAATATGGTACTCAAAATTCTCCATTAGTGGAGCTTTAAAAGCCTTTATAGCTCATCAATTTAAAATTAACCGTGAATAAGGCCTCATGCACACTGCAGCTAATTGTCCAGCTGGGTATGTGCACCCCTCTAATTGTCCTGCTGGGTATGTGCATCCCTATAATTGTGCAGGTGGGTATGTTGACACCTCTAATTGTCCTGCTGGGTATGTGCACCCCTCTAATTGTCCAGCTGGGTATGTGCACCCCTCTAATTGTCCTGCTGGGTATGTGCATCCCTATAATTGTGCAGGTGGGTATGCTGACACCTCTAATTGTCCATCTGGGTATGTTGACCCTCTAAATGTCCAGCTGGGTATGCGCACCCATCTAATTGTCCAGCTGGGTATGTTGACCCCTCTAATTGTCCAGCTGGGTATGTGCACACCTCTAATTGTCTAGCTGGATATATGGACCCCTCTAATTGTCCAGCTGGGTATGTTGACCCCTCTAATTGTCCTGCTGGGTATGTGCATCCCTATAATTGTGCAGGTGGGTATGTTAACACCTCTAATTGTCCATCTGGGTATGGTGACCCCTCTAATTGTCCAGCTGGGTATGCGCACCCCTCTAATTGTCCAGCTGGGTATGTTGACCCCTCTAATTGTCCAGCTGGATATATGGACCCCTCTAATTGTCCAGCTGGGTATGTTGACCCCTCTAATTGTCCAGCTGGGTATGTTGACCCCTCTAATTGTCCTGCTGGGTATGTGCATCCCTCTAATTGTACAGCTGGGTATGTGCATCCTTCTAATTGTACAGCTGGGTATGTGCACCCCTCTAATTGTACGGCTGGGTATGTTGACCCCTCTAATTGTCCTGCTGGGTATGTGCACCCCTCTAATTGTCCAGCTGGGTATGTTGACCCCTCCAATTGTCCTGGTAGCCATTGTCCCTGAAAAAGAAAGTAAGGGCAAATGCTAAATTTTACAGTTGTAGTGAGAGCAGAGAGTGTGGGGAAATCTTGCTATGAGGACATATGCTCTGATAACAACTGTCTAAGATGGACATTTCCTTCACTTTAAGGAGATTTCCTCTCACTTCTTGTTGCATCTTCAAGACAGGAAGTGCAGGAAAATCTCGTTAGCGTGATACAGACAGCAAATATAACTTGATAAGAGTTTTAACCATTTCCTATTCTACCTAAAACAAAAGAAAACGTTTTGGCTAGACATTCTTTTAACCCTTTTGCTGCCAGGCCTGTACATCGTACTGACCTGACAGCAGGAGGGGTGGGGGGGTGGAGGGTTTACACACATTCCTGGTGGCTGCCACCGGGATTGTGTGAAAATCTGACAAGCAGACTCCTGCCTTTCATATGGAAGCATTTGGGCGGCTGCACTGCCACACGATTGCTTCCACACACCCCTAGTAATGGCACCCTCTGCCCCCGCCATGTATCCTGCACTCATCTTGCCCATCAGCAGGCCTGGGACCAACATAGCGGGTGCCGCCGGGTAGAGGGGAGGGAGCAGAGCGGACACACGTCCACTCTGTTCCCCTCCCTGTTGATCACCTGGAGAGTGATGTGTTTGATGTTACTTCAAGGTCCGCCTGTCAGTCTCCCTGGCTAGCATGGCTGGGAAAGAATGTAATGCAATGTGATGTGCATTGCTTTACACTTAGTGGAGCACAGGGGAGACATGCAGGGTCTTTTAGACCCTGCATGTCTCATTAATCACTTACAGACCGGAAGATTTGGCTGCTTAATGACCAGGCCATTTTTTGGGAAACTGCGCTGCACCGCTTTAACTGGCAATTGCATGGTCGTGCGACGCTGTACCCAAACAAAATTGACATCCTTTTTTTCCCACAAATAGAGCTTTCTTTTGGTGGTAATTGATCACCTCTGCGGTTTTTATTTTTTGCGCTATAAATTATTTTTTGCGCTATTGAAAAAAAAAACAATATTTTTGACTTTTTGCTATAATAAATATCCCCAAAAATATTTTTCAAAAACAAATTTCTTCTTCAGTTTAGGCCAATATATATTCTTCTACATATTTTTCGTAAAAAAAAAAAAAAATTGCAATAAGTGTATACTGATTGGTTTGCGCAAAAGTTCTAGCGTCCACAAACTATGGGAAAGATTTATGCCATTTTTATGGTATTTTTATTATTATTTATTAGTAATGGCGGTGATCTACGATTCTTTGCGGTACTGCGACATTGCGGCGGACAGATCGGACACTTTTGACACATTTTTGGGACCATTTACATTTATACAGCAAACAGTGCTATAAAAATACACTGTTTACTGAGTAAATGTCGATGGCAGGGAAGGGGTTAACACTAGGGGGCGATCAAGGGATTGAATGTGTGTTCCCTAGGTGTGTTATAACTGTCAGGGAATAGGACTGACTAGAGGAAGAGACATATCGTTTTTCCAACTTAGTAGGAACAAACAATATGTCTCTTCTCTCCTGACAGCGCGCCTGCTATCACCCTTAATGGTACAGACGTACCCATACGGCGATTCACGTGACTGAACCACTTTGCCGCCGTATATTGGTGTGAGCCGATCGACAAGTGGGTAAAATAACCTGTCACCAGAAAAAAAAAAAAAAACGTCACATAGGGGACTTTTTGTAAAATTTATAAAATTGTAAACTGTTAAAAATGAAAGTTGCACACAAGCACATAAATCCCCTCCAAAAAGAAATATTTTTGAGCCACCTCCCCCACAACATATACTCGCGTACGAATGTGAACGCACGCGTCAGGGGCACCTACGCATGAAAATGACAATTTATATACACATGTTACATATTGCCGTCGTGAGAGAAATATTTCTAACACCAGACCTCTACACACTACACTGATGACCTATAGGTGCTTTTAAAGTGTCGCCTATGAAAATTATAGGGTACTGAAGTTTTTCACCATTTCACAGGCGCATGCAAATTTAAGTTTTAAAATATTGGGTATCGATTTACTCTAGTACAACCTCATCTTTTTCGTCTTTTGTATTTTACCCAAAAATTTGGTAATTTATTGCATTTGTGTGCCCTAATATTAACTGTAGTGTATTTTTTACTGAAATTATGCATTTCCTAGACCTATGCGGTAATATAGTGTGACATAGAAAATTGGAAAGAACACTATTTTATTCTCTAGGGTGCCTGCTTTCAGAAAATATATAATGTTTTGGGGGTTTTATGTAATCTTAAGGCCTAAAATTATTTTTTAGGCATGTTTGCAAAAAATGGCTCTCACAGCAAAAGGTTTAAAGCTGAACTCTAGGGAAAACAAAAGTCCTCCCTTGCAGTGGGACATCCCCCACACTGCAGGGGTAAGGCCCGGTTCACACTGATGCGAGTTCATAACGAATGCGATGCGTCAAAAACATTTTAAATTTGCATGTCATCCCTAAAGTCATTGTTTTCAATGATGGTCGTTCACATACATGCGTTGCGATTCCTCTACAAATGCGATGCGATAAAAAAAAGGGTCTTGTGCGAGTTTACTGCGTTGCGAATTTAGTCTCCATAGACATCAATGTAAATCGTTCTTGAATCGCACTGATGGTTCACATATGTGCGAATTCGTCACCTCCAGCTCCTCCTTCACACTCTCCACACACTCCACAAAAACCAGGAAGAGAAAAGGAAGTTTGGATTCCATTGGCCAGACAGAAATCGCAGTCACCTCCCAAAATGACAACTCATTCCAGTAGAATCGCAGTAAATTCGCAACAAACACGTAATGAATTCGCAAAGAAGATTCACAACGCAATTGGGTCAAAATCGCGCTAAATTCACAATGCATCAGTGTGAACTGGGCCTAAAAACTTGATTAGAGGAATGGAAAAGTCACTTTAAGTTACCCAATCCTCCACTCCTGCAGGCTCCCTCGGTGCTGCTAGACTGCTTTCTGTAGCCTCTCCTAACCTATTCTCTGGCAGTCACAGGTGCTCTGAAGTCCTCAAGTATAATATAATACAATGCTTGCACTGGATGTGAGGACATTGAGAGACAGTCCACCATTGGCGTGTAGGGGAGCAGGGATCAGGTAAGTAGATAAGTAAAAGTGCTTTTTCTGGTCTTCAAAAAATAAATGAGCATTTTTTTCCTGGGGAACCCCACTGCAAAGAAGAATTTTTGTTTTTACTGGCTTTAAAGCGTTTGTAAACCGCTGGTTGTTTTTTTTTTTTTTTTTTTTTTTTTTAAGACCTGCAAGGTAAAGGCATAATGTGCGAGTATGCATTGGAAGTAATCGCTGGAGGCAGCGTCCATCTTCTCCTGGTCTTCCTTCTGTGACAGGGCGGAGCCGCAATTACGTCACTCCCGCGCATGCGCGGGGGAGCCGTCACTCACTCAACGCGTATCTGAAGGAACGGGATGGGTGATGTAAATATCTCTTAAACAGGGCACGTTTAGGAGATATTTACAGTACCTATAGGTAAGCCTTATTATAGGCAGGGTTACCTATAGGTACAAATAATTAGACATGTGCATTCGTTTTCGTCTGAATGCATTTTTATCTGAATTTCAGGTATTTTCGTTATCGGAAAGTGCAGAATACGAAAACCGAAACATGCGACATAAACAAATGCTTTATTTTCGTTTTCGTTGTGACAACAGTTCAATATAGATAGGAGATTCGACATGACGCTGACAATAACAATCTGTGTCTATCGAACCTGTGGTCGAATGCGCCTAACCTTAACTCTATTAGTTCAAGATTATTCTACATAGAGAGAAAAGATTCGACATAGAGATAAAAGATTCGACATAGAGAAAAGATAGCTGCTGGAATTGGGTGGGGGAAGTAAAATAAAAATAATGATGATGATGAATGTTATTGGCCAATTGTAACCAAAGAGGAGGGGCAGTAAAATAGCTAGAACTAAGTACACACGTACAGCCAACTTACATTCACTTACAATTTGCTAGCAGAGAGAAACACACGCACTGAATCATTTCAGAAGACAGTCAATCTTAGCTGGTCCATTTGTCAGAGAACCTGAATTATTTAGCAATTAAGCATAAGCACAGCAGCAGTGAAGCAAGCTACAGTTCAACTTAACTTTTTCATAATAATCTGCTGCTATTGTGTTAGTGTTGTGAACTTGATAGTGATACTAGTGTTGCTAGTGTTGTGATAGCCTCAGAGGCTCCGCGTGTTGTGGGGGGGATTTCTTATTATAGATTCTATATTATAATGCCATATCAATATCTGACACAACGTCGGATGCAGCACCCACCATTGCACTTGGAGATTGAGAAACGAATGTGAAAGTTGTCTGACTGTTGGGGTAGAGTGGACCATTCAACATGAATGACGAAGATTTGACAAAGCAACAAAAAACATACAAACATTGAATCTTTGGCTTATGGTGTCTGTCGAAAGTTCTAAGAAGATTCGACGGAGCAGCTAAACTGTACTGCAACTGCAATCGTACATTTCCGGTCAAATGCATCCGCCCATAGGCTATAGAAAAATTTGAATAATGGTTGACTAGTAAAATAATTAATAAATATAAATATTACTAGTCATACATTAGAATTCTACTACAGCTAGCTTGTAGTCGGAAAATTTGACCGGAAATGTACACGTACAGTTTCGCTGCTCCGTCAAATCTTCTTTCAACATTCGACCGACACCATAAGCCTTCAATGACAGATTCGACCTTAATTAATTTGGATTTTCGGACGAATGTAATTTTTAACGAAAAATGAAATGAATAAAAACGAATTTCGGGAGTAACTAAATAAATATATTTTTCGGACGAAAACGAAATTCCGAAACGAAATATTTCAGTGTGCACATGTCTACAAATTATGCACAGGAGTTTAATTCCTCTTTAATATATCAAAGAAAAAGTTGCAATTAATGGAATCAGAAAACACTCACCAATCCGAGACACACAATAAGCTCCACATTGGTTATTAGAGAAAAGTCTGTTCTTTTGAAGTACACCTGTGATAACAGTAAATATATTAAAGCAAAACCACCAATGCCTAAATAGTAGGGACAGGCTCCACAACTACAATGATGGCACCAAATTACACCCCAACAATTTAGAGTTCTCCCATCCATCAATATAATGTGCACCCTGTAGGACAGTATACCCCGAGCTTGGCGTCACAAGGTGCAATTTGTGTGTATATTTCGTACATACAGGTGCATCTCATAAAATTAGAATATCATCAACAAGTAAATTTATTTCAGTAATTCAATTCAAAACGTGAAACTCATATATTTTATATAGATGCTTTACAAAAAGCATGGATTTGGTCCGATTAATGGTGAAACACCCAATATGGTTGGCACCACATCCCACCAAAGGAAAAATGAATCGAGGTAGAGGAGTACAAGGGATTTTAATGGTGCAAATACATCCAATGGAAAAATTATTAAGAAAAAAATTTTGTATAATTTTTAATGAATTCAAGGTTAAAATATTACAAATATTCACAATATTGTACAGGTATGGTGGTCACAATAAGCAGGTTCACTGGAAGCAATAATATTGCACATTAACCTGACATGTTTCGCTGAAATGCTTCTTCAGGGGATGTGCGAATAAAAAACACGAGTATCAGGAAAAGCTATACATACATGGAAACAAAAAAACAATATATAAACAAAAACATAACAAATATATATATGCAAATATATTATGAGAGCACAGTATAAATCAGACACTGCAAATTTGTTGCTTACCCCGCAGCAACTTCCACCCAGCATCGACCACCGCCTAAACCCACAACTCACATCAGCCCCCACGTCAAAAGTGCAGTCACAGAGGACAGAAGGATAAGACTGAAACAAAAATATACAGTGCAAAAATGGAGAATATGGATTTCTAAAGAAAAATCTGGCTGTGTACATCTTTACAGCCAGGAGCAGGAAAAGGTTTATTTATAGGTACTTACTTAAAATGATATAGTAACAAAGCATGGGATGAAGTGTGACTTGAGACAGCCTGCTTGATAGAAATCGCAGGAAGTCTTTCTTAGGGCCCTTTCACACTGGGACGGTTTGCAGGCGCTATTGCGCTAATAATAGTGCCTGCAAACCGACCCGAAAGTGCCGAGGGCTTTCACACTGGAGCGGTGAGCTAGCAGGACGGGAAAAAAAGTCCTGCTAGCAGCATCTTCGGAGCGGTGAAGGAGCGGAGTGTATACCGCTCCTGCCCATTAAAATCAATGGGACAGCGCGGCTATACTGCCGGCAAAGCGCCTCTGCAGAGGCGCTTTGCGGTGGTTTTTAACCCTTTCTCGGCCGCTAGCGGGGCGGTTTTACCATAGCTTACAATAGCCGCCCCCCGCCCCCGCCCCAGTGTGAAAGGGCCCTAAAGAATGAAAAAGAAGAGGAAGGAACACGATGGCGATTTGTAAAAAATAAAAATAAAAATAAAATTAAAATAATCAATGAAGAGCAGTTAAAAATTAAAGAGCGGATATAAAGGAAATTGGAAAGAGTGATCAAATGCAATTAGATATTCAAATCTGTGAATACAAAGGACTATGTCTCTATAGGTCTAAGAAAGTTTTACAAGAAAGGGAAATAATAAAGAATATCAAAGGTAAATAACGTGGTTGGGGCTTCATGTTGAAGGAATAGTATAGAGGGAAAAAATTGAGAGTTAAGGAAATAAACACTTGGTCAGCAGTGTGAAAAGATGCTTACCAGTGGCGGTACACTGTTTGGTAGAGTCTGACCCTCCGGCTCTGGCAACCAATCTGCCAGAAAAGCCGGCTTTATCTGTCCTCCATCGAGTCAGCGTCTGATGTCACCGATGCGATGCGGACGTGGGGACGCCTAGTGCACATGTGCAGGGGGCCGAAGAGCCCCAAAGACTACACTACCCAAAAGGCCCTGCACGAACGCATGGTGCAAGGACCGGAGCAAAGTCCACCCCCACCATCCGCAGACCAATGGGGGGAGAGCAGCAAGATGTTAAAGTAACGCAGGTGGAAATGCGAGAAGGGGAAATGCCGGAACATAACCAGGGGACACGCACTCCCTGTTACGCGCGGCGTAAGACGGGCATACAGTGATAAAATCACTATATGCCCTAGGCATCCGTATGCCTGCTGAAGACAAGGAGGTGGGAAGGTGGGGAAAAGGCAGGGGTGAACTGGAGAAAGGAGGCACAAAAAACGGAGCTATAAGACCTGCACGGCATAGTAGACCACCCACAGCCGTAGCCTGTCTAAGAGTCTGAACAATATTGTACTCTCAAGCCAAAAAATACAATAATAACATAGGTCCAAATAAGATTGAAAATATCATTAAGTACAATGAACAAATATAAAAGAGATAAACATACAGGTTACACCTAGAATGAGTACATTAAAAAAAAGTGAAATAAAGAAAATGAAAATAAACTCAAATGGTAAGGAGCAAAAAAACAAAGTCTTATCCTTCTGTCCTCTGTGACTGCACACTTGACGATTTCCCGTGGGGGCTGATGTGAGTTGCGGGTTCAGGCGGTTGTCGATGCTGGGTGGAAGTTGCTGCAGGGTAAGCAACAAGTTTGCAGTGTCTGATTTATACTGTGCTCTCCTTATAATATATTTGCATATATATATTTGTTATGTTTTTAATTATATATTGTTTTTTTTTTTCATGTATGTAAAGCTTTTCCTGATACTCGTGTTTTTTAGTCGCACATCCCCTGAAGAAGCATTTCAGCGAAACACGTCGGGTTAATGTGCAATATTATTGCTTCCAGTGAACCTGCTTATTGTGACCACCATACCTGTAAAATATTGTGAATATTTGTTTATGTGCTTTTTAACCTTGAATCTATTAAAAATTGTACAAAAATGTTTTCTTAATAATTTTTCCATTGGATGTATTTGCACCGTTAAAATCCCTTGTACTCCTCTACCTCGATGCATTACACATAGAGTGATATATTCTAAGCATCTCTTTCTTTTAATTTTGATGATTATGGCTTACAGCTAGGGAAAACCCAAAATTCAGTATCTCAGAAAATTTGAATATTAGATAAGACCAATAATAAAAAGGATTTTTAATACAAAAATGTTGGCTTGCTTAAAAGTATGTCCATGTACAGTATAGTATGCACTCAATACTTGGTCGGGGCTCCTTTTGCATGGATTACTGCATCAATGCGGCGTGGCATGGAGATGATCAGCCTGTGGCTTTGCTGAGGTGTTATGGAAGCCCAGGTTGCTTTGATAGTGGCTTTCAGCTCGTCTGCATTGTTAGGTCTGGTGTCTCTCAACTTCCTCTTGACAATACCCAACAGATTCTCTATGGGGTTTAGGTCAGACGAGTTTGCTGGCCAAACAAGCACAGTGATGCCATGATCATTAAACCAGGTATTGGTACTTTTGGCAGTGTGGGCAGGTGCCAAGTCCTGCTGGAAAATGAAATCAGCATCTCCATAAAGCAGGTCAGCAGAGGGAAGCATGGGTAGAGGTCTGCACTGACTTTGGACTTGATAAAACACAGCGGACCAACACCAGCAGATTTCCAGATTTCTGTGATAATTTGGAAAGCCATGTCATCTGCTGGTTCCAGCTGGAACAGGGGCCTTAGTCAAGATAGAGGGAATTATGAACAGTTCCAAATACCAGTTAATATTGGCACAAAACCTTCAGGCTTCTGCTAGAAAGCTGAACATAAAGAGGAACTTTATCTTTCAGCATGACAAGGACCCAAAGCATACATCCAATTCAACAAAGGAATGGCTTCACCAGAAGAAGATTAAAGTTTTGGAATGGCCCAGGCAGAGCCCAGACCCGAATCCAATTTAAAATCTGTGGGGTGATCTGAAGAAGGCTATGCACAGGAGATTCCCTTGCAATCTGACAGATTTGGAGTGTTTTTGCAAAGAAGAGTGGGCAAATATTGCCAAGTCAAGATGTGCCATGCTGATAGACTCATACCCAGAAAGACTTTATATATCCATTGTATATATATATAGATATAGATATATCTATACCCTGGCATCCATACCCTGGCAGAATTTATGATTTCTTGGCCATTTTTCATAGAATATGAATGATAACACAAAAACATTTATTTCACTCATGGTTAGTGTTTGGCTGAAGCCATTTACTATCAATCAACTGTGTTTACTCTTTTTAAATCATAATCACAACAGAAACTTCCCAAATGACCCTAATCAAAAGTTTACATACCCTGGTGATTTTGGCCTAATAGCATACACACAAGTTGACACAAAGGGGTTTGAATGGCTATTAAAGGTAACCATCCTCACCTGTGATCTGTTTGCTTGTAATTAGTGTGTGTGTATAAAAGGTCAGTGAGTTTGTGGACTCCTGACAGACCCTTGCATCTTTCATCCAGTGCTGCATTGACATTTCTGCATTCTGAGTCATGGGGAAAGCAAAAGTATTGTCAAAGGATCTGTGGGAAAAGGTACGGTAGTTGAACTGTATAAAACAGGAAAGGGATATAAAAAGATATCCAAGGAACTGAGAATGTCAATTAGCAGTGTTAAAGCGCTAATCAAGAAGTGGAAAATGAGGGGTTCTGTTGAAACCAAACCACGGTCAGGTAGACCAACTAAAATTTCATCCACAACTGCCAGGAAAATTGTTCGGATGCAAAGAAAACCCACAAATAACTTAAGGTGAAATACAGAACTCTCTGAAAACATGTGGTGTGGCTGTTTCAAGATGCACAATAAGGAGTCACTGGAAGAAAGATGGGCTGCATGGTTGAGTCGCCAGAAGAAAGCCATTACTATGCAAATGCCACAAAGTATCCAACTTACAATACACCAAACAGCACAGATACAACCTTCAAACCTTCTGGCACAAAGTCATTTCGAGTGATGAGACCAAAATTTAGCTTCTTGGCCACAACCATAAATGCTTCATTTGGAGAGTCAACGAGACCTATAATAAAAAGGTACACCATTATAGAGGTCGACCGATATATCGGCCGATATTTGGCTGTTTTTACTTAATCGGCATCGGCCGATTGTGCTGATAAAAAAAGCCGATTCAGCGACTTGCAAATGACTTCTGTAATAGAAGTCAATTGCAAGTTGTCTGAAGTTTGTCTTCTCTCCTCCTCTGGGCAGCCTGCCAAGTCTGATAAGAAGATACATTGTATCTCTTTCAGGTTCTTTTATCAATAGACTGAACTCTGTGGAGAAGTTCTCAGTTTAACCATTTAAAGACTAAATCTTTTCTGACACTTGTTGCTTACAAGTAAAAATCCTGTATTTTCTGATAGAAAATCACTTAGAACCCCCAAACATTATATATATTTTTTTAGCAGAGACCCTAGGGAATAAAATAGCGGTTGTTGCAATATTTTATGTCACACGGTATTTGCGCAGCGGTCTTTCAAACGCAATTTTTTTTTAAAAAATACACTAATGAAATAAAAAAAAAAAAAAAGCAGTAAAGTTAGCCCATTTTTTTTTCGTCCAAAAGTTTTGATTACCTGTTTTTGTGTATTTAATATTTAAGATATAGTTATTTTTTTTTAATCTAAATTCTACATACAAGTGAACTGATTGGAGGTTTGTTTTGTTTAATAAATGTTTAAATATAAAAAATTTTCTGTATCACTTATTACTTAAGGCTGCTTTCACACTGGAGCGGGCATGCGTTGACGGTAAAACGCTGTTAATTTTAGCGGCGCTTTACCATAATTTTAGTGGCGCTATTCGGCTGCTAGCGGGGCGCTTATAACCCAGCTAGCGGCCGAAGAAGGGGTTAAATGCGCCCCTGAAGCGCTGCTGCCGAAACGCTTTGCAGGCACTTCGGCAGCGGTGCGCATTCATTTCAATGGGCAGGAGTGGTGGAGGAGCGGTATACACCGCTCCAAAGATGCTGCTTGCAGGACTTTTTTTTAACATCCTGCCAGCGCATCGCCTCAGTGTGAAAGCATCCGAGCTTTCACACAGACTGCAGGGGAGCCGTTTTACAGGCGCTATTTTTAGCCCAAAAGCGCCTGAAAAATGCCCCAGTGTGAAAGGGGTCTAACTGTTAGATTTTATGAGATGAAGGGAAAAAAAAAAAAAATCGGCCTAATATATCGGCCCCAAAAAATCGGCATCATATATCGGCCATCGGCCACCGCGATTTCTAAATATCGGCTTTGGCATCGGCCAGAGAAAAACCCATATCGGTCGACCTCTACACCATTACTACTGTAAAACGCGGAGGTGGATCGCTGATGTTTTGGGGATGTGTGAGCTACAAAGGCACAGGAAATTTGGTCAAAATTGATGGCAAGATGAATGCAGTATGTTATCAAAAAATACTGGAGGAACATTTGCATTCATCAGCCAGGAAGCTGCGCATGGGACGTACTTGGACATTCCAACATGACAATGATCCAAATCGACCTGTCATTGGCTACAGCAGAATAAAATGAAGGTTCTGGAGTGGCCATCTCAGTCTCCTGATCTCAATATCATTGAGCCACTCGGGAGATCTCAAACATGCAGATCATGGAAGACAGCCCAAGAATTTACAAGAACTGGAGGCTTTTTGCCAAGAGGAATGGGCAGCTTTACCATCTGAGAAGATAAAGAGCCTTATCCACAAATACCACAAAATATTTCAAGCTGTCATTGATGTTAAAGGGGGGGTCCACCCACACCGCCAAAAAAAAAAAATATTAAAAGCCAGCAGCTACAAATACTGCAGCTGCTGACTTTTAATACATGGCCACTTACCTGTTCCAGGATCCAGCGATGTCGGCAGGGGACGCCGAGAACCCGCTCGGTTCTCGGCAGCTGCCGCCGCCATCCTAGGTGAGGGAATCAGGAAGTGAAGCGTTGCGGCTTCACTTCCCGGTTGCCTACTGCGCATGCGCGAGTCGCGCTGCGCGTCCCAAGTGGTCCCCGCTCTCTCCTGGGAGCTGTGTGTTCTCAGCAGACAGCGCGGTGGGGACGGGAAGTGGCGTAGACTCCCATGGGAGTCTATGCCGGAAGTGGGTGCAAATACCTGTCTTAGACAGGTATCTGCACCCCCCTCCCCCCTGAAAGGTGCCAAATGTGACACCAGAGGGGGGGAGGGTTCCGAAAAGCGGAAGTTCCATTTTTGTGTGGAACTCCGCTTTAAAGGGGGCAATACACGGTATTAAGAACTTGGGTATGTAAATTTGTGATCAGGGTCATTTGGGTAGTTTCTGTTGTGATTATGATTTAAAAAGAGTAAACACAGTTGATTGATAATAAATGGCTTCAGCCAAACACTAACCATGAGTGAAGGAAATGTTTTTGTGTTATTGTTTTCTCTGAAAAATGGCCAAGTAATCATAAATTCTAGGCACAATTGTTTGTGTGTGTGTGTATATATATACGAGGTGTGTCTATTAAATAACAAAACTGATTAAATAACTCACATTTATTTACATGTATTACAAATTTAATGCTTGTCCCCTTCAATATATTCCCTATTTGCACTAATACATTGCTGCAGTCTTGTTTTCCACTGGCCAAATGCATGCAGAACATCAATTTCTGGCAGCTGTTTCAACACATCTGCCGTTATCTTCTTTACAGCATCAACTAACTCAAAACGTGTCCCTTTAAGCACTGATTTAACTTTTGGGAATTCATTCTCAAGTCCCTCGCTGAATCTTTTTGCCACTGAAACACAACGCACGAGACAGGCCGTCATTCCCATAAGCTGTAGTAAGCATTTGAAAACATTCTGTTGGTGTTTTGTGCAATTTTACTAAAAATTTCAAATTGACGCGTTGTTAAACTTTTAAACTACAGAAAAGACAACCAAATTAAATGGCGACTCACAATCAACTGAACGTCATAGAGTGTAGCTGCTTTTCATGCAGGTTCAAACATGTTCAAGGTCACCACGCATGCAGTTATAACCAATTCGGACTGCTTTGTTTACTCGTTATTTAACCACTTGTTTTCTGGGCACTTAAACCCCCCTCCTGCCCAGACCAATTTTCAGCTTTCAGCGCTGACGCACTTTGAATGACAATTGCGCGGTCATACAACACTGTACCCAAATGAAATTTTTATCATTTTTTTCCCACAAATAGAGCTTTCTTTTGGTGGCACAGTCACAGTCCCATCATGCCCGGGACTGTGACCTCATAAGGGGTGGGGTCACTGGGTGACATCACCCGGTGACCACGCCCCATGCCTATATAAGTAATTGCGCACCTAGCACACGACATTACAGCGGGAGAGAGCGTTGTGTCAACATCGGAAGAAGAGAAGAGGGAACAAGACGACAGAGAAGACCGGGCCACCGCTAGCAAAAGAGCGGCAAAAGAGCAGAAGATAGCGGAGGAGCCGGGCAGAAGAACCGGAGATCGGGAGAAGAATCGGAGAGCGGGAGAAGAGGCCGGAGAGCGGGAGAAGAACCGGACACCTGGAGAAGAGGCCGGAGAGAGCGGAGAAGAGACCCGCCCAAAGTCGCAAGAAGACCCATGGAGCTGCCTAATAAATTACTTTAAAACCCTGTCTAGTGTGTTTTTTTATTGACACTTTTTTCCCCGGGTGAATGAGCAGGGGTACGATGTACCCCATACTTATTTACATAGGGTGCGGGGCCGGGATCTGGGGGCCCCCTTATTAAAGGGGGCTCCCGGATTCCGATAAGCCCTCCGCCCGCAGACAACCAATGGCCAGGGTTGTCGGGAAGAGGCCCTTGTCCTCATCAACATGGGGACAAGGTGCTTTGGGGTGGGGGGCCGCAGGGTGCCCCCCTGCCTCAAAGCGCCCACCCCCCATGTTGAGGACATGGTATGGCCTGGTACGGTTTGGGAGGGGGGGGCGCTCGCTCATCCCCACCCCCTTTCCTGACCGGACAGGCTGCGTGCTCGGATAAGGGTCTGGTATGGATTTTGGGGGGGACCCCCATGCTGTTTTTTCGGCGTAGGGGGTTCCCCTTAAAATCCATACTAGACCTAAGGGCCTGGTATTACCTAGGAGGAGAATTCCCCCTTGTGCTGGCTGCAATAGGAAAATCTGTTTTTCCTAATGCAGCCAGCGCGAGATGTACAGTACCCTGTCGTCGAGAACCAGCGTGATGGGATCGCGCTGGAAACATTCTCGCGGGCGGGTACTGTAGTTTACAAAAGTCCGATGGTTTTGTGTACACACGATCGGACTTTGCTCCATGGGACTTTTGTTGCCGGAAAGTTTGTCCGTTCGCACAGCCAACAAAAGTCCGATGAAAACGGAAAAAGTTTGTCCGATGGAGCGTACACACGGTCGGATGTTGCCTTAAAACAGCTAATTTGCATGTTTGTTGTCAAAAAGTCTGATCGTGTGTATGGGCCTTAACACTTTTTCAGCAGTTAGAGTAATAGTTTTTTTCTTTTTTGGGATAAAAGTATTACCTTAAAGTGGAACTTTACCCATAACAACTTGATTAAAAATAATGTTCTTTAAGCAAGGAACATACATTCCACAATAATCATTATGCTACCAAAATTAGTGTGTGCTGTAAATTGCCTCCAACATTGCTCGTTTTTCTTCTTGCTGGAAGCTGCCATTTTGCTGAGGTCCAGAGCCCTTGAGCAGCAGAAAATCATAAAGCACGGCTTAGATCATTAATTTAACAGTTTCAAAAAACAGTTACATTGCTGGAATGCCAGGATTGCTAACTGTCACATTTGTTGTGTCCTCAACCAAATTGTCAAACCATCAAATGGCTGATGACTGATCACATGTGCAGCGCAATGGCAGTTGCAGATCAATCAGAATAAGCTTCCTTGCCTGTAAAGGATAGGAGGGTTTAACCAGTTGCTGACCGTATATGACCGTATGATGCCGTATATGTTATTCGATGGCAGGTTGGCACAGCTGCGCAAACCGCTGTAGGTGTACGTCGGCTGCTTTAAGAGCTGTGGGAGGTGCGTGCCCGCGGCGCAACGGAGTTGATGTGCGTGGCTGGCAGCCACGATGTCCACCGGCCACCCGCGATCGCTCCACAGAGAGCCAGAATGAGGATCTGTCAATGTAAACAGACAGATCCATGTTCTGACAGGGGAGCAGAGAGATCTGCTGTCCCTTGTGATCAGGAACAGAGATCTCTCTCCTCCTCCAGTCAGTCCCCTACCCCCACAGTTAGAAACACCTCCCAGGGAACACATATAACCCCTTGATCTCCCCCCAGTGTTAACCCCTTCCCTGCCAGTGACATTTACACAGTAATCAGTACATTTTTATAGCACTGATTGCTGTATAAATGTCAATAGTCCCAATAAAGTGTCAAAAGTGTACAATCTGGCTGCCACAATATCGCAGTCCCGATAAAAATCACTGATCACCGCCATTACTAGTAAAAAAAAAAAAAATATAAAAATGGCATAAATACATCTCCTATTTTGTAGACACTATAATTTTGCGCAAACCAATCAATATATGCTTATTGCGATTTTTTTTTTACCAAAACTATGTAGAAGAGTACACATTGGCCTAAACTGAGGAAGAAATTTGTTTTACTTTTTTTAAACATGGGGATATTTATTATAGCAAAAATTGGCGCTCTTTTTTGTTAATAGCGCAAAAAATAAAAAAACGCAGAGATGATTAAATACCACCAAAAGAAAGCTCTATTTGTGGAGAAAAAAGGACATAAATTTTGTTTGTGTACAACATCGCATGACCGCGCAATTGTCATAAAGCAATGCTGTGCCATATCGCAAAAAACAGCCTGGTCATGAAGTGGGTAAATCCTTCTGGGGCTGAAGTGGTTAATTCAGCTTTAAAGCTGCCAGCAGATCGGCCTCTACAAAATCGGCAGTTCCTAAAGATGGAGAGCAACTGAGCATGTGCAGAGCAGGGCGACACAGTGGAGGAGATTTACTAAATCTGGAGTAATCCCGCCCCTTTACCACATGATCAGCTGTCAGCCAATGACAGCTGATCATAAGATGTAAACAGAGCCAGTAATTGGCTATTTTTATCAGCGTGAGGAGAAAAAAAAAAAGCCGATCACCGGCGGCTGTGAGAGTGACATTAGTTCCGATGGTGGAGAGGCTCTGCAGTGTCATCTGTGCCCACCTACCAGTGCACAACAGTGCCGCCTACCATACCCACAGTGCCACCCATCAGTGCCACCTATCAGTGCCCACAGTGCCACCTATAAATGTCACCAATCAGTTCCTCATCATCAGTGCTGCCTCTCAATGCCACCCATCAGTGCCACCCACCAATGCCCATCAGTGCCACCTATCAGTGCACCCATCAGTGACACTCATCAGTGCCACCTATCAGGGTCCATCAGTGCTACCACATCAGTGCTGTCTTATCAGTGCCTATCAGTGTTGCCTTATCTGTGCCTATCAGTGCCCATCAGTGCAGCATCATCAGCGCATATCAATGAAGGAGAAAAATTACCTGTTTGCGCTGAAAGCTAAAAATTGGTCTTGGCAGGAGGGGGGTTTAAGTGCTCAGTAAGCAATTGGTAAATTGAACAAGCTGAAGTTAGAAGCTGATCGGCTATCATGCACAGTAGCACCAGATTCTGAGTGCTCCGGGTTTCGTAAATCTCCCTAAGACCCCTTTAACACTGAGGTGGTTTTCAGGTGTTTTAACGCTAGAAATAGCACCTGAAAACACCTCCAATTCATTTCAGTATAACTTTTTACACTGGGGCGGTGCACTTGTGGAATTTTAGGAAAAGTCCTACAATTAGCATCTTTGGGAGCCCTGTGCACTCCAAAAACGCCCTGCCCATTGAAATGAATGGGCAACGCTCCCAAAGTGCTTTGGAAACGCAGCAACACCTGTGTTTTTAACTCTTCCATTGGGAAAGCAGCCTAAGGGCCCTTTCACATGGGTGGTCCGCCCGGCGGACTCTGCTTTGCTTAGCGGGGGGGATCGCTCCGGTGATCCCCGCTGAGCAGACGGATGACAGGTCCATGTTCACTCACTGTGCAGAGACAGACCTGTCAGATCTCCGCTCTTCTCTATGGGGGATCGGATATAAACAGACCGCCTGTCCATTTTACATCCGATCTGATAGACTGATAGAAAATAGGGTCACCATCCATCTGGATTTCACGGACCGGATCGAATCGGATAGAGTATCAGCAAGACATGTCACCGCTGACATCCGCCACTCCATAGGAGTGAATGAAGGCTTCAATCAGGCGGACCTGATCGCAAAGCCTGGGGTATCACTGGATTATAAACAACATAGGCTCTTATTTAATGTTTTATATAGCTATACCTGTAACAGGGGCCAGCCTGAAGTGATCTAGCAGGACTTCATTTTGTGACTAAAGTTCCAGTTTAATAAAAAAGCTGATCATTGTAAGCACCCATCAATGTTAATCGTTTGTCTCAACCCTCTGTCACTTTTTCTGCACAGCATGGTCTATTAAAGCTTCCTATCCCGTCCACATCTATAGCGCTTTGGGATCGCTGTGATTCTGCCCCCAATTCCAAATCGCACCACAATGCTGTCTAAACGCAGCACACGTGTTTGTGCGCCATTCATTTTTAATGGCACGTAAAGCGTGGTGTGGTTTTCCTGCGATTGTCACACAATTGCTAGTTTTTGGGCGACAAGCTTCATTCAGCGCAGATTGACACACAATGAACATGAATGGCGTGTTTGAGGTACAGAAATGGCCTCCACCTATAGCAGGGGCATTATTCACCTTCAATGAAATCCGGGCAGCGTGTTCTCATCTAGAGATCTCTCCTATCTCCATGGGCCAGTGATCTCACCCTTCCCATGATTTCAGGACTGGGATATTGTGATGAATGTGGACAGTTCCTCTAAGCCTCTCCATTGATCTGGGTGTGATTTGTGCTCCGTCATGCTGCAGCCATGTGAATGTATGACAATGGTAGATAGATGAGAGCAGACTACACCCCCCAATCATCACCCTGACACCCCACTCCACCCGGATAACGTGTTGCGCACTTGGAATGACACAGCCCGACCAGAACGTCACCGGCACCTGACACCACCGCCGAGGGGCGCCCCATTCCTCACACCTTCATAGGGGGGTTTCAGGTCCAATCGTCTGTAGACGGTACCATCCAATCAGCACTCCCCCCCTTCCTCCCCGCCTGAGTTGGTACCTGACCTGCCATATAAAAGCAGCGAGGCGTATCCCCGCTCTCACGCAGATCGCTTTATCGGAACGACGAGAAGAAAAGAGAGTGAGAAAGCATGGCGCTACCACCTACCGAGATCAACCCTGAGGTAAGTGATTATCTTCCCTGTACGCCCCATCCTCCATTCATCTATCTCAGTCTAGTCACCCGCCTTGTCTTCTCTCCACAGATGCTGAACAAAGTGAGTGTGCCCGGGGGCGGCGGCGGCTACCGCATCCTCCATGTGTCCGGAGCAGCATCCCTCTACATGGAGGAGGCTTCATAACGGAGACAGCCGAGAGATGGGCCAGGGCGTGGTCCCTCTGTTCTCCAATGGCGTTCTCAACACATGCCCTCCACCCTTACCTCTCCAAACGTGTCCTTCCATGGAGCACTCCACCCTTCTCCACACATGCCCTCCACCCTTACCTCTCCAGACATGTCCTCCCATGGAGTCCTCCACCCTTCTCCAGACATGTGTCCTCCCATGGAGTCCTCCACCCTTCTCCACACATGCCCTCCACCCTTACCTCTCCAGACATGTGTCCTCCCATGGAGTCCTCCACCCTTCTCCACACATGCCCTCCACCCTTACCTCTCCAGACATGTGTCCTCCCATGGAGTCCTCCACCCTTCTCCACACATGCCCTCCACCCTTACCTCTCCAGACATGTGTCCTCCCATGGAGTCCTCCACCCTTCTCCACACATGCCCTCCACCCTTACCTCTCCAGACATGTGTCCTCCCATGGAGTCCTCCACCCTTCTCCACACATGCCCTCCACCCTTACCTCTCCAGACATGTGTCCTCCCATGGAGTCCTCCACCCTTCTCCCCACATGCCCTCCACCCTTGCCTCTCCAGACATGTGTCCTCCCATGGAGCCCTCCACCCTTCTCCCCACATGCCCTCCACCCTTGCCTCTCCAGACATGTGTCCTTCCGTGGTGTTCTCCACCCTTGCCTCTCCAGACATGTGTCCTTCCATGGAGTTCTCCACACATGCCCTCCACCCTTACCTCTTCAGACATGTGTCCTCCACACATGTCCTTCACCCTTACCTCTTCAGACAGGTCTCCTCCAATGGAGCCCTCCAGACATGTGCCCTCCCTACTCCACCCTTGCTTCTATGGACGTGTCAGTCATTAATCATCTTTTACCCTTCTAATTGTTCACCTCCTCTAGCGTTCATCTTGCCTCTCTAAAAGTGTCAGCCATTGTTAATCAACTTCCACTCTAACTTCTCATATTCTACTCCTGTATGGTCAACCATCCTTCATACAATTTTTTTTTTTTTTTTTTTTGTCACTTTCCACCCTTATTTCTCATGTTCTCCTCTTCTAGAAGCACTAGCCATTGTCTGTGCCACCCTTCTATTCTCAACTGTTACGTGCCACTCTTCTCTAGAAGTGTTGTCTTTTGTTCCTCATGTCCCACTTTTATTCACCCTAACATTTCATGTTCTACCCTGCTCTAGTATGGTCTGCCATTGTTCCATCATATTCCACCCTTGTCTGCCATTGACCATATGCCACCCTTCTGTTCTCAATTGTTCATTATATGCCCCACACTAGAAGTTTTGGCCTTTATCGTATACTACTCCTCTATTCTCCACCATTGCTCCTTATGATTTTCCTTTAAGGAAGTGTCAGCCATTCATCTTTCACCCTGTCCACGTGCCATCAGTCTATTCCCGACCTGCTTATTATGTGCTACCCTTTTCTCTAGGAGTGTTGACCATTGTTCATTATATGCCACCCTTCTATTCTCCTCCACGTTTCGTTATATTCCATCTTCTCTAGAAGTATCAGTAGTTCAACCTTCACCCTTATGATCTATCCTGATCTTATCATGGTCAGCAATTCCATCATCTTCCACTCTTGTTTTTCATGTTCTAAGTCTCAGCCGTTGGCCATGTGCCACCCTATACAACATATGGCAAGTCTAATTTTTCATGTAGGCAGTGTGGCAAGTATGGAAAGCAAATGGCAAAATTCTGGCTACAAAAGCCTATACTTGTCCCTGTTATGTTTGACTAAAAGGGACTGATAGCATTGTGAATTTGTCAGACTTCTAAAGTGTAGAATTTTTTTTTTAAAGCAGTATAAATGTAGCTGCCTGACTCCACATTAAAGTGGATTATTTCCACTTTCCAGCCAAATTGAGGACACCAATCTTAGATGTACCCATTTACATGGCTTTAAAAAAGCTGCTTAAATTTTTACAAAACTATCTTGGGTTTGGTTTTTTTTTTTTTTTTTTTTTTTGGGCTGGGCAGTTTACCATTAACCCTGATCTGTCCTGGCAGATAAGCTAACTGTAAAGTGTCTATCCTAACAGCAGACTTGGCTTTCTGAAGGCTGGGGTGATGTCCTGTTGCATTCTTAAATTGTCGCTCAGTCTGTCCCCAGGTAGCACATTGCATGTGCTGCTGAACAATACATGGGGCCTATAGAGTCCCACTATATCTTGCTCTCTAGAAAGCCCTAGGAAGGTAAGAATATTTAACCACTTGCTTACTGGGCACTTAAACCCCCTTCCTATCCAGACCAATTTTCAGCACTGAAGCACTTTGAATGACAATTGCGCGGTCATACAACACTGTACCCAAATTAAATTTTTATCCTTTCTTTTGGTGGTATTTGATCACCTCTGCGGTATTTATTTCTTGTTAAAAAAAGTAACACTGAATTTTATATAATTTATTTTTGCATATTTTGTTATAAAAAATTTAAACCGGGTAATTTTTCTCCATTTATGTATGCTGATGGGTGGCAGTGATGGGCACTGATCAGTTACACTGATGGGCAGCACTGCTAGGTGGCACTACTGGTAGGCATTGATAGGTGGCACAGATGAGGCAGATGTGCCTCTTCCACTTTAGGACCAATGTCTCTTGCAGCTGAGCTGGTGATCGGCTTTTTTTTTCTCATGCTGTCAGTGTGAGGAGAAAAAAATTACCAATCTTTTGTTTACATCATGTGATCAGCTGTCATTGGCTGACAGCTGATCACATGGTAAGGGGCCGGGACCAGCCCCTTACTTGGATTGGTTATACCCAAGTCTCAGTGACTTGATCACAGCACGCACCTTGAAGGGCACGTGCACAGGGGAGGCTGTCATATGACAGCCTCCCGGAAATTCAGGTCCATACTGTGGCTGTCATTCGGCTATAGTGCAGATGTCAAGTGGCTAATTTTAGGTATGGTGGGTGACTGAACACAACATAGTGGGGTTCTCAAACTTGATTACAAAAGTGGAAGTTGTTTTGGTGGATGCAAACAGACCATAGCCTGTGCTGCTCCTCCCATGGATGTGTCAAAGCTAAGGTTACACTGCAGTGGCCCTTCACTTTCAAACCACTACATTTTGTTTGACTGCTTTATGATGAGGTAGAATTTAAAAGCTCCAATTGTTCTGGTCTGTAAGCACAATTGAACCCATTTGATTTTTTTAAACTTTGCAAAGTGCGGCTGGTTATCACTACCTGTTTTTTCTCTTTGCAGCTCTTGGCGAAGTTTGGTGTTTCCAGCTGTAAATATGTGGACATACTGGGTTTTGAACCAGATTACCTAAAAACATTTTCCAAACCGGTTCGTGCTGTAGTGCTCACCTTCCCACTTACAACAAAGGTAAGGTTTTGGCTCTGCAGTACCAAGTTCAGTCAAAAATTACTTGTTCTGGTTTACACATTAGGTCCTAGATCGTTAACCACTTGCCGACTGCAGTAAGTCTGTAGTTTTCTTAGCAGCTAAAGCCTGTAGCTGCTGACTTTCACACCATGGTGCAGAGAACCCAGTTTTTCTGCATGCATTTTGAAAGGGCTCAAAGCACAATGGTTCCATGTGCCATTCATGCCAACATGCAGATTTTTGTTTTCTGTGCAGGAATCTGCAAAGTGTGTGCAGTTTTCTATATGGGAAAACTGACATTAAATGTTGGTTTGAACAGGGCACGTAAGTGATGCTCATGAGAACTGATGTCAATGTACATAAACTCAGATGCACGTGAAATCTGCAGTTTTCATGCATGTGTGGTTTGTACAAGCCCTTAAAATTGGATTCTCTCAGTGCTATCTTCTGTAGCCGATATTACTGTTGCAGGTTGTCATGCCACTATCTTGGATATGGGAACTGGCTGTGGCTTCCTGAGGAACTACAGCCACCTTCCCACTGTTCATGATCACACAGCACTTTGTCAATGGCCCTGCAGTCTCCTGGGACAGAGATGACCTAACATATGGGGAACTGTACCCTTCTACAGATAACTGCAAACAGGCAGGTAAGTGTTTTTTATTGCGGAAGAGGCATTGTAGATCTCTTCTGCAATAAAGAGCCTACCTACTCATTCTTTAGAACTTAAAGAATTGTGTGCAGCCATGACATGGCACCAATCCTTGGTACCCCAAATTTTCCATAGGTGACACCTTAAAAGCTCCTATAGCCATCGGCTTAGCTGTGAATGGGCCTAAAATTGCTCACTATGGTAATGTGTAGCACAGTACAATCAATGTTGTACATGGTTGCCCCAGTGTGCATTTATCTGGGGGTATTCAGATTTTGTCACAAACCATAGTCCTGTGTGTGGTGCCATTTGGTTCTCTTCAATGAGACCAAGGTTTGTTCCACCCCTGATGTCTCTCCTACCCTACAGAGCTACTACATGTTTGTTTTTTTCCTTTACTTTAAATCTGTTGCTGCAGGTAATTGACAGACCTAAACGTGTTGGACCCCTGTAGAGCCTGGAAAGCTGCTTAAAAAGTGGTGTATAGATGCAGCATTATCAGATGACCCCCATAGTGATGTCACTTAAAGCAAACCTGTGCTTTGACTTCAACATGGTACCACCATAATTTCTCATTCCCCCTGCTCCTCTGGCAGCCAGGAGCAAGAGAAGCATGGACTAAACAGAAACCAATAAGATCATTGGCTAAAGACACATTTAGAATTGTTATAAACTGAACCATAAAATGTGAATGCCATGGGATAATTATGTTGGATAAATTGTGTTGAATTACATTTTAATTTCATTATGCTTATCTACATCTTGACAAAACATCTGCGTTTCTAATGAGTTTATTCATACTTTCAGCTTGAAGAGTTCCGAAACAAAAAAACAGAGGAACAGAAGGGCAAAAACCTGAACGCTGAAGTGTTTTACTTGAAGCAGACACTTGAAAACTCTAGTGGACTTGTTGCTTTGATTCACACTGTAGCTAACAACAAGGATTTTGTGAGTTTTGGTGAGTTTGCAGGAAGTTTCGCTTGTGGTGGTTTGTCCAGCTTTTGCCAGACACCAAATGGTTTTTTTATTTTTTATTTTTTTGTTGTCTCCTGACATGCAGCCTGTGCACAAGCCATTAATGTGGGCTCACTGTGCTCACAGGTCTTGCTTCAGGTCAGCTTCTCACTTCACCGTCCAGACCTGTTCCAGATCCCACCCTACAGCTACAAAAATGCTTTGGCTGCTTAAGCCATGTTGCAAGTGGCAGATGAGAACAGAATCTGATGGCGATCCAGATGTAAGGGTGGACTGATTTAAGGGGCAAAGGCTGAAGACCCTGATGTAAAGGCAGGCTCTGAAGGGTTTAAATTGAATTTTTGTTCAAGATTTAATGGGTTAAGCCACGCAATGCTTCTTACAATCCTCTCTGCTACATTAACCACTTCAGCCCTGGAAGATTTTACCCCCTACCTGACCAGAGCACTTTTTGTGATTTGGCATTGCTTTAACTGACAATTGCACGGTCGTGCACTGTTGCACCCAAACAATTGATTTTTTTTCCCCACAAATAGAGCTTTCTTTTGGTGGTATTTGACACCTCTGCGGTTTTTATTTTTTCTGCTATAAACAAAAAGCAATTTTGAAAAAACACTATTTTTGCTATAATAAATATCCCCCCAAAAGTTTCCCTCAGTTTAGGCTGCTATGTATGCTACATATTTTTGGTTAAAAAAATCACAAGCGTATATTTGCACAAGTTATAGCATGTACAAAATGGGGGATAGATTTATAGCCTTTTTATTTTTTTTACTAGTAAT
This sequence comes from Aquarana catesbeiana, assembly GCF_042186555.1. NCBI lineage: Eukaryota > Metazoa > Chordata > Amphibia > Anura > Ranidae > Aquarana > Aquarana catesbeiana. The sequence goes on along the minus strand of NC_133324.1, from coordinate 834,799,740 downwards.
GGTGGCGATCTGTATTTTGACAGCGACATTATGGAGGACACAGACAATTTTGACACATTTTTGGGACCATTGGCATTAATACAGCGATCAGTGCAATTAAAAGTCACTGGCACTGAAGGGGTTAACACTAGGGGGCAGTGAAGTGTTCTAACCAAAGAGGGGAGGGGACTATGAATGGAAGATAACAGATTGCTGTTCATACTCTGTATGAACAGACTATATCTCTCCTCCCCTCAGACCCAGAAACTGTGTTTACCACAGTTCCAGGTTCTCTGTCTCAGCAGCGATCGTGGGAGCCTGGTGACTGAGACCGCCAGGCACTCGCATCAGCTCGGGGTGGGGGGTAGTGGCCACAGGGCAAAGCGGCGTTGCATAACGCCATTTCAACCAGCTGTTCTGCTGCAGTAAAACTGCAGCAGATGGTCGGTAAGTGGTTAATGTTGCCATGGGGGGGCGGGCTTTAATACTGTTTAGCTCCTTTCATAGCGCCAATCGGTGCTCATGTGACTGCCCGCCTTTCTGCTCGCTCGATCTGACAGCTGCAGCAGGTGGGGCTGAGGAAAACCTGCTGACCTCAGCCGATAGAAGCAGCTGGTCACGTGAGCGGTGCTATGAAATTGGGTACACAGGAGAATTTTTTTTTTTTTTTTTAAAAGGCATACACTGGGGACATTTAATATAGCAGAGGGTATGGTAGGAATGTCATTGCATAAGGCAGTGTCATCTTAAGAGTGGCAGTATGTGACTTTAATCGCCACAATGTGATAACTTACAAGATGGTGGGTATGCTTGTCTGATGGGTAAGTGACACCTGTGACGTTGGCTCGCTCTACACCCACTCAGGAATCTTTGACCAGTTCCAGGAAGTGCCTACCCACACTGACGAGGACTCCATCCAGTCTCCCTGACTAATGCCAGCCGCCCACTTTGATGCCTTACCTATCAGACAAGCATACCTATTATTATCTTGTAAGTTGTTAGCACATTGTGGTGATTAAAGTTATATGCTGGCGCTGCCTTTCTTCTTTTCTTCCCTGCAGAGTCACTTCTAGCTCCTCTACATCGGCTGCCACTAAGTCTGCATACTGGACTTCCTCCAATGTGACTTTTTGTTTTAACCTATCTACCCAGTTTTTTTAATTGGGCTGACAGCCTCCAGTGCGCTGGGTCTCCTCCCTCTTGTCATTGCATTATGATGATGGCGGGGGGGGGGGGGGGGGGGGGGGAGTGAACAGAAGAGCTGTAGATGACAGGCGTGTTAACTGACTGCAGTGTCAGGGCTCAGCGGCCATGATAAACCGTGGTCAGTTTGCAGGGGGGCAGGATCTGCTAGGTATTTCAGGTAATACAAGGCCAAATTACACAGCACACTACTGCTTAAACCACTTGCTGCCTGCCCACCATCATATGACTGCAGGACAGTGCAGCTGTTATCCTGGGCCACTGTCATGACAGCGGCCCTTCCAGGTAACCCAGGGGGCATGCCCACCGTGTCCCGGTGCGCATGCCCGGCGGCCGCAATGTCAACCAGGCACCCAAGATTGCCATACAGATTCACGTCATGTCAGATGGGATGAGACTGATGGTGTGTTCATTGTACAGAGGAACAGTGATCGGTCACCTCAGTTAGAATCGCTCCCTAGCAACATGATTAACCCTACAGCGCCCCCTCCTGGTTAACCCCTTCATTGCCAGTCACATTTATACAGTAATCAATGCATTTTTATAGCACAGATCGCTATGTGAATGGTCCCAAAAATGTGTCAAGTGTCCATGTCTGCCGCAATATTGCAGTCATGGTAAAAATTGTAGATCACCGCCATTACTAGTAAAAAATAATAAATGCTAAATCCCCTTATTTTGTAGACGCTATAACTTTTGCACAAACCAATAAATATACGCTTATTGCAATATTTTTTACCAAAAATATGTAGAATACGTATCGGCCTAAACTGAGGAAGAAATTTGGATATTATAGCAAAATTTTTTTTTTTTTTTTTTTTTTTTTTCAAACTTGTCACTCCTTGTTTATAGTGCAAGAAATAAACTACAGAGGTGATCAAATACCACCAAAAGAAGGCTCTATTAGTGGGGAAAAAATGATAAAAAATCATGTGTACAGTGTTGTATGACTGCGCAATTGTTCAAAGTGTGAAAATGCCCTGTAGGCAAGTGGTTAAACAGGGACGGATGGGCATGCTATATACTGGTCTTGTACCTAACATCCAGCATTAAGGCAATTGAGTCTTCCTCTTAAGGTCTGCCTTCACATGCTAGCTGCCCATCTGATGCTAACCCAATTTAAATTAAACTAGAATACAGATGAGGCCTTCTGGTCTGAAATGGTAGCCCTGTATGTTATCACTTAAAAAGATAGCCAATTCTTCCTATCCTAAAGATGACCATGTGTGGCACTTTTGAGATTGAGCATAGGCTTCTGTATTGGCAGCTTAACAGGTCTGAACCAGTCCTGGGACTTGCAAAGCTACATGAATGACACCCATTGCAGTTACAGGGGGTCCCCTACTTACAAACATCCGACTTACAAACGACTCCTACTTACAAACGGAGGGACACAACAGGAAGTGAGAGGAAATCTACCCCTAGGAAGGGAAATTCACTCCTGTAAGAGTTAATATTGGAAAAAGGTGTCTCCACTGATGCTTTATCACCTATCCTTATTTCCCTAATAACCCCAAATTTTCAAAATCCAATTGTCATTGGGACAGAAAGTGAGGTGAAATCTTCTGAACAGGGGCACAGACAGCAAAACAAATGTTACAGGGGTGATAACCCTTCCCTATGCTATCTACAAAACTTAAAAATAGATTTTTTGGCTCGAGCTACACTTAAAAAATTTACCTGTTCCGACTTACAAACAGATTCAACTTAAGAACAAACCTAAAGTCCCTATCTTGTTCGTAACCCGGGGACCCCCTGTAATTTGGATGTCCTCTCTGCACCAAGTCTTGGCTAGAGCTGCTGCACACTGATCACTCCATCAGTAAACTTGCACGAAGCACACCTGATGGCTCTGCGGCCCTCAATCTGTGTGCTGCTGTATTCAGGATGGTAAGAGGCTAGTGGTCCTATTCTGATGCAATTAAAGATGGCTGCATTTATATAAATTTTTTTTTTTTTTTTTTCCTCCCTGGAGTTCAGATCTAAAGATCACATTTAACAGATGCTATTGGGCTGAATTTTTATGTTGTATATGCCACTGATTCAACTGACTGAGCATCTAAAACTTCTCATTGTAGCTGACGATTCTTCACTGAAGAGCTATATTGATAAGTCTGCTGCCGCCTCACCTGAGGAAAGGGGAAAGCTGTTGGAGAAAAATGAGGTAAGTTTGCAGTATTTGTAATGGCCGCTAGCATGTCTTTCCCTCTGCTCAGTGCGTCTATTAGTGGGTGAATTAAACATCTATTAATGCAGTCATTTTGTATTCCAGGTCTTGTTGTCAGATTTCAAGTCTGTTGCAGCTGAGGGCTTTGTCAGGGTAAGTGTTTTGGTAAAACTGAATATGGACCTAGTCTTGCTTGTATAGAACTTGTGTATGCTGTTGGCTTTGTAGCTCTTAAAGTAGCAAATGGTAGTTTGGAAAAACAAACCTGTCATACTACTTTGCAGGGAGCAGCCCCAAACCTCCCCTTTGGTCCCCCTGCTTGGTGCTACCATAGCAAGCTGCTTGCTATTGGATCACGTGTGCTCACTCCTGAGGCCAGCTCTGTGACCAGAAGACTGAGGGTGGCTTAGCCCCACCTCTCCCTCACTGGCTGTGATTGCCAATAGTGGGAGACAGTGGCTCCTGCTGCTGTCTGAGCCAATGAGGGGGCAGAGCTGCTGTTCTCATGCACATCGCTGGATCAAATGCAGGCTCAGGTAAGTATAAGGAGACTGCTGCACACAGGTTTTTTTACTTGCATATAATGCATGAAGGTAAACACTCATGGTTTTTGCATGAAGAAAAACTAGTGCTGCAGGCCCCCCATTTTACTTTAAGCTGTCATCTTCTGTCCAGGAACGAGCACACCAGCTTTAGCTGGTGTCTCGTGTCCTGATTAGATAGATTGATAGCACAGCCATTGGCTCTTGCTGCTGTCAATCGAATCCAATGCTGGGGGTCAGCGCCGAGTCATGCATTCTGTGAATGGCCACAGATGCAGGACTTGGAGTGCGCCCACACGGGTGTTCACCTTTTTAAGAGAGCGCTTAATTGTGGACACTTGATGCGGGGTAGGAGCCACCAGCACCGTTGATGGACCCCAGAATTGGAGGACTGGGGCCACTCTGTGCAAAACTAACTGCACAGTGGAGGTAAGATGACATATTTGTTTAATAAAAGGGTTTACAACCCCTTTAAAACTACTTTTAAACCTGATTCATCCAGATGAAAGTATTGCCACTTAAGCGCTCACTACACTTCAGCACATTTTACATCCAATGGTGTACACAATGACCAAGTGGGGAAACTTCAGAAACTGCAAAAAAAAACACTGGGTGCAAACTCCTAGTGCATTAGGCAACAGGGTTTTTTTTATTACTTATAAAAGTCAAACATAAGCATGAGGAAGTAGAAGTGTATCAAAACCACTTTATGGTGATATACTAGCAGTGGTTTGAAGACTGATGCTTTTCTGGGGACAGGCCCCTTCCTCAGAGCTAACCCAACCAAAAACCGTTCACAATTTTTGTTCGCCTTGTCATGCTATCGAATACATAAATTGTGACTTGTGTTTGCTTGGGTTAACTGAGGAAGGAGGTGTGCCCCCTGAAACACATCAGCTTTCAAACCACAGCTAGTATGGCATCACACTAAAGCTGGAGTTTTGATATGATTGTTTATGGATTTTAAATTTAATAAAATTTGACATGTTTCTTAATACTTTAAATCTAAATTCTGTGTGTAGTTTTTGTATTGCAGTTTTAGTTGCATATGCAAATTCACTTCCCATTACAAAAAAGCTGCTCCTATTAAGAACACTGTACATAAGTATTCCAAGCACAGTCCTAATGCACTTCATTCTATCCAGAGCTTATTCAGTCACGCTAAGAATAAGCTCTGGATGGAGTGAAATGAGTTTGCTCTGCAGGACAAGTGAGTCTACTTGTGGTAGGAATAAGTAAATGTACATGAGCTTAATGGAGATTGGATTCACTTTTATTTTATAGTGGACTTTTTATGGCAGTGCCCAGCGACTGCTAGAAGCTCCACTTGGAGTAAAAGGGGTTTTAAGCCTGCAGCGGGACAGGACACTTTTTTGCTGTATAATTCAATACCTGTGGAAGCTAGAAACTACAGTGATTGCTGTTCCAGGTCACTTGCCAAGCAGCAGAAATGGGAAAACAAATCACAAATGGGACTTGTGCAAAAGTCACTATACTTCTATAACTGCATGTTTATGGTCATTGCTCATCAAATACATGTCTCTTCTGCAGTACAGTAAAACAATTGATGGCTCTAAAACTTTGCAAAGAATGGGTATTTACAATACAGCTTTGGGGCTTATGTGGAATCTGATCACTTGGTTCACAAACTAGCATGATTCCTTGATGAATGTCATGTAACATTTACACTGGCAGAATTGCATGTTTACCTCTATTCAAAGGAGTGAATAGTATTCACTAACTAAAATCTTACTGTTTCTACAGCCAGATGGAGGTGACCAGTGCCATGTGTTAGTGCTTGTTCCTGCAAATAAGCACCTAAAGGAGATTGGTAAGTATAGTTTCAATTTGCATCTCTTAAAGTAGAACATCTGAAAAGGGAAAGTTCTGCTTTCTCCTCCCCTAACACTTTTTGGAGGCATTTCTGGGAGCAGTTACCTGCTCAGTGATCTGAACTGAGGTTCACTCATTCCTTGGCCACCTTACAGGTCCCAGGAGGCTGCAGGTCAACCTATGTTGTGGATCGGTGAATTGAAATGTAGATATTCAAGCTTCTGGGTTAAACAAGTCACCAGTTTGTGGCAAGGACCAAGGATCTTTTTGTACTTGCATCAAATGCTTAACTTCCTTAGACCCAGTGCAAATGCTGCCCTGACTGCAGACAGACTTTTAGTGGAAGATCCCTGTTCTGGGGTCCCCATTCCATCCGGCTACATGGTCTCCAGCTTAACAGTGACTGAAGCACAAATTTTGAGACCAATGTGTCAGGTCTGGTCTCTTGTAAGGTGCCACTTCTAATTTTTCACTTGAGACTCTGCTTTATTCCTAAAGTGTGGTGTTAGCCTTCCACCACTGTCGGCCTATCCTTTTTATTGTGCTCTGCTCCAAGCACCCAAAGAAGGTTGCTCTTCACTGTCTGGATGTGGTCAGCCACCAGTCTACCTCAAAACTACAGCTTCTATGAAAGACTGACTCCATTTTGTTCTGCCCTCAAACATCCTGCCTAAAGCCACAATCACTAGGTGGATGAGGCCTCAATCCTAAGGGCTTACACCCTAAAGGACAAAGCACTGCCTGCATATACTTGCTCACACTACCAGATCAGGAGTTTCCTGGGCATTCAAACATCAAGCTTCTGTTGCACTTAGCTTTGTAAAGCAGCAACCTAGTCTAGAGTTAACTTATTTCTTCTTCCCAGCCCCTCGATCTACAGGCAGCTTTCCAATCTTCTGCAGATGCAAGTTCTGTTGCTTCCCATCCCAGTGTCTATGAATATAAAGCTTTTGTCATGTACTTCACAGTTTAAGATTTGTTACAGGCAAGTAATTTCCTGAATACAGGACACAGGCCACTTTGCTGGTTTTTATTCTGCATTGCTTCACAGGGTTGGGTAAGGTTATAGGGGGCAATAACTAAAAAAGCTTAGCACCCTAAACCCCAACACAAGCATTGTAACAAGTACAAGTAAACTGTAACCACAGCCAGGTGCATGGGTAGCTTCGGGCAGCCTTAAGTGGCCACTAGGGTAGTGGAACAGGTGAATAGCAAGGAATTGCTAAGCAGGCCCTCAGTGTGAAAAGGTATGTATATATGTGATGGACTCAAACTGTATGCAGAGTCTTGGGCTAATGTCAAGAGACTCCAAGTTTATTTAAGTTATCAAATCTTACTTGGTGCCAAGCAGTAATCCCAGGCAGTGATGGAAAATTAGCCTAGCTGAGAGCAGATGTAGTTTACTGATCTCCTCTCAAACCAACAAGGACAAGAAGTTGGCTGCCAGCCACAATGGGGAAGCTCCAAGGGACTCTAACCAGGAAGTGACGTCTCCAGAACTGGAAGTCCTCAGCCACTGACCTCAAACAACTTGTTCTAACTTTCTATCACAGCCTGGGATTACTGCTCAGCACCATGTAAGATTTATTTGTTAACTTTAATAAACTTGGCAACTTTCTTGGATGTTTTATGTGAAACTTTCTTTGACCCAGGACTGTGTGTGTATATCTATCGTTTTTAACACTGGGGCACCTGTTTTAGTGTTTCTTGCAAAGGTTATAGGGGATGTCCCAGGGGCAAATTCCCCTAGCTTTGCCAGTGTCCAATCACTTGCATGACTCGGCATATTGGGCTACTTTCACATTGAGGCACTACAGTGCTAAAAAATGGTGCCTGTAAAGAGCCTCTCCTCTCACTCCAGTGTGAAAGCCAGAGTTTTCACGTTGGAGTGGTGCGCTTGCAGGATGGTAAAAGTCCTGCAAGCAGCACCTTTGCAGTGCTCTAGGAGTGGTGTATACACACTGCTCCTTAAGTGCCCCTTTTTTCAGCCGCTAGCAGGGGTTAAAACTGCCCCACTAGTGGCTGAATAGCGACGCTAAATAGCACTGCTTTACCGCCAACGCCCACCCCAGTGTGAAGTAGCCTTAAGTCTGAGTCCTGTAATCCCAAGAAGTAGATTTTACAGGTATGTTTGTCTTTTTTGTGTTGGTACAGTGCTGCATAGGATGGTTTTGATAAGTTGCTATTCAGTGAGTTTAAGTTGGGGGGGAAATGTAGACTCTTCAAACCAAGGTGTAGCAAAAACTGACCAGAATGTAATTCTAAGATCCTTGTCTTCTAGATGGGCACCTTGAAAGGCCTATTGACCATGGACCACTATCTGAACCTTTCCTGGAGGTACTGTATTAAATATTGGCATTGATGCATGTAAAGCAAATGCCAGTTTCATAATTTTCTATGGCAATATGGTTTAGGTCTCAACATATCTAATGTCTTGACAACTGGTCAATTTCTCAAGGCTACTAATCTACAGAACAGTTTGTCATGAGTCTCACGTACATGGCTTGCTTGAGTTCACTTGGTCAGCATGCCTATGTTCTGACTCTTCTCCAGCACTGCCTTTCAAATATGCCCATTTAAAACAATTGGACCAAGCCTGCACTTGCATGTGGTTCCAGTCATGTTCCATTCAAAATTGCAATTCAGCCAAATAAGGCATTTGGTATCTCTATAAAAGCTGCTGTTTACTACTCTGAAAAGCAACCTACCACTGGAACCTAGCCAACATTTTTTTATAAGAAATTCACTAAAATGACTGACTGCATCTGGCATAAGTTAGGCATATTGATTTTTTGAAGTTTAGTGGTTCAGAAACTCCACTTGTGACAATTAAATTGCTCTGCACAGACCCTTGGTATGCTGACTTGTTGCATCTGGTTATTTTTTGGGAAAACTCTCCAGTGGCTGAGACTGATAGTTGATTGTATTGCTGTAGTTTTCCTGTATGTAGATACAAATGCCAGAGCAATTATTGGTGGTAAAGAAAAGTCAAACTCCTATGCTTAAGAGATTGCTGTGCAGTTGATTCAGGGTTTTCAAAAATCAAGCCACCACATTGGCTGTGCTACCACTCACCAGATCGGGGGGGGGTACAAGAGAATTCTAAAAGGGAACAGAGCACACAAGCCTTGCGCATTACCTTTGCAACACTTTAATAAATGTAAAAATGCATACTCACAAACTAGTTACATATTCAAGCATAGAGTATATAGTCCATAAGATGCATCATTCAGCAAGATCAGCTGGCAAGCAACAGTAGTGGTATGTATAGTCCAAAAGCAGGTGATGCATTTCAAGGTTATCCCCTTCAGAGCTAGATTTGGTATGCAGAGGTCAATGGTCTTTATAGAGAAATCTGGGATCAAGGGAATGGCCCATGTAATTGAAAACCCTCCTTGTGGGAGGGCTAATACTATAGATTAGGAATGATGCATGTCTGCATTTAAATAAAGGCAAAGATCACAAGCTACAAAATGCATATTCTTACATGTGTACAAATTCATGTATTGGAGAAAAAATTGAATTAGAATCAAGTGTACTGACACTTACTACTCTATTATCCACAGGACCAAGCACTGTGCTTCAATTTGGAATTGATCAATACACATATATACTCACTCTCCTTGGATGGCAGGAGAATCAAGCCTGCGTGTGGTCCACTGCATGAGGTAGTGATGGCAAGATGTCCACATGCCAGAGCACCCCTGGATGATGTTTGTAGTGGCCAGATGTAGGGAAGATTGCTCAGTTATGTGACCCCCCCCCCCATCCAAAGAGTATGTGTACCAATTACAATTTAAAAGCATAGTGCTTGGTGCTGTGAAGTGTCAGCACATTAGATTTTGATTCCATTTTTACTCTAATACATGAATTTCATATTAAGAGACTGTTTCTATATAATTTTTTTCAAGTTTTTATTCAAACAGCAAGTAAATAAGCACTTGACACTAATATACAAACTTCACTAACGGCAGTAGAACCAGTGTAACAGACAGGGGGGTCATTGACTCAATATGCAAGCTGCTAGATATCAAATAGGGTTTGCTATCAGCCCCGTTTCTATATACGCACAGTGTTCAGTGTACACACAAGAATGTTTTGTAGCTGGTGATCTTTGCCTTAATTGGGAATGATGCATGTCTGCATTCTAATATATTGGCCCTCCCACAAGAGGGCCTTCAATCACATGGGCCATTCCCTTGATCCCAGATTTCTCTATAAAGACCATTGACCTTTACCAAATCTAGCTCTGAAGAGGGACACCCTTGAAGCTCTTCAGCTGCTTTTTGGGCTATACATCCCACTACTGTTGCTTGCCAGCTGATCTTGCTAGATGCATCTTATGGACTATATACTCTATGCTTGAATATGTAGCTCGTTTAAGTATACACATTCCCTTTTTTTTTTTTTTTTTTTTTTTTTTTTTTTTTTTTTTGTGTTGTAAAGGTAATGCACAAGGCTTGTGTGCCCTCTGTTCCTTTCCCTTTTACAATTATTGGTGTGGGCACATAGCATGCTTTCCATTTGGCTTTTAAAAGGTTGGCTCACCCAGACTGAATTACTAGCAGACAACACTCCAGCATCTCTGAACTTGCATCCTGTATTGTCGCCTTCTGAAAAGCACTTTTCATAAGAAATGCAATTTCCTGTTAAAATTATGGTTATTCCTATGCTACATGTTGACATTGTGGTGCTGCATTGTTACACTGGACATGATACAGTAGTCTGGTGTCATAGGACAGGGAGGGTGTACAAATCTTTGTTCCCCAGGTTGTTACAGAAACTGCAAAGTAAGACTTTTTTAGAATGTAAACTGCAGTGTGGTGCTGCAGCACATGGCATGTGAACGAAAGCAGCAGCCACAGCTCCATATGTACAGAAATGGAGGCTGAGCATGGAAAATATATCTACATGCAGGTAAAGTACAACATACAATAGAGGTAACTTTATGCAACTCCCTAGACTGCATGACTCAATTAGTTGGATAATGAACAAACATGTTGCATACAAGTTTCTCCACATGGTGTAGCTATTGCACCTCCATACTTATTGGCAGTAGTGGTTAACCTGATCCCTGCATACTGACCCTGCTGGTAGGAAAGTTGCATTCTGGTCATTCAGTAAAGTTTAAGTGGCATAGCTTTAGGGTCTCAAACTGGCGGCCCTCCAGCTGTTGCGGAACTACAAGTCCCATCATGCCTCTGCCTATGGGAGTCATGCTTGTAACTGTCTGCCTTGCAATGCCTCATGGGATTTGTAGTTCTGCAACAGCTGGAGGGCCGCCAGTTTGAGACCCCTGCTTTAGAGCAAGTACCTAATTATAGAAGCAACCATATTAACACTTCATTTATTTTATTTTTTTTTTCTTTCAGAATGCAGTTAATGTTTGCAAGCAGTACACTGAGCAGGCAAAAGATGAAGTGCGTTTTTCAGCTGTGGCTCTTGTCAAGGATGCATAATCTTCTCAATGTCAAGCTTCTCATGGTTCTGTTAATAATGCACCTTTGTTTACCTGACACTTAAGCTTTTCAGCTAATGTTTTACTTGCTTGCCATTCCAACAAATCTTAAGTGCTTTTTCAACTGTTCACCTACCTACAAAAAAATGTGCCTGTCTTGATTACTTGTTTTGCACTTCTGTTAAGTAGTTCTGAATAAAATATTTTGAAGTTTGACTATTCTTAAATCCTTGACTCCAGCATACAGCAGCCAATAATTCTTAATCACAGCAAACATGGCATCTTCATGACTAATGCTGCCACCTTCAAGTGACTAACATCAGCCCAAAAGGTTTCCCTTTTTTAGACAACTCCTCCCTGCTCAGCTAAGCTTGTTTTGGTGAGAAGAATCAGAAGTCTTTGGCCCTTCACACAGGTGCCTCCGTGCAACAGATTCCACCTGCTCAGCTGGGGATTGCTTAGCTGATCCCTGCTGAGCAGGCAGATGACCAGTACGGTCAGCTGTGCAGACAGGGACACCATCCTCCCCTCCTATGGGGAAATCAGATGGAAATTGACTGCCTGTCCATTTTCATTCGATCTGCCAGATGGATGGAAAATAAAACCACCATCTGTCTGGATTTTGCAGATCAGATGGCAGTGGACGTGTCCACTGACATCCACCACTCCATAGGGCAAGACCGCAAGGTCTGATCAGGTCTACCTGAAACTGACTGACTAAAGCTGTTGAGGATCATGAGACTTGGTCTGTGGTATTCCCTAACACAAAGGGCAACAGTGGGCGTCCTGATGGCCAAAATGTGAACAGTCTGGAGTTCAGTCACTGGATTTGGGCCAGCTGCCCAAGACTCCAACTTTCTGTGCATCTCAAGTGATGCATGCAATTGGGCTCACCCAGGAAAAGTTTCTCAACTTAAAGCAATTTGCACAGTAGTACCCCATGGAAGATTTCTACAAAATGGATTGCTAGCTGGTAACCTGGCCAATTTCTGCTTGAGACCCAGATGATCTTGGTTTTTAAAGACCCCAAAGACAAGAGGTTGGAGGCTTAAAAAAAAAAAAAATCTTCTCTGGTGGAGTTGCTCTGTGAGAGGCATTGGTTCTAATGGGAGTTGACAACTTCTCAAACTTTAAGCAAAGCATATGGTTGGAAGTTTCTGGAGGATTTCCTGAAGCCTTGAGTTTGTGGATGACTTGGTTGACTCTTCATAGAGCAGCTTTCCAGGTTGGGAATGGTCTATTCATATGAGGATCATATGGCTTAAGTACTGGTCATCAGAACTTCTCTGCAAAAAAGAGGTGTGTGTTTTTTTTGTTTTTTTTTTTTGTGCTTGTTGGGCCATTCTTGGATTCCTTAATGTGACTGTAGGTTAAAGTATGCACTTGACCCTGAGGGCAAATCAAGGGGTCAAACGAGTGCTGCCTTTCTTTTTCATACATCATGGGACAGTCGGACTAATTACCTGCTGGGTTATACTTAATCATTGGGTGAATGGACACTGGTAGACCAAAGGTCTTCAGACAGGAAGTGATCCCCTATATAACCCCTCCAATGCAGGCAGTACTTTAGTTTTTTTTTTTACCAGTGTCTGCAAGGTGGATGGCATGGTTTGTTTTGGCTCTGAGCTCTAGGTCCCACAAACTGTTCCAAAAATTAATCAAGGGATTGACCGATCGGATCCATTTGATGCAGGCTTTTATGCTTAGATAAGTGGTATCTGAGCCTCGCAAAGAAGACTCAAGATCCAGCGATGTTTTGCCTGTAATGTGGCCTCCGGGTGCTGCACCCTGCGGAGTGGAAATCCTGGACACTACAGTGCTTAAGCATTTCCTGCAGGGTGCTGTAAGGTCCAAAGGAGTGGACCCTAAACATGAAAGGGTACCCAGTCCTTGAAGGTCCAAGTGACAGGAACCCACCGTAAAGATTGTTCCTAAGTGGCCCTGGATGGGTAAGTGAAACCCCTTTTATTTTATTATTGTGGGGTGTCCCAGTGATTGTTACAATCAGTCAAGCTAGAAAAATAGCTGTGCTAAAACAGTGAAAATTAGTGATAAACCAATTTGAGCAAAATTGAATGTGAGCACAAATGTGGTTCTATTGTGTGAGCAGAAATAATATTTTCAAATGACAACCCAGTCAAAAATGTAAAAGTGGAAAAATATATGTTGTGACAACAAAGTGATAAAAAGTGAAAATATGGCTTGAATGAGAAATTCCACATCAAAGTCCAGGGCAATCGGCTATAACAAAAAGGTGCAGTCTTCCATCACCATGAGAAATGCACGCTTACCAGAAGGCGAGCAAAGGGAAGCTTGTGGCTATACATCCAGCCAGGGCCTTGTCTTGGGGGATCTGAGAGGACACCAATCCAGGACCGGCAGACCGCTCAAATATATAGGAGACCCTCAGGTAGCGTGTCCCAAAGAAATTTAAAAAAAGGGAGTTATTTGAAAGTGTGGCTTTCTGTTCCACCTCGTCCAAAACCTTTCAGTCCAAACAATGCTGCATAGTAAGGTTGATTGCAGTAGGGCTTGCCATCATGCTCAGCATGACCACCAGGACTCAGAGTCTTTACACATTTCTCACATTTTAGGCATGGCCTATGCCAGTCTTTATTAAGAGAAAATAACTTTCAGCAGAGGGATTCTCAAGAAGTAAAGCAGACTCCGGTCTCTGCTCCAGGAATCAAGAAGACAGCTGGATATACATCCTTATCTATGTTGATGACATAACCTTAACCTATGCAATAGCCTCCTCAGAAATCCACATACAAACAAGTAGGTGAGCTGCTCAGTCAAGCTAGCTAAAGGCTGGACACCTGTGTGCGGTGACCTTACGTGGGAGTTATGGGCTAGCTGTGGGTGTTTACAAAGTGTGCTTTTTTTTTTTTTTTTTTTTTGGGTATGGCTGGTTTTTTACCTGTATGATGGTGCACTACGGTGCGCCATTTTGCCTTGGTTCACAAGAGCGCCGCTGGGCTCAGCAATTTGTTTGGCCATGATGCACGCGGATTCGCCACACATGCGCTGTAGCCTTTATCTGGGCGTATGATTTGACGGGACTGCGCACATACGAACGCATGGAATGTTCCGGCGCACACCCAGCTTATTTAACCTGTGTTTGCCAAGCATGTGGTGCTTCCAGAAGGCAGCTGTGGGACACAGAGCAGGCTCTGCACAGACACTTGCAGTGGTTCATTTCTTATCCGGGTCACGTGAGTCGACAGGTGTTGCTTGGCAGGTTAAAGGTGCTTAGCAGGATTGTTGCATAGGGGCTTGGTGAGCCCTATTAAAGGGTCTCCCTTTTGAGGTGTTTTAACTACACCCAAGTACTCTGTTTGCGGCATTGAATGTCTTCCGAAAAGAGGAGTGGGACTAACCCCACAGGGAAGGGCACACCTATGTCATCAGTAGTTCCTGATGAACGTAGTCGTATCCCTAGTGTTGTATCCCCTGAAAGACCAGAGGCTCCTGGGCAATCTGTGCTGCTGCTGCATCTATCTGGTATTGTGCCTACAGTCAATGCTGCTTCACCCTTTATCACTAAGGCTGAACTGTCCTCAGCCCTAGCTGGGTTGGAGCACAGGATTGCCGGCATGATTGCCTCCATCCCGCAGGGTGGCAGGAAGCATGACAGATCCCCCTCCCCAGAGTCTCCTCGTCTGGAGCAGGAATGGGTTGAGGATAGGGAAGAGCTTAAAGCTAAGGATTCGGTGGAGTGCCCGGCAGATGAGTCTGCTTCCGAGCAATCTGGACAAGAAGATATCCACTCGATGTCAGCCTCTCAGTCACAGAGGTTTTTGATCTTGACTCTGACCGAAATGGTTCATTCTGCCTTTAAGTTGCCTCTTGCAGAGGTGACTGAGCCCCCCCTGGTCCTCCCTTGGGATCTCTGAGACCATTTCAGGTCGCACAGACTTTCCCGCTACACCCCCTGTTGGGACAGGCAGTGCAAGCTGATTGGGAACATCCTGACAGGACTTTTTTGCCTCCTAGAAGGTTTTTTCCCTCTTTATATCCCATGGATGAAAAGTTTGATAAAAAAATGGAGCATGCCAGCCGTAGATGCAGCAGTCTCTTCCTTAACCACTTGGCATCCGCGCTATGGCCGAATGACGGCCACAGCGCGGACCTGAATTCCCGGGAGGCCATCATATGACAGCCTCCCCTATGCACGCGCTGTGATCACCAAGTCACTGAGACTCGGGTGATCACTGATCCAAGGAAGGGGCCGGTCCCAGCCCTTTACCACGTGATCAGGTGTCAGCCAATGACAGCTGATCACATGATGTAAACAAAAGATCGGTAATCGTTGTTTTTTTTTTTTCTACTCATGTTGACAGCGTGAGTAGAAAAAAAAAGCCGATCACCAGCTCAGATGTGAGGGACATGGGTCCCGAAGTGGAAGAGGCACATCTGCCTCATCAGTGCCACCTATCAGTGCCCACACGTGCCAGCTATCAATGCCCACATGTGCCAGCCATCACTGCCACCCATCAGTGCCCATCACTGCCACCCATCAGTGCCCATCACTGCCGCCTCATCAGCGTACATCAATGAAAGAGAAAAAATACCTGTTTTAAATTTTTTTTATAAAAAAATAAAATTTTTTTTTTTTTTAAATTCAGTATTTTACCTTTTTTAACAAAGTAAAAACTGCAGAGGTGATCAAATACCACCAAAAGAAAGCTCTATTTGTGGTGAAACAAATGATAAAAATTTCATATGGGTACAGTGTTGTATGACTGCGCAATTGTCATTCAAAGTGCGTCAGCGCTGAAAGCTGAAAATTGGTCTGGATAGGAGGGGGGTTTAAGTGCCCAGTAAGCAAGTGGTTAAACAAGAACGTAACTTGTCCTGTAGATAACACACAGAGCTTGAAAGACAATGTTGACAAGAAATTGGAGTTATTGTTAAAGCCTTCCTTTTCTTTGGCCAGTTCAGCCATTCAGCCAGCTGTTGCAGCAGTTGGTATTTGCCAGTCCATAAAGTCAAATGGCCGGATAGGCCTAACCAGGAGGATGATCTGCCTGAAAGTAAGACCGATATTCCTCGAGTGCTGTGTTTTGCTGTTGATGCTTTTAAAGGATTACAGAAGGTTTCTCGTCTGGCTCTCTTGTCTGTAAATATGCGCAGATGTTTATGGCTTAAAGCGGAGGATTGCTGAAAAAAAAAAAAAAATATTAAAAGCCAGCAGCTACAAATACTGCAGCTGCTGAGTTTTAATATATGGACACTTACCTGTCCAGGGAGCCCGCGGTGTCGGCAGCCGAAGCGATCCGTCCTTTGGCTCTCGGCTGCTGCCGCCGCCATCCTCGGTAAGGTTATTGGAAGTGAAGCCATGCGGCTTCACTTCCTGGTTCCCTACTGCGCATGCGCGAGTCGCGCTGCGCGTCCTCTCAGGTCCCTGCTGTATTCTGTGTCTCACAGAATACAGCGGGGGAGGACGGGGTAGGTGGCGGAAGTGGCGTAGGTCACCGCAATCACCGTGGTGATCTATGCCAGGAAGTGGGAGCAAATACCTGTATTAGACAGGTATCTGCTCCCTCCTCCCCGCTTAAAGGTGTCAAATGTGACACCGGAGGGGGGGAGGAATCCAAAAAGTGGAAGTTCCATTTTTGGGTGGAACTCCACTTTAAGAACTGGTCAGCCGAGCTTCCTTGTAAAAAGTTATTGGCAGGTTTCCTGTTTCACGGGGAATGTTTATTCGGCGGTTCCACCACCAATAGTGCGCTAGGGCCAGGGGCAAGCCACAAGGCCAGAAAAAGCCCTGTGTCCAAAATTCTTCTAAACCCAGCACCAAGCCCTCTTTTGAGGGGATGCCCTCACTCCATCGGGTGGGGGGGGGGGGGGCTGCTGCACTTTGCGGACATTTGGAAAACAACAATTCAGGATGAGTGGGTCACCTCAATTATATCTCGCGGTTACAAGCTGGAGTTACGGGAGGTGCCCCCTCAGGTTTCTAAGATCCAGTGTTCCCTCGGATCTCCAAAAAGAAATGTATTGCTTCAGGCACTACATCTCGTGCATCAAGGAGTGATTTGTAGAGGTTGCAGTATTTGAAAGGGGCACAGGGTTTTACTTAAACCTGTTTACGGTTCAGAAACCAAACGGGGCCACAAGGCCCATTTTGGACCAAAGGTCCCTGAACAAGTATCTATTGATACAATCCTTTAGGATGAAGTCTGTCAACTCAGTAGTAACCTCACTCCAGAGGGGAGACTTTTTAGCCTCCTTCGATATAAAGGACGCATACTTACACGTAGCTATTTTTCAGCCTCATCAGAGGTTCCAACGTTTTGCAGTAGAGGAACGTCATTTTTAGTTTGTAGCTCTACCCTTTGGGCTTGCTATAGCTCCCCGGGTGTTCAGAAAGGTCCTAGCACCAGTACTGGGTCTTTTAAGAGCCCAAGGGATCCTGGTGCATCTGGAAGACCTGCTCAGAGATCACTCAGTACAGGCTCTAGAACAGAGCATAATATACACAAGCTTAGGCTGGATCATAAATACCGAAAAGTCAGCCTTGAGGCCAGCTCAAAGTTTAAAATATTTAGGTATGATTCTAAACATGGTCCAAGCAAGAGTATTCTTGCCACCCGTAAGAATCTGTGCCCTGAAGGATGAGGTGTGTCAGATAAGGGGCATCAGACAACCCTCCATTTGGCTCTGTATGAGTCTTCTAGGGAGGATGGTATCCTCCTTCGAGGCAGTGCGCTATGCCCAGTTCCATTCCAGGCCTTTACAACAAGACATCTTGTTGGCTTGGAACAGAGGAAGAAAAGCCCTGGATTATCCAATGTGCTTATCTCCTCAGGCATGCTTAAGCCTAAACTGGTGGTTGCAGGATCAGAACCTGCGAAAGGGAAGATCCTCTCTCCTGGCAACTTGGAGAGTACTGACTACAGATGCCAGTCTCTCAGGCTGGGGAGCGACCCTAGACGGGCTCACAGTCCAAAAGAAATAGTCAGGGACAGAGCAGACCCTGCCCATCAACGTCCTAGAATTGCAGGCAGTACGTCTGGCTCTACTGTCCTGGACGGTGGAGCTTCAGGACTACCCCATCAAGGTTCAGTCCGACAATTCCACGGCAGTGGCCTATATAAACCACCAAGGTGGTATCAGGAGTCGTTCAGCTCTGAAGGATGTGAACTACATACTAGCCTGGGCAGAGGGACATGTGCCGATTCTATCGGCAGTCCATGTCCCGGGAGTAGAGAACTGGAAGACAAATTATCTCAGCTGCCAGCAAATCTGCCCGGGGGAATGGTCCCTACATCCAGAGGTGTTCCAGGAAATTTGCAATGTTGAGGATGGCCAGAGGTCGACCTACTGACATCCAGGTTCAACAACACGCTACAGCAGTTTATTTCTTGAACAAGAGATCCTCTGGCAATTGGAGCACATGCTCTGATAGTTCCATGGAGCCAGTACTCCCTGGTTTATGCTTTCCCTCCAATCCCTCTCCTTCCATATTTTGTTGCACAGGATTCGGAGAGAGGGGATTCCAGTCATTCTGGTGGCACCAGCCTGGCCCAGAAGGCCCTGGTTCCTGGAGATTGTGAGACTGACAATAGACGGGCTATGGACGCTTCCATGTCTCCCCAATCTACTGTCTCAAGGTCCTATATTCCACCCCAATTTTCAAGTCTCTAAATTTGACGGAATGGCTATTAAAGCCAGGGTGTTAAAGGACCGTGGCATCTCGGGACCAGTGGTGTCTACTCTAGTGAATGCTAGAAAAGCTATCACTAGGAAGATTTATCATAAGGTCTGGAAGACTTATATTGCTTGGTGTGAAGCCAGAAAATGGCATCCTCAGAAATATGTGATTGGGAGAATTCTCTTTTCTACAGTCAGCTGTGGAAATCAAATTGGCTTTGAGTACAATCAGAGGTCAAGTTTCGGCCCTATCGGTATTCTTCCAAAGGCCCTTAGCCTCCCATTCACTGATCCAAACCTTTATGCAGGGGGCAACTCGCTTGCTTCCTCCCATTAGGTCACCTATGTGTTCTTGGGACTTGATCTTGGTGTGCTGTCTGTGTTACAGAAACAACCATTTGAACCAATTAAGGAAATTCTATTAGACTTGCTGTCACGCAAGCTAGCCTTCCTGAT
Organism: Aquarana catesbeiana; assembly: GCF_042186555.1. NCBI lineage: Eukaryota > Metazoa > Chordata > Amphibia > Anura > Ranidae > Aquarana > Aquarana catesbeiana. Next base: position 834,780,443 of record NC_133324.1, on the reverse strand, counting down.
GGCTATCACCTCGGCTAGAAGGGTGTCGGAGTTGGCCCTTTCATGCAGGGAACCGTACTTGATCCTTCACCATGACAGAGTCGTGTTACGACCTGTTCCATCCTTTTTGCCAAAAGTGGTGTCGGCCTTTCATTTAAATCGGGACATTATTTTGCCTTCCTTTTTTCTCTCAGCCTCGTTCGGCGTGACTCGGTTAAATTGATGATAGGCAACCCCTATCCTCATATTGATTAGTGGTTCCAAATTAATAACTACTGCAGTAGGGAACAGACACAAAAGATACGCTCAGCATCTTTCCAAATTACTGTTCTGCTTTATTATGACGCAATTGAAGGTTTTTATGCACATGATTACGTAGGTATCACATTAATATTACAATTGTAGGTTTATCGTAACAAGGGGCGTTACATAGGCAGGCTAATTCTAATCAGGACTCAAAAGAATGTAAACATGTACTGAAAACATTATTAGTGCCGTGTGCACAGTGAGGGCAATGTGCAATACATACAAAATACAATACAATTATATACAGAACTTACAAATTTCCATTAGTCTCCCCTCTTTTGATCAATATTTTGATCACTAACCATACCTGCTATCACCTTTAACCTGGAACCTCCACACGCTTAGGTGGAGGTAGTCCTGGTCAAAGAGGCAAAAACTCCACTGTGGAGAAAATAATAGCTGAGCAACTTTTTCATTACAAAATGACTTTTCATTGTGAAAAACAAATGATTGATAAGACATATTTACAGAGTACTGGCTGTACACTCCTGTGGCCAGAATGGCCTTCTAGCTGAATTGTGGACATGCTGACTTATCAGCATATGTAAACACAGACAATTCTACATATAATGGAAGACATACAAAAGACAAATATGACTTTAACATGGCTAAACTATTTTTCAAATATATATATCCCTTACAATTAAAGTAATTGAATCAAAAAGTACCCTAGACTGTGATTACAAGAGGGAAACAAATCAAACACAGAGATTTCTTTAATTTAGTCATTTTTGCAGTGTCTGGTGTGGATCCAGGTGACTTTTCCTTCAAGTTTTGCAAAAACTGTACATGAAATAGATGCTGTATTGAGTCTCCAAACATTTCCTTATATATAAATGTCTCTTAACAATCCAAAAGTCACCTGGCTTTAGTTTTAGATCCTTCCAAACTTTTAGGATCTGGAATTAGGGAGAAAACACATAAATGAGTTTGTAAAAAACCTTAAAAGATCAGCAACATTCTCTGTGAGATCCGAATGGAGGACTTCAGCTGCTGAGACAAAATATAAGCAAGTGAGTAACACACTCCCAAACAAAATCTCATAGGGAGAGAGTCCAATATCCCCCTTAGAGGCCTGATAAAATTTAAGAAAACATTCAGGCAAAAGTTTTCTAGTTTCTTACTTTACTTTGTCCGCTATATTGTAGACAGTAGGGGGTGTAAAAATAAAACCTCAAAACTTCTAGTAAGGACTCTCCTATAAAAATTATTTCCTCTGTTACTCTCTGTACTTTCTGCACTATGTACTTACAAACTACTTCTGATAACACTTTTTACTGTGGCCTTTGCAGTAGCATTTGCCACTGGACATCCAAAAAACATGTCCATACAGACAAAATGCATACTTGCAAGATCCTAACTTGGACATCTGGATATATCTTTTTTGTAATCTCTGGAAGGGATGTTCAGCTTTTGGTAACACCTTTGGTAACAGGTAAAACAAGAAGTGGTATGTTATAAAAACAACTGTGGTGAACCCTGGCTCTATCCCATGCTCATTTACTAAGGCAGCCATAACTGCTTGTGACTGATGACACAGTCCATGTGTCAAGCTGGAGGGAAAAAAATGGCTGGCAGACATAAATGATCACCTTTTCCAAAGTCCTGTTTCATAAGAAGTTGCCCCCTGTGGACCACTTGTTCTTCTCGTTCTGGGGTCCTTAAAGTTGAATTATTAATCCCAGCTATACTGGGCCAGAACTAGGGTGGAATCTGTGAGTTGCACAGACCCATCAAGTGTCCGGGGCTGTAAATGCAGCATCCTTAGTCACCTGGTCTGCTTCCATGTGTGAAAGTTAATATGGCTACCTCAGCAAGAACCTGGAAGGCTGAAAACAGCCGATCAAATTAACTTGGCATGCTTGGTTGGTTTACCTGCCGAAGTAAAAACAAACTTCTGGCCCTTCAAATGGAACCAAAAGCTCTCTATATCTCAACTATCTATATAAATATACACTCTTTTTATAGCTCACAGGCTTTGCTAAAACATGGAGCTCTGCTTCTTGAGCTGGGGAAAAAGGATCCAATGACTTTGAATATAGAGTATCCTTCTGGGTGATAAACTGCATACTCAAATCTACAAAAAAATGTAATATCTGGGTCTTCAGGGAGTGTGTCCTGCACTGGACTCACAGCAGCTGATTCCTACACCATCAATTTAACACATGTGTCTTCCTTTGTCTCCGGCCTCCTCCAATAGAGGCAATAAGGTGGCTGGATTCAAATGTACGCATTTTTCATTGTTAGATTTGTACATAAACAAACTCATATTTTAAACCTTTCATTAGACAAACATTTAGTTAGCTGTAAATTTGCTGCACAGAATGTCGGACCATTGACCAAAACAATATCTAACTTTGTCTAATAGCACCTTTGCATAAGAGCTACAGCTCTGATATATCGGGGTGAACCCTTCATTACTGGGTCCAGCTTGCATAAATATATTACAATGTCTTGTTTTCTATCACACTATTTGTGTAAGAACTCCAGTTTCATGTTTCAAAAGACAACTTTTTCCTGGCAATATTATAATAAATGATAACAATACCCTGCGGTCATGCAGAGATGTCCATAAATCCAAAACTATTCTTCTGCTTATACCACTGTACTTACAAGAAAAAGGGGCACATCATTTCACAATCCACACATTCTGCTTTGGATTTCAAAAATAAAAATAAATAAAAACAAAAGGAGCAATCTGTATGATGGACCAGAAAGCATCAAAAACTATAAAACAACTGGCTGCACGTGGCATCTATCCTAACAGGGTGTGTGGACTTGATGTGATGGGTCTGTTATATTTAAATTTTATTTATTATTACTCTTACATCATGGACCGCACATCAAGTTTTCATCAAAAACCTTACAATATCATTTTTGTAGAAAAACTTCTTATGTATCCCATCCATCTTGGCTTTGTTAAATATTATGGCAGCTTTATTCAAAATAACAACCTCATCTTAATCTTTTTTTCTCTCAATAAGGGCTTATTGTATAAATGTAAAATTACAAAATTGTTATCTTAATCTAAACTAATCCCATTTTTACAAATTTCCCCAATAACCTGGATTTCATTTCCAACCAAAGGTTGTCTAAACCAGTTTCATTATATCTATATAATTGTTAAACTCATATTAGAAATTAATACTCATTATTACTTAATTTTACTTAATTTCCCTTTTTTAAATGCACTGTTTCCACTATCAAAGGATATTCAATTTGTGTAATACACGGTTAAATGTAACCTTCATTTTACCATGTTTGGAAAACAGATTCAAAATAATTGTGATCACATTGTTTACCATTAGATTCGTTAACCCGGCACATTTTGTTATAAATGTTTTGTCTAAAAAACAGAAATTGGCAATGGTGTCCTTCCAGCTTATCACTAACCTCTCATCCCAGCCACATTTCTTTCATGAGAGCACAAAGGAGGGGGTCACATCTGCGTACATGACACACACAAGCAATAAAACTAAAGGTCCCAGCATTCGCACACACACCAATATCTCTCTAAAATCGCTTACATTTTTCCCATTTGTACACAACATGTGCATATCATTCTCTCACTTTCTTTTAACTCTTTAATATTTCCCTGCCTAAATTCTGCTTTCCTTATTTTGTTTAAATAACTTTTATATCTAGCTTCTATGATTCTATGATCAGATGGGGAGCCACAGTGCTCATTCCATCTTCCCTCTCTGACAACATATAAAGTATTCTGTTTTACCTCTCATTTCTCTGTTTCTGACTTTTACTAGGTGTAGTGCCTGATCCCAAATTCATCCCACAATTTAACATGAAAATGTCCCTTTCTGTCTAGTTCTAATGTCACCCTTGATCCATCCTGCTCACATAGATAGCTGTTTCTCTAGCTGTTTACTCTGCATGATTCTTAGTCCCTGTGGACTTTGGTAACCCAGTTACCCAATGTGGATCACTGTCAACTTTAACCATTAATCTAGGGGCTCAGTATAGGCGGAACCACACCTTCGGTTCATATATAGCGCTCCTCTCTTGCGCTGGGCATTTTTGAGGGTCTCTTACCCTTCATTCCCTTACTTAATTCAATGCCCATAATGACTGGCCAGTCTTCTCTCTCTTCTCTACGTGTGCCTATACCCTCTTGCCTCTAAACTACTTTATCTAGCAGATGTACTACATATACCTGTGAACAGCACTATTCTTCCCTTTCTTATCTATAACACTCCAATGGACAATAGACAGGGACAACATAACATATAACCACCAATCAATACAGTTCGATTAAGGGGAGTAAAATAGGTACCCTTTGTCCCGAAAATGCCTTACCGATCAAGGAAGTCTGATAACTCAAATGTAAGCAAAAGGCTTACCTCAGCCGGCTGATTATCAGAAATTCCCGGATCGTCTCAAGCTCCTCGTTTCGGATACTCAGGGTCACCTGGAATCCCCTCCTAAGGCAAAGCTCGCCATGCTGACTCGGTTAAATTGATGATAGGCAACCCCTATCCTCATATTGATTAGTGGTTCCAAATTAATAACTACTGCAGTAGGGAACAGACACAAAAGATACGCTCAGCATCTTTCCAAATTACTGTTCTGCTTTATTATGACGCAATTGAAGGTTTTTATGCACATGATTACGTAGGTATCACATTAATATTACAATTGTAGGTTTATCGTAACAAGGGGCGTTACATAGGCAGGCTAATTCTAATCAGGACTCAAAAGAATGTAAACATGTACTGAAAACATTATTAGTGCCGTGTGCACAGTGAGGGCAATGTGCAATACATACAAAATACAATACAATTATATACAGAACTTACAAATTTCCATTACAGGCGGAAGAGAGACGACTGCATTCTTTGGACGTTGTCTGGGCAGTCAAGGTTTATTTGTCTAGATCTGCGGAGATCTGAGGATCAGACTTTTTTTTTTTTTTTGGGGGGGGGGGGGGTTGTTTTACCAAAAGGACCCAAGAAGGGGCAGGCAGCTTCCATTGCCAATTGGGTCCGTCAATTGGTCATTCAGGCCTATGGTCTGAAACCTAAAGCTCCGCCCTTTAGGGTGAGAGCTCATTCTATAAACGGAAAAGTCAGTGCTACTGCCCATACACCATATAGATAGCAGAGCTCCCAGGTGATCGATCCACAGTTGCTGGCTGAGTAGAGTAATGTAGAAAAAATGATCCGCACTCCGGTTGTTGCTCTTAAAATTTCTTCATTTTATAGAATAGCCACAGTGAACAAACGCAGATTAAGAAAGTTGACGCGTTTCAGCCTATAAGACCTTAGTCATAACCACAAGAGCTCAATTCTACCAGGGGTGTAGGGACCTCCTGGACCATCAGGCATCTATGGCTCAGATTTGTAAGGCTGCTACCTGGTCTTCAGTGCATATGTTCACAAAATTTTATCAAGTTGATGTTCGAGCAGCCGAGGATTCGGCTTTCGCCCGCAGTGTACTACGGGCTGCCGTATAAGTTCTGATGGCTATTGTTTGGCAGGGTGTCTCCATCCCCTCAAGGCTATTGCTCTAGGAGGTCCCAGCAGGTAATGAATATTAGCCTGAGTCTGTGTCCCATGATGTATGAAAAAGAAAATAGGATTTTTACATACTTACTTACTTGTAAAATCCTTTTCTTTGAGTACATCATGGGACACAGAGATCCCTCCCCTCTTTTTTGAGGATTTAGTGCTTGCTACAAAACTAAAGTACTTCCTGTATGGGAGGGTTTATATATAGGATCACTTCCTGAAGACCTTTGTTCTACCATTGTCCATTCACCTAATGAAGTGCAACCCAGCAAGTAATGAATATTAGCGCGCATCGCATGTTCGTTGGGAACCCGGTGCTAAATCATTCTGACTCTGTGTCCCATGATGTACTCAAAGAAAAGGATTTTACAGGTAAGTATGACTTAAAAAGAAGCCAATTCTTTTTTTAAGAAGCAGGCCTTGGCCTCTAAGCAGATGCCTTCCCAGTGCCATACAACTTTACACTCCAGTCCTCTGGGTCTGAAGAAAAGTTTACTTCCCAGTAATGGGGCACTCCCATTTGGGTGAGGAAATCAGCCTTTATTGCTGTCCAGACTTGAAGTTGCAGACAACTGAGTCTGCAGTGTGGTGGTCTGAGGTTACAAGCTGGTGTGTTCCTGGCTTTTCCTGACACATCGTTTGTGCTCAGTCTCTGGACCCACACAAGTGGTTTTTGTAACTCTGTAAGGGCTATGGTCTCAAAGGAGGGGCACATCAGCAGTTTGTGGTGGTGCTGTCTGGTCATTCCACAGCTCCAAGTGTTTTTTTAGAAGATTTTTAGTTCTGGACTTGTTAAAAATCCTAGTATTCCCATTGTATGAGGTAAATGGATGACCTGCTTTTTGGGAAGCAGTTGGCTCAGACCTTGAACATCAGATGGTGCAGGTTCAGTTGGGTACTGAGTAGGGATGGCCTTTATGTTCGGGTCGATCATTGGCTGTTCGCCCATTTGCCGAATAGCGAACAAATTGGGGTGTTCACGGCAAATTAGAAAGCCGCGAAACACCCTTTAAAAGTCTATGGGAAAAATCAAAAGTGCTAATTTTAAAGGTTAATATGCAAGTTATTGTCTTAAAAAGTGTTTGGGAACCAGGGTCCTAAATATTCCTTTAAACTTCGTACCTGGGGGGTGTCTATAGTATGCCTGTAAAATGGCACATTTTACAGGCATACTATAGACACCGTGTTTAGAACAGTCTGACAGCAAAATTACATTTCTAAAGGAAAAAAAAGTAATTTAAAACTACTCGCGGCTATAATGAATAGTGGTCCAGCAATACACATAAAAGTTCATTGATAAAAATGGCATGGGATTCCTCCATAGGGGAACCCCGAACCAAAATTTAAAAGAAAAAAAATGCGTGGGGTTCCCCCTAAATTCCATACCAGGCCGCAGGAAAAGAGGGGGGAACGAGAGAGTGCCCCCTGAACCGTACCATGCCACATGCCCTCAACATTGAGAGGGTGCTTTGGGGGTAGCCCCCCAAAGCACCTTGTCCCCATGTTGATGGGGAGAAGGGCCTCATCCCCATAACCCTTGCCCGGTGGTTGTGGGGATCTGTGGGCGGGGGCTTATCGGAATCTGGAAGCCCCCTTTATCAAGGAGACCCCCAGATCCCGGCCCCCTGTTTAAAATGGTAACGGGTACATTGTAGTGTGAAAATGGTAAAAAAAAAAAAAAAAACACACACCGTGGGAGAAGTCCGTCCCTATGGCTTTTCCGTAGCGTCAGAGGGGGGAGGACCGGGTGGCCCCACCCCCTCTGACACTACGGGGGAAGCCATAGGGATGTCCCCGTGCATCAGAGGGGGGCAGGGTCACCTGCGAGGATGCGTCATATGGCGTGTGCCTCCCATGGAGGCAGATCTTCTTTCTTTTTTTTTTTTTTCAGTCCGTCGGCGGAGGTGAATAGACTACGTGGGACAGTTTTATTTATTTATTTTTTAATAAAGGACTTCTCCCATGGTGTGTGTTGTTTTTTTTTTTGTTTTTTTTTTTTTTTACCATTTTCACACTTTTTTTGTGAAATGGTACGGGTACAATGTACCCATTACCATTTTAAACAGGGGGGGGTGGGATCTGCTGGTCCCCTTGTTAACGGGGGCTTCCAGATTCCGATAAGCCATCTGCCCGCAGACCCCCACAACCACCGGGCAAGGGTTGTGGGGATGAGGCCCTTCTCCCCATCAACATGGGGACAAGGTGCTTTGGGGGGGCTACCCCAAAGCACCCTCCCAATGTTGAGGACATTAGGCCTGGTACGGTTCAGGAGGGGGGGGCGCTCTCTCATCCCCCCTCTTTTCCTGCGGCCTGCCAGGTTGCGTGCTCAGATAAGGGTCTGGTATGGATATTTGGGGGGACCCCACGCTATTTTAAAAAAAAAATGTTGGTGCAATGTTCCCCTTAATATCCACACCAAACCTGAAGGGCCTGGTATGGAATTTAGGGGGATCCCCACACTTTTTTTTTTTAATTTTGGTTCGGGGTTCCCCTGTGGGGGAATCCCATGCCGTTTTTGTCAATGAACTTTTATGTGTATTGCCAGACCGACAATTCATTATAGCCGCGAGTAGTTTTAAATGACTTTTTTTCCTTTAGAAATGTCATTTTGCTGTCAGACTGTTCTAAACATGGGAAACATGCGCCACTTTACAGGCATACTATAGACACCCCCCAGGTACGAAATTTAAAGGAATATTACACTTTTATTGTTTCACTTTAAGCATTATTAAAATCACTGCTCCCAAAAAAACGGCCGTTTTTAAAACTTTTTTTGCATTGATACATGTCCCCTGGGGCAGGACCCAGGTCTCCAAACACTTTTTAAGACAATACCATGCATATATGCCTTTAAAATTAGCACTTTTGATTTTTCATGTTCATGTCCCATAGACTTTAACGGTGTTCGCATGTTCGAGCAAATTTTTTGCCTGTTCGCATGTTCTGGTGCGAACCGAACGGGGGGTGTTCGGCCCATCCCTACTACTGAGCATTCAAAAGTTGGCCTTGGTTCCAACAAAAAATTCCTGGAGTATTTTGGCTTGGTTCTAAACGGTGAATCCAGAGGCAGGTCAGGGATTGCCTAAAAGGGGAGTCAGACATTGGTGTAGGGCATTCCAAAGAATGGGAGAGGCTCAGAAGTCCTGGAGGCGAGCGTGGGAGATGACAAGAACTAGAAAGCAGGTCATCTTGGGAGGAACAAAACAATTTGGTATTTCAAAACTAGGTTAGCGATGTAGCTGGGGGCCGAGTTGTGTATGGCTTTGTAAGTTATTAGTATATTTAATTTGTTGCGTGAGTATGGAGGGAGGGATTGGCAGAGAGGGGTAGCAGATGCTGAGCGGTTTGTAAGGTTAAGCCTGGCAGCAGCATTCATGATAGACTGGGGGGGGGGTGATGTATGTAAGGGTAAATCGATGAGGGGAACGTTGCAGTAGTCAAGGTGAGAGATCCAGGGTGTGAATTAGGAGCTTTGTGGCGTCATTGGTTAGGAAGGGGTGTATTTTGGGGATGTTGAGGTGACGAGTTTTGGAAAGTGATTGGATGTGTGGCCGAAAGTAGAGTTCAGAGTCCTAACCTAACACCCTGGCATGCAGGGATGGGTTGATGGTTGTGCAATTAATTTTGACAGAGATCAGGGGAAATGGCACGTTAATAGGGAAACTGTATATTCCTTTTTAACCACTTAAGGACAAGCCTCTTTTTGAGATTTGTTGTTTATAAGTTATCAGTTTTTCTTGCTAGAAAATGACTGAGAACCCCCAAACATTACTTTTTTTTTCTAACACCCTAGAGAATAAAAGGGCGGTCGTTGCAATACTTTCTGTCACACCGTATTTGCGCAGTGGTCTTACAAGCACTTTTTTTTGGAAAAAATACACTTTTTTTGAATTAAGACCACTATTATCGGAAACTGGACCGCTGGCCAAAGAAGAGGATACCAGGGTTATGGCAGCTAGCTGCTGCCATAACAACGATATTCCTGTTCAAAGTTAGGACGTATATCAGCGTGCGGCAGTCCGGAAGTGGTTAAGGTTGGCTCCTATTGGAATGAGAACTGCCTATATGGACAAGCCATCCCCCTCTCCTTCAAGAATTTGCCATTTTCCTTTAGAAGGTCATTTTGCTCTGAAAGTGGGCTTGACCACTTCCTATATACCCTAGATAAAACTTCTAGGGTTAGTTTAACCCAGAACGGCCATGACGCAGGTGTCTGGTCCTGATTACCCGTGTTATGTTGCTTAAACCGCAAACATGTCGGGAAACTGCATCTTTAGTTAAGTATTTTTGTTATACTTTCTAATATTATCTGTCATTACTTTTAATAAATGTTATACTTTTAAGTATTTGTGTGATCTCTCTTTGCACATATCGAACACAAACCCGTGACAAATGTACCCGGTACTGGGATATACATATACAGTCAGGTCCTTAAATATTGGGACATCGAAACAATTCTAATCTTTTTGGCTCTATACAGCACCACAATGGATCTGAAATGAAACAAACAAGATGTGCTTTAACTGCAGACTTTCAGCTTTAATTTGAGGGTATTTACATCCAAATCAGGTGAACGGTGTAGGACAACAGTTTGTATATGTGCCTCCCACTTTTAAAGGGACCAAAAGTAATGGGACAGATTAACAATCATCCATCAAACTTTCACTTTTTAATACTTGGTTACAAATCCTTTGTAGTCAAATACAGCCTGAAGTCTGGAACGCATAGACATCACCAGACGCTGGGTTTCATCCCTGGAGATGCTCTACCAGGCCTCTACTGCAACTGTCTTCAGTTCCTGCTTGTTCTTGGGGCATTTTCCCTTCAGTTTTGTCTTCAGCAAGTGAAATGCATGCTCAATCGGATTCAGGTTAGGTGATTGACTTGGCCATTGCATAACATTCCACTTTCCCTTAAAAAACTCTTTGGTTGCTTTCGCAGTATGCTTCGGGTCATTGTTCATCTGCACTGTGAAGCGCCGTTAAATGAGTTCTGAAGCATTTTGCTGAATATGAGCAGATAATATTGCCCAAAACACTTCAGAATTCATCCTGCTGCTTTGTCAGCAGTCACATCATCAATAAATACAAGAGAACTAGTTCCATTGGCAGCCATACATGCCCACGCTATGACACTACCACCACCATGTTTCACTGATGAGGTGGTATGCTTTGGATAACGAGCAGTTCCTTTCCTTCTCCATACTCTTCTCTTCCCATCACTCTGGTACAAGTTGATCTTGGTCTCATCTGTCCATAGGATGTTATTCAAGAACTGTGAAGGCTTTTTTAGATGTTGTTTGGCAAACTCTAATCTGGCCTTCCTGTTTTTGAGGCTCACCAATGGTTTACATCTTGTGGTGAACTCTCTGTATTCACTCTGGTGAAGTCTTCTCTTGATTGTAGACTTTGACACACATACAGTACACCTACCTCCTGGAGAGTGTTCTTGATCTGACCAACTGTTGTGAAGGGTGTTTTCTTCGCCAGGGAAAGAATTCTTCGGTCATCCACCACAGTTGTTTTCCATGGTCTTCCGGGTCTTTTGGTGTTGCTGAGCTCACCGGCGCGTTTTTTCTTTTTAAGGATGTTCCAAACAGTTGATTTGGCCACACCTAATGTTTTTGCTATCTCTCTGATGGGTTTGTTTTGTTTTTTCAGCCTAATGATGGCTTGCTTCACTGATAGTGACAGCTCTTTGGATCTCATATTGAGAGTTGACAGCAACAGATTCCAAATGCAAATAGCACACTTGAAATTAACTCTGGACCTTTTATCTGCTCCTTATAAATGGGATAATAAGGGAAAAACACACCTGGCCATGGAACAGCTGAGCAGCCAATTGTCCCATTACTTTTGGTCCCTTAAAAAGTGGGAGGCACATATACAAACTGTTGTAATTCCTACACGGTTCACCTGATTTGGATGTAAATATCCTCAAATCAAAGCTGAAAGTCTTCAGTTAAAGCACATCTTGTTTGTTTCATTTCAAATCCATTGTGGTGGTGTATAGAGCCAAAAAGATTAGAATTGTGCTGATGTCCCAATATTTATGGACCTGACTGTACCAACAGTGATATAAGATGTCTCCATAGAACCAATCATAGGATGTAGGGCCGTAATGGTGCGTGTACTCTGGCGGCATCCACTGGAGGAGAAGGGGAAGAGCCCAGGACTATCCTATCAGTGTAGAAAATGATGATGACGGGGGTGGCCAGAAGCCGGGAAATGACCCCCACCAGTGGCATACCTGGATATTTATAACCATGGGGACATCCCAACACTGTGGGAACCCCTTAAAATTTCGAAGCACCGATGACAACTAACAAAACTGAAAGTGGGCAAGACAGTACCCACAGGAGAGAGAAAGAGCTCCAGATGCTGCAAGAAAATGACATGCAGCGCTGGCCAGTAGCGCACAGTCATCTCACAGCGCTCAGGAGCTAGAGACCATCAAGACGAACTACATGGTGTACCCAATATGCAAATGAATACACTGGCCTGATCTGGAGGAAATGGGTTATCATATCTTGCTTGGTGCTAAATGGAGACTAAAGCCAACTACCTATTTAAGGTGTGTCCATGTGAATGTATAGACACACAATGTAACAATACCTTATGTAAAGAGTATATATGCATATAACACACATTCGTGAAGATAAAACTGTTTTATGAAATGATTAAAAATATAATGGGGTCCTCCTCTTCTTGGTGGAGAAATGTAGGTGTGCTGTTGTCTACAGCCTTGCTCATTAACTTCTTTACGAAAGGTAGAATACAGCATACAATCAGGGCTAAAAGAACCAGGATTATTAATATCGCTACCCCTATCTGGGCGAGCACCTTCTGCCACCCACTCATCCAGCTAAAATATTGATCCCAGGGGTCTGTAATACCTGAGTTCTTCAACGCCAGTGACAGATCTTCTAATTTCTTTATAGCTAGAGTAACCTTACCATTTGGGCCAGTATTATCAGGAATGTAGGTGCAACAGGTTCACGTTTTTTCCTATCATTTTACAGACACCTGCTTTCTCAGCTAACACCATGTCTAAAGCCATCCGGCTCTGGAATGTCATGTAGGAAGTGGGGGCTAACTGGTCAGCAATTCCCTGGATGGCATCTTTAGTGTAATTCACGAATCTTTGTTGGTTATAGTATATGTAGTTGATCCAATCTACATTCTTGTTGACAGTTATTATGGGGATCAAAGACTCAGAACCAGCTTTTACCTGGTCCCTGGCTTTGAATTCATCAGGGACCCCCTTGGAACCCCTATGGCATCTATGTACACATGAGGGTCAAAGCTTCCAGAGAGAGCTGCTCGCTTCCTCCCCTGACTAGGTGCTGGGTCAGTGCATGTATCAGGAGTATCTTCTGTTAGGATATGGAAGGGCATAATGACCTTTGCAAGGACAAATTCACCGGTCCAGATTCCCTCTAATCTGGTCCTGATTTTCAAATTCCCATAGATCCAATACACATCACCAAGGGACTAGACCTGGTTTTATACCTGTCTTCCTCAAAGTCATTCTGCTTATCAGGGGCTTTCTATTTTCATCTTCTTTGTCTAATGCACTCTGTGGTTGCCCAGTCTGGCCCTGTGTTCCAACCCACTGCCCCCCCAGGAACCACAACTCTGTCCCCAGAAACTGTGTGTGATAAATACATATATGTCTTTACCATCAGGGATGTCACTGTACCAATGGCATTGCCATGAAGGGTCAAAGTGACAAGGTACTATTTCACAATAATCAAAGGTAAAGGTGGTCACATGTGTACCTGAAGAGTCATACCAAAACGTAATTGTTATAATTTTTTGTGATGGCCACCTCCTGGGCCCCTCCCCTCCTAGACCAAACAGAAAAAAAGGATATGCAGCACCTGAATACAAGCTTTCTTGCAGTGGGAAGTGTGTATTCAAGTGTTTTTCCCGGCCAACGTGACTGAGGTGGCTGTGGTCAGCAAAACTTGGAATGGACCATCATATCTTGGCTCAAGGATCTCCAGGCAGTAGTTGGGGTGTTCCTGTATCTAATTCAGGATCTGGAATGGAAGAAAACACCTGGGCATGCATTCGGGTTAATTCTCGAGATAATGTGGTTACATAATTAGTCAACACATCAGATTGCAACTGTAACTGTTGTGGAAAGTAGCAGCCAAGTCTGGGGGCTGAACCAAACAAAATTTCATAAGGGGATATGGCATGTTTCCCCCGGAGGCTGTGTCTGACACTGAACAGGGCCATGGGCAAACTGTCTGGCCAACTCATGTTAGTCTCTTGGGCCATCTTTAGCATCCTGTTTTTTACTGTCCCATTCATCCTTTCTACCTTCCCGCTACTTTGAGGGTGATATGGTCAACTGAACTCCCAGTGCTGCCAAAATCTCTTTTGTAAGGGTTGCTGTGAAGGCTGGGCCCTGATCTCTCAATATCAGCTCTGGGACCCCAAATCTACATACTATCTCACTCAGTAGTTTTTTAGCTGTGGTCCTGGCAGTCATGACCACTTCCACTAGGGCGTATTCGAATCTGCCGCTTCTTGGCATTTGAGAGTGATCAATTTGTATCCTCTGGAGAGGGGTATAGGGCTTTTGCCAGGTGCTTCTTCTGTGCCTTTTCTGTGCGTCCTGGGTTACAGTTGGTGCAGATAATGCATGATCTGCAGAAGTTGTCGGTCAGTGGAGTAACTCCTGGTGCTACATAGTACCTGTTGATAAGAGAGTTCATAAAAGTCTTTGTCAAGTGGGCAGCCGCATGTGCCCATTGCACCATGGCTGGGTACATACTCCTGGGTAGACAAGGCTTCTTGTTGCACTCGAATAGTCCATCTCTGAGAGTTGCTCCTCTCTCCGTTTCCAGCTTTCCTTCTCATCCGGACTTGCTGCTTCCTGTAGTTGTTTCAGATAAACTCTGTCCACTGGGACAGTCTGTAGGGCAAGCACGGGGTGGTCTTCCTCTACCACCCTGCTGTCCACTTCCCGTGGACCACTGGCTGCCTGTTTGGCAGCTGAATCGCCTAGATGATTGCCTCGAGTTTCCTTTGAGTTCAGTTTGTCGTGTGCTTTTACTTTCAGAATAGTCCCTTGGGTTCGGAGAAGCAAGGCATCCATCAAGTTTTTGATAGCAGAACTGTGTTTCACAGGTGTTCCTGCAGCCGTCAGGAATCCTCTGTCCTTCTAGATAACACCAAAATCATGGGCAACGCTGAAAGCATATCTTGAGTCCATATGAATGTTAGCTCTTTTTCCCTCTACCCATTTACGTGCTGTAGTAAGTGCTTGCAGCTCTGCCACCTGTGCAGACATCACCGGTGGTAAGGCTTCAGCTTGTAGAACTGTGTTTTCAGTGGTGACCTGGATTCTGCAGGGGTATTTCACTCACGGTGGGGAGATGCGTGGTTTCCAGCCGCATTCGTTCGAAGCAATCATGGGGTGACAAGTCAAGACTCTACTCCTCCTCCTTTCCCCCCTCGAGAAGTGGAAGAAGGGTGGTAGGGTTCAGCGTTTGACAATATAAAAGAGTAATGCTGTCCAGTAGAAGGAGGGAACACAGGAGTTTCAAGTGTCTGGCAGTAGACAGGTGTTTCAGCTGGATCTTGGTTGAGTATGTCATGGGGAGCAAGCAGAATGAGGCAGTGTCCGAGGACCAAGTCCAAAGTTTTGTCGAGCAAGGCAAGGGGTGTCCGCTGAGGCCGAGGTCCCGGTGGGTATTGCTGTGATGCCGGGATGATCTCCGGGTGGCCGGTGGAGTGCTGTGGCCACAGGAGGGAGGACCAAGATGGCCGCCGGCTAGGCCCGAGCCGCGGGCTGTCCGGCTGTTCCGATTCCGGCGTGACTACCGGCCCGTCAGAGGATAGCGATGGGGTCGGATCGACCTGAAGGAGGAGATACTAGGGCCTGCTGGTCGGCCGGCCGATCAGGCTATGGGAGGTGAAGCGGCAGGTCGGCCCTGGCCCGGCGCTAGGCCGAAGCCGCGGAGTTTCCTGATGGTGCTAGGCCGACCACGGAGTGTCCTGCGGGAAGGGCCTATACGGCTGCCGGCTGGACCTTGGCTTCCAGATGGTGGTGGACGTCCGGTGTGTAGGTGGGGGTCCCGGTAAGTTCCGCTGGGGAGTCCGGGATAGTCCTTGGATGGCTGGAGCCGGATGGCTGGAGCTGCTGGATGGCTGGAGCTGCTGACTCAGACGTCTGCTCTCTCCTGTTCTTACAGGGTCTCTAGGTCTGTGATCTCAAAACACACATGTAAGAAATAGTTAAGCCACCGGGGTACCTTAGCAGTTGATCCAGGGTCCTAAAGCCGATCGCCCCTCGGGGGGTCAGGAAGGAATTTTTCCTCTGCTGTAGCAATTGGCCAGCTCAGCCAGGGTTTTTTTCGCCTTCCTCTGGATCAACGGGAGGGTGGTAGGCAGCCTCCATCACCTCCATCATCCTCCTTCAGCAACTTTCTTGCTTCACCATGTGCAATTTCAAGTACACAGCGGACGCCCTCCACAGGCTAAGAAACAATGGTTCAACTCTACCAACCGCCACTCAAAAAAGACTAAAAAGAGAAAAATTACTAAGGACCAACTTACAAGCAACCATCAAATACAGGGAGACACCAATCCAACTACAACAACTAGCATGCACCCTGATTAATACTAGATCTGCAGTCAAGCACAGACTAGAAATCCACAACTTCATCATCGATAACAACATAGATTGCCTCTTCATTACGGAAAGTTGGCTAACATCCGACTGCAACACCATCCTAACTGAATTGGTGCCAGAGAACTACAGCATCCTAACCGAGCATAGAATAGGAAAAAAAGGAGGAGGCCTAGCAGTGATCTTCAAATCGCACCTTGCCTTCACCAAACCAACTTCACAGAACTCAGTGCATTTCATGGAGATACTCCCCCTGCAACTTCAAACAACACCCCAAAACACCATTCACATATTGCTATGCTACAGACCACTAGGACCAAAGACGAATCTCCTTACACCACTTACTGAATTAATTTCAATGCACACCCTGAAAACCAAAAACCTTCTGGTACTTGGAGACTTCAACCTTTGGGCAAACTCCACCCAAGACCCTATTGCGACCGCCTGCATCAACCAACTGGAAGAGCTAGGTCTTCAACAGCTGATAAATACTCCCACGCACGGTTCAGGACATACTCTAGACCTCATCTTCAAACAGAATATAGACATCAACATATTCGACAACACACCACTACCATGGACAGACCACCACGCCATCAAATTTAAAATCACCACCAACTCCATCCTCCAAAAACAGAAACATTCAACAACACACTGGAACAGATCCCAGAAGAAACTGCATTCTGAACTCTTCAAAACCACATTATCAAACAAAATACAATCGCTAAACTTAAACCTCTCAACGGAACAAACACTCAACTCCCTAAACAAGGCATTACTACAAACAGCAGACTCAGTAGCACCAAAACGCAGAACACTCATCCGCAAAAAAAACTCGAGATGGTTCAACGGCACTCTCACCCTACTCAAGCAAGAACGTAGAAGAGCTGAAAGAGCATGGAGAAGAAATCCTACCAAGGAAAACCATACAAACTACAAAATACTCACTGTGAAATTCCACAAAGCGATTTTCACAGCCAAAAAAGAACATTTCTCGAACACCATCTCAACTGCCTTAAACCGGCCGCTGGAACTTTTCAAAATAGTCGCCCAATCAATGAACCCAACCTGCTTAGAGCCCCCAGCAAACAATACTCAAGAATTCTGCAATGAGTTATCTAATTTCTTCATCGACAAAATCGACAGCATTTGGAAATCAATTCAACAGGAAAAAGCAACCAACCTTATCTAACCAAAGCAAAAAGAGGACATTGACGCGAACAGCACACAACTGCCAGATTTCTTCTTGACCCCAATCACCACTGACACGACCAAAAACATTATGAGAAGCCTTCGAGACAGCACATCACCAAATGACATCATTCCCACGAAACTCCTGATAGAATGCTCCGACATCCTGGCTCCCACTATAACACACCTCATAAATCAAAGAAGGGATTGTGCCAACCACCTCAAGCAAGCCATCGTCAAACCCCTGCTAAAGAAACCCACTCTCGACCCTAAAGACCCTAACCACCGCAGACCGATAACAAGCCTCAACACCGTCTCCAAGATTATGGAGAAAGCGGTAGTACAACAGCTACAACACCATCTGGACACGCATCAACTTCTGGACACTCTACAACCAGGTTTCCGCCCAGGCCATGGCACGGAAACTGCACTTCTAAAAATATGGGACAATGCACTCGAAGCAGCAGATGACAGAGAATCATGTCTCCTGGTACTGTTAGACCTCAGTGCAGCATTTGACACAGTGGACCACAATACTCTACTTGTCCGGCTCACAGAAGTAGCAGGAGCCACAGATTCTAGTCTAAAATGGTTCGCATCCTGCTTAAAGAATCGCTCGCAGACAGTGAAACTAGGAGCATTCACCTCGGAAACCCGGGCAATCTCCTGTGGAGTCCCTCAGTTTTCACCCTTGTCACCAGTGCTATTCAACATCTACATCCGCCCTCTCCTCAAAATCATCAAAAAATCAGACCTCTGCTTCCACTCATACGCAGACGATACCCAAATCTACTTCCGGACAAAAAGACCACCATCAGCAACTAGAGAAATGCCTCACTTTAATAGATGACTGGATGACCATTAGTTCCCTCAAACTCAGTGAGTCAAAAACAGAACTTCTCTACCTACACGCTAACCAAAATCCCAAAACCAAGACTCCATGGACACCTCCCGCCATCTTTGGACAAACCATCTCTCCGAGCACCAAAGCCAAAAGTCTAGGAGTTATCTTTGACTCAGAAATGACAATGGATGCACAAATAGGATCAGTGGTTAGCGGATCACACCATCTCCTCCGCCTGTTACGCAAACTCATCCCCTTCATCCCAGAAGATGAAAAAGCAGCAGTAGTTGGAACAATCATCAATTCCCGTCTCGACTACGCAAACTGGCTTTACATAGGACTACCCCAATATCAGCTTGCGTGCCTACAGGCCATTCAAAACGCAGCGGCAAGACTGCTAACAGGAAAAAAACCCTGGGAGTCCATCTCCCCATCCCTGAGGAGCCTACATTGGCTAACAGTAAAGAATCGGATCACATTCAAGACCCTCTGCCTCACTCAAAAATGCATACAAGGTAACGCCCCTCAATACCTCCGAGAGAAAATAAAACATTACACACCGAATCGCAATCTGCAATCATCTAGCCAAAACCTCCTCCTCGTTCCCAAATATCGCTACAAAGCAAGGGGAGAACGAAGATTCGCAGTCCAGGGACCTCGGCTATGGAACTCTCTTCCGACTCACATCCGCATGGAAGAAAACCATCTGGCCTTCAGGAAAAAAACTCAAGACTTACCTCTTCTAATGAAGCTGACAACACAAGCGCATCAGCGCCTTGAGGCGATTCAGTTCGCATTTGCAGCGCTTTACAAATCATTCATTCAAGGCTTGTGCAGCAAAGCCAGCTTGCAGACATGATAGGCCTCCTCTTGTTAACGCATCCAGCCGACAGGAATAATATCCTATGGGGCATAGGCGGATGCCGTGTGATTGGGTGAGTACACCTGCAGCATGTCCCAGACGTTCGGATAAAAAGAGCTTGAACGTTTTGTCGTAGTCTGGGAGCCCTAGCGCCGGGGATGGCGCACTTGAGAGCCTCAAAGTTGGATATTACTTCAGGAGACATCTGGAAGGGGTCTGATTGCAGAGCATCAGTAGGGAGGCTTCTGGAATCCATGCTCCGCACTAGGAAATTAGTCCAAGGAAGGCATGAAGGGATTTCTGGCCTTGTGGCAGTGGGATGTCAGAGATTGCTTTCACCCTGTCTTCAGTGAGGTGTCTTGTCCCATGGGACAAATAGTGTCCAAGGAAAATGACAGCTGTTGAGCACCACTGCAATTTGGGCTTTGAGGCTTTGCAACCCTGGTTGGCAAGATAGCACAACAGGCTTTCTAAGATGACTTCAACAGGGGGTAAGTCAGCTGCACAGAGGAGAAGGTCATCAACATTTTGTAGGAGAATCACTTCCGAGTGTTCCTCTTGTCATGTGTCAAGGATGATAGCCATAGCTTTTGCAAACTGGCTTGGAGAGTTCTGTGCTCCTTGTGGCATAACTGTTTAGGTATGTTGCCGTTTCTTTCCGTGGATGAATGCAAAAAGGTACCAGCAGGAGGGGTGAGGGTGGACACTGAAGAAAGGTAGCTGGTTCTCTTTTAGGGGTTTTCTTCTTCCTAGAGAACAGTGGTGTGTTGCATGGAGATGTACAGGGTATTAGGGCTCCATTTGACACATGGGCTTTGACATGTTTCGAAATAGCTGCAGATTGGGCTAACTTTAGGGGATATTGTGGTTTCCGGGGCAATGATGCGCCCTCTTTGAGCTTGACTGAAACTGGTGGCACCTTTAAGTTACTGTTGTCTTCCAGTCCTGTGGACCATAGACACGCAGGAATTCTGTCAAGTACTTCCAACGGTATTGAACTTGGAGTTATTGCTTCATGAAGTGTCATCAGGAGAGGCAGAGAACACAAAGCAGAAGAGTCTTCTAAGGATAGGGGAGTATGTAATTTCATCCCCCCTTCAGGCGTGCAAATGATTGAGGCCTGTAGTCTGGACAGCACATCAGCTCCTAGCAGATTCAAGGGACATGTAGAGGACACCACAAATCTGGCAAGCAAATCAGGAAATGTCCCCACTTGGAGTGGCTCAGTAAGTGGACTGGAGCGGGGCACCCCATCCACTCCCACGCAGGAAACATGTGTGTGTGTGTGTGTGTGTGTGCCTTTTCATAGTGAGAGAAGCTCAGATCATCAAAGGCCTGTATGAGTCTAGCATGATAGACTCCCCTTTATCTTGGGCAATATCTTGGATTGTGGTGGTCTGATCCAACAATTTCTCCTTTGCCCAGTCGTGGAGTTGTGCACAGAACTCCACGCCTAAGGTGTAGGAAGTGGCACTTGTCAGGCAGACGTGTCAGGCATTGGCTGTTTCTCTGGGTCAGGCAGACTTGTCACTAAGGCCGCTGCTTGTGATGGGGTGAAAGCGACATACATCACTGGTGCCCTTTCTGGTAACCAAGACTGTTTTTAGGGCGGGGGCTGGGAAGGGGCACTGTTCCTTATGGTTGCCAGCATATGTGTAGCACTAACTCATGGTGGAGCTGCTGGTTTAAAGCAGGCTGTTGCCGTCACCTTTGTTACCTCAATTTCACCAGAACCGGGTCTAGGGTCCTGTTGAGTTTAATCCCAGACAGTGTAGACACCAGACACTTGAGTATCTTTTCCAATGCTTTAATAAAGAGTAACTGAAGGAAGTAGCAGGAAAGAGGTAGAAGAAGAGTTGTAGGGAAGTTCAAATACCCTTTCTTAATGTAGTATTATGAATTGGAATCTTGTAGATGAATGTACTCTCCTTTTAGAGTTGAATCTTTGCCCGCCCGCATAGGTTTCTCTCACTAACCTAGCAACCGGCACGCAGCACAAACAAAAGTCTCTGCCACAGACTTGAATGGAATAGAAACCCGTACGATCCTCTGCCACAGGATGTAATGGTTTACGATGGACAGCAAACACAGCACTAGAACCTTTAAGCCGACCCGGCAGTACTATGCGGTAGGTTAACTTTAGGATGCGTCCTCCAACTTAGTCACCAGGCCCCTCTCCAGACCAGCATTCTGCATGATTCTTCCATGAAGGGTCCTCCCCTGGGATCTTCTCAGTTGTCCATCTTCTTCCCGTAGGACAGACAGCACAGGACCATTCCCTCACCGTAGTGGTAGGCCCCAGACAGGCTTCTGGGCCCACCCACACACTACAGCAACCTGGTCCTCCCGGTCGGAGGACCACACAGTAGTACTCCTAACACATACCTGTCGGCCAGGAGGGCCAGCAGGTGGAACGAAACAACCCTAAAACATGGGGTCTGTCCCATAAATACCCTCTCCCAGAATGCAACTCGGAGGACCACCTCCACCGAGTTATCTCCGGGACAGAAGAGCACCCATACGCTTCAGGGCGTTGCTTTCCAACACTGACCAATGGCTACAACGACACCCACAGGCACAGTGTGAAACTACATGCAACACAGCCAAACTGGAACAGAGGCTAAATCTGACTATGTATAAAACAGATAACCCACTAAATTTACCTATAAGTAGATGAAAATCTACCAGCGCTACATACTCCCCCCACTACAATAGACGTTGTCCTCAACGTCTGTCAAAATAACTCCCAAGCCTGAGAGTAGGTATTTGAACTTAGAACTTGGATAAGGAAGATATATATTACAAAATATTACAGTTTCAACATTTATACAACAACAAAAATGCAAAAGGGTTCCCCTAAGTGGACTTTTAAGGCACTCAAAATAGTAAAACGATATACAAAAATATCTATAAAAAGTTGCATAAATTTTATTGAAAAACTTTAAAAACAAATGTAACAAAGCATTGATTGTTCATACATCACATGTATAATGTTGTAAAGAAGTAAATAATTAATTCTCTTTACACCCAACGCGTTTCGATATATGTGTCAAATTCTTCTTCAGGGATGTAGAGATTTAAGAGAACCTTATCTAAAATGAAGTTAAATGTACAGAAAATCAATTACAGGGAAATCCAAGGCACAAAGTTCAAAAACAATTATTAGATTTAGATTTTAACACTTACATATAGTTGGTTAGTAAAGATGTTTAAACAATGGTTAGTTGGTTACCATAGGATCTTGCAATTGGAATGGCATCAAGTTTTCGGACTGATAATGGATCGATCATAAGCTTGGAGAATATATGTGCAGATAATTTGTGCAGGAAAAAGTTCTGGTAAGGGGTGGGGGAGGGAGAGATCCCTCATGCAATCCACCAAAGGCGGTCAGGCCAAGGGAATATACTGAGGCAAATGAGGAATCCCTGGGAGTAAAGGGGAAATATGGAAATAACAGTAGTAAATAATGAAAATAAGGATAAAAAATTAATTCAAAATAGTATATCTGTTTGTATTGTTAATTTGTATCTAAAAGTTGTACTTGGTGTGGTGAAAGGAACAGTGAGAGATAGCAAATATCATCTACAAAAAAAGACAAAACGATTTTCTTTTGAAGAATAATATATAGTCTAACAGACTATACTAGAGAAATAATAATGTAATAGTGTGAATATACAATCATGATAATGTCAGAAAATAAACGGAGTGAACAGATAGCTGTAAATAAAGGATTTGATGTCTATCATTAAAATGGACAAGGATACCGGTTTAATTTAAGACATATATACTGGGCAAAAAGTGTGTAAAAAGATTGGAAGTTGAAAAGGAAATGAATGCAAATGCTAAGGGGAAATTTCTTAGTATAAGTGTAAGCATATATTAAAGGTTGTAAATGAACTTAAAAATTGTATAACAAACAAGTACCTGTATCAGTGGGGAGCTCAAAAAACACCAACCGCAAAGTCCAAATCCAGTGAAGTAATACCTGGTTTGGGAGCGGTGGAGCTAGGGTTTTTAAGAAGTGTTTAATCCCAGTCAGGTGGAGCTGTAATAGCTCACAGCTGATATCTGGGATGGTTGTCAGGGAGACCTGTATAGCTGCCCCCTGGACTGAGCGTGCGCGGCGCCGACCCCACCGCGCATGTGCGAATGCCGGCATGTCGGAGCGGCGTCCTGCACACCCCGTCCACCGGCACGGAAAGCCACTCCGGCAGACTGCGCATGTCCACCAGAGTGGCAAGATGGAGGATGTGGGCGGAGATGGAGTACGTCCATCATCCTCCAAGAGAAGCCGCCCAGCACGGAGGCTGGGCGGCTTTCCATGCCGGGCAATTCCCCTGGCCGACCGCCATCAGGGGAGAAACAAGAGGAGGGAAAACCGAAGGGGGGGAGGGAAAGGAAGGAGGAGAGAAAGGAGGGGAAAGGGGGGAAAAAAAGAGAAAAGGAGGACGGGAAAGGGACGAGAGACAAAAAGACGGGAAATAAGCATAAATCACTGTGAAATGAAAATAAAGAAAATTGTAAAGCGTCCTTATGAGCCAGTCCAATTGCATGTCCTGTACAGAAGAGAGGTACAAACAATCCATCAGAACTTCACATTTATAATGCATGGCTGAGTGATACAGATTTTACGTAGACATTACAGTCTTTGATGTCACATGAACATGATGATATTCACAAAAACCTATTATAGTCTAGGTCAAACAAACAATTTTTTATATATACATTTTTTTCTTCACCGCAAATTTAAAATTAGTTAACAATGACTTGGAAAAAATAAAATTAAATACTAAAGGGTCTCCTAATCTCAATGAAAGGGAATTTGATGCACTTAATTCATTAGCGAATAATAAACAAATTACCATCAAACCCTCAGATAAGGGCAGTAACGTTGTTATTCTAAATAATGAAGACTACTTAAATATGTGTAAGAAAATTCTCAACAACCCTGACTGGTATTGTAGAATCCCAGACGGCATTGTTGAGAAATATAACAAAGCAGGAGGCGGAGCCTAGCGGAGCAGACATGCATTGTTAGAGCTCCACACCGCTGAGGAGAGAAGAGAAGGACAAAGCGGAGCCTGCAGGCTCAAAAGGTATCCATTTGAACCTTTTTGCCCCAGGGAACAAACTGTGAAAGTTTGGGCAGGAAATATGGTACTGGGAGGAAACCGTGGCAGAAATAAAAATCACCTCACAAAGAGCTCACAGGCACTCACTGCAGCTGAAGCAGCTCCAGTCACCTCACAAGATACAGCATCAGGGCGCTCTCACAGACAGAAAATGTCACAGCAAGACTCTCCATTTGAGTCAGATACAGAACAAATCCTCTCACAAACTTCTCCACAAGCCTCCTCAGTATCCCCAGTAATATTATTACAATTTGAAAAGATGCTTCATAAGGCTTTAAAACAAACCTCAGACCAAATAACAAAAAGCCTAACCAAAGAAATAAGAGAGCTGGGAAACCGCACCGCAGCCTTAGAAATAAAAATGGATGAAATTGAAATTACAACCCAAGAAAATATAACAGAATTGGAACAATTAAAAAAACAGAATTTAATACTTCAAACTAAGCTCGAAGATTACGAAAATAGAGCCAGACGTTCAAACTTGCGCATAAGGGGAATACCTGAAACTGTGACAGACCTGCAATCTACTATTACTGCTCTATTACAAGAACTAAAGCCAGATATCCCTATTGAACGTTTAGAACTGGACAGAGTACACAGAGCCCTCACAGCCAAAAAGAAAGATGGACCCCCATGTGATATAATCACAAAATTTCATTATTACAGAACGAAAGAACAAATACTAATTGCTGCAAGAGAAAAAAAGGAACTTAATTTTCAAGGACACAATTATCAAATTTTTGCTGACCTATCCCAACTTACTCTTACTAAAAGACGATCCATGAAACCCCAACTAATGGAACTGCAACGCCACAACATTATGTATCAATGGGGCTTCCCCTTTTCAGTCAGATTTAACTACCAAGGTACAATTTACAGAAGCAGATCAGCAGATGAACTACAACAAACCCTTTTAAAATTAAATCTGACAGAACCCACAAGCAGCAACACTCCCACACGCAGGAGAATGGCGTCATCTTCACCTTCAGGCAGCACCCAGAAAATTTCAGAACAAAATGGGAATCATCATTCTCACAAAAGAGGCCGTTATGCCACATCATCCATGGACCAAGAAGATTCAATGGACTGACATCCTAATTCCTGATATCTCTTCATTTATTATACTAAGAGATGGTTCTCTATAAAAAACCTATATTTATAACTGAATGTAACTGCATTCTGATAGTCACACACTGTGTGGGATCATGTTACATTCCAGTTATATTTCTTATTACTTCTGATTCATATAGCCTTAGAATATATAAGTGAAATAAGGAAATTCTTGTTCAGTTATATATTATCAGGTAATAACAATAGATTTATTACTTTTTAGGACAAATATGTTCAATAATCCAGAAGTAATGGAAGCTTTTTCTTTCTTTTCTTAAAACAAATATATTATTACCTAACTAGTTCATAGAATTATGTTTTTGTTTATTCTAATCTGAAGCAATACAACCTCAATTTTATGAGTTAACATATCTAAACAGTTACATATGAATAAAATATGTAATTGTTTACTCTAAAAGGGTTAAAATCCCAAAATAATTCAAACTATCTTCATCAATACCAAAGTTATTAACAGTACCTTTCTAACTGAATTATTTAGCCTAGGGCAAGACTAACCATATACAACCACCCTGGAATAAATAATTTCAACAAAAACTATATTCTGCACTCCAATTAATGAAACATCATTTTGATGTCTTTTGACATAGCACTTCTCTCCTGTAAGCGGAAGATCCGTGTACCCCCATTAGCCCTCCTCATTCTCCCAACCATATTATGTGGGAGTGTGACGAAGGCACTTATTCCCCTGAGAGAGATATTTATTCTCTTTCTCGGGTAAATTGTGATTACTTGCAAAAAATAATTTATACAATGTATCATCTAATCTCATATGTTTTTTGTTTACTCTTTACTCCAGAATTCACTGGTTTCTTTTCTATCTATTCATCTCTTCAGTCCACACAGGTTGATCTGCGCAGTCAGCTCTGCATAACAAAAAGTAAGTCAAAACTATTTGATCTATTGCCATGGCACCACTGAATATACTTTCCCTGAATGTTCAGGGAATAAATGTCCCTCAAAAAAGGACCAAAGCCTTCCGTACTTTCCATAACAAGAAGGCTCATATAGTATGCCTCCAAGAAACACACTTCACCAAAGATTCTACTCCAAAATATATTTCTCCTTTTTATCAACAAATTTACACGGCTTCTGCCTGTACCAAGCAAAGGGGAACTCTAATTGCATTTCACCGATCCACACCATTCACCTTATCATCAGAAATTAAAGACCCAGAAGGTAGATACCTGATACTCATGGGTTATATAATGGATACAGCAATCACAGTGATTTCCTACTACGCTCCTAACAAACAACCTACACCATTCCTCTCACATATATTACAAGTGATTAATACACACAAAATAGGAACAGTGATAATGTGTGGGGATTCGAACCAGGTCCTCCTCCCATTTCTAGATAAATCACCTTTTACACCATCCAAAATAACCTCTAGATTACCTTTTTCTCAACTTCTTTCCAAATACAATCTGGTAGATTCATGGAGAGAAAGTAACCCAATGAAAAAGAAATTCACTTATTTCTCGCACCCTCATCAAACCTTCACCAGAATAGATCATATTTTTCTAACAATAGGAATGATACCAGAAATTATTGCATCAGATATAATTCCGATTCCGTGGTCTGACCATAATGCAGTATACACTACTATAGCCTCAGCCATACCAAAAGCGCATGACCCAACGTGGTACTTACCGGACATAATGCTCAAACACCCACTACATCAGATGGCCATTGAACAAGCTTTAAAGGAATACATATTAATTAATAATACAACAGACATCTCCCCAATAACACTGTGGGAAGCTCATAAGCCTGTCTTGCGTGGTACAATACAAAGACAAATGGCACTATTTAAACGGGAACGCAAAAATCTAGCAAAAAAACTAGAACTCAATTTTAATGCAGCCTACATATCATTTCAAGATAATCCATCTCAGAGTACAAAATCTCATCTGGAAAAATCTAGATTGGAATACGATCTATTTCTCACTGAGTCAGTTGATAAATCCCTCAAACGCTCCAAACACAATTTCTACATGAATACAAACAAACCAGGTACATATTTGGCTCGGGCATTAAATTCAACTAACAAATCTTTCAAACCAATACGTTTGAAATTATCAAAAAATGTTTACACTTGTAATCCAGTTAAAATAGTCCATAAATTTCACTCACATCTCGCAACTTTATACAAGACAAACAATGAATTTAATCCTACAGAAGCTGAATCCTTCTTCTCAAAAATAACCTTACCTGAGTTATCTCAGAATCAAAAAAGCAGTTTGGATGAGCCTATAACTATAGATGAAGTTGCTAACGCCATAAAAGACCTAAAACTTAACAAAAGACCAGGCCCAGATGGCTACTCGGCTTTATACTATAAAACATTCTCAGAAATACTCTCTCCCATTCTCACTGAAACTTTTAACAAACTTCTAGATGGACATTCTTTTCGGCAAGAAACTCTAATGGCAATTGTTTGTATGATCCCAAAACCCCCTTCTGATGATACTTCCTGTGTGAATTATCGGCCTATCTCTCTGTTAAACCTCGATATTAAATTATTAGCAAAAATAATAGCAAAACGCCTCAATAGCATTATAGGAAAATTAATACATAGAGATCAAGTAGGCTTCATGCCAAATAGACAGGCAGGCGATAATATACGCAGGGCAGTGTTATTGGCACATATTGCTAAAAAACGGAAAATCCCTTTATGTTTTCTATCTCTCGATATTAAGAGGGCATTTGACACAGTATCCTGGCAATATATGCAATATTCATTACAAAAATGGGGTTTTGGACCCCACTTTTTAACATGGATCAAAGCATTATATAATAAACCCAAAGCCTATATAAAATATGCTGGATACAAATCTGAAGCCTTTAATATCGAAAGAGGTACCCGACAGGGTTGCCCATTATCTCCCTTATTATTTGCCCTTATACTCGAACCCATGGCCCAATACATCAGAACAAACCAAACTATAACTGGCATTGAAGTAGGAGGTATTACACACAAATTATGTATATTTGCAGACGATATATTACTTTTTCTATCATCACCACAGGTCTCTGGTCCTAACTTAATACCAGCTCTTGATGGATTTGCAGCCCTATACGGCCTTATGATTAATCCTAAGAAATGCCTAGTGCTTAATATTTCACTCACAAACATGGAATTGATCCCGGCTAGGGCTGCCCTCCCATTCACATGGGCAGAAAAATCAATCCCATATCTTGGAATTCATTTAACAGCATCTCATTCTGACTTATTCTCAACCAATTATCCTCCTGTATTAAGACAGATCACAAATCTAATAAAACAATGGTCGCAACTTCCTTTATCCTGGATAGGGAAGATTAATGCAATCAAAATGACTATTCTACCCAAATTGCTTTATCTATTCAGGGTCCTCCCTATTCCAATTCCTTCCTATTTTTTGAGAATAGTACAAAAAAGAGCAACTTCGTTTATATGGGGCTCTTCTAAACCACGTATACCTATACACACACTACATCTTCCCAAAAATAAAGGAGGCCTGGGATACCCTAATTTTACTAACTACTACAGAGCAGCACATTTGGCCAGTCTGTCCAAATACCATGCAAAACAGGAAATCCCATTATGGGTATTTATAGAGGCTTCAGAAAATGACCCTCTATTAATATCAAATTTATTATGGCTTGATCCTAAAGACCGCTTTAAAATTCATAATCCCATAACCAAACACTTCTTATCTCTCTGGGATAAACTAAAAACCAAATATCAGTTACAATCTCCACACAATCCTCTCCTTTCTTTTATCAGAAATCCGGCCTTTTATCCGGCATGGATCTACCCAAATTCTTTTAAAGCTTGGACAACATCAGGCATTCAGACACTAAATGACTTCATAGCATCTAAATCATTCCTTTCATTCCCATCGCTTAGAGAAAAATATGATCTACCAAACTCTGAGATATTTAGATATCTCCAAATCAAAAATTTCTATACACCATTCCTAAAGGGGGATACACCATTATCCCAATTAT
Source organism: Aquarana catesbeiana (assembly GCF_042186555.1). NCBI lineage: Eukaryota > Metazoa > Chordata > Amphibia > Anura > Ranidae > Aquarana > Aquarana catesbeiana. The sequence goes on along the minus strand of NC_133324.1, from coordinate 834,750,833 downwards.
CCATTTTTGAATCAATCTGTACAAAAGATCCATTTGCTAAAGGTACAATTTCATCACTTTATAATCAATTATATGGAGTAGCAAATCTTAATAGACCCTCTTACGTTCAGAGGTGGGAGGAGGACCTGGGACGAACTTTAGAAGACACGGACTGGTCTAACATATGGCTCACATCTAAGTCATCTTCACCCAACATCTTAGCACTGGAGACAAATTATAAAGTCCTAACTCGCTGGTACCTTGTACCCGCTAGAGTGGCAAAATATTCACCTAATACCTCAGCTCTTTGTTTTCGAGGATGCCCAGAAATAGGCACATATTTACACATATGGTGGACGTGCCCAGTAATCCAAACCTTCTGGAAGGAAGTCTTCGTGATTGCATCTAAAATATTTAAAAAAATAATACAACCAGATCCATATTTAACTTTACTTAATTTAAAACCGGAATGGTTAACACTCTCTCAATTCAAACTTATGATCCAACTAATAACGGCTGCAAAACAAACAGTGGCCAAGGCATGGAAATCTCCTACATTGGTACTAGCAGAAACAATTCACAGAATGAATAATACAATGTCCCATGCTAAGATGGTAGCCATCGATCAAAATCAAATTCCAAAATTTGAAAAACTTTGGCATCCTTGGATAAAACAACAGTTCCTGTCAAACTTCAATGACTCTGTCCTGTTGCCATGGTAACAGATTAAATGACTTACAGAGACACCCATTCTAAGGCTTCAAAGAGAACTAAAAAGAATAATAAACTGACGAGCGGGACAACCTTGTGGACCATACCTCTACCTTTCAACCCTTTTTCTTCTATCTCTTTCCTTTTCTCCACCTTACGATTAAAGCTCATTATCAGAATTTATTTGACCTATATACACTCTACTTGTAAACAATATGTATAGTAGGTATAAATCATTTAAATACCTACAAAAGTAACTAAGGAAATGATATATATCTTTAATTTAGGTTTACGTGAACCCAATGTTTAATATTTGAAATTTCATGATATTTACCTATATAAACCCTACTGTAAAACAGTGAGCTTACTTTATAGATCCTTGTAAACTTACTTTATGTATCTTTATAACATTGTATACTCAATAAACTTCTTTTTGACAAGGAGAAATATAACAAAAATTTCTACACTTTGATTGATTCGGCTTTTCTCAATAACACTATCACCAAACAAACATGGAATTTTGTTAGAAATAACTTCACAAAGGTCCCCACCTTCTAAGCATTACCAAAAATTCACAAAAATCCTCTTAGCCCACCAGGTAGACCGATCATTTCGGGAATCAATTCCATTAGTGACAATGCTAGCAAATTGGTAGACGAATACCTCAGACCTTATGTATCTGCGTTGCCTTCTCATGTAAGAGATACTGTCCATTTATACAAATTTTAGAAGAACTAAACATTTCTGACCAAATCCTATTCATCACAATAGACGTAGAAACACTTTATAGCTCCATCCCACATGACAAAGGCCTGGCAGCTATAAAACATATTCTCCAACAAAATCTGGCCAATGATCCAAAATTTATTTTTGCATTGCTTGAATACGTTCTTAAACATAATGTCTTCACTTTCAATGGTTCCCACTACCTCCAGGTGCAGGGAGTTGCGATGGGGACATGTTGTGCCCCATCATACGCTAACCTGTACCTGGGGGAGTGGGAACAAATGTTTTTGACTGATGAAGAATTATCAATTTATTGATATTCTAATTTTCTGGGATGGCCCCCCCAGATGTTGGATGAATGTCTCTTACAAATGAACAAAAAATAACTTCAATCTCAATTTGACTATGTCCTATGATAGACAGGCTATCACATTCCTTGACTTAGAAATATACCGAAATGAACAGGGGAAACTTTCTACTAAACTGTACAGGAAAGAGACAGCAGGAAATACAATACTTCACGCCACCAGTCACCATCCACAATCCTTAATCAACTCCATTCCATATTCTCAAAATTTGAGAATTAAACGAAACTGTACTAATGAGGAACACTTCATAAGAGAAGCAGCTAAATTACCTACTAGATCACTCACCAGGGGCTATTCACATGCCTGTCTTAAAAGATCTTACAAACAAGTGTTAATGAAACCAAGAAACACCTTGTTCCATAACACTAAACGTATGGACAGTAACCCACTAAGAATTATCACTACGTTTAGCCAACAACAACATCAAATCAGAACTATTGTGGAAAAATATTGGCACATGTTGACCCTAGATCCTACTATAGGTCATTTTGTTCCCGAAAAAAACCGTCATTTACTTTCAAAAGAGCTCCCTCTGTTGGTGATAAAGTTGTTAGCAGCTAATTTAAAAGTGAACACAACAGGACACACTGCAAAGTGAGAGGCACCTACATGTGTGGTGCCTGTCACTATTGCAAGTATATGTTAACCCTAAAAAACCCAATTTTACCAAATGGCAAGGTGTTTCATCCTAAGCACTTTACCAATTGCAAAACCTTTGGAGTCATCTATATGCTCCAGTGTAGTTACAGCTGCTTCTACATTGGAAAAACTAAGCTGGAATTCTGGAGGAGGGCCTACAGACATATTACCAGCATGCAAACTTGTGATCCAGACCTCCCCCTTGGACGCCATGTTACCATCGTGCATGGTGGAAATTTTCCCAAGATTAAATTCTTAATCCTTGACAGGATACACCCCAATCCAAGGGGGAGGGACTGGAATAAGACCCTCCTCCAGATGGAAGTTAAATGGATCTACTCCCTTAAAGCTACCTTGCCCCCAGGCTTGAATGACACCAAATCCTTTAAAACATACCTTGAGGGGTTCTCATCTGGGGGAATGGAGAGATAATCTCTCCCATCTCCCTCCCTCCCCCTTTTTTATGATATATGGTACATTAGACACTTCTTGTCACCAACAGAGGATGAACTCTATCTTTATAATTTGTGGTGAAGAAAAAAATGTATATATAAAAAAATTGTTTGTTTGACCTAGACTATAATAGGTTTTTGTGAATACCATCATGTTCATGTGACATCAAAGACTGTAATGTCTATGTAAAATCTGTATCACTCAGCCATGCATTATAAATGTGAAGTTCTGATGGATTGTTTGTACCTCTCTTCTGTACAGGACATGCAATTGGACTGGCTCATAAGGACGCTTTACAATTTTCTTTATTTTCATTTCACAGTGATTTATGCTTATTTCCCGTCTTTTTGTCTCTCGTCCCCTTCCCGTCCTCCTTTTCTCTTTTTTTCCCCCCTTTCCCCTCCTTTCTCTCCTCCTTCCTTTCCCTCCCCCCTTCGGTTTTCCCTCCTCTTGTTTCTCCCCTGATGGCGGTCGGCCAGGGGAATTGCCCGGCACGGAAAGCCGCCCAGCCTCCGTGCTGGGCGGCTTCTCTTGGAGGAAGTTGGACGTACTCCATCTCCGCCCACAGCCTCCATCTTGCCACTCTGGCGGACATGCGCAGTCCGCCGGAGTGGCTTTCCGTGCCGGTGGACGGGGTGTGCGGGACCCTGCTCCGACATGCCGGCGTTCACGCACGCACGGTGGGGGCGGCGCCGCACATGCACGGTGGGGCCGGCGCCGCACGCGCTCAGTCCAGGGGGCAGCTATACAGGTCTCCCTGACAACCGTCCCAGATATCAGCTGTGAGCTATTACAGCTCCACCTGACTGGGATTAAACACTTCTTAAAAACCCTAGCTACACCACTCCCAAACCAGGTATTACTTCACTGGATTTGGACTGTGCGGTTGGTGTTTTTTGAGCTCCCCACTGATACAGGTACTTGTTTGTTATACAATATTTAAGTTCATTTACAACCTTTAATATATGCTTACACTTATACTAAGAAATATCCCCTTAGCATTTGCATTCATTTCCTTTTCAACTTCCAATCTTTTTACACACTTTTTGCCCAGTATATATGTCTTAAATTAAACCGGTATCCTTGTCCATTTTAATGATAGATATGAAATCCTTTATTTACAGCTATCTGTTCACTCTGTTTATTTTCTGACATTATCATGATTTTATATTCACACTATTACATTATTATTTCTCTATATGAATTATACCATCATTGTTATGCTGGCCCTTAGGTGGCAGGGCATCATCCTCATATAAAATATGAAATTAACCATTATATATACATACCTTTTTATCCTACCTCATATAGAGATATAGACAAACTATTTCAACCTCTCTATTAAATTAATTCAAACATAACCTGTTAGACTATATATTATTCTTCAAAAGAAAATCGTTTTGTCTTTTTTTGTAGATGATATTTGCTATCTCTCACTGTTCCTTTCACCACACCAAGTACAAATTTTAGATGCAAATTAACAATGCAAACAGTTATACTGTTTTGAATTAATTTTTTATCCTTATTTGCATTATTTACTACTGTTATTTCCATATTTCCCCTTTACTCCCAGGGATTCCTCTTTTGCCTCGGTATATTCCCTTGGCCTGACTGCCTTCGGTGGATTGCATGAGGGATCTCTCCCTCCCCCACCCCTTACCAGAACTTTTTCCCGCACAAATTATCTGCACATATGTTCTCCAAGCTTATGATCGATCCATTATCAGTCCGAAAACTTGATACCATTCCAATTGCAAGATCCTATGGTAACCAACTAACCATTGTTTAAACATCTTTACTAACCAACTATATGTAAGTGTTAAAATAGAAAATCTAAATCTAATAATTGTTTTTGAACTTTGTGCCTTGGATTTCCCTGTAATTGATTTTCTGTACATTTAACTTCATTTTAGATAAGGTTCTCTTAAATCTCTACACCCCTGAAGAAGAATTTGACACATATATCGAAACGCGTTGGGTGTAAAGAGAATTCATTATTTACTTCTTTACAACATTATACATGTGATGTATGAACAATAAATGCTTTGTTACATTTGTTTTTAAAGTTTTTCAATAAAATTTATGCAACTTTTTATAGATATTTTTGTATATCGTTTTACTATTTTGAGTGCCTTAAAAGTCCACTTAGGGGAACCCTTTTGCATTTTTGGATATAATTATCGGATCTGGCACTCCCCCTCCACTACATGGTCTGCCTGTCTACCCTTTTTGTGTCTTTATACAACAACATGTCACATCCGCAAAAGAAATCACATTAGACTGTCACAAACCCCACTATCTATCTAGCTGAAAAGCCTAACAGCTTGATAGGAGATCCAATTGTTCCTGAAAAAAAGTTAAACACACTCTAGATATGTACAGTATCATCACTAAACAGTTTAGGAGCAAAACCTCATTCCAGAAGAAGAATGACACTCTCTTCCCACATAGTGGGATAAAGAAAGTCAAGCTAGCGAAGAATCTTTAACCACTTAAGGACCGCCTCACGCCGATGTACGTCGGCAAGGTGGCACGGGCAGGCAGAATCACGTACATATACGTGATCTGCCTCCCGCGGGCGGGGGGTCCGATCGGACCCCCCCCCCAGTGCCTGAGGCGGTCCATTTTTGACCAGCAGCGATCGGAGATGAGTGGGAGACCATCCGTTCGTGCCCCCCCCTCGCGATCGCCACCGGCCAATCAAATCATTCCTCTGCTGCTGTATGCTAAACAGCAGCAAAAGAAATTATGTCATCTCTCCTCGGCTCGGTATTTTCCGTTCCGGCGCCGAGGAGAGAAGACTGCAATGTGAGTGTAACACTACACACACACACAGTAGAACATGCCAGGCACACAAAACACCCCCTTTACCCCCCGATCCCCCCCCTATCACCCCCTAATTCCCCCCCGTCACACTGACACCAAGCAGTTTTTTTTTTTCTGATTACTGCATGGTGTCAGTTTGTGACAGTTAGTGTGTTAGGGCAGTTAGGGTTAGCCCCCTTTAGGTCTAGGGTACCCCCCTAACCCCCAAATAAAGTTTTAACCCCTTGATCACCCCCTGTCGCCAGTGTCGCTAAGCGATCATTTTTCTGATCGCTGTATTAGTGTCACTGGTGACGATAGGGAGGTAAATATTTAGGTTCGCCGTCAGCGTTTTATAGCGACAGGGACCCCCATATACTACCTAATAAATGTTTTAACCCCTTGATTGCCCCCTAGTTAACCCTTTCACCACTGATCACCGTATAACTGTTACGGGTGACGCTGGTTAGTTCGTTTATTTTTTATAGTGTCAGGGCAGCCGCCGTTTATTACCGAATAAAGGTTTAGCCCCCTGATCGCCCGGCGGTGATATGCGTCGCCCCAGGCAGTGTCAGATTAGCGCCAGTACCGCTAACACCCACGCACGCAGCATACGCCTCCCTTAGTGGTATAGTATCTGTACGGATCAATATCTGATCCAATCAGATCTATATTAGTGTCCCCAGCAGTTTAGGGTTCCCAAAAACACAGTGTTAGCGGGATCAGCCCAGATACCTGCTAGCACCTACGTTTTGCCCCACCGCCCGGCCCAACCCAGCCCACCCAAGTGCAGTATCGATCGATCACTGTCACTTACAAAACACTAAACGCATAACTGCAGCGTTCGCAGAGTCAGGCCTGATCCCTGCGATCGTTAACAGTTTTTTTTTGTAGCATTTTGGTGAACTGGCAAGCACCAGCCCCAGGCAGCGTCAGGTTAGCGCCAGTACCGCTAACACCCACGCACGCACCGTACACCTCCCTTAGTGGTATAGTATCTGATCGGATCAATATCTGATCCGATCAGATCTATACTAGCGTCCCCAGCAGTTTAGGGTTCCCAAAAACGCAGTGTTAGTGGGATCAGCCCAGATACCTGCTAGCACCTGCGTTTTGCCCCTCCGCCCAGCCCACCTAAGTGCAGTATCGATCGATCACTGTCACTTACAAAACACTAAACACATAACTGCAGCGTTCGCAGAGTCAGGCCTGATCCCTGCGATCGCTAACAGTTTTTTTGGTAGCGTCTTGGTGAACTGGCAAGCACCAGCCCCAGGCAGCATCAGGTTAGCGCCAGTACCGCTAACACCCACGCACGCAGCATACGCCTCCCTTAGTGGTATAGTATCTGAACGGATCAATATCTGATCCGATCAGATCTATACTAGCGTCCCCAGCAGTTTAGGGTTCCCAAAAATGCAGTGTTAGCGGGATCAGCCCAGATACCTGCTAGCACCTGCGTTTTGCCCCTCCGCCCAGCCCACCTAAGTGCAGTATCGATCGATCACTGTCACTTACAAAGCACTAAACGCATAACTGCAGCGTTCGCAGAGTCATTCCTGATCCCTGCAATCGCTAACAGTTTTTTTGGTAGCGTTTTGGTGAACTGGCAAGCACCAGCGGCCTAGTACACCCCGGTCGTAGTCAAACCAGCACTGCAGTAACACTTGGTGACGTGGCAAGTCTCATAAGTGCAGATCAAGCTGGCGAGGTGGCAAGCTCAAGTAGTGTCCCGCTGCCACCAAGAAGAAGACAAACACAGGCCCGTCGTGTCCTTAGTGCCCTTCCTGCTGCATTCGCCAATCCTAATTGGGAACCCACCACTTCTGCAGCGCCCGTACTTCCCCCATTCACATCACCAACCAAATGCAGTCGGCTGCATGAGAGGCATTTTCTTTATGTCCTCCCGAGTACCCCTACCCAGCGAACCCCCCCAAAAAAGATGTTGTGTCTGCAGCAAGCGCGGATATAGGCGTGGCACCCGCTATTATTGTCCCTCCTGTCCTGACAATCCTGGTCTTTGCATTGGTGAATGTTTTGAACGCTACCATTCACTAGTTGAGTATTAGCGTAGGGTACAGCATTGCACAGACTAGGCACACTTTCACAGGGTCTCCCAAGATGCCATCGCATTTTGAGAGACCCGAACCTGGAACCGGTTACAGTTATAAAAGTTAGTTACAAAAAAAAGTGTAAAAAAAAAAAAAAAATAGTTGTCGTTTTATTGTTCTCTCTCTCTCTATTCTCTCTCTATTGTTCTGCTCTTTTTACTGTATTCTATTCTGCAATGTTTTATTGTTTTTATGTTTTATCATGTTTGCTTTTCAGGTATGCAATTTTTTATACTTTACCGTTTACTGTGTTTTATTGTTAACCATTTTTTTGTCTTCAGGTACACCATTCACGACTTTGAGTGGTTATACCAGAATGATGCCTGCAGGTTTAGGTATCATCTTGGTATCATTCTTTTCAGCCAGCGGTCGGCTTTCATGTAAAAACAATCCTAGTGGCTAATTAGCCTCTAGACTGCTTTTACAAGCAGTGGGAGGGAATGCCCCCCACCGTCTTCCGTGTTTTTCTCTGGCTCTCCTGTCTCAACAGGGAACCTGAGAATGCAGCCGGTGATTCAGCCAGCTGACCATAGAGCTGATCAGAGACCAGAGTGGCTCCAAACATCTCTATGGCCTAAGAAACCGGAAGCTACGAGCATTTCATGACTTAGATTTCGCCGGATGTAAACAGCGCCATTGGGAAATTGGGAAAGCATTTTATCACACCGATCTTGGTGTGGTCAGATGCTTTGAGGGCAGAGGAGAGATCTAGAGTCTAATAGACCCCAATTTTTTCAAAAAAGATTACCTGTCACTACCTATTGCTATCATAGGGGATATTTACATTCCCTGAGATAACAATAAAAATGATTAAAAAAAAAAAATGAAAGGAACAGTTTAAAAATAAGATAAAAAAAGCAAAAAAAAATAAAGAGAAAAAAAAAAAAAAAAGCACCCCTGTCCCCCCCTGCTCTCGCGCAAAGGCGAATGCAAGCGTCGGTCTGGCGTCAAATGTAAACAGCAATTGCACCATGCATGTGAGGTGTCACCGCGAATGTCAGATCGAGGGCAGTAATTTTAGCAGTAGACCTCCTCTGTAAATCTAAAGTGGTAACCTGTAAAGGCTTTTAAAATGGTATTTAGTTTGTCGCCACTGCACATTTGTGCGCAATTTTAAAGCATGTCATGTTTGGTATCCATGTACTTCCCCCATTCACATCACCAACCAAATGCAGTCGGCTGCATGAGAGGCATTTTCTTTATGTCCTCCCGAGTACCCCTACCCAGCGAACCCCCCCAAAAAAGATGTTGTGTCTGCAGCAAGCGCGGATATAGGCGTGGCACCTGCTATTATTGTCCCTCCTGTCCTGACAATCCTGGTCTTTGCATTGGTGAATGTTTTGAACGCTACCATTCACTAGTTGAGTATTAGCGTAGGGTACAGCATTGCACAGACTAGGCACACTTTCACAGGGTCTCCCAAGATGCCATCGCATTTTGAGAGACCCGAACCTGGAACCGGTTACAGTTATAAAAGTTAGTTACAAAAAAAAGTGTAAAAAAAAAAAAAAAAATAGTTGTCGTTTTATTGTTCTCTCTCTCTCTATTCTCTCTCTATTGTTCTGCTCTTTTTACTGTATTCTATTCTGCAATGTTTTATTGTTTTTATGTTTATCATGTTTGCTTTTCAGCTATGCAATTTTTTATACTTTACCGTTTACTGTGTTTTATTGTTAACCATTTTTTTGTCTTCAGGTACACCATTCACGACTTTGAGTGGTTATACCAGAATGATGCCTGCAGGTTTAGGTATCATCTTGGTATCATTCTTTTCAGCCAGCGGTCGGCTTTCATGTAAAAACAATCCTAGTGGCTAATTAGCCTCTAGACTGCTTTTACAAGCAGTGGGAGGGAATGCCCCCCCCCCCGCACCGTCTTCCGTGTTTTTCTCTGGCTCTCCTGTCTCAACAGGGAACCTGAGAATGCAGCCGGTGATTCAGCCAGCTGACCATAGAGCTGATCAGAGACCAGAGTGGCTCCAAACATCTCTATGGCCTAAGAAACCGGAAGCTACGAGCATTTCATGACTTAGATTTCGCCGGATGTAAACAGCGCCATTGGGAAATTGGGAAAGCATTTTATCACACCGATCTTGGTGTGGTCAGATGCTTTGAGGGCAGAGGAGAGATCTAGAGTCTAATAGACCCCAATTTTTTCAAAAAAAGAGTACCTGTCACTACCTATTGCTATCATAGGGGATATTTACATTCCCTGAGATAACAATAAAAATGATTAAAAAAAAAAATGAAAGGAACAGTTTAAAAATAAGATAAAAAAGCAAAAAAAAATAAAGAAAAAAAAAAAAAAAAAAGCACCCCTGTCCCCCCCTGCTCTCGCGCAAAGGCGAATGCAAGCGTCGGTCTGGCGTCAAATGTAAACAGCAATTGCATCATGCATGTGAGGTGTCACCGCGAATGTCAGATCGAGGGCAGTAATTTTAGCAGTAGACCTCCTCTGTAAATCTAAAGTGGTAACCTGTAAAGGCTTTAAAACGGTATTTAGTTTGTCGCCACTGCACGTTTGTACGCAATTTTAAAGCATGTCATGTTTGGTATCCATGTACTCGGCCTAAGATCATCTTTTTTATTTCATCAAACATTTGGGCAATATAGTGTGTTTTAGTGCATTAAAATTTTAAAAAGTGTGTTTTTTCCCCAAAAAATGCGTTTGAAAAATCACTGCGCAAATACTGTGTTAAAAATAAAATGAAACACCCACCATTTTAATCTGTAGGGCATTTGCTTTAAAAAAAATATATAATGTTTGGGGGTTCAAAGTAATTTTCTTCCAAAAAAAACACATTTTTTCATGTAAACAAAAAGTGTCAGAAAGGGCTTTGTCTTCAAGTGGTTAGAAGAAGAAGAAAAGGACGCAAATTTCGTTTGGGTACAGCATTGCATGACCACGTAATTAGCAGTTAAAGCGACGCAGTGCCAAATTGGAAAAAGTCCTCTGGTCCTTAGGCAGCATAACGGTCCGGGGCTGAAGTGGTTAAATTTGAAAATGCTGAGATGAATATTGTTTCTTGACCCCGGAGATCTCTAGACACTGACACTTTCTAACTACACACCCCAAAGTTCCTTTTCATAATCACCAATAAAACCGAGGATCTGGCAATGTCAGTTTCTTTCCTAGTTTATCCATGGTAGTGATAAAGTACACAACATCATCTTTTCCGGGTCTGCAAATGACCACTTTGTCAGCATAGATGTGCCGACCATAGTTCCAATGTAGGAAACATCCATTGAAGCGTTCATCCATGGCAACAGAATACCCAGCTCTCCGGAAAGGTTTTGGCACAGACAAATAGTCCCAAACAGCTTCACGGTACTACTGTTCCCGGTTGGCCTCAATTTCCTGCATAATGTCCTGAGTAACATAGGGAAATTCCAGACCATATTCTGTAGCAACTCGCTTGGTGAGCACTCTCTGTAAACGGGCAAGTTTAGGCAAAGGTCTATTTTTCCCCAAACCAGGAGGCACACAAGAATTTGGTGATTTACTCACTATAGATCCGACGGGTGTCGAAAGCAAACTAGCAACTTTAGACAAAGTCTCCTTGGTAGTACTGTGCGGTTCCACACAAGGTGATGTCTTCCCAGAATTCAGGGCTGTCCACTCTGAGAAGGTTAAAACAGAAGCAACATCTTCACCCTGGGCCCACAACAGTTCCTGTGACATTGTTTCAAACACATCATCATCACCGGAGAGATCTGACATAGAATCTATCTCCGAGTCTCTCAACTCTTTTGCTGGCAAATATTTACAAAGAGTCCCAGATATGTTCCCCTTTGAACTCTCACCCGGTCCTGATGTGGACTTCTCCGGATCCATGTATTTCTCTGACTCCGGATCGGCTAGTCTCTGGGGTAGGCCTCGACCACGGGAAGCCTTGACATATCCCACCTTCCTTGGAATAGGTGCAACGGGGATAGGTGTAGTAGACGTGGACATAAAGGTGATGTCCGCTGAGGAAGCGGTAACATCAAAATCTTCTTCGGAAGCACTCACGGTAGCAGACAAGATCATGGCCTGTTGCTCTCCAGCAGCAATGGCAGTAGTTTCCACTGTGGCAATTCCTGTAGCCCAATCCACACGATAAGCACGGGGCGACATGGTAGGTTGCTCCACCGTGAACAAATATTCTCCGCACTGCAAACATTGGACAAATGGACAGAGATGTATGACCAGTCCTTCACACTTGTGGCAAAGCATACCCAGCCCTTCGATATCTCCAACAGTGTATAGCACAAACCTCCCCTGCGGCTTCCAACGAATGAGGGTATCTGTCAGCAGGGTTCCGGTCAGCATAGCACCCGCAGCGGTACTTTTAGGGAACATCTTAGACCCCACAGTCGACGGTACCAATGGAAAAGAAGACATGGCTGTACTCCGATCCTCTCAGCACGATCACAAGGCCTCCCTTCTCCTGTGGCGCCAACACACACACACGCGCGTCCCACTCGGTAACAAGTAGGTTAAGCTCCTCCCACTTGTTCTTCTGATCACGTAGCTCCTGGGCTTTTACTTCTCACCCACAGCCTACGCAGTCAGAAAGAAAGTCCTGCAGTTTAACCCCTTCTTTTCCTGGAAAAAAGTGACAAAGTCCAGAAACCTCTTTTAACATAAACTCCCGGTGAAATACTTCTCAGGGTTGCGGGAGGTTGACGGCTAACAATCCCGGACGACGCCCCCACATGTAGCACTAACTCACGGTGGAGCTGCTGGTTTAAAGCGGGCTGTTGTTGTCACCTTTGTTACCTCAATTTCACCAGAACCGGGTCTAGGGTCCCGTTGAGTTTAATCCCAGACAGTGTAGACACCAGACACTTGAGTATCTTTTCCAATGCTTTAATAAAGAGTAACTGAAGGAAGTAGCAGGAAAGAGGTAGAAGAAGAGTTGCAGGGAAGTTCATATACCTTTTCTTAATGTAGTATTATGAATTGGAATCTTGTAGATGAATGTACTCTCCTTTTAGAGTTGAATCTTTGCCCGCCCGCATAGGTTTCTCTCACTAACCTAACAACCGGCACGCAGCACGAACAAAAGTCTCTGCCACAGACTTGAATAGAATAGAAGCCCGTACGATCCTCTGCCATAGGATGTAATAGTTTACAATGGACAGCAAACACAGCACTAGAACCTTAAAGCCGACCCGGCAGTACCATGCGGTAGGTTAACTTTAGGATGCGTCCTCCAACTGAGTCACCAGGCCCCTCTCCAGACCAGTACTCTGCATGATCCTTCCATGACGGGTCCTCCCCTGGGATCTTCTCAGTTGTCCAGCTTCTTCCCGTAGGACAGACAGCACAGGACCATTCCCTCGCCGCTGTGGTAGGCCCCAGACAGGCTTCTGGTCCCACCCACACGCTGCAGCAACGTTGTCCTCCCGGACGGAGGACCACGTGGTAGTACTCCTAACACATACCTATTGGCCAGGAGGGCCAGCAGGTGGAACGAAACAACCCTAAAACACGGCGTCTGTCCCATAAATACCCTCTCCCAGAATGCAACTCGGAGGACCACCTCCACCGAGTTATCTCCGGGACAGAAGAGCACCCATACGCTTCAGCGCGTTGCCTTTCCTACACCGACCCATGGCGACAACGACACCCACAGGCACAGTGTGAAACTACATGCAACACAGCCAAACTGGAACAGAGGCTAAACCCACTAAATTTACCTATAAGCGGTAGATGAAAATCTACCAGCGCTACATGTGTTTAAGATCCTCTCGGAACTTTGAGTCCGGAGCCGGATTGGGGGTTAAATCAGCGGGTGGCCTTATTGCCCTTTTGTTGGTCTTCCCACTCGGACGCTTCTTCATCATTAACATATCCGGCCTGTGAATGTGGTGCTTCCGTATTGGGGAAGACAGGTGTGTGGTAGGAACCATCCTGGTGTAGAACAGGGAGAACTGGGTATAGGCTGTGTTTGAGCCTACTGGGTGTACCAAGATGGCCACCAGCAGGAAGTGCACTGGGCAGGGCAGAAAGTGAAGGCCTGGGTGCACTAAGATGGCTGCCGGGCGGAGTTGTCACAGTGGGTTGTGCTTGGGCTGGGGTTGTGTGAAGGGAGTGGTTGTACAACTTTGTTAACTATTTCAACATCTTCTCTCCTCTTCACAATATCACATTCTTCACAATATCACATGTTAGCATTCCTTTCTCTCTCTCTCTCTCTCTCTCTCTCTCTCTCTCTCTCTCTCTGTTTCTGAGCAGCAGTTTCAGCTGACAACTTCAGAGGAGAATACGGACAACTAATGTGTTAATATTCCTCTTCCACTGCTTTCTTATCAACAAATTCTTAGGTTGGGGGCTCATAACGCTGCGTTCCTGGCTGTTTCTGTCTGCTCTATCTCTTTGAGGCTCTGCCCAAACCCCCCTTTCACCGGGTAATGTACGTTTAACCTCAGAACAAGCACGTCAAGGGTGGTGGGGAGCAGCGGCTTGTGGCCCAACTGATCCTTTGGGTAGCCACCTTCTCTCACCTTCACCAATCCCCAACCCCTCTCGTGTATGGCAAACAGTAAACCACAAATACACTCAGGACAGGACATTACAACATTACACCTGTCATCCTTTGCACCGCGAACTCCAGCAGCTGAGATAACCCTCAGAGGTCCTACACTGTCAACCTCGAGTAACCCGTCCATAGACGTTTGCAGGGGCCAACAGCTCACCTGCAACTCTTCTTTCAGACTGCGAAGCTCCAGCAGCTGAGATAATCCTCAGGGGCAAACAGCTCACCTGAAAAACCTGTCTATAAACTTTTGCTGTAGGGTTCCACCCCCCCCAGAGGCAGACAGCTCATCTGGGGGGGTCAGGACACACACACCTGCAGCTGCACTTTCAGTCTGCTGAGTTGCAGTTCTTCAGGATAACAGACACTGAACAGATAATACAGTCAGCAGATACCCATTGGCAGGTTCGTTAAAACAGCCCCAGGCAAGGAATAAGTTACCTGCCTCTAAAACAGCCTCATAGAGCCAATGAGATCGAGCAGACAACCCAGAGACAAGTCGTACAGTGGTAAGAATAAATATGCTTACCGTACTGTTAGGGCTGCGCAGACCCCCTTTGTTCTCTCTCTGTCAGCCGCTCGATCCTTCTTGCGGTCTCCCTTCGACTGTAGCCTGGAGCTCCCGGGTTTCGGCACCAGCTGATAAGGTTAAGAACTTCAATCGAGCTCAAGGTTATCTGCTGCTGTTTCTAATTAAAAAGTGTGTATGCGCATGCACTTTAGAAGTAAACACACTCTGAGACACATTCAGCTTGGTTACTTCTTATACTTCTAATTTATTTCAGGGGGGTGTTAATGCTTTATACACAAAGATACGTCATTGCTATGTTAGTCTAATAGGTACATCTCATTGGTTAAAATACAAAAGAAATGGTGAGAGAGTTGGTGACGAGGCTTGACTGTTGCTGGTTCTGTTTTCACTTCCGCATTCTCTAATATGTGGGAAGCAGGAGGTATCCGCCATTTTGAAAATCAAGAAACAGAACTAATCTGTATACTTATATAATGAGTAAGGAGTTGCATAGAAACATGTATACACATAAGAAAATAGACATTTTCAGATTATTATTATGTACATTACATTCCTTCACACAGTAATCAGTGGCTATTTGTAGCTCTGATAGCTGTATAAATATCAATGGTCCTAAAAAAGTGTTCCATCTGTCCGCCGCAATGTCGCAGTCCCGCTAAAATCGCACATCACCGCCATTAGTAGTAAAAAACTAATAATAAAAATGCTATAAATCTATCCCCTATTTTGTAGACGCTATAACTTTTGTGCAAATCAATCAATATACGCTTATTGTGATTTTTTTATCTTATTTTTTTTTTTTTTTTACCAAAAATATGTAGAAGAATATAAAAAAATTGGGGCTATTTATTATAGCAAAAAGTAAAAAATATTGTTTTTTTTTTTTTTTTTTTTTTCAAAATTGTCGGGGTTTTTTTGTTTATAGCGTAAAAAATAAAAAACGCAGAGGTGATCAAATACCACCAAAAGAAAGCCCTATTTGTGGGAAAAAAGGACATACATTTTGTTTGGGTACAACATCGCACATCCGCGCAATTGTCAGTTAAAGCGACGCAGTGCTGTATCGCAAAAAATAGCCTGGTCATTAAGGGGGCAAATCCTTTCGGTCCTGGTTAACCACTTCCCGCCCAAGGTATGTCATATGATGTCCTGGCCTTTGAGTGGGAATATCTGAATGATGCCTGCAGCTACAGGCATCATCCAGTTATCATCTTTTTTCAGCCGGCGATTCTGTGCATCGTAAGAACATGCAGTTCAGCCGCTTGATTGTTCTTGCAGGCGGCGGGAGGGGACGTCCTCCCACCGCCCTCCGGTGCTTCTCTTGGCTCGCCCCTGCGATCGGCTGGAGAGCAAATCGGTCGCCGCCGGAAGTTTACCATACCATACCATCTTTCCAGCCTGAAGGAGAGATGTGGGGACTTATTGACCCCACATCTCTCCATAAAGAGGACCTTTCACGCACTATTCCTATTACAGTGTACATTCCTTGTAATAGGAATAAAAGTGATCAAAAAAAATGTTTAAAGAGAAAGTGTAAAAAAAAAAAAAAAAAAAAGAAATATTTAAAGCACCCCTGTCCCGGCACAGCGAACGCATACGTAAGTCGCGCCCACATATGTAAACGGCGTTCAAATCACACATGTCAGGTATCGCTGTGTGCGTTAGAGCAAAAGCAACAATTCTAGCCCAAGACCTCCCCTGTAACTCTAAATGTAACCTGTAAAAAAAATTTAAGGCGTCGCCTATGGAGATTTACCGAAGTTTCCTGCCATTCCACGAGTGTGCGCAATTTTAAAGCGTGACATGTTAGGTATCTATTTACTCGGCGTAACATCATCTTTCACATTATACAAAAAAATTGGGCTACCCTTACTGTTTTTTTTTTTTGTTTTTCTTAATTCATGAAACCCAAAAAACACATTTGAAAAATTGTTGCACAAATATCATGTGACATAAAAAGTTGCAGCGACTGCCATTTTATTCCCTAGGGTCTCTGCTAAAAAAAAAATATAATTTTTGGGGGGTTCTAAGTAATTTTTTAGAAAAAAATTGAGGATTTTTACATGTAGGAGCGAAGTGCCAGAATTGGCCCGGATGGTAAGTGGTTAAAAATGGCTACACATTATACACTTTTCTTGTACAATTTTCCTTTAGGTTGAACTTTGTGTCACTTACTACAGAGTTCAGGGGATAGTAGTAAGTTGTTAGAAACCATGAACCAGACTGAGACAGAAGTACAGTAAAATCACACTTGTTTATTAATAAACATAAAAAGGTAAATAGAGTTAGCGTAGTCAAAGCATAGCCAGAGTCCAGTAACTGGATCGGGTAGTCAGCCAAGCCAGAGTTCAGTACCAGATCGGGTAATCAGCCAAGTCAGAGTTCAGTAACCAGATCGGGTGATCAGCCAGGCCAGAAGTCAGGGATCCAAGTAGAGGAACAGCAAGCAGGATGAGGAGCCAGAAGGGATGTCAGCAAAGCCAGGCTTTAAACAGGAACGCAGGAGATGGTTTCTTGTGATGTGACTAAGGCGAAGGCAGGAATGAAGTGAGCTGGAGATCTTTAAGTAGGCGGGACTGACAAGCAGATCCACAACAGCTAGTTAACTGTGGAGAGAGATGAGAGCTGGCAATTAGCCGACAGCTGAGAGGCCAGCTCAGAGAAGGAAGGGCTGAGCCAGCCCTGACATAAGTGACCCCACACATTACAGTTAAAACAGCCCTCCCCTGCACAGCTTACCTTTTTTCTTCTCCGTGGGTGTAACATGTCCGATATCCTCCAACTGGTTCAGCTGAACTTAGTTTTGGAGGTGTTGGAGCATTTTTCCTGGTTGCTGAAGAACAAACAAATAAACCTGTATGGACAACAAGATAGTCATGTTGTATGTGGCCAAACAAGCCTGGACACGGAGACTTCCTCTCCTTGGATCTGGTAGCAGAGGTTTTTCAATGTACAGAATCTCTGTACTAGCACTGTTAATTTGCGATCTCCCTGGTCTAGAGAATCACGTGGTTACCTAAGCCACCATTTAATGGACCAAAACGAGTGGGTTACTTCAGCAATAGACCTCATGACTCCAGGTTTATGTCTGGACAAGCCCTTTCCAAAGAAACTCAAAAGGGGCTCATTCTTGAAGTGTTGCAGAAAGTACACTTCAAGAAGATGGACACAGTAGCAATAATTCTGTAGTGGCCCAAAGGACCCTGGTTTCCTCTGCTTATGAGCTCAATGATAGCCCCTCATTTGCCATTACTAACAACGAGGAGTCTTTTATTAGACTGCAGTTGACTGCATGGAAGGTAATAGGGTGGCTGTCACTATTAGGCCTTTGCTCAGAAGTTGTTAAAAGGTTGCTAAAGTCCAGGAAAATTTAAACAAACCATATGTATTTTAGAACTCTGGTTTCGTAACCGAGTGTGTATTCTGTTGAGGGCACATTTTGTCAAACTTTACATAACGTGATTCTATGTCCATCCCCAATACTTATCAAAGGCCTCTACACCATGCCCTAAAAACTGGAAGTCTATTTTACCAACCTTTCTCAAGGCGTCTTCCAGGACAGCCCATGAGACCTAGGGCTCCTCCTACCAGGACAGGACACACTTCAATATAAAAGGCAGTCATCCAGGCTTCCCCTACAGCACAGGTGTCAAAGACAAGGCCCGTGGGCCAAATCCGGCCCCCAGGCCATGTCATGTGGCCCTCACACTTCTCCTGCAGCTGCAGGAGAGATCCAGCCCTCCTCTGGTCCTCCTTCAGACCCCTACTTTCTGCTTTCAAGCAATGCATCCAGCCTCCTCCCAGCAGCAGCATAAGGAAAGGGAGTGCACTGTGATGTTAGGGAGAGTAGGATACTCAACTTCTGATAGCAGGATGGCTCTTGACATTTAATGTAAGAGGAGGGGATTAGGGTTGCCACATCATCCCTTTAATCCAGAACACACATTAAAGTGGAGTTCCACCCAAAAAATGGAACTTCCACTTTTTGGATTCCTCCCCCCCTCCGGTGTCACATTTGGCACCTTTCAGGGGGGAGGAGGGAGCAGATACCTGTCTAATACAGGTATTTGTTCCCACTTCCTGGCATAGATCACGCGGCACTTGCGGTGACCTATGCCACTTCCGGCGCCTACCCCGTCCTCCCCCCAGGTCCCAGAATACAGCAGGGACTTGAGAGGACGCGCAGCGCGACTCGCGCATGCGCAGTAGGGAACCAGGAAGTAAAGCCGCACGGCTTCACTTCCTTATCCCCTTACTGAGGATGGCGGCAGCAGCAGCCGAGAGCCGAAGGACAGATCGGCTTCGGCTGCCGACATTGCGGGCTCCCTGGACAGGTAAGTGTCCATATATTAAAAGTCAGCAGCTGCAGTATTTGTAGCTGCTGGCTTTTAATATTTTTTTTTCAGCGGCCCTACAGTATTAGTGTTTCCTCAGGAGGGTGAACATGTCCTGGAACCTGAGGTCCCTAAGTCTCATGGGCTTTCCTATGGGTACTAACAGGGTCAGCAGTGCAACCCTTATCCTGCCCTGAAACGATGCTTCATCCTGGGGGTTGAAGTGGCTGTTTTTTTCCCCTTGTCCTTACTGCCAGGAGAGGGCCAGGACCGCTGAGATGTCGGGGGAGCAGGATGGTGAAGCCCCGAATTCGGTGACTGGATTCCCACAGCCCAGGTTAGCCGCTCCCACCGGCAGCATGGCAGGCCGCATTGCAGGAAGCAAACTAGGCTATCCTGGGCTGATGAGAGGAAGGGGCGGAGTTCCTGCATTCTACGCTGGCCCACAGGAAATGTCGCAGTGTCATTTAAGGTTGCAGTGACGTCATCAGCAGGTGCCAGAGACGTTGGTTCCAGTCTCCTTTAAAGGCGCGAACAGGGGCTGATTGGGCAACTGGTGTTTTTTGTGGAGTGGCACCCAGCAGAGGCTGTGGAACACTCAGAGTGGGATGGATCCCTCTGCAGCAACTGCACAGGCAGTGGAAGCAGGCTCTAGCACCAGCACCTCACAGGTAAGCCTGAGGATCTTTCCCTTCTTGCAGATCCTGTGGGGATGTGTTTTCCTGTATTCACCTTAGGCTTACTGGGGCTTGGTGAAGGGGGCATCCTTTCTTTCCCCTGCATTAGGGTGTGTTGTGGAGATTTGGATGGTCTAATGGCGGCCTGGCGGTATTTTTGTTTTGCAGGCCAAGACTTAGGACAAGGCCCAGGCACAAACACCCAAAAGAAAATGTGCAGTCTGCATGGGAAAATTGAGCTCCTCATGGAGCAAATCAGTCTGCCGTACATGCATAGATAACCTGGTCAAAGATGACCCAGCTGTATCTTGCCAGAAGATGCGTCTGTAAGAGATGAGCTAACTTCAAAGTTTAGCTCTTTCACATCCCTAATTGACAGAATGCAGGTCCCCTCTTAGGGTCCATCTTCAGATAGGACTTCGGCCCTTTCTGGAGCTCCGCCGCAGAGCGTGGTTAGTGATGATCCAGAGGAGGAGATTTTATCTCCCCATTCTTCTAAAGAGGAGTCAGGGTCAGACATAGAGCCTAAGTATAGGGAATCCATCAGGGGCTCTAGGTACAAATTGTCACTAGAGGATGTCAATGATTTATTGAAAGCTATCTATGCGACACTTGAAATTGAAGAGGAGAAGGTGCAATTATCTAAGCACAAACTTATGTATGTGGGAATGCATAAGAAAAAGGTCAGGGTTTTTCCTGTGCACAGCTCCCTTCTATATTCAGTAAAGTTGGAATGGGAAAATCCAGAGAGGAAACCTTTCTTTTCCAGTAATCCGAAAAGGAGGTTTCCTTTTGAGGAAGACACAGTACAGTCTTGGAACAAATGCCCCAAGTTGGACACGCCCCGTCAAACAATTCCAAGAATACGGACCTGGCATTTGACAACATGGGCACACTTAGAGATCCCATGGATGAAAGAGGTGATATTCTGTTACGCAGGAATTGGGACTCATCAATTGTCAATCTGAAACCAGCCTTAGCATCCACATGTGTAGCAAGAAACCTTGAACTGTGGTTAATGCAGATACAAACGCACCTTTTTGCAGGAACCTCAAGGGAACAGATCCTTAAATCCTTCCCACTCCTCTTTTGGACTGTGGGTTTTCTAGCCGATTCCTCCGCTGAAGCAGTTACAATGGCGGCTAGGACCTCTGCTTTGATAAATTCGGCCAGAAGAAGTCTTTGGCTCAAAACATGGTCGGGGGACTCCACCTCTAAGCTGCGCCTGTGTGGGCTAATCCTATCAGTCGACCACTTGTTTGGCCCTGGGTTACAGGAAGCACTAGAGCGCACAGCTGACATGATAAAGGCCTTTCCAGAAAATAAAAAGAAACTGTCAGAATTTTTTTTCGAGGCCAAAGCAGACAGCAAGAGCCACGAGAAAAGAAAGTAGGCCCAAGAAGCATTGGACAGGCCACAAGGGCAAAGGTGAAGGGGGGTCTTGTTTAACCCTCCTAAACAACCCACCAAGCCACAATGACCCTTGTCGACCAGTGGGCGGAAGACTGAGGGCATTCCTCCCACAGTGGGCAGCAGTCACCTCAAGCTCATTCATCTTGGTGATGGGCACAGGCTGGAATTCTCTTCCCAGCCACCAGAGAGATTGATTACCAATCCTTCCTGCGATCGTGTAAAAGCAATGGCTCTGTGCCTGCAGATTGGAGACTTGGTGGGTCCAAAAGTCCTGATCCCAGTCCCTCAGTCAGATCAGGGCAAAGGCTTTTATTCACACATCTTTGTGATAAAGAAGCGATAAAATACAAACATTTTCGCATGGAGTCAGTGTTTTTCAGTCAAGAATCTGCTCTACCTAAGGTGCTTTATGGCAACCCTGGATTTAAGGGATGGCTATTTGCACATTCCGATTCATCCAGCATACCAAAAGTTTTTGAGACTAGGGGTGAAAATAGGGTCAGAAAAATCCCTAATTTTCAGTTCCAGGCACTACCCTCTGGGCTGTCATCAGCTCCACGCACTTTACAATAGTTCTGGGCAAAGCGTTGACTCCACTAAGACTAAGATCGATTACAATCATACCATACTTAGACGACATACTGGTAGTGGCAGAGTTGCACCAAAAGCTAGAAAAGGATCTCCAGATGATTCAGGGGTTTCTTCGGTCTCTGGGCTGGTTAATCAACATGGAGAAGTCTTCTGTGATTCCGGTCCACAGAGTAACATATCTTGGGTATGAAATTTGCTCGATAGAACAAAAGATTTTCCTTCCTCAGGAAAAATTGTTGAAAGTGACTCAGATGATTGCATCCTTGCAAATCAACCGGTGGGTTTCACTCAGCGAAATCTCAAGAGCAGTAGGTCTAATGACCTCTTGTTTCACCAACAACCACTGCAGTTGTTCCTCCTAAAGAAATGGGACGGATCCAAAAGTTCTTGGGATATGGAAGTTCAGATACCATCCAGGGTAAAAAGTACCCTGTGGTGGTGGAGATCGCCACTTCACCTGACCAAAGGTTTGGAATGGTGCATTTCAGTATCTCAAAAAATCAGGACAGATGCGAGTTCCTATAGATGGAGAGCCCATATGAACAATGCAGTAGCACAGGGAAGATGGTCCCCTGCGGAAGCAAGGGCGACTTCAAATCAAAGGGAGCTGCTGGCAGTACAGAGGGCCTTAGAAGCCTTTCAGCCGGAAATCAGTGGTCACCATCTATAGATTCGATCCGACAACATTTCTATTGTAGCATACCTTAAAAAGCAGGGGAGTACGAGAAGTTGGACTCTTCAGCTCATAGCCCAAAAAATCTTGTCATGAGCCAAGGTGAATCTAGCTTCTATTGCACCTAAAAGGTAAACAAAACTGTCTGGCAGATTACCTTAGCCACTACCAGGTGTATCGTGACAATTGGTCCCTCCACCCGCAGATCTTTGTGGAAATTACCAACAAATAGGGTTCACCGAGGTGGATCTCTTTGCGACCCCCAACAAATTGCAAGACAGAGCAATTCTTTTCCCTGAATCCAGCAGATTGGTCCCTGGGAATAGATGTGCTAGCAAATCCCTGGCCATTCAGCCTCTGCTATGCCTTTCCCCCAATCAAAATTTTTTCAGGAGGGTGCTGACAAGGGTCTATCCCTTAGTACTTTGAAAGTTCAGGCTGCGGCTATTAGCCTTTTCCTATAGTACTCTCTCTTGGAAAATGCTGTCATAGTGAGATTTTTTAAATTTATCGCTAGGTCCAAACCTGTGGTTCTCAGGGCATATCCTACCTGAGACCTGTCTCTAGTTCTTCAAACCCTAGTGGGTTTTCCCTGTGAGCCCCTGAAGGATGTATCAGAGAAATTACTCACACTAAAGACAATTTTTCTAGTCGCAATTATGTCAGCTCGCAGGGTCAGTTAATTACAGGCCCTTTCGGTCACAGAACCTTTCCTCACAATTTTTGATGATAGGGTTGTGTTAAAGACAGATCCGGGATTTTTGCCTAAGGTAACCAGTACCTTCCATAGATCCCAGGATTTTGTGCTGCCAACGTTTTGCAGTACTTCTAGGTGAGAAAGAGAAAAGCTTCAGTTGCCTAGACGGCAGAAGAGTTCTTTTGTGCTACCTAGAGGTCGCTAAAGTCTTTAGAAGATCAGACGCTTTGTTCTTTTTTCTGGAACTCATAAGGGTAAGGGAGCCTCCAAGGCCACCATAGCTAGGTGGATAAAGCAGGCAATCGCTGAATCATAACAGGGCTTTGAAATTTTCCCCGCCATTTGTCAACACGCATTCAACAAGAGCCTTGTCTGCGTCTTAGGCCAAAAGGGCTGGAGCCTCACCAGAACAAGTATGTAAAGCGCCCACCTGGTCCAGTTTTTCGACCTTTGTGAAACATTATAGCCTGGAACTCCTATCTTCTCAGGAGCAGGCGCTTGGTCGAAAGGTCCTCCAAGCAGTGGTCCCTCCGTAGACTGGTAAGTTCTGTCTCATTGTCTCATAGGCTGTCCTGGAAGACGCCTTGAGAAAAGCTGAGTTAGACTTGCCTGTAACTCCTTTTCTGAGAGTCTTCCAGGACAGCCGGATTTCCACCCGCTTATGTCTTGCATTATGTGTTATGCATATTTTTTGCAGGGATGTCCTACGGTTCTCGAGAATACTTAAGGGAAGCCTGGAGGACCGCCTTTTATTTTGATCTTGTTTCCTGTCCTGGTTGGAGGAGCCCTAGGTCTCATGGGTTGCCCTGGAAGACTCTCAGAAAAGGAGTTACCGGTAAGTCTAACTCAGCTTTTTCTCCACAGCCCTTTAGGCTTGCCATACATGGGTTGAATTCTGAAAGCATTTTATTTTGAAAATCCTAACTAAGAATTTTCATTCGAATTTCACACTATTAGTGGGCCTCAGCAACAGCGAATTTTCATGTGGCCATCGAATTTGAGTGATCAGGCATATTGGAAATGTTTTGAAAAATTAATGAATTTCTAATCAATGATGGGATAATTGTGTGAGAAATATAATTGAAAAAGAAATGCACATGATCTGTGACCTGGAAAGAAAAGAAAATTCACGGCCACAAATTTGCTTTTCTGTAGCAACATGAGGTGAAATTGAAGGCTTCATTGGTTGAATTTCGAAATCAATGGTGGCACCGTCGGATTACAAAACACACAAGATTTCAGATTTTCTAATAAAATTAGTTTGGATAGTGATCCATGTATGGCCTGCATTAGACCTTCTTTTGTTGATTACAACTTTTTTTTTATAAACAAAATGTCTTTCTTTTTTTTTTTTTAAAGTACAACATATCAGTTCATTATTATACAACTTTGTATTCCATCTTATCATAAATAAAAGCTATATAATTACAATACATTCCATTCCACAATCTAACATATATAGCCCCTCATCCAAAAAAAAAAAAAAAGGGAAAAGGGGTTGTCTCCCTCCAATTCGATCAGTTACACCCTGCCCTTCCTGGGGATTACCCTTCATTCTAGCCCAACCCCCTATATAACAGTGCATGTATCCAATCCTAATCATTCCCCCGTGATCTCCATTACCTTCTTCCAAAAAAATAAAAAAAGGCAAACTTTTTGTATGAGGCCATTATTGGCCATACTATCACCAAAAAAACACTTATAAAGGCCCTTGCTGGCACTATCACACTATGACACACTACACCCACAACAACAACAAAAGTGTAAGGGGCTTCTAGCAACTTTCTCGCCAAACATTTTGTGAGAGAGAAAAAAAACAATTAATAATGTATATAGACTTGTGTATGAGGCCATTATTGACCATACTATCACCAAAAAACCCTTTGTAGAGGCCCTTATTGGCCACACTATCCCCCCCCCCCAAAAAAAAGGTGTAAAAGATACAAAAAATTGTGTATAAAGCTATTATTGGCCATACTATCACCCAAAACACTTGAAGGAGGCTCTTATTAGCCCCCACCTCCTAGGTTACTGTGTCTTCATTTCTATTTCTCATTCCCACCTATTTACCCTTACCCTCCCACCTAGGGTTGCCACCTGTCCGGGATTCACCCGGACAGTCCAGTTTTTACATGCTCTGCCCGGGTTTCTGATTGCCTGTCACCCGGACACCAGCCACCAGGGCACCCTCAAAAATTATTATAACACCCCCATAAAAGCTTAATCAGAATTTAGGATCCATAACATGTATTAGAATGTCACATATCTTTACATATATATAACTGTCTTGATGGAAACAGCCCTAATTACAAGGGACTTGTTTCTCTCTGTGGAGGGTTACAGAACCTCCTGGCCGCATTTCCCGATGCTCTGCTTCTAGTCCCGGCTACTGGAGCCCTGTCCGGACTGTTCACTGTTCACAGACTGATCTAGTGGAGAGAGCTGTGAGTGTGTGGGGGGCGGGCAGAGGGAGGAGCTGCACGGAGTGGGAGGAGGGGACAGCAGGACAGAGAGGGGAGGAGAGAAGCTGGCTGCCCATTACCAGACTACATATGTGAGTATTCATCCCACAGTATGTTGTGTGTATCTGAGTGCATGTATGTATCTCAGTGTGTGTGTGTACATGTATATGTATATAATTGAACATATGTACAATATATATCTGAGTGTGTGTATATATCTCAGTGTGTATATATGTGTGTTTGCATGTTTCTTAGTATATATGTCTTAGTGTTTCTTTACAGTATGTGTGTATGCATGTATCTGAGTATATATATATTTATATATACATATATACACACACACACACACACACATGTGCTGTATGTAATTGAGCATATGTATATATCTCAGTATCTGTATGCCTTTGAGTGTGTATGCATGTTATTAACTGAACATATTTCAATATCTGAGTATGTCATTTACTAATACATACAATATATATAGAATAGTGTTTTAATTGCTTTTAGATTTATGTATATATAGGAAGGATTATTAAAGGTTAAGTTAAACTTTTGGAAAAAAAAATTAAAATGCCCATTTTTTTTTGCAGGTAAAAAATATGCAAATTTTTTTTCTAAGAAATCTGTGAATAAATGGCCCAGCCTTGTGTACGCACACTGTCATGGGGGGGGGGGGGGTATTGGGAGGAGAGGGAGGGGGTGGATGCTGAACATGTTATGCCCTAAATACGGGTGTAACATGTAACTTGCTCAGAAGGGTAAACTTAGCCATTCATTTTAGTGGCCAAGGGGTAGTAAAACCAGTGTTAGGGGAAGAGGGCTGTGCTGGGAGAATGGAATTTGGTGGGGGAAGGATTTGTGCTAGGAGGAGGAATTTGGGCTTAGAGGAAGGATTGAATTTGGAGGATTTGTGCTGGGGAGGTGACATTTGTAGGGGATGGGATTGTGATAGGAGGGGGATTTTTGGGGGGAGGGGGGGTTGTACTAGGAGGTAGAATGTGGGGGAGCTACAGCTGCTGATTAGCATTTTCTTGACAGGGTCTAGTGCTGCTGTCGGAATCCAATAGGGAGATTCCTCCATCTACATTACTTCATTTGCTTGGATCGAGTTAATTTTTTTTTTCGTTCAGCCAACTGGCTGAATGAAAAGTAACTGTGTATGGCCAGCTTAACAGACTCCTGCACTTTTCACACTATTGTACATTACATACTTCTGACCAAAGTGATAATTTTCTCCACAATTGCTGGTTGCTAATCAGTCCCTGACTATTTTAATGACGGTCTTCTTTAAGGTAGGCTCAAAGCGTTAGCTGTCTGTTTATATTCAGTGCACGTAAAATCATATGTAATGATAGCGTTTCATTTTTTTAAAATGATGGTGCTGATGGGTATGCATATCTGTGAGATAAGGCAAAGCAAACAAAGCCTATTTTATGAGTTCACGAAGGTTTGATTTATTAAACCATACTCCTTTAAACCCATTCACTGTTCTCTGTAATTGGTCCAGCACCCGGTGTTCACCGTCATGCGCTGTGCATGCCACATTACTGCTTAAGTTTGGGTGCCCAAAGGTGCCCCAGATCTTGTATAGTTCTAGCAACACTCCTGTATTATACCCAGGCCATCCACAATGACCACCAACCCCATAAGGTACACAATACTCCACTCCTGGGCTGATTTAACCTAACATTTAAACAGACAGTTTGTAAAGTATTCATTTAAATTTTTTAGAAGCATTGTCCATCTCACTACCCCCCTGTCCACTCCCACTCCAATGTCTTTAACAATCCTATTGTCTAAAGTGTATACTTAAAAAAAAATGTTGTGCGCCAGTGTTCGGGTTTGGCTTGAAGAAAAGGTGGCAACCCTACTCCCACCCCACTCCTGTCCCCAACCCTTCGTCCTACCCTCAATATAATGACAAAGGGCCTTCATCACTTATTTCCACCTCCATATACGTGCTCAAGTGTCCGTGCTCCCACACCCCCATACACCTGACAAAAAGGGACAGGGGGAGAAGAAACAGGGTAAGGGAGAGAGGGAGGAGAGAAAAAGGGAGAGAGAAAAAAGAAAAAAAAAGAGAATTCCTAAACAATAATTAGGGTCAATATTCAAAATTTCACTTCTAAATAAACCTCCTAGGTATTAAAAATTTCACTTCTAAATAAACCTCCTAGGTTTTGCAAAGGCCCTGGGAACTGCACCGTTCTTTATTGCCACCTACTTCCTGGTACTTCCTTCCGAACCTATCTCTGGGGTATATTGTACCCAGCCTGCCCATATCTTTTCAAATTTCCCTTGTCGGCCCTTCACTACGTGGATCCATCTTTCGGCCTCCATTATTAAGTTAACCTCCTTCTTCCAGTCCAATAGAGTGGGGCAGCAGGTCTGTTTCCAAAAATCTTGGTATCAATAATTTAGCTGCATTCAGTAAATGTGGGGTAATGCTTTTCCTGTAAGATTTAATAGACCCAGGCGTCCTGTGAAATAAAAAGTGTAAAGGCGTAAATTTCATGGGTCTGAGAGTCAATTTCTCAATCCATGGGGTGATTGCCTCCCTGAATGGCTCAATCACTGGGCACGTCCACCACAAATGGAGGAATGTACCTTTCTGCCCACAGCCTCTCCAGCACCGGGTGTCTACTACTGGATACATCTGTGATAATTTAACTGGGGTCCTATACCATCTTGTCATAAATTTGTATGCCATTTCCTGAACTTGTGAGCTTATAGATGTAGAATAGGTTGATTTAATCATTCTATTAATTTGTGTAGTTGTCAATACCTGATCTAACTCCCTTTCCCATTCTTTAACAAAGTAAGGAACTGTTACATCTTGCCCACTAAGGACCAATCTATACATTTGTGACAGCAGATGTCTAGCATCTGACAAATGTACACACTGCTTTTCAAATATAGTAAGTGAATTTAAGGATCTTAATAGAGGTTTTATTTTATTAAAAAAGCCAGCCATTTGATGGTATTTCCATTCCACTATAGGTATGTTCCCTAAGCTTGACACCAGTCCCGGTAAAGTTGACAGAACTCCACATGGGGCGAACTTGCCACACGTGGTATCTCCGTCCTGACCCCATGCCCCCAGGTATCCCGTCTCCTCTCCCGGAGGGAACCAAAGTTGATTACAACTTACCTGCAGCAGGCAAGGTATTTTCAATGACAGAGAATCAATTCCTTCTACTGAGAGGTCCGAAAAATGTTTTGGCAATCATCTCATGATTCTTGAAGGCATAATCCTTAAACTGGATTTTCAACTATGACTGAAATGAAGGCTCATTCTACCAGGAGAGTGACTTCATCCTTGGCCGTGTATTCCCGTGTTTTAATGGAGGATATTGGTAAAGCTGCTTGCTTAGTGTCATCAGCTGCCTTTAATTGTTACTTGGTTGATGTGGCTGCTTCTTCAGCAGGTCCGTTTGGGGCCACAGTTACCTCTTTAGTTCAGGTTCTCCATTAAATACTCTTGAGCATTCAGTTCTGTGTTTGGTTGTCTTGACATCCCTTCCTCTAGTGTTAGCTGGCTATGTCCCATTGCAAGCTGACATGAAGAGGTCAGGAATACGGAAAACTGGTTTCTAATACCATGATTTTCTTTTCCTGGCCTAACTTTGTTGGCATACATTCCCATTTAGGTTCCTGTTGTAAGTTTTGATAATAAAACACTGGTAGGGATATCGTGCCCTTCTTTATAGACTAACTACGGGTGGTCCTATGGGGGTCAGAAGATGGAGAAGGACCCATAGTATGTTGCTTTGAAGTTAGGCCATTAAAGGAAAAGTAAAGTGTTAGAACATTTTCCATAATATCATATGATACTTTTATCATTTGTAGTGATCACTAAAGTCATATATTATTGTTCAAATGACAGTTGTAGTTATATGATTATCTAATACCTGTTATCACCATAAATCTGAATTGTGCTTTCCAGGGAAAACTCAGTCTTTTTGTACTGTCATACCAAGATATTCCTATTGCTTACTTTAGCACCAGGACTTTTTTTTTTCAAGTGAAAAGCACTCTATGCTGCTGACCTTTTCCATAATACTCTGACAGGCTTCCATTCAAACTCTATAAGGAGCACTGATTGGAGACACAATTTACATTTATTTAATTTTTCAGGGTAATTGTAATTTGTCATTTGAGCTGTATTTCCTAATAAATATTCCCTACAGAGAAAATTATTCTGAGCCATGATCTCTTGGCATGACACATGGCTATAGACGATACAATACAAATGATTTGTTTACATGGGGCTGTTTCTTTGAAAATATGTTTAGATTTTTTGTATATATTTGTTAAAACCCAAAATGCCTTTCTATGTTTCATACACTTAATAGAACCTTTTCTTTGGAGGCAGGGGGAGACTATGCCTAACCCTAGCGAGTCCTGTTATTCCTGTAAGTGACCACAGGAGGTCACACTCACCAAGTTTATACTTTGCTCAGGCTTTGTACTTTTTTTTTCTGGTTTATTTGTGTGTTTTGCCTTTTTCTCAGAAGTAGTATCTTATGTTACTAACATAAAAGCAAGCTATACAATGGTTTGTTTTACTGAAAGCTATGGTAGATGTATAGAAATTCCATGTAACCATGGCTATCCATTTTGAGTTATCATAGGACTGTAATCATACAAAAGAGATATTTAGCTTTGAATGAGTTTTAGAAAGTGAAATTACATAGAGTGATGCTTAAGAAGAAACACGTCAACATTTTCCATTTATAGTTATCACCAAACTTACAACATTAGCTACTAAGAATAGAGGTGTTGCTATTTTATTTTCTAAGGATGTGTCCTTTCATCTTGTTATACACTCATAGAATCCCACATTTTAAGCGGACCTTCACTTTAAGACAGGCCATAGATAGTGTGACCACAGGTTACAGGAAAGAAAATCGCTTGATTCCCTCCCGCAAAGCTTATTGTGTTCTGCGGTGGGGGGACGCAGGCAGCCATCCCTGCCAGGAGAACACAGTGATTATTTTTAGTGGCTATAGCCACTGGCAATAATTACATGCTGAAATCTGACATGCTGGTTGTACCCAAGTCAATGGATTGACTTGGGTACATTCAGCCTGTCAATAGATGGAATGAATCTCGGCCAGTCATCTTTTTGCATTATTAGTAATGCAGTACTCAACCCCCCCCCCCCCCATGTTTGTTTTTTTTTTTCATTTTATCTATAGTCCTTTTCAAAACACATAATAACTCGCACAGCAATATCAGCATTGTCCCACTGCGATCCACACAGTGGGTCCCATGAGGGCAGGGCTAAAAATAAAAACAGAAAAAAAAAATTCTGCGACTCCTATTTGGAGTTAAGTTCCACTTTACAGGAGTATTATGGTTACAGACTACACTTTCACTTTATGACATCAGCATTGTACCAATAGAAACAATAGTGATTTTTGACATCAATTGATTTGAATGAGCTGCTTTGCCCACACAAACACATTATCAATGAAACGGCTAGACATGACCTAGCCTTAGGCTGCTTTCACACTATTCCATTGAAAAAAATGCATGAAAAACACATATGTGTTTCAGGTGCGTTTTCTGGTTGTCTGACTCCCAGCATGCACCTGTGAAACATGGACATGTGAATCAAAAAACACACCAAAACACAACTTCAGTGCGTTTTTAATGCATTTTTTACATGTTTTCTAATCACTTCAATAGGGAGCTGCATTTTTGGTGCCGTTTTGAAAAGTGCACCAAAAATGCAGCATGCAGGACTTTTAAAACCACAACTGAAATGCAACTTACCGGTGTGAGGAATTGCATAGGATTTAAAGGGATGCATTTTTAATGCATTTTCCTTCCACTTTTTTTTTTTTCAGAAAAACTGATCAGTGTGAAAAGGAAAGCGGTTTTTCAGTCTAGAACAAAAAAAAAATAGAAGTCAGGAGCTACAAATCCTGTGGCTGCTTACTTTTAATTAAAGAACACTCACCTGTCCAGCTCCGTCCTCACCCAGGCTAGTTTCGCACTAGCCTCTGGGTTCCCACTGCCGGCATCTTTAGTGTGAGAAGCCAACTGTGACAGCTTGTGGCTTCACAGCCATATTCATACTGCGAATGTGCGAGCCATGCTGCGCTTTGTGAATGGTCCCACAGCTTTCTGGGATCCGTCATGTCCCAGAAGGCTGCAGGTGAACAGAAACAAGCGGAAGTGGGAGTAGTACCTGTCAAAACTAGGTACCCACTCCCCTCCCAAAAATTGTGCCAAATTAGATGGGGGGCACTTAAAGTGGAATTTCCCCTTTTGGGTGAAGATCCACTTTCAGCGGTGGCCAAATTGCAACATCCCTCAGAAACTATCATGCCTTGGCGAGCCAAAGAGGAATACCAATCTTTACAGCTGGCCCTGGTGATGAAAAATATATTCAGTAAAACCAAAATATTCGGTTACTTAATTAATCCCTATACATACTTTCATTTTAGTGGGTGAAGCAGTCATTGAAAAACTTTTCTTAGTTCTAACATTATAGTGATTCCTACAAAGAACAATGGGACCATGTCACACTAACGATTCTGATGCTGTTGACAACTCACCACCAACATGGTTGCTAAGAGACCCGTAACCTTATATGATGTAACTTCCTTTCTGGCTAAAGCAGTGACAGCTTGCCTTTTTCTGTCCCCTCACTAATAAGCAAGGCTCTGCAGTATAATGCCGAGCAAGAGAGCAATGTCCTTTGAAGAAGGTGTCCGTCTTCTGTAGGTGACTTTGCTGTTGCTGAGGTGTCACCAGTGGTAGAACTGCCAACATGACATGGCCCTTAGCCTTGGTTCATGTCACGGAACGCCCCACACTCCGCTTGAGTGCTTCTGTCATACACCGCTTCCTAAGTTCTGGAACACGAGTCCAATGGATCTGGCTATAGAAACCCCAAGAACTAGACAACACCAGTCTTGGAGTACATCAGAACTGCCTTTATTTTGAGATCTCACAGACCTTTTTATATCAGGGATGACTCAAAGCTAACCTAATTAACATGACCTAATTTACTACAAAATGTACCCAGACCAGATGACAGTCTTGTGGGCACCGGGCTTCACACATTAATACAATTAACAATACAAACAACAATCTCCCCCCTCCTCAGCCTAGACCATTCGTCTATTAGCCAGGGCTGGTGGCTAATGTGATCAGCTCTCTCAATTAACATAAACACATGTTGATAACACCAGCATCTCCTCACAGGATGTGTCCCAGCAGAATGAATCAGTCTTATCAGCACGGGGCTGCTGGAGGAATCCCCCCTCCCTCTTCAGGGACACAAATATACAGTAAGGAGTCCCCATACAATATATACATGACTGAGTCCGATTAATACAGTTCAGACTGGATTTCTCATTCACCTCAAATGCTAGGGCCCATAATCGGTGGGCAACAGGCTTGCACACAGTCCTCTCCAACAGCCTCCGCTCTGGCCATGCCCGTGACATTTCTCCCCTTTCGGCAGGAGACTAACACAGGAGGAGACCCCAGACGGGTTGACTCCGAAGTTAGTAAACAGCTCCAGTCCTCTACTGCCTGTACCCACACAGTACCCCAAACAAATTATCCCAAACAGTGCATTACTCACCCAGCCATCCTCTGCCTCTCTCAGAGAACATATCTGCCGCTGGAGAGAAGACAGGGTGACTGGGCTCACTCTGTCATGCTGTTGGGGATCTGGGCCCACTGCCCAGCATCCCTGGGGTATACAGGTGGAGACTGAAGTTCCATCCACCTTCACAGGAAATCCATCCTCTGTTAGTTGAGGGCAGAGTCCAGCAGTCCTCGGCCCTGTTGCCAGCCCTTCTGCTGGAAACCCCACACCATCTGTTCCGGCTAACTGTTGGAGAGGGAGGCCGACTGCCCCGCCTCCCTGGAACTCTGTAGTTGTTGCCGGTGCTGGGCAGAGGTTGGTAGCACTCTGCCCTGTTGCCAGCACTTCTGCTGGGGACTCCGCATCCTCTGCTCCGGCTAACTGTTGGGGCAGGCAGCTGGCTTCCTCCACTCCCAAACTGTGTAGCTGCCATTGGGGAGGTGAGCCGGCTGCTTCCTTTTCCATTCCCTCATCTGGCTGCTGGGACGACATGTCGATGGTACTGTCTCCCAGGTACACGGATCTTTGCTGGGGAGGAAAGCCCACTTCCTCCACCCTGGCCAACTGTTGGGGAGGGACAACACACACCTCCTCTCCCTTCTCCCCCTGTATCTGCTGCTGGGAAGTGATTGCCATCTTCTCACCCTGAGCCTCCACAATTGCTGCAGGTGTGGGGCAGAGATCTTGGACCCTCTGTCCGGTTGCCAGCACTTCTGCTGGGGGTTTGCTAGGTAGTTCCTCCTCTACAGAAATGTCTATTAAATCCCCAGTCTCTGGAAGTGGTAAAAGTGTGGGACAGAGGTCTTGGACCCTCTGTTCAGTTACCAGATCTTCAGCTGGAGAAGTTTGTTTTAACTCCATAGATGCTGCTGGCAGAAAATCACATGTCCCTGTCAGTGTTGTGGGAGAAAGGCCGACTACCTCTTCTCTCAGGAAGGCCGAAGCCACTGTTGGTGCTGGGCAGAACACAGTGAACTTTGGCCCTGATAGCAGCTCTTCTGCTGGAGGCTCATCAGGTTGTTCTTCCTCAGCAGAAAAGTCTATCAAATCCCATGTCTCTGCAACTGATGTCGGGGAATAGGGGTTCACCATCTCCTGTCCATGGAACCCAGAAGATGTTATCATTTCTGGACAGAGGTTAGCAGAGCTCTGCCCTGTTGTCAGCACTTCAGGTTTGGGGACGGCAATCTCCGGATTTTCCACTGCCGATTCTCTGGCATGCTGCTGAACTTGTTCTAGCAGTTTCCTGTATGCCCTTTCCAGATGCTGCTCCTTCCTTAGCAAATGGTCCAGATCAGGTTTGAGCTCTGAGACCCCTGCAAGACCGAGCATAGACTCTCTATAGTCTCTCATGTCCTCAAGGTCAGGTTCCCCTTCATCGCCAAACATAAAAAGATCTGTAAGGTTCTCCCACAGCAATCCAGGGCCGCCAAAGTCATATCCCTCCGGAGAGCATTCTGTTGTCTCCCCTAAATATCCCTCCTCTGCGTGCCATTGCAGAGCCCGATATCGATTGTCCAGCTCTATCTCCTGCTGGACCAACCTGTCCAACTCAGTCACCCATTGCTCCTGGGGCTGCTCTCCCAGGAATGCCATCCGCAATGCCCGTTGGTCACTGGCCCGTTGCTCTTGGGTTGGAAAGCACTTGCCCTGTTTTATACCAGCGAGACGGAGGGCTGCAATCCAGAGCTCCACCCGAATCAGCTGCCTGAGCTCCAGGTATTCATCCTCAGACACAGTCCTGGTGTACGTTGAAAGGATGATCCGCAGCAGCCCCGGGAATTCTGATGCCAGGTCCATATCTCCGCTGGGGTGACTGAAGTCTGCTATGCTGATCTTGGATCCAGTTGGAGGTTTGGATGTCCCAGACTTCAGGAAGCTTTCCCGCTGCTTGCCACCAATGTCACGGAACGCCCCACACTCCGCTTGAGTGCTTCTGTCATACACCGCTTCCTAAGTTCTGGAACACGAGTCCAATGGATCTGGCTATAGAAACCCCAAGAACTAGACAACACCAGTCTTGGAGTACATCAGAACTGCCTTTATTTTGAGATCTCACAGACCTTTTTATATCAGGGATGACTCAAAGCTAACCTAATTAACATGACCTAATTTACTACAAAATGTACCCAGACCAGATGACAGTCTTGTGGGCACCGGGCTTCACACATTAATACAATTAACAATACAAACAACAATCTCCCCCCTCCTCAGCCTAGACCATTCGTCTATTAGCCAGGGCTGGTGGCTAATGTGATCAGCTCTCTCAATTAACATAAACACATGTTGATAACACCAGCATCTCCTCACAGGATGTGTCCCAGCAGAATGAATCAGTCTTATCAGCACGGGGCTGCTGGAGGAATCCCCCCTCCCTCTTCAGGGACACAAATATACAGTAAGGAGTCCCCATACAATATATACATGACTGAGTCCGATTAATACAGTTCAGACTGGATTTCTCATTCACCTCAAATGCTAGGGCCCATAATCGGTGGGCAACAGGCTTGCACACAGTCCTCTCCAACAGCCTCCGCTCTGGCCATGCCCGTGACAGTTCATATCTATGTATGCTCGGATGCATGCTTGTGCTTTACACGTATTTCGTGCAGGAAAGCCCATTCATTAGGATGGGCTGACCTACCCACGATAAATGCAGGGAAAGAAGTCCCTGACCCTTTTGTAAGATTGTGCTACAACATGTGGTTTGAGGAGGTGCGGATGCGTAGGGGTGCCATCAAGGCAATCTACTAAAGAGCAGCATGTTTCTGTGCATGTTGGGAAAGTGCACATCCCTAACACACATAGTTGTGAACCAAACCGTACTGAAGAAGAGAACTAAAGTCCAATCTCTCCTTAGCATTTTAGGAAGGCTGCATATTTATCTTACTATAGGTTTAATTTAAACAGACTCAGGCACATCCAAGCATATCCAACTTTTATTCTGCCATCCATATTGTCAGCTAGCTTTATTGCTCACTGTGGCTAAGGCTACACTGGTGATTCAATCTCTTTGCTGCTGAGAGTTTTTACTACTGGTTACTACTACGTTCTGCACATCAGGCACAGTCAACTAGCAAAGAGATTCAATCACCAGTGTAGCCCCAGCCAATGGATTCTGCCGAACAGAACCTTAGCATGGACAAATGCAGGCCATGGTTTTCCTTGATTCCAAGCACTGCCCTCTGTAGTTCTCAGGAAAGTAGCAAACGAAGAATTGTAAGACCAGAGGCTGCAGAATTGTGACATTTTAAAAGGCTTGCTAAATCTGACTACAACATATTATATACAAATCATTTTAAAAGTAAATTTGCAGGTCTATAAGACAGAAGCACAGTTTCACTGTCTTCCAAATATCATTAGAAGTTCATTGATTTTGCCCGTAGCCTGGAGTGGCTCTTTAAAGTAGATTTTTCACTGCATGACAGGTGCATTTAAAAATATCATGTAAAGTCTTACAGCCCAGGGAGTTGTACCTTTGGCAACCTACAATACACAGAGAGTACAGAAAAGTAATGCAAACCATTCTAATGTATTTATAGTAAAGTGGCTTCTGCGGGGCCCCAAGGACATAGTCATGTGATATTTTAGGGCCTGGTTGCTAACCAGTTGGAAATGTCTGTATTTCCAACAGTGAGCAGCTCTTAATATAACCATAACAGGTGTCTTCTGTACATGTCATTGCACACGGTGCTTGAACTGCGTCAGACAGGTGGCAGTTCAGTGTTCCAGCTGTCAAACCACTTACTGCTCTCTGAACTAGAGAGAGGTCATAGAAGCCACATTTTCACCATCACAATACTAGATCTATGGCATTCCTAACTCTTTCTTCTCTTACAGAAATGTACTGATCACTCATTTTCATTATACACAGACAGTACATGGACAGCTATGCCCTGACTTGTATACATTTTTTTTTTATTGTGAGAATGTGATTAACAAGAACAATGGCCCCAACATTTAGCAACAAGTCAAATCATAAAAGTCAATAAACAGTATGTTAGTATAAGTTGAGAGAGACCTAACAGTGCTGGGTTTAGTGGTGTACATGAAGAAACATTTGAGTGGATGGCGGTCAGACTAGTAAGTAGCAAGCAAAGGGTAGAGGGGGAGGCTTCCGTTTTTAAGATTAATAATTGCAATTCAAAGTAAGAGGGCCGTGGAATGTCAATTGGAAGATCATTGGCTACTAGTCTGAGTAGATACCATTGAGTATATGAAAGGATTACATTATAGATTGTTGAGTTTCTACAGGCAAGGTTTCAATAATTTCCCTTTGGAATCAATAAAGTTCTGAATCTGAATGAAAGGTTCCCAAATGTTGAAGAAATTCTGAACCCATAATTCCTTATGCAAGGAGGCCTCCACCCATTCCATGCAAAAAATGTAGGATAATTTAGCTATGGATAAAAAGATAGTAGGGGGTTCTAGGTAGATCCACTTATGTAAAATTGTTTTCCATGCCACAAGGGATATGATAGTAAGGAGTTGCTTGCAGCCCTTTGAGATTTTAATGCCCGGGAAAAGCTTGTATACTTTGTAAATGGAGCCCTTGGGAAAAGATACCCATTGTTGTAGTTAATTAGGACAATAGGTATTATCATGTTGGTCAGTGAGTCAAAAGCCTGATCTTTCTACCTAATGCTCATTTACAAAGTTTGAATATTTCTCACGTGGGCTGTATGTCAGCAACAGAATCACAGCGGAGAAGCGTCCCTTCCCATGCTGACCTGAAATGCAGCCAATTATCACTCGCTAGTAAGGCTGATGTCAGATGAATGGTTCCACTACTAGAAATTGTTCACCAAGGCCAGCAGTAAGATCCCTAAGAGTCTGCCTGTCTGTCCCCATGGAATCGCTCCCTCTCTAACTGAGGCAGCAAGATGACGCTTCAAACAAGCGTTCAAGATTCAGCAGCATTCAGGTCAGCAACATCTTGCTGTTCCAGCTACTGAGGAGCCACCAAAAGGTAAGTGCTCTGTTAGGATTCCTCACCAGTGATGGCATTGCTATTGTGACAGGCCTTATGGTTACATTCACAACTTTTTCTGCAGTGCAGGATTTATGTTTTAGGCTATATTTATGTAAAAAGTCTGAAAATACAAAAGGTTTCACAATATTTAAAGCACCAATGTACAAGTGTTACCACCAATAACTATCAAAGATGTGCTTTGCTGGAAACTGTACTAATCAGGGGTTTGTTCCACATTAAAAAAAACACACATATATACAGTATATATAAATATCCTAAAGAGTGCCGTCAGCTGGAGGATCAAATGCATATATTAGCCAGCACACCATGGATCGTTGAATAACATCCAAATCTTTATTAACCACTTCAATACAGGGCATTTTCACCCCTTCCTGTCCAGGCCAATTTTCAGCTTTCAGCTCTGTAACATCTTGAATGACAATTGCGCGGTCATGCAACACTGTACCCATATGAAATTTTAATCATTTTTCCCCCACAAATAGAGTTTTCTTTTTGGTGGTATTTGATCACCTCTGCGGTTTTTATTTTTCGCGCTATAAACAAAAATAGAGCGTCAATTTTGAAAAAAAACAATATTTTTTACTTTTCGCTATAATAAATATCCCAATTTAAATAAAATAAATTTCTTCCTCAGTTTAGGTGGTATTTATTATTTTTTATGTATTTCAGTTACATATATAGCACTGTCAATTTATGTAGCGCTTTACATATACATTGTACATTCACATCAGTCCCTACCCTCAAGGAGCTTACAATCTAAGGTCCCTAACTCGCATTCATACATACTAGGGACAATTTAGACAGGATCCAATTAACCTACCAGCATGTCTTTGGAGTGTGGGAGGAAACCGGAGGAAACCCACGCAGGCACAGGGAGAACATGCAAACTCCAGGCAGGTAGTGTCACGGTTGGGATTTGAACCAGTGACCCTTCTTACTGCTAGGTGAAAGTGCTATCCACTACACCACTGTGCCGCCCTTATATATATTGTTCTACATATTTTTGGTTAAAAAAAATCGCAATAAACCTATATTGATTAGTTTTCGGCATGTTCAGGCCTTTCGCGTTCAAGGAGTATATCTGCAAGCCGTCCATCCTCAACCAGGGTCATAGGGGAAGAAGATCTAGTAGGAAAAAACAGAAGAGGGAGAGGTGGGGGAAGAGACAGAGAAGGAGGAAGGGAAGTCCCCTGGGGTGGGGGGGGGGGGGGGGGAATAAGAAAAAAGTCAAAGGTAGGGTATGAGAGTTAGGGTGAATAAGTGTAGAAGAAAGATCCAAGAGAATACGAGAGTAGATTAGTAGTAGTATAGAAGGCCCGCCTCCCTCTGATGCTACGCGAAAGCCATAGGAATGTCCCTGTGCATCAGAGGGGGCGGGGTCACCTGGCGACATCATCGCGTGGCCCCGCCCTCAGTTATAAAAGAGCTGTCACCAAAGAGCGGTCGGTCATTATGGCGGGTGCCTCCCATGGAGGCAGATTGTAGGTGACGTGCGGCTTTTTTTTTTTTTCTTTTTTCGGTCCGTCGCAGTGCGAGAAGAAGAAGAAGACTCCATGGGACAGTTTTATTTTTTTATTTTTTTAATAAAGGACTTGTCCCAAGGCGTGTATTGTCTTTTTTTTACCATTTTCACACATTTTTTGTGAAATGGTAGGGGTAGCATTTCACACAGGGGGGGCCGGGATCTGGGGGTCCCCTTGTTAAAGGGGGCTTACAGATTCCGATAAGCCCCCCCGCCCGCAGACCCCCACAACCACTGGGAAAGGGTTGTGGAGATGAAGCCCCTCTCCCCATCAACATTGGGACAAGGTGCTTTGGGGGGGCTACCCCAAAGCACCCTCCCAATGTTGAGGGCATGTGGCCTGGTACGGTTCAGGAGGGGGGGCTCTCTCGTCCCCCCCTCTTTTCCTGCGGCCTGCCAGGTTGTGTGCTCGGATAAGGGTCTGGTATGGATTTTTGGGGGGACCCCACGCCATTTTTTTTTATTTTGGCGTGGGGTTCCCCTTAAAATCCATACCAGAATTGAAGGGTCTGGTATGGATTTTGAGGGGGGACCCCCACGCCATTTTTTTTTTTAAATTTTGGCACGGGGTTCCCCTGTGGGAGAATCCCATGCCATTTTTATCAATTAACTTTTATGTGTATTGCCGGGAGTTGGGATCGACAATTCATTATAGCCAAGAGTACTTTTAAATTACTTTTTTTCCTTTAGAAATGTAATTTTGCTCTCGGACTCTTGTAAACACGGGAAACATGCGCCACTTTACAGGCATACTATAGACACCCCCCAGGTACGAAATTTAAAGGAATATTACACTTTATTGTTTCACTGCTCCCGAAAAAACGGCAGTTTTTGAAACTTTTTTTTTGCATTGATACATGTCCCCTGGGGAAGGACCCAGGTCCCCAAACATTTTTTAAGACAATACCATGCATATAAGCCTTTAAAATTAGCACTTTTGATCTTTCATGTTTGTGTCCCATAGACTTTAACGGTGTTCACATGTTCGAACAAATTTTTTGCCTATTCGCATGTGTGAACCGAACCAGGGGGGGTTGCGGCCCATCCCTAATAGCCATTAATGTCTAAACCGCTGGCAACAAAAGGGAGGTGTGTTTAGGGTCGTTATCATGTTGGAATACTGCCCTGCGACCCAGTCTCCCAAGGGAGGGGATCATGCTCTGCTTCAGTATGTCACAGTACATGTTGGCATTCATAGTTCCCTCTATGAACTGTAGCTCCCTAGTGCCAGCAGCACTCATACAGCCCCAGACCATGACACTCCCACCACTATGGTTGACCGTAGGCAAGACACACTTTTGTGCACACTTTCTTTGAACTCCTCACCTGCTTGCCGCCACACACGCTTGACACCATCTGAACCAAATAAGTTTATCTTGGTCTCATCAGACCACAGGACACTGTTTGTGGGCTTTCTTGTTTATCATCTTTAGAAGAGGCTTCCTTCTGGGATGACAGCCATGCAGACCAATTAGATGCAGTGTGCAGCGTATGTTCTAAACACTGACAGGCTGACCCCCTACCCCTTCAACCTCTGCAGCAATGCTGGCAGCACTCATACGTCTATTTCCCAAAGACAACCACTGGATATGACGCTGAGCACGAGCACTCAACTTCTTTGGGCGACCATGGTGAGGCCTGTGGAACCTTTCCTGTTAAACTGCTGTATGGTCTTGGCCACTGTGCTGCAGCTCAGTTTCAGGGTCTTGGTAATCTTCTTATAGCCTAGGCCATCTTTATGTAGAGCAACAATTCTTTTTTTTTCAGATCCTCAGAGAGTTCTTTGCCATGAGTTGCCAGGTTGAACTTCCAATGACCAGTATGAGAGAGTGAGAGCGATAACATCAAATTTAACACACCTGCTCCCCATTCACACCTGAGACCTTGTAACACTAACGATTCACATGACATCGGGGAGGGAAAATGGCTAGGCAAGGCAGTGCTGGAAAATAATGGTGGCCATACACCAATATTAACACTTTGGGCCCAATTTGGACATTTTCACTTAGGGGTGTACTCACTTTTAATGGCTGTGTGTTGAGTTATTTTGAGGGGACAGCAAATTTACACTGTTATACAAGCTGTACACTCACTACTTTACATTGTAGCAAAGTGTCATTTCTTCAGTGTTGTCACATGAAAAGATATAATAAAATATTTACAAAAATGTGAGGGATGTACTTACTTTTGTGAGATACTTTATGTGAGAAATAAGAGGGGGGGAACCCCAGTGGGGGCTCCACATCAGAGCTGGTGTAACTGTCGAGCAGTGAGCCACCCTCCGGTTGGGTCAGCAGTATGGGCAGAGGTGGTCAGGGGGTGAAGCAGAACATGACGGTTGTCTTAGGACTCACGTGACCGCTCCAGGGAAGGCACCCGGGATCTTCTCCTGTTTCTCTGCGGTGGGCCCCAGGTGTGTTTGAAGAGGCCCAATCTGATGGTAGGACGTGGGAGGAATTGGAGCCAGTCCGGGACCTGTATGGGGTCCGATTCGAGGAAGGAGAACAGAGTCGGCAGTTCCGCAGGTGTATGCAGAGTAAAGGAAGCCGCGACCCTCTGGAACGTAACTGCCAGCGGGTAACCCCAGCGGTAAGTACAGCCTCGTTGCTTCACCAGTTCCAGGACTGGGCATAGGAGGGCCCTTTGTCGGAGTGTCGCCCGAGAGAGCTCTGGCAGGATTTTATTCCAGGGTCCGTCATGGTCTACATCTCCGTGTTCCCATGCACCGTGCAGGATGTCCTCTTTCTGCGTGTAGCAGTGGAGTCTGCATACCACGTCCCGCTGTCTGTCCGGATCCGTCGACCTTGGGCCCAGAGCTCTGTGGACTCTGTCGAGCTTCAGCTGCACGGGAAGGGCCACCAAGATCCTGCGGAAGATTGCAGCGACCTTCTCCCCCAATTTCTTGGCACCCGCGGCCTCCGGGATGCCACAGAGCCGCAGGTTGTTGCGGTGGCTCCCGTCCTCCATGTCCTCTATGTGGAGTTGCAATGCAATGGCCGTGTTGCGGTGGGTGTCTTTGGATTGCTCCAGGGCTGATACTCCATGTGCCAGAGTGGAGAAAGACTCTTCTCCTGCAGTCACTCTGTCTGAGAGCATGTTCACGTTGTCTCTCACTTCCTGGATGTCTCGGCGGTGAGTTTTCTCCAGCCGGAGGATCAGGGCCTCAATGTCCGTCCTGGTGGGGAGGGCTTGTAGTAGTGACTGAATGTCCTGGTCAAGTTGACTTGCACCTTGCAGATGTAGTAAGGTAGCTATCTCGAGCTGAAAGGCTGCCGGTGTCTCTGAGAAACAGTCCAAGGTTGTAGAGGTGCTGGGAGATGGAGACCGTGAGTCTGGGGCCTGCGGCTCTTGAGTCTGGGGCATGGAGCCGCCACTCTAGCGCCCGTTGAGAATCTCTGAATCTGTGAAAAATAATCCTGTATATCGCCTTTAGACATGCTGGAACGGGTCAGGTTGATGGAATCAGGTTGATTTAGCTGGGAAAGGCAGGGTGAGGCCAGGAGCTCTCAAAACGTACGACTTTACCTGGCCATGTCCAGGCCACGCCCCTCTGCAATCACATTTTATCCCTAATGAATTTAGAGGCAAGGGAGGAAAACAAAATGGGATAGCCCATACCTGTGGGAGAAAAGAAAATGGACCCCAACAACCAAACACCATCCTAGGTGTGCAGAGAGACACATGCATCATGGACTCCAGCAACCAAACACCAGTTCAGGTACAGCACATGAGGTTCTGATGTCTCTAGTTGGAGAACTCCTCAGCCCCAAAAGACCACCAGAAGTGGCTCCCCACCTTGTTGGTGCATTTATCAACCTAAGATATGGGACTTTGCCTAGGAAAGGCTGAACCCAGATGGACACCTATACAGTCGGCAGGTAGGAACTTATCGCCACATCATTGTCTTGCAGGTGTATATCTTGAGGACAAAAAGGAGTGGATATAGGGGCAGAGATATACCATATGTATGCTACCATGTTGGGGTCAGGAAACATATGTCTCACACTTCTTTGCACTGCAATTTTCTTAGCAGTGCAAAAGAAATATCCAACACAGCGGAAATCCTCCAAATCTTCACTTTATTTGAAACAGCATTAAAGAGCAATGAGCTGATGCGTTTCTGCCTCATGGGACCTTAGCCATACTTCTTATGAGCAGGCCCTGTGAAGCAGAAACACATTTGTGGTTTTGTCTTTAAGGCTGTTTCAAATAAAGTGACAATTTTGGAGGATTTACACTGTGCTGGATATTGCTTTTGTTATCTTCACTTTACAGCCCTACCTGGATCTGCACAGCCTGCCCTTCATGTCTTTTTGGCTGTGCCCACTGCCTACCTCACATGCATGTCAAATCCATTTGTTGGAATAAACAGTGAGCCTGGCACCTTGTGTTGCCTTGTGCCAGAACATG
Organism: Aquarana catesbeiana; assembly: GCF_042186555.1. Taxonomy (NCBI): domain Eukaryota; kingdom Metazoa; phylum Chordata; class Amphibia; order Anura; family Ranidae; genus Aquarana; species Aquarana catesbeiana. Next base: position 834,706,602 of record NC_133324.1, on the reverse strand, counting down.
CTGTTTAAAGTGTATCTGAATCCAAAAGCCAAATTGTAAAATATTACAGCTTACCAATCCTTACATGTGGTGACTGCATTCATTTTCTGTTGTAGGCCTCTTTCTCTTTACTTTCACCTGGTGATCTGGTCAGTGTATATTTTATTTTATTTTTATTTATTTCAGGTACTTATATAGCGCCATCAATTTACGCAGCGCTTTACATATATATATTATACATTCACATCAGTCCCTATACCCTCAAGGAGCTTACAATCTAAGGTCCCTAACTCACATTCATACATACTAGGGCTGATTTAGACAGGATCCAATTAACCTACCAGCATGTCTTTGGAGTGTGGGAGGAAACCGGAGTACCCGGAGGAAACCCACGCAGACACAGGGAGAACATGCAAACTCCAGGCAGGTAGTGTCGTGGTTGGGATTCAAACCAGCGACCCTTCTTACTGCTATGCGAGAGTGCTACCCACTGCGCCACTGTGCCGCCCAGCATATGATATTTTTCAACTTTAATGCTGGGCTCACACCTCAGCACAGAGCGGCTCACAGCAGGGGTCTGGTGCATTCCCATTCACCATTTCAGGTCCAATTTCAGCCTGAATTTTTGGCTGAATTTGAACCTGAAATATACCAGACGATGCACAGGACTCCTGTGCAATTTGCACCGGAGCCTCCCTGGAGATGTGTGAATCGGCTTCATAGAGAGCCAGTCACAATCTCCTGACATGCGAAACCTTCATCCAATTCTCAATAGTATGAACCCAGCCTTAACTGACTAAACTGTCCAGAGAAAGTGTCAGTTAGAGGGTTGAAACAAACCATTTAACACTGACAGTGCTTACAATGATCAGCTTTTATTAATTTATGTAAAACCTTCATACCAAAAGAGAAAAAAGCTGTTTCTTGTAATTGCTTAAAAAGCGTTAGCTGGAGTTCAGCTTCAATTTGTTAGTAAAGTACATCCAAGGCCGCTTTCACACCATTTTCTGAAAGTGCACCAAATGCTCTAGTGGTCCCTGACATTCAGCTCTGGTGGTCCCTGACATTTGGCACTTGTGTTCCCTGACATTCAGCACTTGTGGTCCCTGACATTCGGCTCTTGTGGTCCCTGACATTCAGCACTTGTGGTCCCTGACAATCAGCACTTGTGGTCCCTAACATTTGGCTCTGGTGGACACTGACACGTTGCACTGCTTTGCATTTATAAGGCTGTAACCTATCATACTGTGTGTTATGTATGGCTTGCTAGCTGCAGAATGAGGGGTGTGATTTATGTTGAAGTGGGCGAGTTCACATTTACATGTACAAGCCTAGTGTACCTCCCACATTCACTCCAATCCCAAGGATTCATGGGAAATGTAGTCTGATTACAGTTAGAGAAAAAGAAGAGGATATGATGCAATCGCTGTTCTAAGAGATCCTCCCTGCCAGAAAAGATGATGCATTTTTTTAATCACAAAACTGACTTCCCGAAAATTCAATCAGTCATATCTCTTAAATGGTAAGAAATTTCACAAATGTACTAATTTAGTGTTTTGTGTGTGTGTGTGTGTGTGTATGTGTGTGGGGGGTGTATTAATGGGGGATTTTTTGAAAATCCTGGAATTCTGCTTTAAGATAGATAATAAGCCAAAAAACATATTTCTTATTTTATTTTCAATATAGTAGCTCCAGGACAGGACTCAGGAGGGCAAGAAATTAGAAAGGCCGGCGCACACACACATGAAATTGACTCTCACAGTGACATTGACAGCAGTGTGCAGGAGTACATAATGATGACACCTCACTGACATGACACGTCACCTCCTGAGTCACAGTGACAGTCTCTCTCCCTTCAGTCCACTCCAGTCTAAACAGCACTGACAGTCCCACTCCCGGCTTGGCTTCCTCCCATCCCGCAGACCCATACACGAGGCTCTGGCTGCTCCGCTTGGCTCCCTTACACCATGACATTACATGACATGCTCAGGCACTGTCTCCGCTGGCACCGCCCAAACACACTAGCAGGCCGAGTTTCGAGCCGAGTGTCACAGACATATTTTTTACTGGCAACCTTTTCTTGTCACTGCCATTTACTAACAAGAGAGAAAAGCCCATTTTTTTACTTGCTGTCAGTAAAAATACTGACAGTTGGCAAAATTGCATGATATGAACAGAGCATAAATTGTCTGCAGTACTGCTCCCGTTGTAGAGTTTATCTAAGGTGATCTGAAGTTACAATTCAGGTTCTATTTCGAAGACACCCAGCTACTTGGAGCTGCACCCAGGATACTTGTGATGTATGTACGTATATTCATGTAATGTTGAGTTGTTTTGGCAATTAACATCAATTGAGCAGAGGTGGACACAGCTGGCTTCTTTATGTTGCCAATACTTGTTGGAAAGTTGCTGTAATATAAATGAAGTATATGGAAACATAGAAGGATTGATACCTATTTATATGTCAGCTTCCCTCGCACCACACATTATCTTTCCGGTATAGTTCAGTGGGGAGATGAACAACAATGTTTTTCCTTGGGATTTGGTGTGTTTCAATATTGCTGGAGTTTTATATAATATACCATTAAATGGACATAGGAAATTAAACATACAGACAAGCCAGATGCTTTGATTTGTCTATTGTGCACAACTGTATAAAAGACATACTGCATAGGAGATTTTTAATGATGAACTGGGGGTAAACAAATAAATGTACAGTAAAAATAATATAACTATTTGACTTGCCTAAGGACTTCTGTTTCTGTCATGCCAGTCCAATAATCCAGGCATGCCTGTCAAAGAGCATAGAAAGATCATGGACCTCCATATAGATTTAATTGCAGCTAAGCAATGCAGCGTGGACTTAGACCTGCTTCTTCTGTTTGGTTGGACAGTAAAAAAGCAGTAGCACACTGAGGAGGTCATCCCTGCATGTTTAGTGTTAGTTTAACAGCACTGTTTAAAATAGTATTAAACCCTCAGCATTTTTCAAGTTTAGCGCATTAAAGCATAGTTCCAGCCTCAAACATTTTCTTTTTAAAAGTCAGCAGCTACAAGTACTGTAGCTGCTGACTTTTAATAAGGACACTTACCTGTCCAGGGAGCCCGCGATGTCAGCCCCCCGTGGCCGATTCATCCACCAGCTCAGGTGCAGTTGCCGCCACCATTGCAACTAAGGGAAACCGGCAGAGCCTTCAGGCTTAACAGACGGTTTCCCACTGTGAATGCGCGAGTCGTGCTGCGTTTTCTGAATGGCCACCTTGTCTTCTGGGACACACACAGGTCCCAGGAGGCAGTGGGGAAGGAGGGCTCGCCGCAGAAGAGGAAATTAAGTGCTTCGTCGCGGCCCAGCTTGGACAGAAGTACACCTTTGTACTTCTTAAAAGGTAAGAACAAAAATTTAAAAAATAATATATATCCAAAAACGAGGGGTGGAGGGGTGGTCTTCAGTTTAAGACCTTCTTGTAAAGTTGGGTGGAACTCCGCTTTAAGCACAATAAAATAAACATTCCCCAGTAAACTATTTGGTAACATTTACCATTTAACATTACGCACAGTTCCCCCTGCTCAGAAGCACATACAGTGCCTCATACTTCTACTACTCTCAGTGCTTCATACCTCTCTATTACACACAGTGCCTCATACCACTCTGTTACACATGGGTCGGTGTTGGAAAGGCAACACGCTGAAGTGTATGAGTGCTCCTCTGTCCCGGGGATAACTCAGTGGACGTGGTCCTCCGAGTTGCATTCTGGGAGAGGGTATTTATGGGACAGACGCCATGTTCTGGGGTTCGTTTCGTTCCACCTGCTGGCCCTCCTGGCCGACAGGTATGTGCCAGGAGTACTACCTCGTGGTCCTGCGTCCGGGAGGCTCACGTAGCTGCGGCGTGTGGGTGGGCCCAGAAGCCTGTCTGGGGCCTACCACAGCGGCAGAGGAATGGTCCTGGGCTGTCTGTCCTATAGGGAAGAAGCTGGACAACTGAGAAGATCCCAGGGGAGTACCCGTCATGGAAGGATCATGCAGAGTGCTGGTCTGGAGAGGGACCTGCTTACTCATTTGGAGGACGTATCCTAAAGTAACCCTGCCACATAGCACTGCCGCGTCTTCTTAAAGGTTCTAGTGCTGTGTTTGCTGTTCATATTATACCATTACATCCTGTGGCAGAGGATCGTACGGGTATTGTTCCGATCAAGTCTGTGGCAAAGACTTTTGTTCGTGCTACGTACTGGCTGCTAGGTTAGTGAGAGGAACCTATCCAGGGGGCAAAGATTCAACTCTAAAGAGATAGGATATTCATCAACAAGATCTAAATTGCTAATGCTACACCAAGAAAATGTATTTGAACTTCCCTGCAACTCTCCTTCTACCTCTTTCCTGCTACTTCCTTCAATTCATGTTTATTAAAGCATTGGAAAAGATACTCAAGTGTCCAATGCCTACATTGTATGGTGATAAACTCAACAGGACCCTAGACCCGGTTCCGGTGAAATAGAGGTAGCGAAGGTGACGGTAACTGCCCGCAATAAACCAGCAGCTCCACCGAGAGTTAGTGCTACATGTGGGGGCGTCGTCCGGGATTGTTAGCCGTCAACCTCCCGCAGCCCTGAGGAGTGTTTCACCGGGAGTTTATGTTGGAACAAATTTCTGGACTTTGTCAATTCTTGGAGAGAGAGGAAGGGGTTAAAGTGCAGGACTTTATTTCTGACTGCGTAGGCTGTGGGTGAGCAGTAAAAGCCCGGGAGCTACGTGATCAGAAGAACAAGTGGGAGGAGCTTAACCTACTTGTTGCCGCGTGGGACGCGTGTGTGTGTTTGGCGCCAGAGGAGAAGAGAGGCCTTGTGATCATGCTGAAAAGATCAGAGTGTGGCCATGTCTTCCTTTTCGTTGATACTGCCAACTATGGGACCTAGGATGTTCCCTACGAGTACCGCTGCGGGTGCTATGCTGACCGCCGGAACCTTGCTGACAGATACCGACATTCGTCTGAAACCGCAGGGGAGGTTTGTTCTCTACACAGTTGGAGACATTGAAGGGCTGGGCATGCTTTGCCATAAGTGTGAAGGACTGGCCATACATCTCCGTCCATTTGATCGTTGTTTGCGGTGCGGAGAATATTTGTTCATAGTGGAGCAGCCTACTTTGTCACCTTGTGCTTATCGGATGGGCTGGGCTACAGGTATTGCTACAGTGGAAGCTGCTACTGTTGCTGTTGGAGAACAACAGTCTGTGATTTCACCTGTTGCCACCGACAGTGTTCCTGAGGGAGATACCGCTGCCGCTACTTCATCAGCGGACATCACTTTCATTTCCACGTCCACTACGCCTATCCCCATTGCACCTGTCCAGAGGAAGGTGGGATATGTAAAGGCTTCCCGCGGCCGTGGTCGAGGCCTACCCCAGAGACTACCCGAACCGGAGCCGGAGAAATGCATGGATCCGGGGAAGTCCACATCAGGAACGGGTGAGAGATCAAAGGGGGACATATCTGGGACTCTGTGTAAATATTTGCCGGCAGAAGAATTGAGAGACTCGGAGATAGATTCCATGTCAGATCTCTCCGGTGATGATGATTTGTTTGAGACAATGTCACAGGAACTATTGTGGGCCCAGGGCGAAGATGTTGCTTCTGCCTTAACTTTCTCAGAGTGGACAGCTATGGACTCTGGGAAGACATCACCCTGTGTGGAGCCGCACAGTACTACTAAGGAGACATTATCCAAAGTTGCTAATTTACTTTCGACACCCGTCGGGTCTATGGTGAGTAAATCACGAACTCTTGTGTGCTTCCTGGGCTGGGGAAAAATAGACCTTTGCCTAAACTTGCACGTTTACAGAGAGTGCTTTCCAACGTGTTGCCACAGAATATGGGCTGGAGTTTCCTTATGTTTCTCAGGAGATCATGCAGGAAATTGAGGCCAATCGGGAACTGTGGTACAGTGAAGCTGTTTGGGACTATTTGTCTGTGCCAAAGCCTTTCCGGAAGACTGGATGTTCTGTTGCCATGGACGAACATTTCAGTGGATGTTTCCTACACTGGAACTACGGTCGGCACATCTATGCTGACAAGCTGGTCATTTGCAGACCCGGAAAAGATGACATTGTGTACTTTATCACCACAGTGGATAAACTGGGAAAGAAACTGACATTGCCAGATCCTCGGTTTTATTGGTGATTATAAACAAAGAACTCTGGGGTGTATAGTTAGAGAGTGTCAGTGTTTAGAGATCTTCACGGTCAAGAGATAATGTTCTTCTCAGTGTTTCTAAAATCCAAAGACTCTTTGATAGCTGGATTTTCTCCATTTAAAATAGGGATGGACTTCTCAAGTTACTTTCGTTCGTTTTATTAAAAGGAAAAAATATATGGAAAGATTCCTTTTTGGAATGAGACTTTGCTCCTAAGCTGTTTAGTAAGGATACTGTATATATTTAGTGTGTGTCTAACTTAGTTTTTTCCAGGAACAATTGGCTCTCCTATCAAGTTGTCAGGCTTTTCAGCTAGATAGACAGTGGGGTTGTGACAGTCGTAATGTGATTTTGTTTGTGGATGTGAACATGTTGTTTTATAAATGTTGAAACTGTATTATTTCTATACTGTCTTTTCTTTTTCCTTGCCCTTGTCCAAGTTTTAAGTTCAAATACCTGCTCTCAGACTTGGGAGTTATTTTTGGCAGACGTCTATTGTAGTGGGGGGAGTATGTAGCGCTGATAGATTTTCAATCTACCGCTTATAGGTAAATTTAGTGGGTTATCTGTTCATATGTAGTCAGATTTGCCTCTGTTCCAGCTTGGCTGAGTTGCATGTAGTTTCGCACTGTGCCTCTGGGTGTCGTTGTCACCATGGGTCGGTGTTGGAAAGGCAACACACTGAAGTGTATGAGTGCTCCTCTATCCTGGGGATAAATCGGTGGAGGTGGTCCTCTAAATTGCATTCTGGGAGAGGGTATTTATGGGACAGACGCCATGTTCTGGGGTTCGTTTCGTTCCACCTGCTGGCCCTCCTGGCCGACAGGTATGTGCTAGGAGTACTAGCTGCAGCGTGTGGGTGGGCCCAGAAGCCTGTCTGGGGCCTACCACAGCGGCAGAGGAATGGTCCTGGGCTGTCTGTCCTATAGGGAAGAAGCTGGACAACTGAGAAGATCCCAGGGGAGGACCCGTCATGGAAGGATCATGCGGAATGCTGGTCTGGAGAGGGGCCTGGTGACTCAGTTGGAGGACATATCCTAAAATAACCCTACCGCATAGCACTGCCGGGTTGGCTTAAAGGTTCTAGTGCTGTGTTTGCTGTTCATCTTAACCATTACATCCTGTGGCAGAGGATCGTATGGGTATTGTTCCGCTCAAGTCTGTGGCAGAGACTTTTGTTCCTGCTACCTACTGGCTGCCAGGTTAGTGAGAGGAACCTATCCAGGTGAGCAAAGATTCAACTCTAAAGAGATAGGATATTCATCCACCAGATCTAAATTGCTAATGCTACACCAAGAAAAGGTATTTGAACTTCCCTGCAACTCTCCTTCTACCTCTTTCCTGCTACTTCCTTCAATTCATGTTTATTAAAGCACTGGAAAAGATACTCAAGTGTCCGATGCCTACATCGTATGGTGAGAAACTCAACGGGACACTAGACCCGGTTCCGGTGAAATAGAGGTAGCGAAGGTGACGGTAAAAGCCCGCAATAAACCAGAAGCTCCACCGAGAGTTAGTGCTACACAAGCTTTATAAAAGAAAAATAATAATAGTAAATAAATCCAATGTACAAACAGGTATTATCAGCAAAGGGGCCAACAAGAGTCTTGGTGGAATTGTGCACCTATACCTGGGTATAGTATATAGTTATTAATAAAGATACCTTCAGATGAAAATTGCAGCAAAGTTCAATTGTAGGGGCCCCTGAGGATGATCGCGATGCGGTGTCCATCTTTTTGTCAGAGACCTGAAGACAACATAAGCAGTAATGGGGAGTTCCTCAATTCCTTGTGCAACCAGCCTAGAATGCAGATTCTCACCAGACGAACTCATGTTGTGGTACTGGAACTCACTCAGAGTCAGTCTATCTGCTCTGCATCTTAGTCCCCAGTAGTTTCTAATTTGTCATGCAACAGAACCTGTAACTACCAGAAGTGGCCGTCGGATGCTTAACCTGGCACTAGCCTATGCAGGTTATTGAACTCCAAGCTAAAACTAGCGATACAATCTCAGACCAGAAGGGACAGAGTTAACGAAAACAAAAATAATTTATTAACAATCATTTATTAGTGTCTGTTCTAGGTTCTTCTGGTGCAGTTTCAGCTACTTTCCTCTGCATCCCACTAAACTCTGGGATATAGTGGGCGGAATAGCTTTGACCCGGGGCGGCATTTGCATGCATCTTTAGCTAATGCCTGGTCAGGAAAGTGAGTGATCAGCAGGGGGCTCAAATGGGTATAAATAGGCTGGGCCTGAAACAGCTTCCTCTTGTAAATCGGGGAGTAAGACCCAGCCGAGTAGCTGAGGCATTCCTGGAAGACTACCTGCAGCTTCGAAGAATTCTTTTTTGGGGTTCCATCTACTGTTTGGACTGGGGGACCTCTAGCCTAGCTCCCTGAAAGCAAGCAGAAAGCTTATATTAGGATCCAGGACAAAGGCAACAAGTACAGAAGCTGACTGGCACAGCAGGTGGCAATAAAGTTTGCACAGTGAGTACCTGCCTTGTGGATTCCAGAGACTTTTCTTCGCACTGTTTTAGCAGTACATCCTGGATTATACATCTATTGGGGTGTTCCTGTTTGGAATCTAGTTACCCTGGTTCTTACCCTGAAGGAGCTAATCAGGGTTAAAGTCCTCCATTACAGTTTTGTCAGAAGTTTTTGGAGTATCCCAAGGCTCATCCTCACCCTACCCCAGTTCTTCCAGCAAATAAACTGCAAAAAAAAATGTACAGCCTGTTTTCTCACTCCAGTGACTGTTTCCGGGTCTGTGCTACAGGTACATCAGACTTTTTTCTCCAGTGGTTTCCAACCACCCTATAGCTAAAGATGGCTACAACGCGGTCATCCAGTTCTGGGAGGGCATGTATTGATTGTAGCAATATGCCCAATACATGCTCGGCCATTTTAATATACAAGATGGCTTAAATCTGCAACTATCAAATAATGTTTGGAAAGATGCTGGCATAAGCACTGTACTATATATATATATATATATATATATATATATATATATATATATATATATATATATATATATATATATATATATATATATATATATATATATATATATATATATATATATATATATATATATATATATATCTTTTTGGGTTTGTTTGTCTGGGACAGGATGCATGACTTATGATTCAAAACCAGATGGCCTGTTGACCCGTGTTAACTCATGATGACGTATCTTAGAGGGTCACTGACTTGTATAAACCATATATCGCTGACTTGTTTAATTATATTCATGATATTACTATATCCCTTTACTAATCACTCCCCCCTCCCCTATTGTGATTGGTAAAGCTGAACCATATATAAGCTGTGTACACGCCCAATAAAGTAGGCATTTACTTTGAACTTACTCTGTATCTTGTGTTCATTTGAAAGTGCCTCCCGGTACCGGGGGTCTTCGGTAGTCAGCAGTATTAACCATTGGCTAGTCTGTCATGTACCTGGAGTACCTTTAAAACCCCTTTAAATGGAGGCACTTGCTGAGATAAGGTGATCACCTGTGGTAAGGTACCTTTTTGTCTCTTCTTGACGAATTGTTTTCTTGCCTCAGTTCTGATAAAACCTTAGTCTCTTAAATTTAATTAAGAAGGGAGACGGACCATGCCTTATAAGTGGCTATTGGTAAGCCCGGTTTTTGGTAAGCCTGTTAAGAAGTTTAATAAGTAGTACTACACTCCTTTTGGGAAGGAGGGAAAAGTGTTAATAAGGCAATTACTACCGGGGCCCGTAAAGTCTGTCTTGCTCTATGTTGCTTTTCTTGTCTGTCGCATTGCATAAAGTATAAGATTAGAGTATAGGACAGTCTGTTGTGTGAAACACAGCTGTAAGTTAAGGCAGTCCTACTTTCACTGTGATAATGGGTCAGAAATAGGGACAAAGTCAATTAGAAATTTCCCTTGCTTATATCCAAATATCGTGGGATATACTCCCAGAACCCCGCCCCCCTGCGCACCCTCTCACAGTAGACTTGCAGAATGTTTGCAAAGAAAGTTGATCTGAAGTCATGCAATGCAGACATGTGAAGCCTGGTAAGTCTAGCAATAGCTTAGCAAGTAATTTTCAAACTTGCAGCTCAATTGCTTGCTATCTGGGAACAAATGCTGGGTTTTCGGCATTTCTTTTTCTCAGTGCTGTCACTGTGTGAGGAAAGAAAGCCGATAACCAGCTATCCTGTGACAGGGGACATTTACACTGATAATCAGGGCACTGATCATCACTGCCCTGATTATCAGTGCAGCTCCATCAGTGTCAATCAGTGTTCATCAGTGCTGCCTATCAGTGCGCATCAGTGCAGCCTAATCTGTGCCTATCAATGCAGCCTAATCAATGCCTATCAGTGCAGCTTCATCAGTGTCCATCAGTGCAGCCTATCAGTGCCAATCAGTGCACCTATCAGCCTCCTTTTGGTGCAGCTTCATCAGTGCACATCAGTGAAAAAGAAAAATTACTTATTTGCAAAATTTTATAACATAAACAAAGTAAAAGTTTTTTTTTGGTTTGTTTAGCAAAAAATAAAAAACCCAGTGGTGATTAAATACCACCAAAAGAAAGCTCTATCTGATAAAAATCTAATTTGGGTACAGTGATGCATGACCGTGCAATTGTCATTCAAAGTGCGACAGCGTTGAAAGCTGAAAATTGGCCTGGTCAGGAAGGGGGTGAAAGTGCCCAGTAGGCAAGTGGTTGAAAAATGTTGTGTATAGCATGATCTCTGGAGTGAGCCACTTGGGCATCAGATTTTTATGATTTAGTAATTCCTATACACAAGTTTTTATTAGACTCATAAGCAAAAATTGAAGTGAAACTCCCATTCGAAATTGTTTTCCTAAAGTTTTGGACAGAGCGTGGAATCGCTATAACTTCTGTCAGGTTTTTAATTGCTCTCTGTGTTCCAGTTTTTACCATTTTCCAGTGTACACAAAACTAAAATAATAAAATTTGCCTGCAATTTTACTCTAATACAAGTTATACTGGTAGTAAAGATGAATAGACTGGGACGAGAGCCAATGTAACTGAGGGCCGTGGATAATTAAGGTTAAGACCATACATTGACTCTGAAGTTTTTGTTAATAGACTTAAGCCCTGTTGTAGCCTCCTCATTTTCAACAAGTGATTTACATTCTGCTAAGCTTTTATTCTTAGAAACCAATCCACCAGTTTATGGCTTTTTTTTATCTGTCTATACAGTCTTTTGACTATCCTAGTGTTAGAAACACTTAATAAATATAAGAAAAACCATCATGCAGTTGAAATGTATAGTCCTCCTAAATCCAAATATTTATTTAAACATGAAATAATGTATCACTGGCAGCGAATCAATCTCTGTATTTATTTTCCTGCTCACAGCTCCAACAGATGTGGACAAGTTGTTAGCAGGGTTAGTTGTATTTAATGAGGACCTCTTGCATACTGGCCTGGCGCGGGCTTGCCTTTAGAAATAAAAAGATATATGACATTTCCAGAAGCAGATTTCCGCTAGACTATAATGTACAGTATAGTTTATAGCGATGTACGGTCATGCATGGTATCAGCTGTAGACATAAGCTGAAAACTGAAATGTACATTGGTAACCCACTGAACTATCATGTGCAGTAACCTTGAAAAAAAAATGGGAGTAATCTCTGTAGGTCCAACCTGATAATCTTTCATTTGTAGACTATCGCATACATATTACATGCAGCTTCTTGTGAACCCCATAACTTGAGTTGAGAAAAGTGAACGTGTGTGGTCAAACAAATTTATAGTGTAGATCAGCAGGGTTTGAACTGACTGGGGTTGCTTATCCTGTCTTAGTTTTTATTCTGAGTGGAAACCTCAGTTTTCAGCCAATTTTACTTATGCTGGGCATAGACAGCTCAAATTTCTGCCGTTTAGCCCACAAGAAACAAAGAGAAAATTACTTGTTTCCCTTATTCATCGAAAAAGGGCGAAATAGTCTATATATAGGGTACCTAGGGTGGATAAAAATTGATTATTTTTTTTTTCAAAAAGATCTGAATTCTATAAATTTAAATCTGATTTTTTTAAATTTAAATTACATTTTTTTTATTTTATTTTTTTTATAAAATTTATTTTAATAAAATGCTTTTGCAGTAAAAATCTATCTAAAGATAGTTTTCTGTTTGAGCTACAATAATAATTTCGTTTATTCAGCATCACATGGAGCTTAGTTATGTAGCATGAGGCTGTATATTCTGCAATTTTTACATTTTTGGTAAACTCATCCAATGAATCCAAGCTCTGCAAGCTGAGACAACATGCACTGGCAATGTTATTGTTTTAAATAAATAAAATAATTTGAGTAGTTCTCCAACTATGTGTGATTAACCTATTAACCTAAAATCGGTTCTGATATCGCTGTTTTACTAACCTGACAGCTTATTATTCTAAATAGGAAACCTTCATTTTGTTTGCAAATGTTAAACATTCTAACTACCAGCAAGAATGAGTCCTTACATTTAAAGGGCACCTGTCATTTCAGATCCATCATGACAGCGCCTGTTAGCGGGCATCCACTCACCTGCTGCCACCACATCCCCCATCAACTGCGGGTCAGAGGAGGAGCTGCTGCAGGACAGAGATGACAGTTGCTCTTTAAAAATTATGATTTATATCGAGTTGATTTAAATCAAGCCTTTTTACTACTGATTTAAATAATGCAAATTATGATTTATATCGAGTTGATTTAAATCAAGCCTTTTTACTACTGATTTAAATAAAGAAATTGTGATTTAAATCAACTTGATTTAAATCAAATCCACCCTGAGGGTACCTAATCCATAAATATCATAACCAAGAGAGAAACAAAAACTAGCGTACTTTACTGGTACCAGAATGGGACGGTCAGACATTATTGTAAAAATGTAAATATTTTTTACAGAATATCATTAAAAAGCATCATAAAAATATGAAAAGAGTAGAGTGGTGGCTGGTGGTTTTTTGTTTGGGGGGGGGGGCGCAAACAACCCCCCCACGCTGTTTGTCAGTCCACCGGCACTTACCCGATCGGCGGGGATCATCGAGCACATTGGGGATCATTGGCAGGGGGACAGGCTGCAGCAGGCATCTTGCAGCCTCTTCCGTGTCCTCTCCCCTTCTGAGATCACGGCAGTTTCCGCCATGCATCTCCTCCCCTCCTCCTAGGCGTCCAATAGGATCGCCTAACCTTTCAGCCAATGGGTAATGGGAAATGGGTAACAGCCCCGCACTTCCTGATTGGCGTAGAGGCGATTCAGTGTTAGAAAAGCAAATATTCATTTGCTTTTCTAACACATCTGGGTGAACTCCAAGCGCAATGCTCTGCGCTCCGAGTCCACCCTATTTTGAAGCCTATTAGAGCCTACGCAGCTGTAATTCAGGCGCCCGGCGTCCGAAAAGGGGCCGGACGCCTAAATAGGGGGTGGCACCGGCGGCCATAGATAGATTCATGCAATGCATGAATCTATCCATTAACCGTTGAGGGGGGTGACGAGGATAGAGGGGGCGGCGCCCGTGCACCCTTAATGCATGGGCCGTCCCTGAAAGAGTACTCTAACTGGATGATGCACACCATTCAATCAAACTCCAATAGTAGATCTTTGCTATATGCCCCAAGAGGTCCATGCGTTTCCCATCTAACCGCTTCCTAAGGACCTCATTGTCTTGATAGAAAAGTTATTGGCATGTTACAAGGATTGTAACATGTTTGATGCAAAGCAAGTGCCCACGGAACTGTGACTAAAATAGCACACAACAATGACCATGATTGCGGGTCACATGGGGAGTCACTATGCGTGGCAAAGGGAGATAAGATCTCATATTGAATATCCTATCCTCCAGTGAGACAGGACAACCTGTAATGTCATATGTATTAGGAGTTATAGACCATTTGACATGTATGTGATAGTAATATTGAGATTTAGCATAGCATCAATAGGCCATTACCTGAATACATATGTTGTTACACTAAAGCAACAAAAGAAATATCCAATTCTCCAAAACATGCATGTCCTCATTATGCACTGACATCAACATGATAGTCCATCACAGGAATATCCCACCACGTCCTTTATCCATCGTTGATGGAGTATTCTCCATTGCATTAAAATTGCCTTGGCACCCCGGGGCTGCTGGAGCTGCCAAACAGTGACTGCATCAGCTAAAATGCAGTCACTGTTTGGCTGAAATTTTCCACCTGGCCCAGTCAATTTTTAAAGATGACTTTGGTTGAGATGGTGGTGCTTGCATCATCTTTCATACGTTCCCTCATCTGTGAACAATTATTAACGAAAATAAAAAAGAGACAATAATGTATACATATCCACATGGCCTTGATGTGGATGTAGCCCTGTGTCCTTTTTGGTTTTTCTCCCCAAGATTTTGTGTTGCTGGGTGTGCCAGACTGCCTGCCAATATTAGGGGGTTTTATTGTAAGATTCAGGGCGTAGCACTAAAATGATATACATGTACATGGTGGCTTACTGAAATGAATTGAGGAGATAGAATTAATATATTAATTATGCCACTAATATACTGTTATACATTACACAATCTTCATCCGCATTCTCCTGAAGTGAATCAATGTTAATGAAACCTTAAAAATGTTTATAATATCAAAGTGTGACTTTTGAGGCACAGCATTTGTTCTGCTTAAAAAACATTGCTTTTATTAATTCAAATTTAAAATATATTATCATCACATTAAAATCTTTTGATATTAAAGTACATAACCATAAACAGCCAATATATTGTATCTTGTCCAAATGTGATGGTGTTAAAGTTAAAGAGGTGGTAAAGCTATTCTTCTTCTTGCTATAATCTGCAATATTGGATTACATTATGTGCCCCTATGTATGTTATTAAAAAGAAATCCCGCTGTATACCTTATTTCAGAGCGCTCATGTGACTGCACGCCGCTGTCTTCCCTGATCCAACATCTACAGCAGGAAGGGCTAATAATCCCCTGCTGAGAGGAGAAGAGGGGTGGGCGGTCACATGAGCACTGAGCGGCGCTCTGCAAATAAGGTATGCATCAGCATTTTTTTTTTTTATAAAGAACATACATTGGGGCTAATAATGTAATCTAATACTGTGGATTACAGCAAGAAAAGAGTCATTTTAGCAGCAGGAGGGGATGGGCGGGCACTGACACAGGTGACAGGCAGGGTGGGAGGGGGAGTGAGGACAGAGGGGAGACAGCGGATGACGGAGGCACGTAAACTGACCATGGGGCTCAGCAGCCATGATAAACGTGGTCAGTTTACAAAGGGGGGAGGAGCACCAGGCAGGATCAGCCAGGTATTTTAGGTGATAGAAAGGGCCAAATTACACAGCATATACAGCCGTTACAACCGCTTTAAGGCTCAACACGTGTCCTGGACTTAGTCCACTTCCTCAGGAGCCATTAATACATAGTTTGTACAGCATACAATCTAGGTAATAATCATTATTACTACTACAAAACAATTCATATTTACATCACCACCCAACTGCATCAAAAAGATCACCCAGTGTGTACCCAGATTCACAGAAGGGGGAGTAAGACCTACCAGCCAGATTAGGGGGGAACCCTTCCATGGCAGCACAACCTACTGATCCATATCTACAGTACCCTCCCTTGGGGTTTAAGCATGGTTAGAAATAATGTGCAAGATGCCTTGCATAGGGCCTCAAAGGCCTCCTCTGTCCGTACACAAGTATATTACCTTGTTAGAGTGGCCACTTAGTATATAATAGTTTGTCACTATAAAATATGTTGGAGACTGATGGCAGAAGTTGTTATCCATTGCTTGTATTGTAATGTACATAAGCCTTTTTATGCTTTTGTATACATTATATTTTACACCTTATTTACAAAAAATACATATGTTTTAATATAACAGATTGAATTATACATTCCTTTAGTGTTCCAGAATAGTTCCATATTCTGTGTTGGATGCTAAATATTGAAGGTAGGTAGCAGGAATGTTGGTAGCCTCCCCATTATGTGGGTATCTACCATGAAACGGGTGTAACAATTAGGTATGTATGGGTGTAATGTGATTGGGACTCCTGCACATTTATGGAATGATGAGAAATATTTCAAGTGTGAATGACAGTCTGTCTCCACTGAACTGATGATGAACAGTGACAATGTGTTAATGAGACTCAGTTTTTCAAGGTATGCTTCAGGTATGAAGTGGAGGCACTTAGAAGGTGAGAACATACTTAGAGTAGCTTCAAGAGGTCTGCAGATACACCCGAATACACATTTTGACAGGCAATGCTCCCGCACTTCCAAGTAGTCCCACCCCTCACATTTCTATTGGCCTATCACTTTGTTGAGCTTCCTTGCTGCCCTATATTTGTAGAGAAAGGAAGGTATGTACAAGTTTGACACTATGAGTAGGGGACAGGGGAAAATGTATTCCAGGCTGATGTGGTCAGGCAATTGACAAGAGCTGCTTAACAGCTGTCCACTCAATAAGACTGCATTTTCTTTTCTTAACATACTTTTTGTCTTTTGCTCAAACCTCTGGAAAGCTCATAAAAATTGAAAATAAAACCTGAGCATAGAGAGCCAGTCAACGCCAACATTTACACTGAACTTCCTCCTATGGCGTCCCCCTAAGTGTAGACCCCCCATTCTATCTCCTACTCTTTCCCACTACTTTTCCATGTGGGATTCTTTGCAAAAACTACCCTCCTTGGTCTCTGAAATTCAACCAATAGCCCACATTTTCAACAATCCCCAATTTAAACCGGGCATGGATATCAAAATCTTTAAATGGTGGTTAGACAAGGGTCTGTACTGCATTGGGAAATTCTTCTCCTGCACAGGTCCACTACCTCCCAAGCATTACGAAAACAAACTAGAGCTCCCCGCCTCAGAAAGATCAGAAAGATTTAGGTTCCACCAAATTTCACATTACCTTCAATCCCTTTGGAAAAACAAACCAAACCCCCCTCGATGTTTATGGAATATGAGAATTGGTGTGGCCAGACCATGGAGCAGAGGGGAGGTATATCTATAATCTATGCGTCACTTGCGAGGAATACTACCAAACTATCATATATGTTGGCATGGGAAAAAGATCTACAGGAAACATGGGATTTGGAGGATTGGCATAAGTCATTCTCCAGATCACTTAAAGGTATTTTCAATACCTCTCTCATAGAAGCCAACATTAAAATCTTCACAAGATGGTACCTGGTCCCCACTAGATTAGCTTCAATATTTCCCTCTTCATCCCCATTGTGTCTCAGGGGCTGCCAGAACCTTGGCACAATGCTACATGTTTGGTGGGAGTGCCCAAAAATCAGAGGGTTCTGGAATAAAATATTCCACCTCATCTGCAAGGTCATGGGTTGCTCGATCCCACAGACCCCATCCATAGCTCTGCTTAATGGTTCCACCCTGAGTATTCCCAAACTCACCCAAAAATTGATATTTTTTTATCCTAACAGGGGTTAAAATCTTCATTGCCAAGGCCTGGAAACAACCCAAGGTTTCAATAACATCCACTAAAAGGAAAATCTCTTGGATAATGAGAAATGTTCAGAAAAGACAGTAAGCACTATCCTAGACACATCCAAAAAATTTTAAGCGATTTGGGAACCATGGGCCCAATATATAGACATCTCTCTGCTGTCTGGAAACAACGGATCCTGAATAACGGAGAGAGCATCTTAGAGGCTGGCGATCCTGCCCTTTCTCCTCTCTACTCTACCTTCTCTTTTCCCTTTTCTTCTAGTCTTCTCTTCAATCCATACTATCTGTTAATGGGTCACATTAATCTGATCTAAGGTCTATCCTGAATAACCAGGCTCAGAGTCTTTCCTAATGCCGATATTTCTACCTAGACTGGTCCCTTAGAGGACCCATAGAACTTTTACATCTGGTGTCTCGGTGGTTACCACAAGATGCAAGTTACACAATGAAATGGGTCGATGGAGCCTCCGACTTGCCCCAGACACAGCTTTCTCCCATAGAAGGTTTCTGGGGCGAAGGGGACTCCCTCCACCCTTCTAATGTGTTTGAAGTACTTGCCTTTATATAGATGTTAATAGAACCACATGATGGCATTAATCTCTGCCACACAAACCTGGATAACTCAAACCTTTGTCAACAATGATTTGTACTCTTAATTTTATTTTTCTGTTCTGTTAATTTATTGAAAATCAATAAAAGCTTAGAAACGAAGAATTGAAAATTACTTTTTTTTTAAATACTAAAATGCTCCTGGTTGTTCCACCCACAAACAATTGCTGCCTCCATGATAGCACATGTACCTCCTGAAGCCACATTCACAGTTATTTATTTCCTTAAAGTAGAGCCTAACTGCATAACTGTAATTTGATGCATATACTATATTTAATAAACAGTTGACATTGTCCCACTTACTATAACACTGTTTTCACCCCTTGTTGTACATCAGCATTGCTGCATCTTCTGCAGCTTATTTATTTTCTGTCCACATGTAGGCACAGCAATAGTTGCACATTTTTTTCTCAGAGGGATTTTAGATAGTGACAGCAGTAGACTCGCATTTGTACAGCCACTTTTTGTCTCCATTGCGAAATTGTATGACAGCGTGTAATCGAAGAAGATAAGGACAGAGTTTTGCCAACCTATAAGAAGAAGCCCCTGAACAGCGACTTTTTATGGCAGGTTTGCCAGGTATTATTTAAATGAAAGCTAATAATTTAGAAATGACTTTTGAAATAACAATGTATTAAAGCATATATGATGTTTTAATAAAAAGAGTTTTACTTCTAGTTTAAGCACCCAAAAGACCTTAAAGAGGTTGTAAAGGCAGAAGGTTTTTTTTATCTTAATGCATCTATGCATTAAGATTAAAAGCCTTCTGTATCCAGCAACCCACCTCAGCCCCCTAACACTTACCTGAGGTCCCTTTCTGTCCAGCGATGTCCACGAGTGTCTCAGCCCTCCCAGATTCTCCTTCCTGATTGGCTGAGACACAGCAGCTGCGCCATTGGCTCCCACTGCTGTCAATTTAAAGTCAGCTAGCCAATCAGGGGAGAGAGGGGGCGGGCCGGGTTGGTGGCTCGGTGTCTGAATGGACACAAGGAGCTGTGGCTCGGCCCAGGTGCCCCCATAGCAAGCCTCTTGCTGTGGGGGCACTCAACAGGAGGGAGGGGCCAGGAGCACAGAAGAGGAGGATCGGGCTGCTCTGTGCAAAACCACTGCACAGAGCAGGTAAGTATAACATGTTAGTTATTTTAAACTAAAAAAAAAAACAAGACTTTACAATCACTTTAAAGTGATTGTAAATCAACCCATTCAGTTTAAAATAGAAAAAATTTGTGTATAGATATAAAAATCATTATAAATATAATTTCCCCCCTTTTTTTTATAAGTGATGACATACCCTTTGTTCTCAGCTGCATAAGAGCTAGGGGGAGGAGAAGCAACAGCACCCTGATCTTCTCAGTAAAAGGGTGTGCGGGGGGGGCAAGTCTGATCATTGCAGGATAGCAGGCTGAGTTTCCAGCACAGCTAGTGAATTGACTACGGTGTGTTCTTCTGCTTAGTGTTGTCAGTTTTTAACAGGAAAGCAGAGGGACTGTCAGGAACATTAGGGATTTCACACAAAGGAAGCAATACAAAGAAAAGAACATACCTTTTCATACAAGTACACTGTGCAGCAGGCACATATCAGGAATGTAAAATGTTTAGGTTTACACTCTTTAAAAAACAGGTATAGCATTAGGGCCCCTTTCACACTGGGGCGGTGGGGGCGTCGGCGGTAAAACAGCGCTATTTTTAGCGCTGTTTTACCGTCGTTTTTGCGGCTGTATTCGGCCGCTAGCGGTGCGGTTTTAACCCCCCCTGGCGGCCAAAAAAGGGTTAAACCCGCACGTACAGCGCGGCTATAGCCGCGGTATTACCGCGGTATAGCCGCGATGTCCCATTGATTTCAATGGGCAGGAGCGGTTTAGGAGCAGTGAATACATCGCTCCTTCACCGCTCCAAAGATGCAGCTGACAGGACTTTTTTTACCGTCCTGCCAGCGCACCACTTCAGTGTGAAAGCCCTCGGGCTTTCACACTGAACAAACAGTGGAGGCTGTTTAGGGGCGGTTTGCAGGTGGTATTTTTAGCGCAATAACGCCTGCAAACCGCCCCAGTGTGAAAGGGGCCTAATAGTAAATCAGCCAGGTCTCAGTCTGAGTACTATGTCCTTCCCTGCCCCTTCTCTCAGAT
Organism: Aquarana catesbeiana; assembly: GCF_042186555.1. Classification (NCBI taxonomy): domain Eukaryota; kingdom Metazoa; phylum Chordata; class Amphibia; order Anura; family Ranidae; genus Aquarana; species Aquarana catesbeiana. The sequence continues at coordinate 834,686,228 of NC_133324.1, read as the reverse complement.
TGTGATGCAGCCAATAGGGAGGCAAGGAAAGCTGAAAATAGGCTACACTGGCCCCAGGAAGAGATCTAATTACATATTAATGTAATGCAGTGCCCAGTTTTTAAGGTAACCTAGGTACTTTACAAAAGATGTAAATATGCATGGGGGCAGCGGTTGTGTGTGACTAGAAGGGTACAGGTGTAATTTAGTGTGGAACTAAATTAGACTGGAGGGAACGTGGGTAGTGCTTATCGTGATGTGCTCTCCTCTTCTCTGATTATTTTTCAGTTTTTGATTATGTTGAGAGGGATTAGACCCCTGTCAGTTTTTTATTTGCTGTCTGTACCCCACGTTAAGGAGATTCACCCTCTGTATTTGTCATGTTTACCATTATCATTGAAAGTGAAAGTAAAAGAAAATCCCAAATTTTGGCTTGTCCCCAGAAAAGCAACAGGGGGAACATTTTTCAATGGGGACACTAGTTCTGATGGCCTGGGGGTCCCCCAAGAATTTCCCTTGATTTGCAGGGATTTCCTCCTATTTCCTGTTTGGCTATTGGACAGGAAGTGAAGGGGAATCTTTGTAATGGAACACAGACAACAAAAAAAAATCTGACAGGGGTTATAACCCTCCCTTACTCTGTCCAAAATTATTATTATTATTTTTGCCTATGGTTCTACTTTAAGCATTGTCCTGAATGTTGACTGCTCAGGTAAAAAAAAGGAAATAAATAATGTATTGTTTTTGTAGAAGAGACACGCAAAGTCTTTCCTTCTAAAAAACTCTACAAACTAAAAATGTTTTAATGAATGGGATTGTGAAAGTTTCTGTATAATGGTCAGAGCCCAGTGGATTATGGTTACACTTTTCTCTAAGTCCCCAGTATGCTAGTAATTAAATACAACAGTTTGTGCCAGACACTCCCCAGATATCGATTGTCCCAGCTGCATTATTAAATTTCTTTTGCAAAGTGTCCGTATCTCTCTCTTTATTTTTTTCATCCTGACAAGTAAACTTTTAGAAAAGATGGAACAAGCCCTAAATTTCATCCTGGGCAGTTTGTCTTCGACTGATTGTCCCAAATCTCTACTAAGAGCCAGCCAACTGTTTTTATATAAAGTGGTATGTTGCTCTGAAAATATAACTTTTTTCTAAAAAAAAAAGGTTACAGGAAGTTTTCTATACCGGCATCCAACCAATTCATAACTAAGTTTTATTTTAAATGACAAATTCTTATTAAAGCGGTGTTCCGCCCATTTTTTTTTTTTAAACTCTGTAGCTGCTGACTCTTAATAAGGACACTTACCTGTCCAGCGAGCCCGCGATGTCGGCCCCCCCTAGGCCGATTCGTCCATCGGATCGGCTGCCGGTGCCGCCATCCTAACTAAAGGAAACAGGCAGTGGAGCCTTGCGGCTTCACTGCCCGTTTCCTACAGCGCTTTGTGAATGTACCCGTTGTTTCCTGGGACACACACATGTCCCAGAAGACAACGGGCCCATCACAGAGGAGGAGGAATTAAAGAAACAGCACCGCGGAATAGGAAGATGCAGATTAGGAAGACTACGTAGCAACAGGGGTTTCTGGTGAGTAAAAATGTTAATGTAATGTTTTTTTCTAGGGTGGCCCTCCACTTTAAATAAAAACTCTACTTTTATATAATGCATCAACATAGGCGTGAGCACAGGGTGTGCCAGGACACACCCTAATCCTGGGGGGGGGGGGGTCGGCAACCAGTTGATCATGGTCTACCCATTGATCTCTAGCAGGTAACGGGTAGACCGCAATCCTTTCTTGCCGACTCCGGAACCTGGAAAACAGGAGGAGAAGTGGGGGTGGCATCTACCGGAACCAATCTGTATTTTCCTCTTGCAGCAGTTGAAAGTAGGCTTTTCCTCTTCTCCTTTCTTAAGGCATTGTTACCACAGGAGGAAAATTCAGGGAATCAGTAGCAGTATGTATGCCAACCCCAAAAGTGAGACATCAGTGGTCTGTTTAGGTGTCTGATATTTCACCAAAGCCCCCAACTGGGCACCTTATATAATTGTAAAAAAAATAATATTGTAAAAAAAAAAACAAAAAAAAAAAATTGAAAAAAAAAAATATAATAAAAAGAAAAAACTAGTGACACCATCCACTGCCCTACTGGCACCATCCACTGCCCTACTGACACCATTCACTGCCCTACTGACTGACGCCACCCAATGTCCTACTGACACCAATCTCTGCCCTAATGACACCATCCACTGCCCTACTGACTGATGTCATCCACTGCTCTACTGACACCAATCTCTGCCCTACTGACACCATCCACTGCCCTACTGACACCAGCCACTGCCCTACTGACACCATGCCCTACTGACTGACACCATCCACTGTCCTACTGACACCAATCTCTGCCCTAATAACACCATCCACTGCCCTACTGACTGACGCCACCCAATGTCCTACTGACACCAATCTCTGCCCTAATGACACCAACCTCTGCTCTACTGACACCGCCCACTGCTCTACTGACAGTGTACATATATATAATACGATTTTAAAATGTTTGTGTACATTTATTTATGCAGTAAAAGTGTGTATATATATATATATATATATATATATATATATATATATATATATATATATATATATATAAACACACACACAATCGCATGTGTGTATGTTTTGGGGTGAACACCCTAATTTAATACTGTGCACACCTATGTGTATCAAATACATTTTATAAATATAGAACTTTTGTTTAATATTAATGGCTGTGATTTCATCTGCTTTATAAGAATGCCAATGGAAAGCTTTGTAAAATTCCCAAACAAGTGATCATATACAATGATGTGAATATTCATACCATGAACAGAAGGTATTTATAGACAATATATATTTCCAGCTGCTGGCTCTGAAATATTTGGATCTGCACTTCCCCACCAGACTTTATTGCACCCTCTGAATCCAGATGGATAGCTCCTTATTCTTTAATAGTAATACTCTCCTTTACTACTAAGGCTTTGATATATTACTATACCTTTCAGAAGTCCCTAGAAGAAGTGATGTCAGACTTTAATTCAGCATTTTCACTTGCCAAATACTAGTTTCAGATGGTCTCATACATAAATTACTTTTCCAAAAAGTTAACATTCGCCTGTTTACATTGTACGTGAACACTGAGTATTGTCATTGTTTACGAAAACATATCTTTATATCGTTATCCATCTCTGGCCTTCGGCCTTCAGACCTATTAGTCTTATTAGTAATTTCCCTCATAATGCACATCATTAACCAATTGCCGACCAGCCGCCGTCATTTGACTGTGGCAGGTTGGCACAGCTGCGTGAATCACCATAGGTGTACGTCGGCCACTTTAAGAGCAATAGCAGGGCCACCGGCCACCCGCGATCGCTCCACAGAGAGCCAGAACGGGGATCTGTCAATGTAAAACAACAGATCACCATTCTGACAGGGAAGTAGAGAGAGATCTGCTGTTCCTAGTGATCAGGAACAGCGATCTCTTTCTACTCCCAGTCAGTCCCCTCCCCCCACAGTTAGAAACACCTCCCTAGGGAACACTTAACCCCTTGATCGACCCCTAGTGTTAACCCCTTCCCTGCCAGTGTCATTTATACCATAATCAGTGGCTACTTTTAGCACTGATCGCTGTATACGTCACTGGTCCCAAAAAAAATGTCCGATCTGTCCGTGGCAATATCACAGTCCTGCTAAAAATCGCTGATCAATGCCATTACTAGTAAAAAAAAAATAATAATAATAAAAATACCATAAATATATCCCCTATTTTGTAGACGCTATAACTTTTGCGCAAACCAATTAATATACGCTTATTACGATTTTTTCTTAACCAAATATTATGTAGAATACATGCTGGCCTAAACTGATGAACACATTTTTTTTTGGATATTTATTATAGCAAAAAGAAAAAAAATTGTTTTTTTTCAAAATTTTTTTCGTTTATAGCGCACAAAATAAAAACTGCAGAGGTGATCAAATACCACCAAAAGAAAGCTCTATTTGTGGGAAAAAAAGGACATACATTTCCTTTGTGTACAATGTTGCATGACCGCTCAATTGTCAGTTAAAGTGACGCAGTGCCGTATCGCAAAAAATGGCCTGGTCATTGAAGGGGTAAATCCTTCCAGGGCTGAAGTGGTTAAACAACTGTTATAATACATTTTTTGTCCATTTTTAATTCCCTGCCTAAGAGTAGTCACTGCAGGATGTCTGCTACTACATATGCCAACCAAAATCCCCTCTTTTTTGTACCTTATAAATACTTACCCCATGGTGCTACAGCACACACAATATTTATTTTTTTTGTTGCAATGTGGGGTTATTATCCTCTTGCACAATTCCCAAGCTGAAGGACAAGTGTACCCTGTTTGACAGGGTAATTGTCATATACATTTCAGACATAGGTGGTTTCAATACTACTATCAGCATAGCTTTGAGGGCTCGTGGACACAGTTGTACATATAGGGGTTGTACAGCAACCAAAGCCTCCCTTGGCTGTACAGCCCTCTAACTGCCATGTGTATAAACCATTAAATTGGAAGCAAAGTGCACTTTTTACCTTGTATATACAGGTAAGCCTATAATAAGGCTTACCTGTAGGCAGGGGCGTTGCTAGGTCTACAAAAGATCTGGGGCTAGAGCCCATAGCAGCGTAGTAAAGAAAGTCATACGTTTGGGTGGGCATACACATGTATATACAGTAATATACATGTGGGTGTATATATATCCCCAGAGAGCCCCCCCGCTTACATCAGGGTCCCCAGAGAGCCCCCCCTTACATCACCTTACATCAGGGTCCCCAGAGAGCCTCCTCCTTACATCAGAGTCCTCAGAGAGCCTCCCCCTTCCATCAGGGTACCCAGAGGGCCCCCCCCACTTGCATCAGGGTTCCCAGAGAGGCCCCCTTACATTAGGGTCCCCAGAGAGCCTCCCCCTTAAATCTGGGTCCCTAGAGAGCCTAGGCCTTAAAATCAGGGTCCCCAGAGAGCCTCTCCCTTACATCAGGGTCCCCAGAGAGCCCCCCACTTACATAAGGGTCCCCAGAGAGCCTCCCCTCCCCTTGGGGACCTCTGCAGAGACTCGGGGCTATTGGCCTCAGATTCGGGGCTATAGCCCCAAAAGCCACTCCCTAGCAATGCCCCTGCCTGTAGGTATAGTGAATATCTCCTGAACTTGCACTGTTTAGAAGATATTCACACGGGATGTAGCCAGTGACGTCTCTGGTGCATGTGCTCTGAAGGAACAGCATATCGTACCATACGTTCAGAGCTCCGTGCCGGGACCACAACATCATACAGCTGGAGCCTGTGAACCAAGGTGGAAGACCAGGTGAAGATAGAAGCACCGGGGAGTCGTGACTGCGCTGCACTGGAGGGCTCTGTGTGCAGGTAAGTCTGTCATAATGTGCTAGTATGCAGTGCTAGTATGCAGTACATACTAGCACATTACAGCATAACCCCACAGGGGGCCCAATGTTTTATTTTTTTGGGGGCGGTTTACTTCCGCTTTAAGATCATGTAACTACATTGGCTCCACCATTGTGTCAAAGTAGGGATATCGTCAAGGGTCTTTAAAAATATACTGGGGCCCCGAATTCCTGGACTTAGGTCTTTGGCCTAGGTCTAAATCATCAAGGACTGTGGAAAATGTTGCATTTCATTTGGAAATCAAGGTCCCAGAGTCTGGAGAAGAGTGGAGAGGCACTGGATCCAAGTTGCATGAGGTCCAGTGTGAAGTTTTCACAGTCAGTGAGGATTTGGGGAGCCAGGTCATCTGTTGGTGTTGGCCCACTGTGTTTTATCAAGTCCAAAGTCAGTGAAGTCCTCTACCAGGAAATTCTAGACCACTTCATGCTTCCCACCTGCCCCTACTGCCAAAAGTACCAATACCCGGTTTAAAGATCATGGTATCACTGTGGTAGATTTGCCAGCAAACTCGCCTGACCTAATCCCCATAGTGAATCTGTGGGGTATTGTCAAGAGGAAGATGACACCAGACCCAACAATGCAGATGAGCTGAAGGCAGCTATCAAAGCAACCTGGGCTTCCATAACACCCCAGCAGTGCCACAGGCTGATCGCATCCATGCCGTGCCGCATTGATGCAGTCATTCATGCAAAAGGAGCCCCAACCAAGTATTGAGTGCATACTATCCTGTAAATGGACATACTTTTCAGTAAGCCAATATTTCTGTATTAAAAATCCTTTTTTTTTTTTTTTTTTTTTTTTTTTTTTTATTGGTCTTATGTAATAGTCAAATTTTCTGAGATACTGAGGTACTGAATTTGGGTTTTCACTAGCTATAAGCCATAATCATCAAAATTAAAAGAAATAAAATGCATGAAATATATTACTCTGAGTGTAATGAATCTATATAATATACGAGTTTCACTTTTTTAATGGAATTACTGAAATAAATGAACTTTTTGATGATATTCAAATTTTATGAGATGGACCTGTATATATACACTGTATATATTGTGGGAAGATTAGCTTGTGGGGAATCACCTTTTCTGAAGGATAGTCAACAAACGGGCACTTTCTTTAAAAGCTGGTGGAAAGCCAGGTTTATTTACAGGAGGTTTACAAAATAAAAATAAACAAAACAGTAAAGTAAATCCTTGCCGTCCGGCGCTAACTAAACAAACAGTCTCCTCTCTAGACAGTGCGGGACTGGTCCCCGTCACCCACAAAACACGCGGTAAAGCAAACCTTTTTTAGTCCAATAGCCAGAGCTCCTCTCACTCAGGTTCCTTCCTGAGTCTCAAAACCAGAGCCCTGTTGAGCTCTCTTCCTGGTTATTTAAAGTCCACCTGAGTGTGGGCATAAGTGGACAAGAACATCAGGACCGGAACCCAGCCTGCCACAGAGGCTGGAAAAACCCACGCCGGATTCCGGTTCAATCCCTTACAACAGAACGAACGCGAGGTGAAATTTAGCGATTATCCACTATATCACCTCGCATACTATCACATATCCTCCCCCTCTGCTCAAGCCCCTGCGGCTGAGCAATTGACCCAAGCATACAGTGCATGCGGGAGAGGGCATCTGCATGGTTTTGGAGCTTGCCCGGCCTATGCTCTACTGTAAACTTAAAGGGCTGTAGAGCTAGGAACCATCTTGTCACGCGGGCATTTTTCTCCCTGTTGTCACACATCCACTTTAGGGGAACATGGACCAGCTTAAATGACCTCCCCAACAAGTAATACATCAGGGACTCCACGGCCCATTTAATAGCGAGACACTCCTTCTCGACAATAGCATAGTTTTTTTCATGCTTATTCAGTTTTCGGCTCAGGTATACAACCGGTGGCTCCTCACCATCTCTGTTCTGGGATAGTACAGCACCTAGGCCCACCTCAGAGGAGTCTGTCTGTACCACAAACCCCTTTGTGAAGTCCAGGGTCACCAGCACCGGTAGTACACAAAGGGCCTGTTTTAACTTCTGAAACGCCTCCTCAGCTTCAGGATTCCATTTTACCATGACCGACCCTCTACCCTTCGTTAGGTCGGTCAGAGGGACGTCAAAAGGTGGCAAAGTCAGGTATAAACTGTCGGCAATACCCTTGTTTCTTGTTTACTGGATGAAGTCACTTTTGAATTGCCTCAATCTTATTGGTCTGAGGCTTGACAAGTCCCCGGCCAATAACGTACCCAAGGTACTTGGCTTCCTCCAGGCCTATGGCACACTTTTTTGGGTTGGCCGTGAGACCCGTTTCCCTAAGGGAATCTACCACTGCTTGTACCCGGGGCAGGTGTGATTCCCAATCTGGGCTGTGGATGACCACATCGTCCAAATAAGCAGCTGCATACGGGCAATGTGGTCTCAAAGTTTTGTCCATCATTCGCTGGAATGATGCAGGGGCCCCGTGCAGACCAAAAGACATCTGCTGGTACTGAAACGAGCCCTCAGGAGTGGAAAAGGCAGTCTTCTCCTTGGCCGATTCAGTTAGCGGTATCTGCCAATAGCCTTTCGTTAGGTCTAGGGTTGTTATGTAGCGAGCCTGTCCCAACCTGTCCACGAGTTTGTCGATCCGAGGCATGGGGCACTATGGGGCTCGACCACTCACTGTGGGACTCTTCAATCATATCCAGCTCTAACTAATGTTTTATTTCTTTTGCGACTGCCTCTCGCCTGGCCTCTGGGATTCTATATGGGTTTACATTTACCCGAACCCCTGGTTCTGTCACTATGTCATGCTGGATCAGCTTGGTCAGTCCGGGTAAGGTGGAGAAAAAGTCTCTGTTTTTGTGCAAAAATGCCCTAACATCACTTTGTTGTGCCACAGACAGAGAATCCGTGATGGGGACGTCAGGTGTCACCGGTACCCGGTCCGTTGGAGATGGGGAAGCGGCCAGTAAAGTCTCCCTGTCCTTCCAGGGCTTTAAGAGATTCACATGATAAATTTGGTGTGGTTTCCTTTTCCCTGGCTAGTAGACTTTGTAGTTTACCTCCCTCACCTTTTCGACAACCTCAAGGACCCTGCCACTTGGCTAGGAACTTACTTTCCACCGTGGGAACCAGTACCAACACTCTGTGCCCGGGGCTGAAAGTATGGACCTTGGCACCCCGATCATAGACCCTCCTCTGGGCCTCCTGGGCTCGCTCCATATGTTCTCGCACCAGGGGCAGGACAGCTGCGATTCAATCCTGCATCAAGGAGACATGCTCTATGATGCTTCTATGGGATGGCCTCTCCTTCCCAAGTTTTTTTGGCGACATCTAGCAACCCCCGGGGATGTCTACCATACAAAAGCTCAAAGGGGGAATAGCCTGTGGATGCCTGCGGAACCTCACGTATGGCAAACATGAGATATGGTAGCAAAAAATCCCAGTTTCTCTCATCTTTGTCGAACACCTTTTTCAGCATACTTTTCAAAATCTTATTAAATCTTTCGACCAGACCATCCGTTTGGGGGTGGTAGACAGGAGGTACGGAGATGGGAGATTTTGTATAATCTACACAGTTCCTTGGTAACCCTGGACATAAATGGGGTACCCTGATTGGTTAAGATCCCTTTTGGAATCCCCACTCGACGAAACACCTGGACCAACTCCTCGGCGATAGCCTTGGCAGGGTATGGCCTTGGGATAGAGGGTCGCATAATCCAGGATCACCAGAATATGCTGGTGACCCTGGGCAGATTTCACAACCGGCCCCACGAGGTCCATGCCAATCCTCTCAAAGGGGACCTCGATTATTGGTAGAGGGACAAGGGGGCTGCGAAAATGGGGTGACGGTGCCGACATTTGGCACTCGGGGCACGATTCGCAGTACTCCTTGACATCTGCATACACCCCAGGCCAGAAAAATCTTTGGCCGATTCTCTCCCTGGTTTTTTCAATACCGAGATGTCCCCCCATTACATGACCATGGGTCAGGTCTAGCACCACCCTGCGGAAGGGTTTGGGAATCAGTAGCTGGTCTATCTCGTCCTCTCCACGTTTTACCACTTGTTACAATAAATTGTTTTGAATGGCCATGTAGGGGAAAGACACTCCGCAGTTAGGATCTACAGGTTCCCCATCCAACATCTTAACGTTTTCCCTGGCTCTCATGAGGGTGGCATCTCGCAGTTGCTAGGTACAGAAGTCCTCTCTCCTGACCTCTAAGTTGGGTACCACATTCTGGCTACTCTCATTGTCAGGGTCAGAGGTGTTCTCCTGTTCGTTACCCTCGGGCTGGGAGCTAGATTCCAGGTCCTCCAACTCCCCAGCCATGACAGGGAAAGGAAGAGGATTTCTGGCTTCCTCGATCCCACCAACAGCATCCCCTTCCCTTTGGCAAAAAGGGTCTGGTGAGAGTTCCCGTGCTTCCCCAGCAGGCGGAGCTCTATCTACCAGGCTCCCTTTGCTCTCCCATATATTCCAAAAATGTGGAGAATTTCTCACCACTAAAGCTTCATGAAGCAGTGAAGGTACCACCCCCACTGAATGTGTTACACGGCCCCAGGGGGTATCAACGTCAACCACCGCTGTCTGGTAGTCCAGAGTGTCCCCATGGATGCATATTACCCCAATAGTACTGGGGTGTAGTTTTGTGGGGTTCACACAATCATTCCTGACTAGGGTCACCACACTACCAGAGTCTAGCAAGGCTGTGAGTGGCTTTCCATCCACTGAAATAACACACATCTGTTTTTCAAGGTGACTCTGACATGATGCAGTACATGCGACCTGTGCAAACAGAGAAATGCGTATAAAAGCATAATCACATTGCATAGGTTCATCGTCTATAAGACAGTTTGCAGCAAGAGTCAGGTGTCATCACTTCCGGCCGCGGCCGAGACCGGAAGTACTGGGATCTGTGCTGTTCATTTTATGCTGTACATGTAAGTTACTATTTTGTTTTGAATAAACCTGTTTTGAATACTACACAATGGGGATACTCCTTTCTATTGCATGCCTCCACCCAACTTGCCGAACTTGAGGCCTTCCATTGGAGATTTGCCAGACCTGTCAGGATTGGAGGAGACAGATCGATTGATGGTGTTTCATCCACTTCCTGATTGCAGGCTCGACTTGACCCTAGGGGTCTTTGCTAGAGGTGAGAGGCTGGGGGAAACGTGTGGCGCACCACGGAGTACGGTTATTAAGAGGAATCTGTCACCTATCATCGTTTGCACTTGCACTTTTTTCATCTATTTTTTGCACAAACTGTTTTATGAAGACTCACTTTGTTCACGTTGGAACTGTATTACATTAATTGGATTGACTTGTGGCTATTTTTATAGCGTTTCTGCACTTTTTTGCACTTTATGAGATTTTTGTTATTGAATGTGACTTTATCTCATGCGATTTTTCTAAATTTGTGATTTTTTTCATCTTGATGCACTTTTAGACAATTTTTGGATTTATTCACCTTCATTTGAATTGTCTATTCATTTATTTGATGTCATATCTCATGAATTTCACTGTTATATATCCGATGTCACTTTTTATGAATTTAATGGATGTTTAGTTACTTTATTTATGTGATTTTGCTCTGTACGCACATGCACTTTACTTGAAGAATTGGATTATGTTTATTTTATCACATTTATGCACTTTGAGTTAGCGCCACATATCTCCATTTACCTTAATATGCCCTAATGCATGGCAACAAAAACACCGTATATGGCCTACCCCCAGTCCTCTTAACGGTCCCAAAGACCTTCCTGGCTTCTTTGGCCAGTCTCCAGGTCTAGGACCCACAGTCTCATCAGCTGTAACAACAGTCTTATCCACCTTCCCTATGCTCTTGAACCCAGAACAGTCTTACCAGAACTGCCGGGCGATCTTGCACTCCTAGAGACACCGAAGTGGGGCGTAGATGGGTTCACCAAGTCCTCCATGGCAGTGTACCTTTCCACTAGGTCTACCAATTGGGTTGCAGTTTTGGGGTTCCCTTGTCTGACCCACTTTCTCAGGGCAACAGGGAGTGCACGTAGATACCGGTCCATTACCACAAGCTCTGCGATCTGAGGGCTTGTCAAGGTCTCTGGCTGCAACCACTTCCTGGTGAGGTGGACCAGGTCAAACATTTGTGAACGGGGTGGCTTGTTGCTGGAGTAGGACCACTGATGCACGCGCTGGGCCCAGACTGCCATGGTGACACCCAAGCGTGCGAGTATCTCTGTCTTTAGAGTCTCATAGTCCTGGGCCTTATCTGGTTCTAGATCAAAATAGGCCTTTTGGGGTTCTCCTGTTAGAAATGGGGCCAACAGACCCGCCCACTGCTCTTTTGACCATCCCTCGTGGACAGCAACTCTCTCAAAAGTCGCAAGGTATGCCTCGACATTATCAGCGGGTGTCATTTTCTGTAGGTGATAGGAGGCACGTATCATCTTTGGTTCCACTGGCACAGGAGGTGGGGACCCCTTTTTCAGTTCCACTAGAGCCTCTGCGAACTGCCGGTTCATCTCCTGCTGGGCCTCTGTTGTGCTGCAGCAGCCGCCTGTTGTGCTGCAGCCGTCTCTGTGATTTGCCGGTTCATCTCCTGCTCGGCCGCCTGTTGTGCTGCAGCAACCTATGCGACTTGGCAGTTCACCTCCTGCTGGGCGACACGTTGTGCTGCAGCGGCCTCTGCGACTTGGCGGTTGGTTTCCCACTGAGCTGCATTGGCCTGTAGCAGGGCCTTTATCATTTCCTCCATCTTCAGAAATTGGCCGCTGATTAGCTCGTGGGGATCACCTTTTCTGAAGGATAGTCAGAAAACGGGCACTTTCTTTAAAATCTGGCGGATGCCAGGTTTATTTACAGGAGGTTTGCAAAATAAAAATAAACAAAACAGTAAAGTAAATCCTTGCCGTCCGGCGCTATCTAAACAAACAGTCTCCTCTCTAGACAGTGCGGGGCTGGTCCCCGTCACCCACAAAACATGCGGTAAAGCAAACCTTTTTTAGTCCAATAGCCAGAGCTCCTCTCACTCAGGTTCCTTTCTGAGTCTCAAAACCAGAGCCCTGTTGAGCTCTCTTTCTGGTTATTTAAAGTCCACCTGAGTGTGGGCTTAAGTAGACCAGAACATCCGGACCGGTACCCAGCCTGCCACAGAGGCTGGAAAAACCCGGGCCGGATTCCGGTTCATTCCCTTACAACAGAACGAATGCGAGGTGAAATGTAGCGATTATCCACTATATCACCTCGCATACCGTCACATTATATATATATATATATATATATATATATATATATATATATATATATATATATATATAAAAAATTATGCCTTTCATTTCTGTTTTAAACTGAATGGGTTGTTTTACAAGGTGGGGTTCACATATACCTTGTTACAGCTTTTATGAGATTTAAGTGATTGGATTTACAAAAACTTTAACTATGAGGCTGGACTCATACTTTTGAGCTGTGGTTGCATTGTGGTAACTATTCATTTTGAGTGGCACCTTGATACACTTATGCCGCGTACACACGAGCGGACTTTCTGGCATACTTGGTCAGGCACACTTTCCGACGGACTTTGTCCGCCAGGTGCGCCGGACTTTAAAACGGACGGACTTGCCCACACACGACCGGACTTTCCGGCGGGCTAAGTCCGCCCGTCTTTCCGACGGACTTACGGCGGACTTTCAGAATGAACGGACTTGCCCACACATGGAAAAGTCCGTTCATTTTGAACGTGACTCGGATACGACGGGACTAGAAAAGGAAGTCAATCTTGCCGCTTTTATCGGTGAGATTGACACCTTGCGAGCCCCGTCGCGGGGCATACCAGGCCCTTAGGTCTGGTAGGTCTGATATGGATTATAAATAATAATTTATGGATTATAAAATAATTTATTAAACAGCTCCGGGGGTCTTCCTCCGGCTTCGGGGGTCTTCTTCCGGCTTAGGGGGTCTTCTTCCGGCTTCGGGGGTCCCTCCGGTTCCTCTTCTCCCGGCGTCCGGTTGGTTCTTCTGCGCTCTCTCCGGCCTCTTCTCCCGGTGTTCCAGTTCTTTGGCCGGCTCCTCCGCTGTCTTCAGGCCGCTCTTTTGCCAGCAGAGGTCCGGACTTCTGGGCTTCCAGAGGGACCCCCGAAGCCGCAAGAAGACCCCCGAAGCCGGAAGAAGACCCCCGAAGCCGGAGGAAGACCCCCCCCCGGAGCTGTTTAATAAATTATTTTAAAAACCTGTGTAGTGTGTTTTATTATTGACACTTTTTCCCTAGGTGAATGGGTAGGGGTACCATGTACCCCATACTCATTCACATAGGGTGGGGGGCCGGGATCTGGGGGCCCTCTTATTATAGGGGGCTCCCAGATTCCGATAAGCCCCCCGCCCGCAGACCCCAACAACCAACGGCCAGGGTTGTCAGGAAGAGGCCCTTGTCCTCATCAACATGGGGACAAGGTGCTTTGGGGTGGGGGGGCCCCGCAGTGCCCCCCCTCCCCCAAAGCACCCACCCCCCCATGTTGAGGGCATGCAGCCTGGTATGGTTTAGGAGGGGGGGCGCTCACTCGTCCCCACCCCCCTTCCTGACTGGCCGGGCTGCATGCTCGGATCGGGGTCTGGTATGGATTTTAGGGAGGACCCCACGCCGTTTTTTCGGCGTAGGGGCTTCCCTTTATAATCCATACCAGACCTAAGGGCCTGGTATGCCCCGTGCTCGCCACAATTGGAAAATTTGTTTTTCCTATTGCAGCGAGCGACCAGCACACAGACGAGGGGACTTTCCGCCAGAAACTGAGTCCGACGGAAAGATTTAAAACATGTAGCGGAACACTTTGTTGCCAAAAATGATCTTCCTTGAAAGGGCACATTAGGTGTGTTAACAGCAGAAAAGCATGAGAGAGCAAAAAAAATGTGTTATGACGAATGTATTTGTGATAAATTGTAGTCATCGTTAAACTTTGTACACCAATAACTTCAAGAGTAATTTTCACATCATCAGTACAGTTAATAGAAGAATCCAAAATTCTGCACACGAAACCTTACCATGTCAATTTCTTAAAACTGCAAATACAGCATTGATAAAAAGAAAAGTTAGTGTTCAAATACAAATCTATTTTCCTTACAAAAAGTACTCAGATATTCTTGGGTTCTTGCTGTAACTATGTATAATACCAATAAAGTTTTTTCCACGAGTTAATTTTCTTTAGTATTTATGCAAATATACACTGCACCACAGCATGAAATGCAGACTTAAAATCACATCATAAATACACATTCCCTCAAACTGCCTGATCAGCTATTTCTGAAAAGCAGCCTATGAAAACCAAGGAAACCTTGGTTTGTGGACAGCCTTCCCAGAAGAGTTGTTATAACTGCAAAGGGTGGACCAACCCAATATTGAACCTTATGGACTAAGACTAGGATGCCATTAAAGTTCATTTATGTGTAAAGGCAGGTGTCCCAATACTTTTGGCAATATAGTGTATATCACAGTATATGGAACATCTAGAAAAAAATATTATTCCTAAGTAGTACCTTGAAATTGCACCTTTTGTTTTGAATTATATCTGAAAAACAACAATGTATCTCTAGCTATGAGTGTATCATGCCCTCGATGACGTCAGTTGTGACAAAACATGTAGGGCGTAGCCTATGTACGTGCCGTCGCCACCCTTACTTTGTTGTGTACACCAACTGATCAGTCCTTATGGATGGTTTACATTGCATACATGCCTGCTTTTATCTTCTGAGATGTGAGTACCTTTTATACCGTGTGTGCAATAAACTAGTGTTTACGTTACTACACTATGTGGATGTTCTCCTTCATTTTCATATATGAGACACATCACTTGCCCTATGTCCATTTGCCTTCTATTCGGATCACTGAATAGCACCTGGTCCTTGAAAGATCTGTGATGGCTAATTGCTGATATTCCATTTATCTGAGCATATTTGACTCCGTGACAGAGTCCTCTAACTATGGTAAGGCCCCTTTCACGCGGGGCGGATCCGTTTAGCGTAGTCCACCAGGTCAGCAGGAGATCGCTCCGTTGATCTCAGCTGAGGCAGCAGATGACAGGTCCGTCACTGCTCACTGAACAGGGAGGGACCTGTCGGAGCCCCGCTAATTCCTATGGGAAGATCGGACGAAATTGGACAACATGTCCGTTTTCATCAGATCTTATTCCATCCCATCCGCCAAGACGGATGGTAGATGTATCTCCGCTGACATCCGTCTGCCTATAGGAGTCGATGGATCCGCCTGAAAAACAGACAGGTGGATCCGAGTGGGCTTGTCGCGTGAAAGGGGCCTAAGATTTGATTTCACACTGGGTTGTGAAGCACGCTGGTGATTGTTGGATCATGCACATCATCTTCTATTTTTTGCACTACTAAATGAACTTTATTCCATCATTGTTTGGATTTCACTTGCACATTGTGGTATGGTTTGTTCACTTTGTTCACTGTTCATTTCATTGACTTTATTAGCACTGCAATATTTAATATTTTTTGTTTTATTCTATTGCACAGTGTTATCTGACTGTTTTTTGCTAGCTGCTTGTTCATCACGCTTTGAGATTTTTTGTTTGATTTGTCAGTGCGTTTTCTCCCCATTTTTGCACCATGAGTGTATCCAGACACTCCTTTGTCTACAGCCTGAAAGTTTTATATCTGTAGTGTGAGGTTAAAGGTGCTGAGTATTCTGAGATTAGGGGTGAGAAATAGGGCTCATGCACACAGTACGTTTTTACAGCTGCTGTATGGGGGCATTTGACGTTTTTTTTAACTTCCTCTAAAAGCCCCTCCATGTTAGCCCATGTGTCATTTTTTTTCATAGCTGAGTCTTAGAGCAGAAAAAGGGAGCGGGGGTAAGCGATTTTTCGCTGGCAATTTATCGGGGCAATAGCTGGTGTTCTGGTGTCGGCGCTTCAATCATCATGGCCCCATGATTGGTATGGTGTCAGAATGATTGAAGCACATTATTTCTTATATTACATTGTAATATAAATGAAATAGTTAAATTCACCATAATGCAGAATCAGTGGCAGCCCCGAGTGTGTCACTTGACTTGCCACGTCGCCTGCTACCAGATGCAGCTTGTCACTTTCCACATCACCTGCCAACAGATGAGGAATGTCACTTGCCACCCTTCCTGCTACCAGATGAGGAATGCCACTTGCTACGCTGCCTGCCACCAGGTGAGTAATGCTACTTGCAATGCTGCCTGCCACCAGATGAGGAATGCCACTTGCCACGCTGCCTGCCACCAGATGAGGAATGGCACTTGCCACGCTGCCTGCCACCAGATGAAGAATGCCACTTGCCACGCTGCCAGCCACCAGATGAGGAATGCCACGTCACCTGCCAGTGCCACCAGATGTGGATTGTCACTGCATTGCTGGCACTGGTTCATTTAGCACAGAGGCAGGCCTCTGTGCAGTGGTCTTTCTGGAGTCAGGGCAGGAGAGCCGTGATGCAGGGCGGGCGGTGAGAGATGATGTCATCTCTCTGCTCCCCGCCGCACCTCCGACATTCCGCACGCTGTGAGGGTGGAAGAGCAGTGATGCTAGGCAGGCGGAGAGAGATGATGCCGCTTCTCTCATCCGCCCGCTTCTCTGGTCCACCGGGCTCTCTCACCTGCCCGCTTGCCTTGCAATTTCATACCGCCCGCTGCGGCTCGGATGTAGAGACGCTACGGCCCAGTAGTGGGCATTAGATGACTTTATAGTGGGCCCAGTAAATCTTTAAGTGTGTGCAGCTGCTTGTATTCATTTATTTTTATATAAATGTAAATGTTGATCCATTCTAACATCCATCCTGACAGGAAGGAACAAAACCAACCAGGTTGACTCTCACACATAGTCTACACATACAGTATCTCACAAAAGTGAGTACACCCCTCACATTTTTGTAAATATTTTATTATATCTTTTCAAGTGACAACACTGAAGAAATTACACTTTTCTACAATGTAAAGTAGTGAGTGAACAGCTTGGATAACAGTGTACATTTGCTGTCCCCTCAAAATAACTCAACACACAGCCATTAATGTCTAAACCGCTGGCAACAAAAGTGAGTACACCCCTAAGTGAAAATGTCCAAATTGGGCCCAATTAGCCATTTTCCCTCCCCGGTGTCATGTGACTCGTTAGTGTTACAAGGTCTCAGGTGTGAATAGGGAGCAGGTGTGTTAAATTTGGTGTTATCGCTCTCACTCTGTCATACTGGTCACTGGAAGTTCAACATGGCACTTCATGGCAAAGAACTCTGAGGATCTGAAAAAAAGAATTGTTGCTCCACATAAAAATCGCCTAGGCTATAGTAAGGTTGCCAAGACACTGAAACTGAGCTGCAGCATGGTGGTCAAGACCATACAGTGGTTTAACAGGACAGATTCCACTCAGAACAGGCTTCGCCATGGTCGACCAAAACAGTTGAGTGGACGTGCTCAACGTCATATCCAGAAGTTTTCTTTGGGAAATAGACATATGAGTGCTGCTAGCCATGCTGAAGAGGTTGAAGGAGTGGGGGGGTCAGCCTGTCAGTGCTCATACCATATGCTGCACACTGCATCAAATTGGTCTGCATGGCTGTTGTCACAGAAGGAAGCCTCTTCTAAAGATGATGCACAAGAAAGCCCACAAACAGTTTGCTGAAGACAAGCAGATTAAGGACATGGTTTACTGGAACCATGTCCTGTGGTCTGATGAGACCAAGATAAATGTATTTGGCTCAGATGGTGTCAAGCGTGTGTGGCGGCAACCAGGTGAGGAGTACAAAGACAAGTGTGCCTTGCCAACAGTCAAGCATGGTGGTAGGAGTGTCAGGGTCTGGGGCTGCATAAGTGATGCCTGCACTGGGGAGCTACAGTTCATTGAGGGAACCATGAATGCCAACATGTACTGTGACATACTGAAGCAGAGCATGATCCCTTCGGAGACTGGGCCGCAGGGCAGTATTCCAACATGATAACGACCCCAAACACACCTCCAAGACGACCACTGCCTTGCTAAAGAAGCTGAGGGTAAAGGTGATGTACTGGCCAAGCATGTCTCCAGACCAAAACCCTATTGAGCACCTGTTGGGCATCCTCCAATGGAATGTGGAGGAGCACAAGGTCTCTAACATCCACCAGCTCCATGATGTCGTTATGGAGGAGCGGAAGAGGACTTCAGTGGAAATCAGTGAAGCTCTGGTGAACTCCATGCCCAAGAGGGTTAAGGCAGTGCTGGAAAATAATGCTGGCTAGGGATGAGCTTCGAGTTTGAGTCGAACTCATGTTCGACTCGAACATCGGCTGTTCGCCAGTTCACCGAACAGCGAAAAATTTGAGGTGTTCGCGGCAAATTCAAAAGCCGCGGAACACCCTTTAAAAGTCTATGGGAGAAATCATAAGTGCTAATTTTAAAGGCTTATATGCAAGTTATTGTCATAAAAAGTGTTTGGGGACCTGGGTCCTGCCCCAGGGGACATGGATCAATGCAAAAAAAGTTTTAAAAACGGCCGTTTTTTTTAGGAGCAGTGATTTTAATAATGCTTAAAGTAAAACAATAAAAGTGTAATATTCCTTTAAATTTCATACCTGGGGGGTGTCTGAAGTATGCCTGTAAAGGGGCTCATGTTTCCCGTGTTTAGAACAGTCTGACAGCAAAATGACATTTCAAAGGAAAAAAAGTCATTTAAAACTACACGCAGCTATTAATGAATTGTCGGTCCGACAATACACATAAATGTTCATTGATAAAAACAGCATGGGAATTCCCCACAGGGGAACCCCGAACCAAAATTTAAAAAAAAATGACATGGGAGGTCCCCCTAAATTCCATACCAGGCCCTTCAGGTCTCGTATGGATATTAAGGGGAACCCCGGCCAAAATTTTTTTTAAAAATGGGGTGGGGTCCCCCCAAAAATCCATACCAGACCCTTATCCGAGCATGCAACCTGGCAGGCCGCAGGAAAAGAGGGGGGACGAGAGAGCGGCCCCCCTCCTGAACCGTACCAGGCCACATGCCCTCAACATTGGGAGGGTGCTTTGCGGTAGCCCCCCAAAACACCATGGGGACAAGGGCCTCATCCCCACAACCCTTGCCCGGTGGTTGTGGGGGTCTGCGGGCGGGGGGCTTATCGGAATCTGGAAGCCCCCTTTAACAAGGGGACCCCCAGATCCCGGCCCTCCCCCCTGTATGAAATGGTAAGGGGGTACCCCTACCATTTCACAAAAAATGTGTCAAAAATGTTAAAAATGACAAGAGACAGTTTTTGACAATTCCTTTATTTAAATGCTTCTTCTTTCTTCTATCTTTTATCTTCTTTCTTCTTTCTTCTTTCTTCTATCTTCTATCTTCCTTCGGTTTCTTCCTCCATCTTCTTCTTCTTCTGGCTCTTCTGGTTCTTCCTCCGGTGTTCTCGTCCGGCATCTTCCTCCACGGCACCGGCATCTTCTTTCCTTCTTCTCGGGCCGCTCCGCATCCACCATGATGGGAGGCTCCCGCTGTGTGATGCTTCTCCTCTGACTTCCCTGTCCGCCCCCTCTGACGCCACAGGGAAGTCCCCGTCAAGTCCCCGTGCGTCAGAGGTGGGCGGGGTCACCGGGTGGCCCCGTCCTCCGTTATTTAAGTTTTAAATGACTTTTTTTCCTTTGAAATGTCATTTTGCTGTCAGACTGTTCTAAACACGGGAAACATGCGCCCCTTTACAGGCATACTATAGACACCCCCCAGGTACGAAATTTAAAGGAATATTACACTTTTATTGTTTCACTTTAAGCATTATTAAAATCACTGCTCCTGAAAAAGCAGAAGTTTTTAAAACTTTTTTTTGTATTGATTCATGTCCCCTGGGGTAGGACCCGGGTCCCCAAACACTTTTTATGACAATAACTTGCATATAAGCCTTTAAAATTAGCACTTTTGATTATTCATGTTCCCATAGACTTTAACGGTGTTTGCGTGTTCGAACAAATTTTTTGCCTGTTCGCAAGTTCTGGTGCGAACTGAACAGGGGGGTGTTCGGCTCATCCCTAATGGTGGCCACACAAAATATTGACACTTTGGGCCCAATTTGGACATTTTTACTTAGGGGTGTACTCAATTTTGTTGCCAGCGGTTTAGACATTAATGGCTGTGTGTTGAGTAATTTTGAGGGGACAGCAAATTTACACTGTTATACAAGCTGTACACTCACTACTTTACATTGTAGCAAAGTGTAATTTCTTCAGTGTTGTCACATGTAAAGATATAATAAAATATTTACAAAAATGTGAGGGGTGTACTCACTTTTGTGAGATACTGTATGTGTAAGCTATGTGTGAGAGTCAACCTGGTTGGTTTTGTCCCTTCCTGTCAGGATGGATGTTAGACTGGATCAATATTTACAGTAATTCAGTGGTTTAATACAATGGGTTCAAAACCAGTGGTAGGCACACTTGTGCCTACTGTATACATATGATAAGGGGGACAAGCCCAATTGGTAGTTGCAACTGTAAACCATGCACAAGACAGGGACACCCAGGAACAGCCCAAGCAGATTTGTCCTGGACTTGTATTCAGCAAGATAGTAGACAAATACAGTTCAACCCAAAAAGCTATATACAGCAAGCCCAAATCATATAAAACATCTTATCTGAGCCACTGACTAAACATATTCTTCAAAACAAATAGGCAGCACATGTACCTTTTTAGCAGTTTGTGAGCAGTTAGCCTTATTGCCTACCAGCAGGCTCTCACAGCAGAGAGAGAAAGAGTGAGAAAGAGAGAGCCCTTAAGCCTCGTACACACAGTACGATTGTTGGCAGGGGATTGTCTGTTGACAGACTATTGTCCTAAAATAAAAAACGTTAGTACGCTCCTTTTGACAATTGTTGTCCAATTTTCGGCCAACAAATTTTGGATGACAGGCTAGTAAATTTTCAGCAGACAACGGCTTGACGTCAGATTTTCGTATGGTCAGTACACAAATCCGTCACACAAAAGTTGAAAGTGCAAACATGCATGCTCGGAATCAATGCTCACCAAACACGAAATTAGCAGAAGGGGCCCAAAGGATGGCGCTCAAGAGCTGAAATTCCTCGTACTACGTCACTATGTTCGTGATTGTGGCACGACAATTGTGTAACGTTAGTATGCAAGACAAGATCCTGGCACATGCCCTTTTGACAAAAATCAGACGCTCGGTTGGCCAACAATCGTACCGTGTGTACGAGGCTTTAGCCTTAGGCTGGCCATACATGTTTAATACCCTTGTACAATTTTCCTTTAGATTTACCAAAAACCATATATTATGAGGTCAAAACTAAACAACTTTCAATTGTATACAATGAAGCAGGCCCTTGTTCTACATAGTTTAAGGCAGTGGTCTCCAACCTTTTTGGCACCAAGGAACGGCATTGTGGAATAAAAGCGTGCCAAGGCCCGGGTGGGGTCTATGCGGCTTTTCGCGGGCAATTTGTCAGGGAAATGGCTGGTGTTAGCGCTTCAATTATCAAAGCACCATGGCTGATTTGGTGTCAGGATGATTGAAGCTCATTATTTCTATCATTACATTGTAATATAAAATGAAATAGTTCAACTCACCATAATCCAGAATCTGCCATCAGATGCAGAGTGTTACTTGCCACCTTGCCTTGCCAGATTTGGCTTTACACTTTCCACGTCGCCTGCCTCCAAATGCTGTTTGTCACTTGCCACATCACCTGTTCACCAGATGTGGATTGCCACCTGCCACCAGATGTGGTTTGTCACTTGCCACGTCACCTGCCACCAGATGTGGATTGCCACCTGCCACGAGATGTGGTTTGTCACTTGCCACGTCACCTGCCACCAGATGCGGATTGCCACCTGCCAGCAGATGCGGATTGACGCTTGCCACGTCGCCTGCCATCAGATGTGGATTGCCACCTGCCACCAGATGTGGTTTGCCACCTGCCATCAGATGTCGTTTGTCACTTGCCATGTCACCTTCCACCTGATGTGGATTGTTGCTTGCCACATCGCTTGCCACCAGATTTGGTTTGCCACCTGCCACCAGATTTGGTTTACCACCTGGCAGCAGATTTGGTTTTCCACCTGCCACCAAATGTGGTTTGCCGTGGTGGCAGCACATGCCAGTGAGAGAGAACAGCGGTCATGCGGGGCCGGCGGTGAGAGATGAGCTCATCTGTCTCCTGCCCTGCCTCACCTCCAGCAGTGTAGCGGCTCCGCTGTGTGGGTGGAAGAGCGGTGATCCGGGCGGGCGGTGAGAGATGATCTCATCTCTCTGCTCCCCCGCCTTACTGCAGTGTAGCGGCCCCGCTGTGTGGGCGGAAGAGCGATGTTCCAGGCAGGCGGTGAAAGATGTCATCTCTCTGCTTGCCCGCCGTTGCACGTCAGACAGTGCAGCCTTCGCGGCCCGGCTGCAAACAAGCCACGGCCCAGCCGTGGGCCGCGGCCCAGGGGTTGGGGAACACTGGTCTAAGGCATATCTAAAGCAAATTGTACAAGTTTAATTGAACATGTATGGCCAGCCTATGTCAGTCAAAAGGCCTGTGCACAGCTGAGATGAATTAATGAGGTCTGGCTAACAGGTAAACCTAGAGTTGACACTTTATCACACCCAGTGCTCCACAAAGTCTCTGGGCTCCAGATCCTTACAAATTGGCCTTATACAGTGACAATCTGCGTCTGGTGGCTGTGGTGGTAAGCTAAAGTGACAAGCTTCATCTGGTGGCTGTGGTTACAGGCTACAGTAACAAGCTGCATCTGGTGGCAGGCTACAGTGGCAACTCCAGCACACCAGGGCAAAAATGTTGAATTAAGCGTATTGTGTCTTCAGGTAAGACAAATCTTCTACTTGGGCGAAGGTAACCTAATTTCAAACTTTTTTGTGCATCCAGAAAGATGACCAAATATGGCAGATAATGGGGAGCTAAGGCTGGTGCTGACTTCCCACTATGAGGGACAATAGAAACAGTCATTGAAGAACCCTATATATGCTCCTGTGCATCATTCAGTCAATTGCATCCTCCATCTTTCCAGATCAATAGCTGAGAAAATAACTTACAGGTGGGAAAGTTATTATCAGCACCTACATTCAATTTTTGGTAGAGAAATAATAAAGCCCTGTACACATTACTATTTTTTTTTATTGTTCAACCCATCGGGTTGAACAGAAAAAAAAATGGACAGCTCTGGTTGGAGCCACTGTAGCTATGTAATGTTAGTACAGCAATCTCCCCTGCTGAGCTATTGTGCTCTGACAGGGGGATGCCCTAACCCCAAACCCCCCCCTACTAGAACACTCTGGTCAGTGCTCTCACCCATTGGCTAATAGCACTGATCGGGAGTCGGTCGGGAGATCTTTTTTTTGTCATGAGCCTGCAACAGAAGCTCCTGCTGCCGTACACATGGGCCGAATATCAGCCAGTTTCTGTTGAACGTCATTCGGCCCGTGTATACAAGGCTTAAGTCTGCATGCATGTGGGCATTTTTACAGTGTGAGCACTTCTGAAATGACAGAAATTAATAGATTCAAGTCTGCAGTCTCTCCTGGTGTTTTATATACAGCAGTCCTGACAGTCTCACATTCCAGGCAGGGAGGGAGGGTACTGAAATAATTATACAAGTAATCATTAGATTCCAGACAAAAAGCTATTTTCAGCAGGCAACGCTACAATACAGAAAAAGCATTGAAAGTTTTAATAAATGGTGTCAGCTGCATTGTATGGGAATAACTGATAAACCCATACACAGAAAGAAAACCATGTCTCTGGTAGCAGTTTGCATTATAACTGTTCTAAATTAGTTTTTTCTTTTCTTTGAATATAGCTGCTATTTAAAGCTGAGGCACGGTTTTGAATGGAATGGTGACAGGACATTGTTTATATACATGTTTAAATGCGTTTTTTTTCCCCTGCAATTCTTTATTTGGTGTAAAATCCATGAGGACATTAATCAGCATTTTATGACAATTTAAGGCATGATTAATGGTCTTTAAGACCACATAGGTACACAAGTGTGAAGGCACACTACAAAATATCCTGCAGCCAGATGGCAGCACGTGGTCAGGTTGGCCTTCAGTGTGATTTTCCATTAGTACAGGGAAACAGAGACACTTTGTCATATGATGAAGCAGGAAACAGACTATGCTGGATGACAGATAAGAAGGTGCTGGACCACTCTAAAACAATGGGAAGTCAGACATAGGGGTTAGCTGCACTGCTCTACAATTCCGACTCAGACAGGATAAGTGCTATTTTCCCATGCTGCTGAGAGAGAAAGAATGCACATCCAGTACATATGCTTATTTCATTGTTTTAGAACACCCAAAACACTTCTAAACAGAAAGTTAGAAAAGTACTACAAACTACATGGATACAAAAGTTGCATTTGTCCAAAAAGCCATTCTACTTTGAGAGCTGAGAGGGCTATAAACATGCATTGGTATACAATATTTTAAGGCACAGTAATAATGTTTAAAGAACTTTATAGAAATTGGTATAATAATGCTAATTTTGCTACATTAGTTAGCCCAGGATTCATAAAAAGCCACACTCTAGTCTGTTAACCAATATAGTACTCAGTCTGAGCCTGCGCAAAAGGGTGCACTATCACCCTCAACTCAACATTTACAGGCACTGATAACTTTCCAGATTTTGTTTGCTTTCTGTCTATTTCTAAATGCATGTGGCTGCAATCAGTAAGAAAACTGTAGTGCAAAGGGAGGTGAGTGTAAATGTTCTGCTGTGCAGTTAAAGTGGTTCTAAAGGCATAACATTTTTTACCTTAAAGTGGTTCTAAAGGCTGAAATGTTTTTGTGCATGAAGGATAAAAACCTTCTGTGTGCACCAGCCCCCCGTAATACTTACCTGAGCTCCCTCTTGATCCAGCAATGTGCACAAGAGCATCGGCTCTCTGGGGACTCTCCCTCCCCATTGGCTGAGACAGCAGCGGGAGCTATTGGCCCGCGTCCTATCTCAATCCAGCATTGTGCTCGTCTATAGCAGCTCTGGTCTCTGTCTCTCTCCTCACAGGACAGAGAAGCGGCAGTGGGAGCTAGGGGATGATCACACCTCGGCTTGGGAGTGATCCCACAGGTGTGTCACCATAGAAAGTAGCTTCCTATGATGGCACACAGAGAAAAGAAAGAGCCTGGATTGCCAGCAGGGGACCCCAGAAGAAGAGGTTCTATTGCACAGAGCAGGTAAGTATAATGCCGTGTACACACGATCGGAATTTCGGGCCGCAAAAGGCCGATGAGAGTTTCTCGTTAGAAAATGCGACCGTGTGTGTGCTCCATCGGTCTTTTGCTGGCCGAATTCCAGCCAGCAAAAGATTGAGAGCATGCTCTTAATTTTTCGGTCGGGAAAAGTTCCTACCCGAAAATGCGATCGTCTGTGGCAATTCCGACGCGCAAAATGCCTACGCATGCTCGGAAACAATTCGACGCATGCTCGGAAGCATTAAACTTCATTTTCTCGGCTTGTCGTAGTGTTGTACGTCACCGCATTCTTGAAGGTCGTAATTTCAGCGAGTGTGACCGTGTGTATGCAAGGCAAACTTGAGCAGAATCCCGTCGAAAAATCCATCATATCTTTTTCTGACGAGAAAACCGACCGTGTGTAGGCGGCATTACTTGTTTATTATTTTTAAACAAAAAAAAAAAAACATATCTTTTACAAGTGCTTTAAGCTAGCTAAAGACATTAGATGATCGCTGTCTGGCCAATTACAGGAGAATCAGAAAATTCTCTTGTCTATGGTTAGCAGCAGACATCTCAAGCTGAGAGGTCTTGGGGTAAAAAACAATTGGTCAGCTTAGAAAGGCCTGTACGCTGAACCATGTGTAATGCTAGGGTGGAGCATTAAACAGATACCACTAAATGTTAATCTTCAGCTCATCAGTGAATACATTGTCTGTATTCTAAGCCCACTACTTGTCCAACAAGTTCCAAGAACATTCATCTTAAGTGTGGTTCTTTGCTCAGGATGTACATAAATGGGAGCCAGTCACTTTAACAGATTTTGAAAAGAAAAGAAAAAGTTTCCCCAGGGTGGGGTTTTTAGGCAGCACAATGACAAATAGGAGTCAAATTATGTATCAAAAAATATATCAAATGTATTGAATAGTATACCATGAAAGCTAAAACAATGAGCTCCAGTGGGGGGGTACTTAAAATAAAATTATATTATATAAGCTGAACATACATTGGCAGACACATATTCATAACAACGCTTGGTAACATGAATATTTAAACCTGACGCGTTTCAACCCCTATACTTAGGGTCTTCTTCAGAGGAAGAGGGGAGGACAGTCTTTTTAGGGGATCTCCATGTGGGAGGCTTTTTCTTTTTCTGCTGGACACACATTATTGGGTAATTATACTGCATTTATGCACCACATGGTGAATGTAATTATTGTTATATCAATGGAACCCATATATGTATATCAACTCTATCCATGTATATTTTCCAGCAGGGTATTTTAAGTACCCCCCACTGGAGCTCATTGTTTTAGCTTTCATGGTATACTATTCAATAAATTTGATATATTTTTTGATACATAATTTGACTCCTATTTGTCATTGTGCTGCCTAAAAACCCCACCCTGGGTAAACTTTTTCTTTTGTTTTCAGTCTCTAAGGGGTGAGCAGCAATCCTTTTCCTTCTCTCCAGTGTCCCCTCTTTTTTGCTTTAACAGATTTTAAAATAGAAAACTAGCTTATTGCAAAGGGCAATATGGGAAAGAGGGTGACATGTGGATCAGGATATCCTCAAAATACTGTACATTCGATTTTAAACCTCAAGCTAGGCCTTAATCCCCACTAGATCTTTCTCACCTTATACTCTTAATTCATAGACTGTGCAGGCTGGACCCTTACAGAGCTCTGGCTCCTTGATAACTGAGGCTGTAGTGGTGTCTTAATCTATATATTCCAGGGCAATACAACATAGGATGTTTACTGTGTACACTTCACTCACATTTTTATATGTGGGGGGCAGTCACAACTTAGGCTCTAAACTTTTGCTAACACTATTAGGGGTTTCTCCCAGTGGAGGAGAACCTGTACCTCCCCCCCACCACCCCAAGTCCAAGACCTAAGAAGAGAGACAGACTTCCAGGATGACATCTTCACAGGGCAAAAGCCAAAAAAGGGAAGAGGCAGAATAGAAAGTGTACCAGATATTTAACAGTTCTCCAAGTATGCATTAGCAGGTTTCACAGGCCAACTGATTGGCTAGGCTATCAAACACCCATAACACAGAATAATAACTCTCTAGCATTCACTACTGGAGCAAAGTTCAAACAACACGTGGCAGATAAAACGCACTCTGTGATTGAAAAACACTCCCAGTGTAAAATGCCTAACTGACCACAGTCCACTGGTGCCTACAGAAATCACAATCATACAAAAATGAATTTAGCAGAAATACTAAATCTGTGCACAAGTGTGCATGCTTAGAAGTGAAATGGTGACCAGGCAGAGGCGGCTCTCTAATTAGGCAAATAAGGCGGCCGCCTAAGGCCTCGCAATCCCAGGGGCCTCGCGGCCGCCTAATATGCCTAACGCGTGTGTGGGAGATGCAAGGAATGTCCCCCCGTCCGTGTCTCCGTCTTGCGTCCAGGGCCGCAACTCGTTTTCCCCACCCAGGGACAGACTGTCACTCACCACTGCCCGAGGTCGGAGGGTCAGTGGGTGGAACCATGTACTCCTCTCCCCCAGCTCCTCCCTCCTGCCGTGCACCGCGGATCTCTGACTCCGGCTATGTGCAGAGCTTGGATAATGCCTGCAGTAGCTGAGCAGCTCCCCCGACTCCCCGATCTCCTTTGCAGGGTGGATGATCTGAAATGGAGGAGGACCTGTCAGAGCTGAAGCCCAGCGATCATCCAGGAGCCAGTCTGCAACTAACAGCCTTAAAAGTACAGTCCTTCCCGTGCCCGACACTGACACATCCCGACCCGTGACGTCACCTCCTGACTGAGGGCTTCCCAAGAATTACCGCTGCCTTCTGCCCTGCCCCCTGTGACCTCACACACACTGCCCTGAGTGATGATATGCATGCAATCCGGCATATGATGTCACCTACTGACCCCATGCTATCATCATTATCCTCCTCATCCCCCTGTTCCTGGCATCCTACCTCCTGTAATACTTCCCACTGTCAGCTTCCTACCAACTTACCCCTGTCATCATCTCCATCCTCATCCTAATCCCCCTGTTCCTGGCATCCCACCACCCTACCATCATCTCTGCTGTACCCCACTGCCAGCTGACTACCACCTCACCTCCTCTCATCATCATCCCCTGTCATTATCATCACCATGTACCCCACCTCTAGCATCCACCACCCTACCCCTGTTGTACCCCACTGTCAGCTGCCTACCACCCCACCTCATCATCATCCCCCCTGTACCCCACTTTCAGCTGCTTACCACCCCACATCATCATCATCCCCCCCGTACCCCACTGTCAGCTGCCTACCAACCCACGTCATCATCATCCCCCCTGTACCCCACTGTCAGCTGCCTACCACCCCACATCATCATCATCCCCCCTGTACCCCACTGTCAGCTGCCTACCACCCCACATCATCATCATCTCCCCCCTGTACCCCACTGTCAGCTGCCTACCACCCCACGTCATCATCATCACCCCCCCTCCCCTGTACCCCACTGCCGACATCCCACTCATCAACATTCCCATCATCTCTCTGTATCCCACCTCTGGCAGCCTACCACCCCACCCCCTGTCATCATTCTCATCTTAATCCCTCCTGGTACTCCACTGCCAGCTTCCTACCACTCTACCCCCTACCGTCAATCTCATCTTAATCCCTCCTGGTACTCCACTGCCAGCTTCCTACCACCCCACCCCCTGCCGTCATCATCCCCCCGTCCCCCCCGTACCCCAACCCTGACATCCTACCACCCTGCCTCCTGTCATCCCTATGTAACCCACCTCTAGCATCCACCACCCTACCCCTGTTATCGTCCTTATCTTTATCCCCCACGTACCCCACCTCTAGCATCCACCACCCTACCCCCGTTATCATCATCATTCTCTTCATCCCCTGTACCCCACTGTCAGCTGCCTACCACCCCACCTCATCATCATCCCCCCTGTACCCCACTGCTGACATCCTACCAGCGCGCCTATTGTTATCAACATACCCATCATCCCTGTACCCCACCTCTGGCATACTACCACCCTACCTCCTGTCATTATCATCCTCATCCCTCCTGTACCCCACCTCTGGCATCCTATCACCCTACCCCCTATCATTATAGGGGAGATGTTATCTCAGCCTCTCCCCAATACTGCCACCATCACCCCAAACTGCATCCTGTCATCCAACCAACTGTACCCCAACAGTTGCATGAAACACCTTAATACTGCCCTGCCACCCAGTGAGCAAACAGTGAGTGATAATGATAAGTAGTAACCCATAGCAACCAATCAGTGAGCAGTAATAATGTGCAGTAACCTATATCAACCCTTCAGTTTAGAGGTAATAATGTGCAGTAACCTCTAGCAACCAATGAGTAAGCGGTAATGACATGCAGTAACCTCTAGCAACCAATGAGTAAGCTGTAATGATGTGCAGTAACCTCTAGCAACCCATCAGTGAGCGGTAGTAAAGGTGCAGTAACCTCTAGCAATCCATCAGTGAGCTGTAATAATGTGCAGTAGCTTCTAGCAACCAATTAGTAAGCAGTAATGATGTGTAGTGACCTCTAGAAACCAATCAGTGAGCCTGGAGCAATCAGTGAGTGTGAACTAGATCTTTATGTTTATATTATTAAAGTTTTTTTTAGATAAGTTTATGTTCATTTGTTTTTTGGGATGTTGGGATGGGAAGCGAAATTGCTAGGGGTGGGGGCCAGGAAAATGTTTGAATTATTTTTCCCATAATGGGCGTGAGTATGGCCTCATGTCTAAGATTTGCCTAAGGCCTCACAAAGCCTAGAGCCGCCTCTGTGACCAGGCAATCAGAGAACATTCAAAACAGAAAAGCATGTCGCACTATTTACTAATGTCTTTTACACCTTGTAAGTATTTATTGCAAATTAAACTTCCTCTCCACCTTGTTAGTAGTTTTGATACTATGAGGCAGGGTAGCAGCATAACCACTTTTTCCATAAAACCAAAGTGAACTTTACTTTTGCCCCCCTACTCATATTAATTTATTATACAGTTCCTGGCAACTGTGACTGCTTTGGAGACACAGTGCCAACTTTAAGACCTCATAACAGAGAAATTAATTGAAATGAACAGTTTTTTATAAGATGTAAAGTGGTATAATTATATGTTTAGAAAAACAGACTTATAATTAAGGTTAGATTAAGTGAACCACAAAACTGAAGCTCCAGCAGCACGTACCTGCCAATCGTTTTAGGGAAAGGTCAAAATATTTAGCAGCTAGGTTATAATTTCTTTAACAGAGGAATGTGGAAACCCCTCTTGAATTACAGTGTTCCACTGTCCAGAAATCTTATCCCTGGACTGGCTGCTAAAGTGTCCGAGGAAAAATGTTATATTAATACAGTTGGTAAGAAAATGTAAATGCTTGTATACAATTATGCAGATTTATAAAAAAAAAAAAATGTTTCTGCAGATGTGCAATATATAAAAGTAATTGAATCCTACTGAAAGAAAACTACGTAAACATCGCCACTGACATCATTTCAAGTGAACCTGCAAATACTGTTAAGTTATTAATGTTTATTATTGGCCTGATAGCAAGATAAATCGAGGGGCTAGCACATACACTTTTTTATATTATTGACAACAGGATTTTCAGGTGAGCCAGTCAGTGGCTTTGTCTCTAAACAGAACTTAACCTACTGGTGGGTAACATTTGTGCCAAAGCTGTATATGGGCTGGGAGCTAGAGAGAGCCTAGAGCTGATGTCAGTTAGCTTTTATAGCAGCTTAGGTACTAGGACAATAGGAGTGGTGTTACAGTACCTCCAGGATCTGTGTATGTACATCCAGGGGCATGGCCCTTCCTGTCCAATTGCAGTGTATTTTGCACATGCACGCAGCTGATCGTGGCCTTGACCGGTTGTGCGCATAAGCATGTTGGTGTGTGTACATTAGCATGCCCTGGCATTGGTGTGCTGCACTGATGCTGGGCATGCTCACAGGCCAAGAAGGTATTTATGCTGTGCCTGTTAGTAACCTATATTGCCTGCTCATGTTTCCTTCCCCAGTTGCCCACTCTGCTTGTTCCTGTTACTCTCTTGCCTGTCGCTTGCCTTGACCTATGCCTGTATACCAACTACTCTCTTGCCTGTTGCCTACTTTCGACCTCAGCCCAGACATTCTGTTATTTGCACCCTGTCACCACAGCATAGCCATCCTGTTCCTGTGACCCTTTGGTGTGGCAATCCTGAGGGCTACAACTTGGTGTCAGCTTGCAACAAAGCAGCCTGGGGTAGGGGCAGTGGCCACTTGCTTGTATCTTTATTATATTAGTCAGGCAACAGACTGACACCTTGGCTGCCATGTGCTGGGTGTTAAGCGCACTCCTGCCCTCTGCCTATGCATTAAAATGCATGTGCTTCCACTGTGGAAACTCACAGAAAATAGAGTTAGGACTATAGAAAATGGGGTGCCTTGACGGGGCCTGTAGCTTACGCATGTACAGTATCTCAAAATAACTCAACACACAGCCAATAATGTCTAAACTGCTGGCAACAAAAATGAGTACACCCCTAAGTGAAAATGTCCAAATTGAGCCCAAAATATCAATATTTTGTTGGCCACCATTATTTTCCAGCACTGCCTTAATCCTCTTTGGCATGGAGTTCACCAGAGCTTCACAGATTGCCACTGGAGTCCTC
Source organism: Aquarana catesbeiana (assembly GCF_042186555.1). Lineage (NCBI taxonomy): Eukaryota > Metazoa > Chordata > Amphibia > Anura > Ranidae > Aquarana > Aquarana catesbeiana. Next base: position 834,654,035 of record NC_133324.1, on the reverse strand, counting down.
TTCCACTCCTCCATGACAACATCATGAAGCTGGTGGAATTTTAGAGACCTTGTGCTCCTCCACCTTCCATTTGAGGATACCCCACAGATGCTCAATAGGGTTTAGGTTTGGAGACAGGCTTGGTCAGTCCATCATCTTTACCCTCAGTTTCTTTAGCAAGGCAGTGGTTGTCTTGGAGGTGTGTTTGGGGTCGTTATCATGTTGGAATACTGCCCTGCAGCTCAGTCTCTGAAGGGAGTGGGTCATGCCCTGTTTCAGTATGTCACAGTACATGTTGGCATTCATGGTTCCCTCAATGAACTGTAGTTTTCCAGTGCTGGCAGCACTCATACAGCCCCAGACCATGACACTCCCACCACCATGCTTGACTGTAGCCAAGACACACTTGTCTTTATACTCCTCATCTGGTTTCCACCACACACGCTTGACACCATCTGAACCAAATAAGTTTATCTTGGTCTCATCAGACCACAGGACATGGTTCCAGTAATCCATGTTCTTAGTCTGCTTGTCTTCAGCAAACTGTTTGCGGGCTTTCTTGTGCATCATCTTTAGAAGAGGCTTCCTTCTGGGACAACAGCCATGCAGACCAATTTGATGCAGTGTGCGGCGTATGGTCTGAGCACTGACAGGCTGACTCCCCCACCCCTTCAACCTCTGCAGCAACGCTGGCAGCACTCATATGTCTATTTCCTAAAGACAAACTCTGGATATGACACTGAGCACGCGCATTCAACTTCTTTGGTGGACAACGGCGAGGTAGGTTCTAAGTGGAACTTGTCCTGTTAACCGCTGTATTGTCTTGGCCACCATGCTGCAGCTCAGTTTCAGGGTCTTGGCAATCTTCATATAGCCTAGGCCATCTTTATGTAGAGCAACAATTATTTTTTTCAGATCTTCAGAGAGTTCTTTGCCATGAGGGCCATGTTAAACTTCCAGTGACCAGTATGAGAGAGTGAGAGCGATAACACCAAATTTAACACATCTGCTTCCCATTCACACCTAGGACCTTGTATCACTAACGAGTCGCATGATTCCGGGGAGGGAAAATGGCTAATTGGGCCCGATTTCGACAGTTTCACTTAGGGGTGTACTCACTTTTGTTGCCAGCGGTTTAGACATTAATGGCTGTGTGTTGAGTTATTTTGAGGGGACATCAAAATTACACTGTTATACAAGCTGTACACTCACTACTTTACATTGTAGCAAAGTGTTATTTCTTCAGTATTGTCACATGAAAAGAAATAATAAAATATTTACAAAAATGTGAGGGGTGTACGCACTTTTGTGAGATACTGTATTTATAAATGTGTGCAGACTAAACCCATGTTTTTAACACATATTGCTAGACAGGTCAATTTCGTTGGTCACAGGCTGTTTGGTAAGTTGAGCTTGGAAATTTCTTTGGTTTTATTGGCCCGTGGGCCACTAGAGTCACTGACTAATCACTCCTTGGCGAAGACCACATTTTTACCTCCGCACCTTAGGTGAGCCCATTGCCTGGCAGGAGTGTGGGTGTCGTCCTTAAAGTGGTGTTCCACCCCCTCAAAAAAAAAAAAATGCATAAATGTGCCTAAAAAAAAAAAAATTTGGAAAAAAATTTTTTTTTACTCACCTCTAAATGCCTGTTGCTAGGGGTTCCCTCGTAGTTGGCGCAGGAAGGGCTCAGCTCTGCCCCCTCCCTCTTGTCAATCATATGGGACACGTGACAGGTCCCATATGATTGCGTGTCCAATCACGGCGAGCGGTGCCGCTCGCGCATGCGCAGTGGGTGTCTGGCTGTGAAGCCACAGCTGAGCGCCCACAGTTGCAATGCCAGCGCCGCGGAACAGAGGGGGAGACGAGCGAGGCTTCCGATCCCCTGCATCGCTGGACCCTGGGACAGGTAAGTGTCCAATTATTAAAAGTCAGCAGCTGCAGTATTTGTAGCTGCTGACTTTTAATTTTTTTTTTTTTTAGTGGGAACTCCTCTTTAACAAATTGATAGGATAAACTAGATTAAAGTTATTGTGCCTGTAAACATATGAGAACATTGGCGAGTCCAGCTGGTTAAAGTTAGGGCAGCAATCTAAAACTGTAGGTCCTCCCCAACCACTGTGCTAATTCCAGGAAGTTGATCAGTCATGGCTCTTTCCTTTAGCTAGGCTAGTGCCATAAACATACATATGAGAGCATACATTGATCTTTTTTATGAACTCAGCAGTTAGCTAAAGGTTAGTGTATATTGTCAGAAAAGAAGAACAGATTCCCCAATTGGGGTTTTTAGGCAGCAAAAAAGAGGATAGAAGGCCAATATATAAAAAAAAAAAATGTATCTTTATTGTACAAAAGTAGCTTCAACACACTGGTTAAAAAGAATGAGCTCCAATATGGGTGTATATCAATGCATGACACTCAACATATACACTGTATACATATGTTTATAACAGTACAGCATATGCATAGACGTATAACAAAATTGTGGAACTGACGCGTTTCGACCTATATATTCCAGGTCTTCTTCAAAGGTCAATCTGCTAAAATTATACCACAAAAATGCATGTGTCAAAAAATTAAATATGTATATTTGGTAACAGGTACATCACACATCAATACAGCATATTTATCCAATGATGAGTGTCCTAAACCAAGGAGCTTTTTGTTAGAGAGATCCCTTTAAAATCGTGTATATTGTCAGAAACCTCTGTCTGGTTAGTTGTTGTCCACATTGTGTCTGGGACATATTTGGACTTCTAATGGTAGGCTATGCGTGAGTCCTTGCTAGCACACCTTTCTTAGGGCTCTTTCACACTTGCGTTAAATTTTAAAGCAGCCTAAAAGCGCATTAACGCACCTATAGCGTTAATGAGCACTTAGGATGTTTTGTGCAGGCGGTCATGTTGCGTCACAAATGCCCCGTGTGTTGTTTTTTTTTCTACAAAGTTAAAATGGAAAATTATCACTTTTGGCGCTTTACAACCACACTGTAAACACACTGTAAACATCATATGTGCGTTTACAGTGCATATTAGAGAAGCGAAGTCCGCATAACGAGAGAAACATATTATTATATCTCTGTGTGGCTACGCTATCCCTTTTGAATACATATCTGCTTTAATAAGAGGGCATTGATATCTGCCATGTTAATATACTTGTACCGTATATTGACAACACTAGTAGCAATGTCCCCGCAGATCCTCTCAAGCCTGTAGAATGATCTTACTAGATACTGTTTACTCTGTGCAGTATTGAGTGGGCTCCATGCTGACTAAGATGGTGGATGTGGCTGGGCAGAGAGCAATGTACATGCCTCAAGTGGATGAGACATGTGCACTTCTCCCTCCCACTCCTGTGGATGCTCTCCCCTTTAGTGCCATTTCCTGTGTAGTGTAATTTCCTGTGATGTCATTTTGTATAGAGCAAGCGATTGGCTGTTGGGGCCAGGACTTCCTGTCTGTCATTGCTTTGGTTGTCTTTGAATAAAATAGCCAGCGCGATGCTCGGTGGGGCAGTCATGCTGAGATGAGGACGTAAGCTGTGGTCATGTCTGTTTTACTTGGGGCTATGTGGGAAATAGAGTTGTAAATGGAGTTTAGGCAGGGTTTCTCCTCACAAATTTACTTGACAGCAATAATTATCCTGGCTGATCGTTAGAGATCTATTGATTTCTTCCTAAGTTTGGCCTTGTTGCACTTTTCCCTTCTACCACTAGGTGGGCGGATACTGGGTGGTACTAGATATAAGAAGGACACCGTAAGGTCAGGTTATGGGTTCATGGGGTATCTCAGCCAATGGGAAGGGGTTTTCTTGAATCCCTTGGCCTGCTGGGAGGGCCTGTATATTTGGGTGGAGTCAGGTGATCTATGTTCTGTGCCACCTGGACGGCTGTCTGGGTAGATGTGTGTTGTACTGCCTGGGCTGCTAGGCTGGAGATTAGGCCTATCCCGGGCACATCTGGCTGCTAGGCTGTCTGAGGGCCTATCCAGAAGCAAGAGAGCAGCGCAGGGTTGGGACTGCGGCTTGCAGTCCAACCAAAAGTGACGGTTCTGCCGGCCGGAGAACCTGTCGTGGTCGGAGGTAGAGGGGAAGCTGTCGCCAGAACAGGATCCGCCTAATTACCAGGGACCACAGTGAGTAACTGAAGCAAGTACTGGAGCAGCATTCTCACCAACTGGGGACGGTGAAGAATCGGGAAACTTCCGTGAGTATCAAGCCAGGGACCCGGCCAGAGGAGGTGACGCTTGCAGAGCAGCCTTGTGTGTCAAGCCAGGGATGAGCAGGCCAGCGGGGGTGAAGCTTGAGAGGTATCTTGAGTGCCAAGCTAGGGACCCAGCAGAGAAGCAGGGGTTACGCTTGAGGAAGATACCACCGTGAAGATTGGAGGAGCTCAAGGGATTCAGTGACAGTGAATCAGAGGGTCTAGTGAGAGACCGGGAGCTCAGTGGGCTGAAGAACTACAAAGAGTGATTGTAGTGGAATAGAAAGGAACTGTTCAGCTTTGTGTTAGGAACTGTTAAAGGCTGTTGCCACAGGAGACAGCATTCCTGCACATGCAAATGTGGCGCCTTGCTGGATGCCTTTCTCTGCATGGCTGTCCTCCTAATGAAGTCTCAGAGTCGGCCAATTAATCTTGCAACTACCTAAGGGTGTCCTGGCCCTAACCCTCTCTCCCCCAAAAAGTTTGTTAAGAGAAATAAACTTTCTTTTGCATTCAAGAAGTGTCTGGCACCCAATAACTGGCACCCACCATGCCTCACAACCCACTACATACAGAATGATGTCAGCTATCCCTGGCCCTGGAGATCCTCATTAGATCAAAGGAGGCCTGGGACCTTTCTACATGTATATACAATATCTCACAAAAGTGAGTACACCCCCTCACATTTTTGTAAATATTTTATTATATCTTTTCATGTGACAACACTGAAGAAATTATACTTTGCTACAATGTAAAGAAGTGAGTGTACAGCTTGTATAACAGTGTAAATTTGCTGTCCCCTCAAAATAACTTAACACACAGCCATTAATATCTAAACTGCTGGCAACAAAAGTGAGTACACCCCTAAGTGAAAATGTCCAAATTGGGCCCAATTAGCCATTTTCCCTCCCCGGTGTCATGTGACTCATTAATGTTACAAGGTCTCAGGTGTGAATGGGGAGCAGGTGTGTTAAATTTGTTATTATTGCTCTCACTCTCTCATACTGGTCACTGGAAGTTCAACATGGCACCTCATGGCAAAGAACTCTCTGAGGATCTGAAAAAAAAGAATTGTTGCTCTATATAAAGATGGCCTAGGCTATAAGAAGATTTCCAAGACCCTGAAACTGAGCTGCATCACGGTGGCCAAGACCATACAGCGGTTTAACAGGACAGGTTCCACTCAGAACAGGCCGTCATGGTGACCGAAGTTGAGTGGACGTGCTCAGTGTCATATCCAGAGTTTGTCTTTAGGAAATAGACGTATGAGTGCTGCCAGCATTGCTGCAGAGGTTGAAGGGGTGGGGAGTCAGCCTGCTCAGACCATACGCCGCACACTGCATCAAATTGGTCTGCATGGCTGTCCTCCCAGAAGGAAGCCTCTTCTAAAGATGATGCACAAGAAAGCCCACAGTTTTCTGAAGACAACCAGACTAGGGACATGGATTACTGGAACCATGTCCTGTGGTCTGATGAGACCAAGATAAACTTAATTGGGTCAGATGGCGTCAAGCGTGTGTGGCGGCATTCAGGTGAGGAGTACAAAGACAAGTGTGTCTTGCCTACAGTCAAGCATGGTGGTGGGAGTGTTATGGTCGGGGGCTGCATGAGCGCTGGAGGCACTTGGGAGCTACAGTTCATTGAGGGAACCATGAATGCCAACATGTACTGTGACATACTGAAGCAGAGCATGATCCCCTACCTTCAGAGACTGGGCCGCAGCACGGTATTCCAACATGATAACGACCCCAAAGACACCTCCAAGACGACCACTGCCTTGCTAAATAGGCTAAGGGTAAAGGTGATGGACTGGCCGAGCATGTCTCCAGACCTAAACCCTATTGAGCATCTGTGAGGCATCTTCAAACGGAAGGTGGAGGAGGGCAAGGTCTCTAACATCCACCAGCTCTGTGATGTCATCATGGAGGAGTGGAAGAGGACTCCAGTGGCAACCTATGAAGCTCTGGTAAACTCCATGCCCAAGAGGGTTAAGGCAGTGCTTGAAAATAATGTTGGCTACACAAAATATTGACACTTTGGGCCCAATTTGGACATTTTCACTTAGGGGTGTACTCACTTTTGTTGCCAGCGGTGTAGACATTAAAGGCTGTGTGTTGAGTTATTTTGAGGGGACAGCAAATTTACACTGTTATACAAGCTGTACACTCATGACTTTACATTGTAGCAAAGTGTCTTTTCTTCACTGTTGTCACATGAAAAGATATAATACAATATTTACAAAAATGTGAGGGGTGAATTCACTTTTGTGAGACACTGTATATAGTATTATATATATATATATATATATATATATATTTATATATATATATATATATATATATAGTTCCGTTCACACAGGTGGCCAGGGAGCCTCGACAGCCAACCTAAAAAAGAACATGCATGCTATGGCAGAAATTATAGCCTCTGTAGCATTTGGCCAAATGTAACCTATTCAGTTGAATGGGGCCAGGGCACAACCTCCCTGCAACTGTGTGTAATGCACACTGTTGCAATGTGGGCTTTTCAGGGTTAGAAGAGGCCGTGAGGAAGTGACATATCGCCTCCAAGCTGCCTGTCAATCACTCTCTGAAAAGTGATCGGAGGGGGACGGCAGGGGCTGCCGTCCGTGTGAACAAGCTCAAACTATAAAAAAAAGACATTTCGCTTTGAAGAACTGGCTACTTTAAATGCTTGTATAACATTCTTGTCATTTAAATCTCATATATACATATAAGCATTAAAGAATAGGGGCTGGGTTCAGTAGAAAATAAACCAGAGGTCAGTATATGAGATTACAAAGACTCTCTCTAACTTCAAAAACACAAGCGTCTGCTTTTAATATTTTTATATAGTTAAAAGTGTTTATATTCCACTTTGCTTTGTGCAGCCATAAAAGTAAGTGCATAATATCTTTATAAGAAATGTGATTAATAACCTTAATCACACTAACATTTCCTGTAGGCTTTAGCCTTCTAAACTACAGAAAAAATGTGGACATAAAAAATACTCAGACATGTGGTATCTCAGGGGATTAGAACTTGGCTACGAAGCTAAATCCTCTCCATGAGGATTGCATCAACGTAAACCTTTCACATTTCACATACTGCACACACTGTTAAATATTGTTGACCTTACATTTCAAGTCACAAGTCATTTTAATGTAGATTATCAGCAGGGTATCTAGTTTAACGAAAACATTGCTTAGAGTACAAAATAGGGTTTGAAGCAGCAGTTAGTAGGTACTATCCATTATTGTGGTCAGCCTTGTGGTTACTTTGAAATATAGAGACCAATTATCCTCCAGATTTGTGTCTTGTGGTATTCTTAATGATGTTGTTCTATAATATACAGGACATGGTGAAACAACGCTCGGCTGTCAGGGCATTTCCTGCTGAAGATGGTAAATCTGCAAACAAGGGTGTCACATATCCCTACCCAGATACAAGATTAAAGTGGGTCACACATTTTTTTTGTGCTGACATCACAGTGGTAACATTTATCTGTGCCAAGTAGTTTCAATCATCATGGCCAACTGAGCACAAACTCATCTTGATCAATGATGGAAAGACTCCATTTCTGTTCAGAGAAAAAAGTCACTTCAAGGTCTGCTGTATGCATTAGAAGGAATTCAGAAAAGCTTATTGCATATCTTTAACTTCTTTACTTCTGTGGATTTTTAGATAAGCCATTACAGTACACATGCTGGAATGTTGTTGAAAAAGTGAGAGATTATGCCTTTTCTATAATCCTACAACCAGGCCCAGTGTTTCAATTAGGAACAATCTAGCCCTGGCAAACCTTTATATGTGTAGTCTTCAAGCAAAAGAAACTCCCCGTAACTACAGTTAACCTAGGTCAGGGGCTCTGAGGAAGAAGGTGTATCCTTCCAAACACGTCAGCCAGCAGTGTAAATGTTTTCGTCAAAGATTTCGTCAGCGGTGGCCGGATGCATGGGAGTGCGAGCTGCGAGATGTGAGATGTGAGAGGAGGACATGTGTGTCTCTCCTCTGTCCTCTCCCCCTAGTGCATTGGAGCGGACCAAACATCACTGGCGCGGCTGGAGTGGCTGTAATCTGCGCTGTACGGTGTGTAGAGCGCTGATTGACTGGTGGGCTTTTTCTGGCAGTGCGATGGATGAGAGAGGAGCTGAGGAATATCTCCAAGCGGCTCTGCAAAACCGAAACCAAAACTAAGGAACAACACTCACACAGGCGCTGGGAAAGGCAGAAGGCAGACTGTGAGTGCATGCTTGGAGGACACCAGCGGTGAGACGCTGGGAGGCTGGGAATAAAGGTGGCAAATAGGTGTGAATAACCGGGGGCTCAAACTAGCCAGTGAGTGACATAATTACAACATAAGCAGGCATCCGCTAAAAACTATTGAGCATCTGTGGGGCATCCTAAAATGGAAGGTGGAGGAGCACAAGGTCTCTAACATCCACCAGCTCCGTGATGTCATCATGAAGGAGTGGAAGAGGACTCCAGTGGTAACCTGTGAAGCTCTGGTGAACTCCATGCCCAAGAGGGTTAAGGCAGTGCTGGAAAATAATGGTGGCCATACAAAATATTAACACTTTGGTCCCAATTTGGACATTTTCACTTAGGGGTGTACTCACTTTTGTTGCCAGCGGTTTAAACATTAATGGCCGTGTGTTAAGTTATTTTGAGGGGACAGCAAATTTACACTCTTATACAAGATGTACACTCACTACTTTACATTGTAGCAAACTGTCATTTCTTCAGTTTTGTCACATGAAAAGATATAATAAAATATTTACTAAACTGTGAGGGGTGTACATTTGTGAGATACTATATGTAGAAGGATGTGGTCAGTGGTCACTGGGAGGGGCTGGGGCACTGTCAATTTTGGCACGGCACAGCACAAGCACCTAAAGGCCTAAGGCTGGCCCTGGGAAGGGCCATACATGTAGTATATTATAGAGAGACAGCTTGGAACTGACTGTGTGGGGTGAGAGAGAAAGTAAAATCAGAATAACTTTAATTGTTCCCCCTAATTCAACCCCACAGATATGGAAAACCTCAAATGATGAGCCAAGTCAAGCCAGTGCACCACCACAGCAAACTATTTGCACTTCTCTTTTAGGTGCTTCAAAATACAAACTTGACTCTAAAGCCTCATACACACGATCAGACTTTCCGACAACAAAACCGAGGAATTTTGTTCGAAGGGTGTTGGCTCCAACTTGTCTTGCAAACACACGGTCACACAAATGTTCGCCAGCAATTAGGAACGTAGTGACGTACAAGACATTCGACGAGACCATAAAAATGGAAATTCAATAGTCGTGTGCCACCCCTTTGGGCTCCTTCTGCTAATCTCGTGTTTATCTTGTGTTAGTAGAAGTTTGGTGATTGACGATTCGCGCTTTTCAGCCTCGTGCTTTTCAGTTCATTTCTGCTATTCAGGTTGTGCTTGTCGGTTTGTATCTGTTTTTCAGTGCGTGCTTGTCAGGTGGTTTCTGTTTTTCAGTGCGTTTTATTTATAGTTCACGTCTGATTTTCAGTGCGTGCTTGTCCGGTCGTTTCTGATTTTCAAGTTGTGCTTGTCCAGTCCTTTCTGATTTTCAGTGCGTTCTGGCAGTTCGTTCTGAGCAGCCGTTCCTTTACTAGCCATGTTGCGTTCTTGTTGGAGAGATTGTGCTGTTGTTGGGCTTGGAGTTATTACTTTGACCCAAGTCCAGTACATGAACAGGGGGAGGAGGAGTCCTTGGGCCAAGAATTGGTTGCTTAATCGTGACCAATTCTGTCATATGCCTTTGCTGCGGGAGCTCCAGGAGAATAATCCTGATGATTTCAGGAATTATTTCCGGATGATGGACCCTGTCTTTCACCATCTATTGGCTTTGCTGTCCCCTTATATTACGAAGCAAGACACCTGATTGCGGCAAGCTATCTCTCCTGGGCAAAGGCTCGTCACCACCTTGCGGTACTTGGCGACGGGGAGAAGTCTCCAGGACCTGAAGTTCATGACTGGGATCTCCCCCACAGGCTCTGGGAATAATTATTCCAGAGACCTGTTCTGCCATAATTCAAGTCCTGCAGAAGGACTATATTTGGGTAAGTTTTATCCTTTAACATCACATTCTATGTATTTAATGTTTGCTAATGTATTGTATTAATTTCTTCATTCCATAATTACCATGATTGTAATATGCTGTGAATGTCCTCTTTGTCCTCATGCATGCTGTAATCTTTTAATGCTCCTTTTTTGTCCTTGATGCATATTTGCCTTCACTAACCTCCCCAGCATGCTATCCTGGGCCCATACACACCTAGCCTAGTAACTTAACAATGTATTTTGTCAGCTCCATTGTAGTGCTTACTCTTAACACCCCCTAAAATATATCGAAATGTTATTGTTGTCCTTAATTTCAGGCAGAGTGCAAGATGCTTTTTTTGGGGGGGGGGGGGCCCAAACTCATTTGGAACCCTCCCTCCCCCCCAACCGCTAAGTCAACCGATACCAATACTCTATCTGCTGACTTTGCCATACACACTATAACCATACACACTATACCTACCTCTTTTGTGGTCAAATTTATGGATGAATTTACTAAAGCATGTAGTGCAAGTGCCTGCCTGAATACTTTCAAATGGTACTGTTTCAAGTTTTTTTCTCCTATTATCTTGATAAGTAATTGCAGAATGTAAAAATATGCTTCAATTTGGACAGTTTGTATTCATATTTTTGGATTATGACACTTCTTACCTGTCCAGTGGGCTGCCAATAGTGTAAGTAAGGAGGGGCTGGCCAAAGTAACACACATTATTTATGCATTTTGCTCTCAATGAAGTGGAGAGGGCTACCTGTCCAAAACATCTACCCACCCCCCACTATAAATTTTTTTCCAATGGGCCACCAGAGGGGGTGAGGAATCTGATAAGTTGACTTTATATTTTTGTCTTTAAATACTCATTTCAATAAATGTTATACTTATGTTGGCCAAGAATGTTTGTGTCTAATCTGCTTGCAATGTTATGTGCAAAAGTACTAATTATTTTTTTCTTGTTTGACTCCACAGTTTCCTTCCAACCCATAGGAATGGCAGACTGTGGCTTCCCAGTTTCTCCACCAGTGGGACTTTCCCAATTGTAGTGGTGCTATCGATGGGAAGCATCCCACCACTCAACTCAGGGTCGTACTACTATAATTATAAGTAGTTTAGTAGTATAGTGATGTTGGCAGTAGTGACGGACAATTATGAATTAATCTACCTGGATGTTGGGAAGATTGGCTGTAACTCTGACGGCGGAGTGATCGCCCAGACGGAGTTTTACCGGCGTCTACAAAATGGCACCTTGGGGTTGCCACCTCCGGAGGAGAATGTTGAGGGCCTCAATTTCGTGTTTGTCATGGATGAGGCCCTTGCTCTGGGGGAACATCTGATGAGGCCGTTCCCCATGAGGAACATGACCCCAGAGCAGAGGGTTTTTAATTACCGGCTGGCACGTGCCAGAAGAGTGGTGGAGAATGCCTTTCGCATAATGGCCAGCCTGTTCAGGCTCTTCCTTACGTCCATCAACCTGGCCAATATAAACTTAACCACATTGTGTTGAGCTGCTGCATTCTGCACAACTACCTTTGAAAGAATGCAGCCAGATATCTGGCCTCAGTTGCGACTGAGGCCGTCTTTTCATCAGAACCTGCAGCAATGACGGCGCTCGAAAGTGGCCGTCCTGGCTTGCCCCCCCAAAGCGCCCACGAAGTCAAGCAAAAATATATAGATTACTTCCTGGGTATGGGGGGCAATTGCTTTACAACAAAATCTTACGGATGTGCCGTAAAATTTTTGGGAAAAACTAAACTCATATTTCATTTGAATTACTGTTTGTGTTTCTTATCTGTCTCCTAGGTTCTCAAATGGCCTTTTAATTTTGGCTATTTTCTTCAATAGTGCAAATGTAACTTATTTGATACATGAGGTGACAATCTCTTCTTCAGCTAACTATGATGTTGTCCTGTGTTTCTGCTACACATAATGTTTTTGTTGTTAATGTATGTAATGCATTAATGATAAAAATATTCATCCTTTTCAACTCCATGAATTCATTGCTTGGAGTCCATAAAATGGCCTGATTTTGGCCCATTTTACAGCACAGTGGGGGTTATTTACTAAAGGCAAATCCACTTTGCACTACAAGTGCACTGACAGTGCACTTGTAGTGCAAAGTGGATTTGCCTTTAGTAAATAACCCCCATTGTCACTGTAACTACACCAACTTAACAAAAAAAACTGGTATTGAGTATTGAAATAAGAAGCCACACATTGTTGGGTATAAAACATTTTACTCCAAGCTAGCACATTGTTGACACACTGGGGCTTATTTCAGAAAGGACAATCCATTTTGCCCTACAAGTGCACTTGCATTGCACTTGTAGTGCAAAGTGGTTTTGCCTTTTTGAAATAAGCCCCAGGGTGTCAACATGTGCTAGCTCCCATCATGAGGGATCAATGGACGTGTTTCAGGGGTGCAACCCCTTCCTCTCACCTACTTTAGTTTAGAGGAAGGGGTTGCACCCACAAAATACGTACATTGATATCCCATGATGGGAGATAGCACATGTTGACACACCGTGTGCATCTTCAGAATTTGGCTTTGCAATTCATTTAAAACTGTAAAAACACGTACAACATAACGACAACTTTAAAATGTATTTTTTGTTTAGATTTTGCCTAAAATATCTATGATGTTGCTCAGACTTTTTTGAACATTATGGATGTTTTGTTTCATCTTTTCCAAATCACGATTACAAACCATGATCTCACTGATCAGGATTTGTGCACTTGCACTGCTGATATGAGTTTCTTCTTCCACAACATCCACATCACCTAAAAATAAAAAACACACCAAGTATTATAAATATGCAGGCATCCATCTATTACCTGAAGCTGTGGTCTCAGACACTGACCTGCTGTCTATACAATTTCTACCACTTCACCCAGAACTTCCTGAACATCTGCATCCACATCTGCAGAGTGTGTGGTGAGTTGCCTTTCTTCATTCAGTGTGGGGTTACTGTGTCCTCAGATGTCCTTATTCTTTTCTCCCCTATGTGAATACAAAAAAGGTATACTTAGAAGACAGATATGTTAGGCTAGAAATAGTAATATGAAACATTGCTTGGAAGTGTCTTCCAATTGTCTGTTTTGGCAGAGTTCCAAGATGAATACATGATTTTTTTCCCTTTCAAAAGCTGGAATACTTACCTGTTTTGTGCAAGTTTCACACATGGAGAGACCCCTAGTATCCACTGGAGCACCTGCGTGGGACACCATAACAAGGGTGTTATGGCGTCCCACACTAGTGCTCCTGCGTCCAGATGTGTCCAGATGTGTAAACAGCTGCTGAGTGTCCTCTCCTGACACTGAATAAAGTTGTCATTTCATTATAGTTTCAAACACATCTAGACAAGAATGTAATAAACTTAAGTTTATATTATTTTTTATGTAATATACTTACTTTTTTGCAGCACTTTCCTGATCTTTCTATACAGATCTTGCTCCCTCAATTTCAGGTCTGACCAGCGTTTCCTCAATTGATTCTTGGATTGTCGTACCCCAAAATTCCTGTGCGGACAACTTTAGCCATGATCTTGGCCTTTCTAACATTAGGGTTTCTGTACGGCCTATGATTCCCATCATAGTCTGTCCTCTTTAAGATCTCCACCATCTCTTCAAAGGATATATTTGAGGCCTTATATCTCCTCCTGGACCTGGAACTGCCTTGCTCCGGGCTTTCCTCGTTTCTGATAACAGCACACACCTGCTGTGATCCCGCCATGTTCTCTCCCACTGTCCAGAAGGCAGAGGCGGGGAATACACTAGAAAGAAGGACAAGGTGGAGTTTCACGCATGTGCAGTGTATATAAAGCATAACACGCGAGCAATGTAACGGACGTGTGAGTGGAGGGCGGAGAATCGTTATCGAAGATCGTTCAAACTAAGGTACAATTGTAAATTGGGGCATCAGTGGTTAGTGGCCTATACTGCTTATAGATTGAGGCCTATATTGGGACAAGATTATGACAGTTTAAGCTGACATTAGGGTTTGTCTTGCAGATAAAATGGTTGATAAATTTACAGCCCCAGATTTCCTGCCTGACTTTATCGAAAAATACTGGGAGCTGCCATGTCTCTGGCAAGTAAAATGCAAGGACTATACAAACAAGATAAAGAGGAAGGCAGAGATGGAGAAACTGTTGGAATTAGTGAAACCTGTGTATCCGATGGCAGACATCAACTATTTGAAGCTCAAAATTGGTAGCCTGAGGAGCACATATAATAGGGAGCGCAAGAAAACACAAGGGCTTACAACCCCTTTAAAAAGGCAGAGGAGTATGCCGCAAGAAAATCCACATTGCCACAAACACAACATGAGGATTTGTCTGAAGAAGATGATGTGTAACTATTGCAGGAAGTGGAAGAAGCAGCCAGTCTTTTGGTTTCTTTCTAAATGCCGCAGAAGACCCAGGCAGAGGATCCCCACAAACAGCATAGAGCAGCAGATCAGAAAATATTAGAATAAGCACCAAGTTGCCATCAGTGAGGACATCGCTCAGTGAGGACATCGCTCCAGATTTTTTGCTGTCAAAGAATGACACTTTTTATCACCAGCTAAAACCTTTTGCATTAGACCTGCTGGCTATGTCAGCTTCTCAAACCTTTGCAGAGAGAGTATTCAGTGTTACAGGTGACCTCTCTAGAGGCCAGCGGAATTGAGCAAGGGTCGTGTTGGCACAAAGTGCTTTCCTTAAAATCAATCAAAACAAATAGAAGTGTTTTTTTCTCCAGGTATTTCTATTTCTAACATAAGAAGCATACCTAATACTTGTGGGTTGTGCTTATTGCGATAGGAAGAATCTATGCTTCGACAGTTTTAGTTGTCAATTAATTTCATAGGAAAAATGCACAGGCTGAGGTTCAGGCTACAAATGCCATTAGTATCTGGAACAATAACAACCGCCACTTTTTATCAACTAGTACTCTCTCTCTTAGCATTGACAAATTTGACAATATAGGTAAATATTACATTAATGAAAAAGAAAAATAGATCAGTAACGGACGGTCAAAAAGGGCAGCCTTACGCCGGGGTCCTGCCCCAGTAGTCTTTTTAGTGTGATATTTACATCTATTATTGTCATTGCGAATCCTGAGAGAGAGAGGAGAGAGGAGCTGATAAAAAGTGGTGATTGTTATAACCCACACACTGGTGATAATCACTCCTGTCACCTGAAGGGTGATCCCCCAAATAGGCCACTCTTCTCAGATGAATGGTGAGTGATTTCCCAATATATGAGGTAAATGACCTATATAAAAAAATGTATTAATGATGCTCTATTAATTGTGCTGGTTACAACCATGTGTACAACTTCCAATATCAAAGTAAATGTGCAAAATATAATATCACATCAAATCAACAAAAGCAATCAAATTTCATCCTAGATAATTCATCCCAAACAATATATAGTAAAGGTTCGAAATAATAAAAAATATATATATGATAAAAAATTAAGTAACAGTCTAGTGGAAAAAATTTAAAAAAGTAAAAAAACAATCATAAAGTTCAGTCTTTAGCCACAGATGTGCAGTAAATCAAGTGACTTCTGTGCTCCCCTTCAGTTCCCCACTCACCAGATCCTTGCACCCCTACAGGGTAGTAGTATAGTGGCTGTGCCCAGAGCAGTCACCTCCTTCTTGGCTCAGCAAACGCTGGGGTATCCGGATCCTTCTGCCCCTCTGGGGGTGAATCGCTTCCAATAGATAAGGTTACAGTAATCACCTCTTCCGTATCGAACCGTAGGATATGGATATCCTCATAGATGAACGAGATGGGCACTCATAGTGTGAATCCGAATTATTTGTTTATTAATATAGGTAAGAATAAAAACAAAGCTTGACACAGTCAAGTATATTAGCATGTCCTGGTTGCAAACCATGAGTCCTGGACTGGCGTGCATTCCACAGACTGTAACTCTGCAACCGGAAGTGATGTGAGTTCATACCAAGCTCCGTCTTTCGCGTTTCGTCATATGACGTCATCTGAGGCTAATTTTAGCAATACCAATTAGGATTTTACAATAATAGTCTGTAACACACACTGCCACCACAGACAGGTCTGCTCAGAGGCCTTACTCTAAAACAGTAGCGCACTTCAAGAGGCAGGTTTGTTTATATCTTGCATTAAGAGCTTTAGAGACAAGGTTAACACTTTTCAAAATAATGTAAATAATAAAATATTTACAGAAAAATATGTTTTAAAGAGATAAAGACAATATACAGCCACAAAGAAGTAAGGTAGGATTGAGGCGGAAGAATACTTGCAATTAATGCTATTCTAGATGTTGTTATCAACAATCTGGAACAAGCATTGACCCAACATGCCCAACAACCACTGTTCTCTAAATATCAGACCCTCTTGGAGGAGAATTTATCAGCCTTCAATAAAAACATTTTACATAATAAAGAAACCCAATTTTAGAGAGACAAACATGCCTTTTCGGAGGGAAGGGCATACAGATGGAAGAACTATGGGTCTCCATCAAATAACCATCCGCGTCGGGAACCTAGAGATAATATTCAAACTTCAAAATCCCGTACAGCTTCTGTCCCTGTAACGGATCAACAAAACTCTTCCCAACGCGGTCAAGCACACAACAACAACAAAAAAGAGATCGGAGTTTCAGGAATTCTCCTGAACATGACCCCAAGAAACAGGCAATGGACACTGTTTCTGTACAATCGGCCTCCCATGATGTTCAATCTGATCATGTGGTGATAAAAGAACACCTTTTGGATGCAGGTCAGTCAGTTGCTTCTGAACCTAACACCAGCACCTCATCGTCACAGGAACCCCATAAACATTCCAATTCCCCTT
Source organism: Aquarana catesbeiana (assembly GCF_042186555.1). NCBI lineage: Eukaryota > Metazoa > Chordata > Amphibia > Anura > Ranidae > Aquarana > Aquarana catesbeiana. The sequence continues at coordinate 834,636,962 of NC_133324.1, read as the reverse complement.
TAGGCCCAACCAAAGCAGCCCCACAAAAAGCTTTAAACGTAGCTCGGGGACCCGGGTCCCCACAAACCAACAAAACAGGCAAGGGTTTGGATCCCTTTGTGGTGCGGATCCAACAAACCACCTAAGTGTAATTAATCTATCTTCTATGAATCTGTCACCAACCGAGATACAACTTCTTTCCCAGGGAAAGATACCTTTGAAACAATCACCGACTTACAATTGTTTGAAGGTAAGCTACTACTAAAATACTTGCATGCTAAGGATGACTCTGAGGATGACACTGTGGAAGGGTCTCCCCTCAGCATGAAGGAATGTAAGGCCCTACGCGATCTAACTCTTCTTTACCAAGAAAACAATACGGTGGATTTGGTAGATCAAATCAATCTGGGCGCCTTACTGCAGGAGGCTGACAGATCGACTTTAAATCCCCTATTGATGTTTAAAAAGGCCTCGACGATCTTCCCCTCCTCGAGCATTAATCCCAATGTAGCAATATTCTTAAAGCAGACTATTCGAGACATATGCAAACTATCACAAACCAAGTCTAAGCCTACCAATCTCTCATATGATGAAAACCAAGCCCTTTATCGCCTCACAAAAAATCCCAAAATAGTAATAAAACCCTCGGACAAAGGGGGCAACGTGGTCGTCATGAATAATGACGACTACGTTTCCGTGTGTCTGGAGATCTTAAAGAACAAGGAGTGGTACAAACCAATCTCGGTCCTTAGCATCAACCAATATAATTCCAGCTTTTATAATATGGTCGACCGTGCATTCCACGCAGGAGCAATCACTAAAAACACCTATGAATTTATTAGTATTCCACACCCCAGGGTAGCCACTTTCTACAGTCTACCCAAGATTCATAAAAACTCTGCTAAACTTACAGGGCGCCCCATTTTCTCTGGCAATGGGGCCATGTCCGAAAATTTAAGTCGGGTCATTGATGCTCACCTGCAACCCCTCGTTCTATCTTTGTCTTCCTTTGTTAGGGATACAATACAATTTCTACAGCTCATCAATGATCTTAGGATACCAGAGAATGCTAGTCTGGTGACCATCGATGTTGAGGCACTGTACAGCAGCATTCCCCATTCTTTGGGTTTGGCCCCTGTACAGAGGGCTTTGCAACAACAATCCCAGTACGATCCGGCATTGATCGGGTTTATTCTGAAGGGTTTGCATTATATACTACATCACAACCATTTTTGTTTTGACAACTCCCACTACCTCCAGGTACAGGGTGTGGCTATGGGGACCTGTTGTGCCCCCTCATACGCCAACCTGTACCTGGGGGGGTGGGAGAAGTCCCTCCTAGAGGACGAGGACCTTGTCGTATACACCAGCCATATAACAAAATGGCTGAGGTATATTGACGACATCTTCGTCATCTGGGAGGGACCTGAGGCCAAACTGATCGAATTTCTGAATCGGATCAATGTCAATGATCGTAATTTGAAATTCACGATGACCCATGATCTCCACAGTATCACCTTCCTAGACGTCTCCGTTTCTGTGAACACTGAAAGAAAGTTATCTAGCACCTTGTTCCGTAAGACAACCGCCGGGAATACGATCCTCCATTCAGACAGTTTCCACCCGACACCACTGAAGACTTCAATCCCCTACGGACAATATTTGCGCCTTCGTCGCAATTGTTCGAATGACAATCTTTTTAAAAAAGAAGCCGAGGGGCTTCAAAATAGACTGTTAGCAAGGGGATACAGCCGATCTTGCCTTAAAAAGGCGTACAATCAAGCCATAGGTCAATCTAGATCCCAGTTGCTGTTTAGATCCAAGTCCCCCAAAAGCCCTGAATGTAATCTCACCCGTATCATCATGCGCTACTCGCGACAATACAGAGCCATTAATAAGATCATAAAGCGTCATTGGAGCATCCTCACAGATGATCCCAAATTGCGCGAGTTTGTTCATAAACAACCCACTATAACCTACAGAAGAGCCACATCATTACAAGACAAGCTTGTCCAGAGTTAATATACTAATGAGAATGGGAGATTGTAACATCGCTCTGTAGTGAGCTCTTTCCCATGTGGAAACTGCTCTTATTGCTCACTTATCAAAAAAAAAAAAAAACCTTTGTTCTTCCTAATGGAAATATATTTACACCCACACAATTTGTTAATTGCCACACACGTGGAGTAGCAGTGGCGGAATTATAGGGGTCGCTGAGGTTGCCATGGCGACCGGGCCCCTTGCTGCAGGGGGCCTTTGAGGGCCCCCTGTATGCAGTACTTTGTTAGGAGGAGCGCAGACAAGCTCCCCGATTCCAAGCCGAACTGTATTCGCCACTGTGCAGGGAGCTGGTGACATTACAAAGAAAGTGAAAGCACAGTGCTGTGCTCTTTGTCTCCCCCTACAGTGCAGTACCCGGCAGGAAGAGCTAAGGTAAAGGTCTGCCGTTTTTTATCTACTGTATGTGTGTTTAATTATATGTGCATGTATGTATGTGTGTGTGCATGTGTGTGTATGTATGTGTGTGTGTGTATGTGCATGTGTGTGTGCATCTATGTGTGTGAATGTGTGTGCATCTATGTATATGTGTGTGTATGTATGTGTATGTGTTTATATCAGTGACAGTGGCGGTGCATCCATATGGGCGCCGCCCCCTCTTTCCAGGCACCCATCACAAATAGATAGATTCATGCATAGCGTGAATCTATCTATGGCCGCCACTGCCCCCCCTATTCAGGCGCCTGGCCCCTTTTTGGACGCCGGGCGCCTGAATGACACCGGCGGGGGTGTTTTTAAAGCACTAATAGGCTTCAAAATAGGTGAACTGCGAGTGCCATGCTTGGCGCTCACAGTCCACCCACGTGTGTTCGAAAAGCGAATAAATATTCGCTTTCCTAACACTGAACCGCCTCTCCACCAATCAGGTGCTCGGGTCTGTTACCCGTCACCTGATTGGCTGAAACGACAGGCGCCGCTATTGGATGCCTATCAGGAGGAGAGGATGGGAGGAGACGCATGGAGGACCCCGCTCGTCGCCGTCACCCGCTGCCCCACCGAGACAGGGTAAGTGCCGGGCAGACTGCGAGCGGGCAGGGGGGTCATAGTGGCAGCATTTGATGGCACAGTGGCTGCGTTTCAGGGCACAGTGGCTGCGTTTCATAGGCACAGTGGTGGCAATTGATAGGCACAGTGACTGCTTTTGATAGGCACAGTGACTGCGTTTGATGGGCACAGTGGCTGCGTTTGATAGGCACAGTGACTGAGTTTGATGGGCACAGTGGCTGCGTTTGATGGGCACAGTGGCTGCGTTTCATAGGCACAGTGGTGGCAATTGATGGGCACAGTGGTGGCAATTGATGGGCACAGTGGCTGCGTTTGATAGGCACAGTGACTGCGTTTGATGGGCACAGTGACTGCGTTTGATGGGCACAGTGGCTGCGTTTCATAGGCACAGTGGTGGCAATTGATAGCCACAGTGACTGCGTTTGATAGGCACAGTGACTGCGTTTAACGGGGCACAGTGGCTGCGTTTGATAGGCACAGTGACTGAGTTTGATGGGCACAGTGGCTGCGTTTCATAGGCACAGTGGTGACAATTGATGGGCACAGTGGTGGCAATTGATGGGCACAGTGACTGCGTTTGATGGGCACAGTGACTGCGTTTGATGGGCACAGTGGCTGCGTTTGATGGGCACAGTGACTGAGTTTGATGGGCACAGTGGCTGCGTTTCATAGGCACAGTGGTGGCAATTGATGGGCACAGTGGTGGCAATTGATGGGCACAGTGGCTGCGTTTGATGGGCACAGTGGCTGCGTTTGATAGGCACAGTGACTGAGTTTGATGGGCACAGTGGCTGCGTTTCATGGGCACAGTGGCTGCGTTTCATGGGCACAGTGGTGGCAATTGATAGGCACAGTGACTGCATTTGAGGGCACAGTGGTGGCAATTGATGGGCACAGTGGCTGCGTTTGATGGGCACAGTGACTGCGTTTGAGGGCACAGGGGTGGCAATTAATGGGCACAGTGGCTGCGTTTGATGGGCAAAGTGGCTGCGTTTGAGGGCACAGTGGTGGTAATTGATGGGCACAGTGGCAGCGTTTGATAGGCACAGTGACTGTGTTTGAGGGCACAGTGGTGGCAATTGATAGGCACAGTGACTGCGTTTGATGGGCACAGTGACTGTGTTTGATGGGCACAGTGGCTGCGTTTGATGGGCACAGTGGCTGCGTTTGATGGGCACAGTGGCTGCGTTTGATGGGCACAGTGGCTGCGTTCGATAGGCACAGTGACTGAGTTTGATGGGCACAGTGGCTGCATATGATGGGCACAGTGGTGGCAATTTATGTGCACAGTGGCTGCGTTTGATGAGCACAGTGAGGCTGCAATTGATGCGTTTTTTTTAAAGAATTTTTCAGTTTGCTTGCACCCCCCAAAAATGTTGAGCACCATCTGCCACTGGTTTACATGTGTGTGCATATGTGCATTTATATATATATATATATATATATATATATATATATATAATGTGCGTGTGTACTTATGTGTGTGTGTGTGTATGTATGTGTGTTTACATGTGTATATATGCACATTTTATGTATGCGCTTTTAATCCTGACCCCCTATATGTGTCCCATTAGAACCGATTTTTTTTTTTTTGCTTGTCCATAGTACCAGCAAAAAAAATGCTGTTCCTCTGAAAAGTGATCCATGCTCAGATCGCTTTTCAGAGGCATTTGACAGCCGGTAAAGAGGCAATATGTTGCCTCCTGGCCGCCTGTTTTAACCCCTTAAATGCATCATCACTATGCTGCAACTGCATGCAATGCACACAGTTGCAGGGTGGTTGCAGTGCAGCCACTTCAAGGGTGCTCTGACTGGAAAAAGATTGAGAAACACCGACATAGAGGAACCCATCTCTCCATTTTCCTCCTGCAGCCGCTGAATGCCTGTGGGAGGGAGAGGAGGAGAAGCGGGGGGGGGGAGAAATCGATTCCTTTACATGCAGCCACCCACTTGCGACTGGACCCTGGTGTTCCGCCATCGGGCTCGGAGAAAAGAGCCCTGTCCGGGGGTCAGGGGGGCCCTCCATGGTTTCTTGCATCGGGGGCCCTGAAGATTCTAGTTACGCCTCTGTGGAGTAGTATATCTCATGGAATGCGAATGTGGCGCCTACTATGTGGGGAAAACCAGGCAGGAATTTGGGAAGCGTATCTCCCAACATGTATACAGTATGCAGGTGGGGAATCCATACCTCCCCATTGGGAGGCATGTAATCTCAATACACAATTATAGGGCCCCAAGAGTTATGTTTGTGGCCCTTTGTAGGATGCACATTCCTACTAGAGGTGGCGATTGGAATAAGGCTCTGCTACAAAAAGAGCAGAGATGGATATTCCAACTACAGGCCACCTCTCCACCAGGCCTGAACGAATCTATCTCGTTCGCCCCCTTTCCTCCAGGGGTTTTCCTCTGGTAAGACACAATGAACAAATTGGGGGGAATTCCCCACTCCAAACCTCCTGTTTGTCCAGGATCACAGTGTTACCACACATATTCTCTTCCCCCCCTTTCCTTTTCCCTTTTTTTTTCCCCTCCCCCCCCCCCCCTTTTTTTTCCCCCACCCCCCCTCTCTTCCTCCCCTTATTTCCCCCTCTAGTCCTGGTAGCAATCCCCCTAATAAAGGTAACTATATTTCCCATTTCATGGTTTAGCCCTGCTTAGGCTACCCCACGACTAGTAAATTGATTATGTTGAAAGCACAATACATAATAAGCAGTTATTTGTCTTTTTCTAATTTTTCCATTCTCAGTATGATATAGCCTTGAAAAATAGCTCACAGTTTTTCTGATTTTATTTTATCTCTCTTTATTATGTACAATTGTCTATTAAGTATTGTTTATTTTGTACTTTGCATTTTGTATGTATTATGTTATTGTATTCATACAAGTATTTTGCACGTGACGGTGACACTGTACAGTACAGTGTATATCATTATGGTCAACAAAGGACTTTTTATATTCCACACAATATTCCCAGCCAGAGTTTAAGGATGTTAGGTGCGGTTTACAATACTATTTGTTCATTTCTCACGATCCTGCCTTTTCCCCCTGTGTTTATGTATGTGTCTCCCCCTGGCTGGTTATGCTCTTCTGGTGGGGGGCGGGGCTGTGCCACACATGCCTTCCTGGCAGGACAAGAGGGGAGACGCTTGGACCCTGCGTCTCCTAAATGCGTCCACTAGGTGTCAGCACCTTGCATTGGACGCCTCTTGCCTGCCAGTGGCATCCCGGATCCCTTCCAGACTCCATGCGCATGCGCACGCGACTTCGGGCGCGTGACGTCATGGCGTCTGCGCGGTTGCAGCGGAAGCGACGGGGGTCCCGGGGGTTTGTTCCCTTCCGGAACGCCGGGGGGGTCATGCGATAAGCGCACCTGTGCGCTTCTCCTCCCCGTTGGAGGGGGAGGGAGGAGGGGATTAGACGTGCACCCGCACCTGAAGGGGTTTGTAGTCAATCAGTACCTCCTTTTAAAAGGACCTAGCTACATGGGAGGCTCACTGATCCTCTCCTTACCTTGTGAAATGCCTGTATGCAACCACCGGTCTCATTGAATGGTAAGTGCTCTTAAAATGTTTGGAATTGCTTTCCTTCATGTGTGGTTTACACCACTGCCCTAGAGTACTTCCCTGCAATACCCCCTTTCTCTATTTAAACATGTCTGATGCTGATATTATACTTTTCAGAACCTGGGCTAATTAATCTAAGCTCTTCCAGTCTTCAGTATTAGGTAATAATCACTGCCATCACCTCATGCACTCCTTTATCTTGGTGTTCACACAGCATGCACTTTTTGGTTTTGTATACTCCTGTGTGGGTTGATATATGGTTTTAGGGCTTCATTTTTACTTTGTGCCTTTCCACTCTTCTCCTTACTTTAGGCTCTTTAACCTCTCACACCTTCACCTCTGCACTACTTTCACACTTCCTTCTCTTCTCCAGCTTTTGGCTGGTCTCCTTCACTTTATACACTTTCCGCTCATTGGTGTATGGTTAGTATCATTATTTCGAATACCACCACCGCTGTATGGTCTTGTAGGGGCAGCAGGGGTCCTGATCTTTGTTTGTCTCACTATGTCACCCATCCACTCATGTCACACATTTCTGCACTCCTTGTCTTCCACTGATCTTTCCCTGTCTGCTCCTTTCACTCCTTCCTCGCTTTCACTCTCTTCACATTTCTTCCCCCCCCCCTTTTCCCTCACCTTCCCCTCACCTCCATTCCTCATGTTTTTTCCGTTCCTTCCCTTGCACTTTTGTCCCCTGCATGCCCCTACACTTACATCTAACACCAGCAAACTGTTCTGAACTAGGGGAATTTGTATTCCTCTATGAGAATTAATTATTTCTTGCTTTCAATCTGATTGCAGTATCACCGTGACTCCATCTTGGGTGCAGTGAGTGCCGGACACTGCCCGTTCCTCCCTTTTTTCCCTCCCCTGTGGGGGGTAATAAATGCATGATTCCTCGCAAGGCATGTCTGGCCCACCGCTCGCTCTATGAGGAGTTGACCCAGTACTGGGGAGGCATAGACTCAGGAGGGACCATATCTTTTTCATCATGAACACCTAACATTATCGGGAATTTTGTGACTGGTAATTATGCAAGTTTTGTAGGTGTACTGTGTTATATATATGAGTCTGCTATTGTTGAGTTTTATATTTTGTTTGATACATGCTTATATTTCCACAGTTGACAATTATCCTCTGAAGAAGACCCAGTTAGGGTCGAAATGCGTCAAGATTTTAATACTTAATATTTTCCTGTTGTCCTAATACATTGTATGGCACATTGTTCCCGATTACGGGCACTGTCCGCTGCGTTTTTTATACTTTTTACTCTATATTGTACCCCAGTTCATGTCCTGACTCCATAGGTCAGAATCCATTTGTTACATACTACCTTTTGTACCAATAAAATTATTTTTTGATTATTCATCTTGTATTTACTGGCTGCTTTAAAGCCCCGGTAGGGGGTTCTTCGTACAATTTTTACTTGCAATTAATGTCCGAAGGTTGATCAGAGTTCGATCGGTGAGCTGGGTAATCGTTTCTCAAACTTGGCAGAAGTTCCTGCTTGGATGGTAAAAGGAGAACTGGCCACTGTCTTGGCATCTCCTCTTTTCTGTGGGATCAAAGGGGTGTTGACAGCTACCAATGACCAATCGTCTGGTCATCCTGTTTAGGGGTTGGTTGCTGCTACATTCATGACCATGTCCCAGGTACACTTTGTAAAACATATTCATATCTCTGCATCTCTACTGCATCTCTACTGTTTACAGACTGCTAATATCCATATTATTGTCCAGCGTGACATGTGCTTCAAAACAAATATAAACATGGCAGGTTTACAATGTCTAGTTTACCTAGGAGGAATAAGGGGTACCAGTGGTTTCCCATATGATCTGACATAGGGGTGTCTGGACTTGAAACGTTACAAATTATCTGAGGAAACTAAATATGTCCACATTATGGTTGTGCTATTATTAATTTGGAAGTTATGAAACATGCTGAAGTTTCAGTACTATACTAAACTGTTTGAGCATTAGGTGGATTGAGGTATTTACGACAGGTATCTGTTGGTTCTCTGAATTGAGAGGGTGACATTTTTACGATAGGCCTGGACATCCTGCCAGGCCAACATTAGATGTTTTCACAGGCCTAAGCCTGGTTTTTCTTTTCTGTGTTGAGATAACAGCTCTTTTGAAGTGTTCAGAGTTAAGCCTATGAATTCCTGGAAATAAGGGAGGTGGTTAAGATTTCTACTGATTTCTACTGCAATGTGTAACTGTTAGCCAAGACTGTCATGGCTGCCGTAAGGTTCCCAAACAACATGGCCGCTAGCTACAGCTTTTTGTCTGTCCAGTGATATCATTACATAAGGTACATAAGATCGCACAAGAACGTGGTTGACCATAGCCGAAAACATTACTCATATAAGACATAACTATCGTGTCAATGTTACAACAGGAAATCTTATATAAACAGGCGAAGAAATAGAACATCAGAACCAATCGACATGACATACAAAAAAAAAGAAGAAAAAAATGGGCAAGCCAAGGCTTCAACTGCGGCCACATAGCCAGTGAATCTGCATTGTAGGACTGATAAGGCTTGCCTGATGTCAATGTTCAATTTTGCCTAGGTAAAATGGTTAATCTAGACTTGTTATAAAATGTGCACATAAAGGACTGAGGAAGGATAGTGGACGAACTAGTTTCTGGTGATAACCCAAGCACAAGTAGAACAGTAGCACATTTTTACCTCAAACAAGGTAATGGATCAGAGAAATCCTCTGTAAAAGGAGTAACCAGTTTAAAAGGAGAGGAAGGGCTGGGCAATCAAGAGTGAAGAGGAAAGAGGAAATGAGGTAAAATAGTAGGAGAAAAAGGTGTAGGGAGGAAGAACAGAAAATAAGGGGAGTCAACCATCAGAGAACAGGCACTGCTGACTATCCACAGACTAAGAAGCAACTAACAGGAGGTTTGACCAGCAGCCGGAACAGATTGGGCCACGGTCTGCAGATAACCATCTGTACAGGTGAAATATCTCCAGGGCCTCCAACGCTCCCTGAAAGCTTCTTCAGTATTGTTCAGGGTGGCCGTTAGTTCCTCCATGTTTCTGATATCATTGACTGTGTCTGCCTCCAGAGTGAAGGAATGCAAGCTCTAGCTGTATTCACGAGGTGTATAGTGAATGATTTTTTGTATTTCCGGAAGGGTTTCCCTGTCAGTTGCAAGAGGCACGCTGCTGGATTCCCACTTAGGTCCACCAATGGCAGATGTTTAATGGTATCCGTCACATCCGCCCAATACGACCCCAGAAGGGGACACTGCCAGAATTTATGGGCCATTGTACCTACCACTTGATTGCAACGCCAGCACATTTCAGATTCCGAGACGCTGCTATCCTTTTGTGGAGCAAGCAAGGTAAGCTTTACCATCTCGAGAGAATTTTATATCCCACTTCTTGATACTGGTTGGCTAAGGAAGATTTGTGGGCCAAGATAAAAATCTCCACACAAAAGAGAACTGGCATGAGAGTGTTTCAGTCCCGATATGTATAAATACAAAGAAGAAGGATGCCCAAGGGACTTTGTGAGACACAAACTACAAGGTATAAAACATATACACAATTTTTATTGAACATTTAAACGTTTAAATGTTAATATGTTCAATAAAAATTGTGCATATTTTATACCTTGTGGTTTGTGTCCCACAAAGTCCCTTGGGCATCCTTCTTCTTTGTAAAGATATTAAATCTCGTCTGTTTGAGCGGGTGTAAACTTAGTCCTACAGGTCCAGTTCCCATTGATGTAAGAATGACGAGAGTGTGTCATCAGAGAGCACTGCCATATATCCATGGAGTAAAGCGAGTGTGTGTCTGGTCGGCTCCCCGTTCCTACGGAGCGACTCGGTAAGAGACTGAGGTGAATAATGGGATCTCTGAAAGGTCTGCAAGTAGTGTCTAAGTTGGGTTGTACTCCAACAGTTCAAGGGAAGTTCCCGAGAGCCTGATTAGGTCAGTCTGGGAAGTAAACCCTCCCTTTGGCCAAAAATGTAAACTTCCTCTGTTGGCACAATCTCCGCAGGTGTCTGTTCGTGAAACCAGGAGTAAAGTCAGGGTTACTGAGGAACAGTGTCATGAGCAAGGGCATTGGGGAAAGATTTGTTGTACGGAAAACCAATCTCGCTATCTGTAGAGAGGCACCAATCAACGGGTGGTTCTGCATGATGTACATGCTTTTGACTGTGGACACGGGTCAGCATGAACATGTTTTCCTTGAAGTTGATGAGTTGAAAGCATAAAAAATGGACATCACTGTTTGATGTTGTTGGGGCTGTGTAGCCGCAGAAAAAAAAAAACATTTATGAGTTTAATATAAATAGCTAAAAAGCGCTTGCCTCACCACACCTATAAATAAATTAATCTCTGTGTGATATTCTGTGTCTGTGTCTGGACAAATATCTTTTATGTGAAACTTTCTGTGCTAATGCAGTCCATAAATGAATAAATAATTAGGGTAAAAATTGGTAAGTTAATCCTGTGATTATGTGACTGATAAAACCAATGATACTACTACACAAATTAATAGTAAAATAATAAATAAATTAATAAATAGTGACTAATGGATACAATAATAAAGTGACACGTGATGATTAGGGATGAGCCGAACACCCCCCAGTTCGGTTCACACCAGAACCTGCGAACGGACCGAAAATTTGCACGAACGTTAGAACCCCATTGATGTCTATGGGACTCGAACGTTCGAAATCAAAAGTGCTCATTTTAAAGGCTAATTTGCATGGTATTGTCCTAAAAAGGGTTTGGGGACCCGGGTCCTGCCCCAGGGGACATGTATCAATGCAAAAAAAACTTTTAAAAACGGCCGTTTTTTCGGGAGCAGTGATTTTTAATGATGCTTAAAGTAAAAAAAAAAAAAAAAAAAAAGTGAAATATTCCTTTAAATATCGTACCTGGGGGGTGTCTATAGTATGCCTGTAAAGTGGCGCGTGTTTCCTGTGTTTAGAACAGTCCCTGCACAAAATGTCATTTTTAAAGGAAAAAATCTCATTTAAAACTGCTCGCGGGTTTAATGTAATGTCGGGTCCTGGCAATATGGATGAAAATCAGTGAGACAAACGGCATGGGTACCCCCCAGTCCATTACCAGGCCCTTTGGGTCTTGTATGGATATTAAGGGGAACCCCGTACCCAAATTAAAATAAGGAAAGGTGTGGGGCCACCAGGCCCTATATACTCTGAACAGCAGTATACAGGCGGTGCAAACAAGACAGGGACTGTAGGTTTGTTGTTGAATCTGTTTGTAATTTTGAACGGGTACATTTTTAACGTGTTTAGCTCCAGCCAAAAAATCTTTTTTAAGCTTTTTGGAAAACATAGGGAAGGGTTATCACCCCTGTGACATTTGTTTTGCTGTCTGTCCTCCTCTTAAGAAGATTTCACTTCACTTTTTGTCCCAATGACAAACGTTTTTTGAAAATTTGGGTTTTTTTGTGGAACAAGGATTGGAAAGCATCAGTGGAAAGGAGAAATGTTTTTCCCATATTAACTCTTACAGGAGAGAATTTCCCTTCCTAGGGGTAGATTTCATCTCACTTCCTGTTGTCTCCTTCCGTTTGCAAGTAGGAGTCCTTTGTAAGTTAGATGTTTGAAAGTAGGGGCCTGCCCTATATACTCAGCAGAAATTTGGGCCTTAGGTGTTGTTGTGGCCACAACACTGTAAGCCCTCACAGGGCCCTGCTGTGAAATATTAGATCAAGAATTGTAATTACATGCCCCTGTTGAACAGGGGCAGAAAAATTGGGCCTTTGGTGGTGGTGGTGGTGGTGCCACAACACTGTAAGTCCTCACTCGCTCTTGGTGGGTGCAGAAATGGGCCCTGCTGTGAAATATTAGATCAAGAATTGTAATTACATGCCCCTGTTGAACAAGGGCAGAAAAATTGGGCCTTTGGTGGTGGTGGTGGTGGTGCCACAACACTGTAAGTCCTCACTCGCTCTTGGTGGGTGCAGAAATGGGCCCTGCTGTGAAATATTAGATCAAGAATTGTAATTACATGCCCCTGTTGAACAAGGGCAGAAGAATTGGGCCTTTGGTGGTGGTGGTGGTGGTGCCACAACACTGTAAGTCCTCACTCGCTCTTGGTGGGTGCAGAAATGGGCCCTGCTGTGAAATATTAGATCAAGAATTGTAATTACATGCCCCTGTTGAACAAGGGCAGAAAAATTGGGCCTTTGGTGGTGGTGGTGGTGGTGCTGGTACCACAACACTGTAAGTCCTCACTCGCTCTTGGTGGGTGCAGAAATGGGCCCTGCTGTGAAATATTAGATCAAGAATTGTAATTACATGCCCCTGTTGAACAAGGGCAGAAAAATTGGGCCTTTGGTGGTGGTGGTGGTGGTGCTGGTGCCACAAGACTGTAAGTCCTCACTCGCTCTTGGTGGGTGCAGAAATGGGCCCTGCTGTGAAATATTAGATCAAGAATTGTAATTACATGCCCCTGTTGAACAGGGGCTGAAAAATTAGGCCTTAGGCACTGGTGCTGGTGCCACAACACTGCAACCCCTCACAGACACTCTAGTTGGAACGCAGGAACGAGCCCTGCTGCAAAGCATTGCATCAGAAATTGTAATTACATGCCCCTGTTAAACAAGGGCTAAAAAATTGGGCCTTAGGCACTGGTGCCACAACACTGCAACCCCTCACAGATACTCTAGCTGGAACGCAGAAACGAGCCCTACTGCAAAGTATTGCATCAAAAATTGTAATTACACGCCCCTGTTAAACAGGGGCTGAAAAATTGGGCCTTAGGCACTGGTGGTGGCGCCCAGAACCAAAAATGTTCTTACAAGCTATCAGCGTGATCATTGAGGAGGAAGAGGATAATTACTCAGGGATAGTCACTCAGCATCAGCATAGGCAGTCTTTGAAGGGATCTGAGATTTCAAAAAAAATTATTCGGTTACATCAGCATCAGGTGCTTGGTAGCTGGTGGTGATCCAAGACTGATTCATTTTTATGAAGGTCAGTCGATCGACCGAGTCGGTGGACAGACGCACCCTGTGATCGGTAACAAAGCCTCCAGCAGCACTGAATGTGCGTTCCGAAAGAACGCTGGATGCAGGACAGGCCAGTAACTCAATTGCATACTGTGCAAGCTCTGGCCAGTGATCCATCCTCAAGACCCAGTAACCCAGAGGATTTTCGGTGGGAAAGGTGTCCAAGTCAGATCTTGCCCCTAGGTATTCCTGCACCATGTAAAACAGACGCTGGCGATGGTTGCTGGAACCGATCATACCTTGGGGCTGCGGACCAAAAAATTGTCTGAACGCATCGGTCAGACGGCCACCTTCTCCACCGCTCCTTCTTTGACTGACTGAAGCCTCAGCAACACGTCCAGAAACAGGAGTTTGTAACCTCCCAGTCTCTGGGAACGTGTTGCACAGACCTTTCTGCAAGGCCTCCCGAAGATGTTTTATCCTCTGCTCCCTCTGCGATGGCAAGATAAGGTCCGCAACCTTACCCTTGTAACGTGGATCAAGGAGGGTTGCCAGCCAGTATTGGTCCTTCTCCTTGATACCACGAATACGAGGATCCTTACGCAGGCTTTGCAGGATCAGGGAGGCCATGCAGCGTAGGTTTGCTGAGGCATTCGGTCCGGAGTCCTCTGGGTCACTAAGGGCGACATGGTCCGCAGCCACCTCCTCCCAGCCACGTACAAGTCCATGTGTTTCTTGGGACTGATCCCTTAAAGACTGCTGCTGATGCTGAGTGCCAAGCTCCACCTCCACACTGGCACAATCTTCATCCTCCTCCTCCTCCTCCTCGTTCTCTTCCTGTGTGATTGGCGGGCACGCAGGAACACTGTCTGGATAAAGGGGGCCTTGAGAGCTAAGGAAGTCCTCCTCTTCCTGCCTCTGTTCTGCCTCAAGTGCCCTGTCCATTATTCCACGCAGCATGTGCTCCAACAGGTGGACAAGGGGGACAGTGTCACTGATGCATGCACTGTCACTGCTCACCATCCTCGTGGCCTCCTCAAATGGTGACAGGACAGTGCATGCATCCCTGATCATGGCCCACTGGCGTGGGGAAAAAAAACCAAGCTCCCCTGACCCTGTCCTGGTGCCATAGTCGCACAGGTACTCATTGATGGCCCTCTGCTGCGTGTGCAGCCGCTGCAGCATGGCCAACGTTGAGTTCCACCTGGTGGGCATGTCACAGATTAGGCGGTTCTTGGGCAGGTTAAACTCCTTTTGGAGGTCCGCCAGCCGAGCACTGGCATTATATGACCGGCGGAAATGCACACAGACTTTCCTGGCCTGCCTCAGGACATCCTGTAAGCCCGGGTACCTGCCCAAGAACCGCTGCACCACAAAGTTAAGGACGTGAGCCAAACAGGGCACATGGGTCATTTGTCCCTGTCGGGGAAGAGAGGAGGTTGGTGCCATTGTCGCAAACCACCATTCCTGCCTTAAGTTGGCGTGGCGTCAACCACCTCTGAACCTGCCCCTGCGGAGCTGACAGAACCTCTGCCCCAGTGTGGCTCCTGTCCCCCAAGCACACCAGCTCAAGCACCGCATGGCATCTTTTGGCCTGTGTACTTGCGTAGCCCCTTGATCGGCTATGGAGCACCGCTGGTTCCGAGGACAAAGCACAGGAAGAGGCCATGGAGGAAGAAGAAGAGGAGGGGGTGGAGGAGAGAGGTATGTCACAATCATTAGCATTTTGGAGGTGTGGTGGCGGAACAACCTCCAACACTACTGCACCTTGTCCTGCATCCTTCCCAGCTGCCAGCAGAGTCACCCAATGCGTTGTGAAACTTAGGTAACGTCCCTGGCCTGCTGGACCATGAGTCAGCGGTAATATGCACCTTACCGCTGACCGCCCTGTCCAGCGAGGCAAGGACATTGCCTTCCACATGCCAGTAGAGAGCCGGAATCGCTTTCCGTGAGAAAAAGTGGCGTTTGGGTACCTGCCACTGAGGAACCACACATTCCACAAACTCACGGAAGGGGGCAGAGTCTATCAACTGAAAAGGCAGCAGTTGAAGTGCTAGCAATTTTGCCAAGCTAGCATTCAACCGCTGGGCATGTGGATGGCTGGGAGCAAACTTCTTTCAGCGGTGCAGCAGCTGGGGCAGGGAAATTTGCCTGGTACAATCTGATGTCAGTGTACCAAAAGCAGATTGCCCACAAGTACTTGGCTGTGACACACCTAATTCTACACCTTCATTCCTCTCAGTGCAGGTCTCAGAGAGGACTGAAGGTATAGTGGGGTTGGAGATCTCAGCTGATGAGGAGCAAGGAGAGGTCCTCTTTGTTCTTTGGTGTGGGTCTTTTAGATACGCTTGCCAACGAACTGCATGGCAGGTCAACATATGTCTGGTCAAGCATGTGGTACCCAAGCGGGAGATGTTTTGGCCACGCGAGATACGCTTGAGACATATGTTGCAAATAGCAGTGGTGCGATCTGATGCACTCGTCTCAAAAAAGGCCCACACCAAAGAACTTTTTGAATAACGCGCAGAGACTGCAGCGCCCTGCACATGTGGAGCTTTGGGGTGTGATGCAGTCAATGTGCTGCCCTTAGGCTGGCCCCTGGAGGGCATCCTGCCTCGTTGGTGATGTGCCGCCTCCTCCTCCTCCTCCTCTCTTCTATCAGGCACCCACGTTGAGTCAGTGACCTCATCATCCCCTCCCTCCTCATCACTGGAGCAAACCTGGCAGTATGCTGCAGCAGGGGGAGAATGACTGCCAGATTGCTGTCCTTCTTGGGCACCCCCTCTGTCCGTGCTCATGTCACTGCCTTCATCGAGCTCAGTATCATCATCAGAGCCTTCCAAATGCTGGGCATCCTCCTGGAGCATGTACCCAACACTGTGGTCAAACAGTTCGAGGGACTCCTCAGGAGGACATGGTGGGGCTAGGGAAGGAGTCACTGATGACATTGAGCCGAGGGAAGAGGCCGCTGCTTTGCCAGACAAAGTACCCTGGGCATGGGTGAGAGAGGATGAGGACAGCTTTGTCATCCACTCGACCAAGTCTTCCGCATGTTGCGGCTCAACACGGCCAGCTGCTGAAAAAAAGGCCAAGCGTGTCCCACGGCCACGTGCTGATGAGGATGCACCGTCTCCACGACCAGCACTAGACACAGAGCCTGCTTGCCCTCTCTTATTGACTGTCTGCCTCTCCTTCTTGGCCTTTCAGACATACTAATGGCCTGTAGCTGCACTAAGCTGGGATATATATATATATATATATATATATATATATATATATATGTACTGATACTGCAGCTAGCAAAATCAACTGCCTGCCTGTAGTATGAGAACACCACCAACCTTCTACAGGTAGCTTTAGCCGAACACTGTGCAGAGCTCGCAAAAAAATAACTTGTAGCTTTTTTAGCTGCCTGCGGTAGTGATAGGATCAGGAAAACACCACCAACCTTCTACAGGTAGCTTTAGCTGAACACTGTGCAGAGCTCGCAAAAAAATAACTTGTAGGTTTAGCTGAACACTGTGAGGAGGACGCACCACACTAACTTGTAGTTTTAGATGAACACTGTGAGCAGGACGCACCGCACTAACTTGTAGTTTTAGCTGAACACTGTGAGCAGGACGCACCCCACTAACTTGTAGTTTTAGCTGAACACTGTGAGCAGGACGCACCGCACTAACTTGTAGTTTTAGCTGAACACTGTGAGCAGGACGCACCACACTAACTTGTAGTTTTAGCTGAACACTGTGAGCAGGACGCACCCCACTAACTTGTAGTTTTAGCTGAACACTGTGAGCAGAACGCACTGCACTAACTTGTAGCTTTAGATGAACACTGTGCAGAGGTCTCACTAAACTAACTTGTAGTTTTAGCTGAACACTGTGAGCAGGATGCACCGCACTAATTTGTAGTTTTAGCTGAACACTGTGAGCAGGACGCACCGCACTAACTTGTAGTTTTAGCTAAACACTGTGAGCAGGACGCACCCCACTAACTTGTAGTTTTAGCTGAACACTGTGAGCAGGACGCACCGCACTAACTTGTAGTTTTAGCTGAACACTGTGAGCAGGACGCACCGCACTAACTGGTAGTTTTAGCTGAACACTGTGAGCAGGACGCACCCCACTAACTTGTAGTTTTAGCTGAACACTGTGAGGAGGACGCACTGCACTAACTTGTAGCTTTAGATGAACACTGTGCAGAGGTCTCACTACACTAACTTGTAGTTTTAGCTGAACACTGTGAGCAGGACGCACTGCACTAACTTGTAGCTTTAGATGAACACTGTGCAGAGCTCTCACTACACTAACTTGTAGTTTTAGCTGAACACTGTGAGCAGGACGCACCGCACTAACTTGTAGTTTTAGCTGAACACTGTGAGCAGGACGCACCGCACTAACTTGTAGTTTTAGCTGAACACTGTGAGCAGGACGCACCCCACTAACTTGTAGTTTTAGCTGAACACTGTGAGCAGGACGCACTGCACTAACTTGTAGTTTTAGCTGAACACTGTGAGCAGGACGCAATGCACTAACTTGTAGTTTTAGCTGAACACTGTGAGCAGGACGCACCCCACTAACTTGTAGTTTTAGCTGAACACTGTGAGCAGGACGCACCGCACTAACTTGTAGTTTTAGCTGAACACTGTAAGCAGGACGCACTGCACTAACTGTAAATAGTCTAGCTGCCTGACTGTGGTACTAATAGGATCAAAAGAACACCAGCAAATTTCTTCAGGTATCTGTAAATACTGTAACAAGACAAGCCTGCCTGTCAGTAAGAAGATAACAGGAACGGATCTAGCTAAACTGAATACAGTGTATATATATATATATGCAACACCTGGGATGCATATATATACACAATACACTGTAAGTGCAGCTAACTCACTGATTGTCCTGCCTAATCTAGCTAACTCAAATGAAATGACACTGTCTCTCTGTCTATCTATCTCTCTTTCAACGCCGGAACACACACTACACAGGGCCGCCGTGCAGGCAGCCTTATATAGTGTGGGGCGTGTTCTAAACCTCCTGAGCCATAATTGGCCAAAGCCACCATGGGTTCGACTCGAACAGGAAGCTCATCCCTAGTGATGATACATGTGCAGACAATGTATATTTAAAGTGCTCTTGAGCTTCGTGTTCCAACAGTGACTTTATTCCACCTCTTGTGAGGCTGTATGGTTCCGCACTCACCAGATTAGTTGGTGCAAATTTTTTGTATACCCTTTAAAAACTCAATAAACAGAAGTTTACAAAAAAAAAAAGATCAGCAATGAGTACAGAGCTGTTTGGGTGATTTACAAGCATACGTGTGTAAAAGTATGTATGGTATATGTTTGTATACTGCAACAGTGGCAACTAGAAGAGGATGAAGAAGAATTTTATGCATATATACGCATACACACATTTACGTGCTTTTACATGTTGTGACAACTTGGGGGTTGTTTAGCCTAAATCTACCTTATGGTCAGAAGAAGTCAGCTGTGCTTTTAGGTCTCTTAGGGGGACCTATCCTATCACGATATCCACTGGGTATTCACGCTGTAGTGGTTTGCCTCCTATTGCAGTGCTCCTGGACCCAGGTGTGCAGGCATGTAATGAGTTGTAATATGCCTATGTTCAATAAACATCTTGTCACGTACCTGGTGGTGAGCCTGACGCTGGAGCATGGTGGAGTAAGAGTGCCTAGGGAAAGTCCTGAAGTTTATGTAGGTAGTTGCTAGGAACACACAGGTGGGTAGCTGGACTAGACTGGAAGCAGACAGAAGCGTGGCTGGATCACTGGCAGGTCTCGGCAGCAGAGAGACAGATCAGATGTCGCAGCTGGCAGGAACGTAGGCAGGTCATAGACAGATTTGGCAACGGCTAGGTAGATCAGGTACAACAGCAGGCGGGAGAGAAGTCGGGTCACAGGCAGGCTCAGCAGCAGGTAGGCAGATCAGGTCCAAATGGCAGGCAGGAGAGAAGACAGGTCACAGGCAGGTTTGGCAGCAGGTAGGCAGATCAGGTATAAACAGCAGGCAGGATAGACGTCAGGTCACAGGCAGGTTTGGCAGCAGGTAGGCAGATCAGGTATAAACAGCAGGCAGGAGAGAAGTCGGGAAGCAGGCCGGAACGGTAATCAGGAGTCAACACAGGTAACAGGAATTCAGGTACACACTGTAGACCAAGCAGCAACCAGCCAGTACTGAGTCTGTGTTTAAATAGACCGTCTGGCGCTAGTGCTGATGACAGGCATGCGCGCGCGCACGAGAACGTGAGGTTGCACTCACGCATGCGCATTTACCGATGCGCCCGTGGCTGTTCTATGAATACCTTGTTGGTGCCTGCGCACAGGTGTGCACCTGAGAGTATCAGCTGTACTCTGTGGACGACTTCCCTGACATTGCCCCCCCCTTACGGGCAGCCTCCGGGTGCCCAGTTGGTTCCTCTTCAGAGGATGACTGCAGAAGAAAGCATGTATTAAGTCCATAGCATGTCCATTCTTCTCAGGTTCCCAGGAGTTTTCCTCCAGCCCATAACCTCTCCACTTGATTAGATATTGCAATTGACCCCTTCTCCTCCTGCAGTCTACAATTGCTTCACCCTCGAACTCCGCGTCCCCATTGATTATCACTGGTTCAGGTGGTCTAGACTCCCGATTGGGGAAGGGATCGGGCAATGCGGGCTTTAACAAAGATACGTGAAATACCGGATGTATGCTGAAGGATTCTGGTAGAGATAATTCGTAGGAAACATCAATAATCCTTCTCCTCACAGGAAACGCCCCAAGAAATTTAGGAGCTAACTTCTTTGACGGACAGGCCAGTCTCAGATTGGTTGTAGACAACCAAACCCGGTCCCCTGGTTGCAGGATGAGTTCCCCTCTCCTCTTTCTATCGAAAGCTCTCTTATTATCCTCTTTTGTCTTAGTTACAGTATCTTGCAACAGCTTGTTCTTGCGATTGAAGAAGTCCACAATGCTTTGGACGGCTGGTAATGAAGACTCAGGGACAAGGTCGGGCAAAAAGGTGGGATGGAAGCCATAATTTGAAAAGAATGTAGATTGCTTGGTAGCTGCATGACAGGAGTTGTTATAAGCAAACTCGGCTAGAGATAAGAGTGATACCCAGTCATCCTGCACAAACAAGGTGAAACAACGGATGTGCTGTTCCAACGTCTGATTAGTCCGTTCGGTCTGACCATTAGATTGCGGATGATATGCGAATGACATGGAAAGTTTAATTCTTAAGGCTTCACACAGTGCCCTGACCTTGAGGTAAATTGGACTCCTCGGTCAGAGACAATGTCAATGGGTACTCCGTGGAGTCTAACGATTTTCTTAATAAATACTCGAGCAGTCTCAACAGCAGAGGGTCTACCCTTCAAAGGCAAGAAATGGGCCATCTTAGTCAGCCGGTCCACTAAGACGAAGATGGCTGTACAGTCTTCAGAGGGTGGCAGTTCAACTATAAAATCCACGGAGATCATGGTCCACGGCCTGTCGGGCACAGGTAAGGGTCTGAGCAATCCCCACGCCTTGTTTCGGGTGCTTTTACTCCGGATACAGGTAATGCAGGTGTCTATGTATTTCTTGCAGTCTCTTTCCAAATTAGGCCACCAAAATGTACATTGTACTAAGTCTATTGTTTTGCGAATACCGAAGTGACCCGCAAGGGGATGATCATGGCAGAATCCCAGAACTGGTAACCGGACTGCTTCTGGGACGAAGACTTGGTTCCCCTTCCAAGGAAGTCCCTCTCTTGCCTGTAATGTCTCCCTGATAGGATCAGGGGAAACTGCGGATGCCTGCTTCAGCTGAGACATGAGGTCGGACTGCAGTAACAGAAAATTTCCTGCTGACAGGATGGTGTCAGGTACTAGTAAGTTTTTTGGATCCTCGAACATGCGTGACAGCGCATCAGGCGTGACGTTTTTTGATCTGGGTCTATAGGTAATATGGAACAAGAACCTCGAAAAGAAAAGTGCCCATCGGGCCTGGTGGGGTTTTAGTCTTTTGGCAGTCCTTAAATATTCGAGGTTCTTGTGATCTGTATAAATCAATATTGGATGAGCGGCTCCTTCTAACAAATACCTCCACTCTTCCACAGTGGCCTTTATGGCAAGAAGCTCCCGATCTCCAACGTCATAGTTTCTTTCCGCCAGAGCAAGTTTCCTAGAGAAGAAAGCTACTGGATGGATTAAATCCTTGGGACCTTGGCGCTGGGACAGAACTCCCCCGACTGCACTTTCGGAAGTGTCTACCTCCAGGATATAAGGTAGTGCCGGATCTGGATGACTTAGTACAGGGGCAGTTGTAAACAGTCCTTTAAGAATCTCGAAGGCAGCCTGGGCTTCAGGAGACCAGCGGAAACCAGCACCCTATTTGGTGAGTTGGGTAATTGGTGCTATGATGGCTAAAAAGTTCCTGATAAATCTGCGATAAAAAATAGCAAACCCAATGAACCGCTGGATCCCCTTCTTATCCGTGGGCGCTGGCCAGGTCAGAATTGCAGACACTTTTTGAGGTTCCATTTCAATTCCTCCGGTAGAAATGATCAAGCCCAAGAACTAGATATTCTGCCGCTCAAACTCACATTTCTCGGGTTTGGCATAGAGTCCATGTAAGCGGAGACGGCACAGAACATTCTTGACATGCTCCCGATGATCAGCAAGGGAAGTGGAGAACACAAGAATGTAAGTAAACAATAACGAAAATGTCCAGATAGTCTTTGAAAACGTCATTGATAAAGTATTGGAATGTAGCTGGAGCGTTACACAGGCCGAAGGGCATGACGAGATACTCGTAGTGGCCAAAACGGGTACGGAACACGGTTTTCCACTCGTCCCCCTGCTGTATGCGGATGAGGTTGTAAGCTCCCCTCAGGTCAAGTTTAGTAAAAATAGTAGCAGAACAAAGTCTTTGAAGAAGCTCAGGGACTAAGTGAAGAGGGTAACGGTTCTTCACCGTAATCTTGTTCAGGTCCCGGTAATCTACACATGGCCGTAGTGAATGCTCCTTCTTCTCCACAAAGAATATTCCCACCAAGGCAGGTGAGGTAGAAGGGCGAATAAAACCTTTCTGGAGGCATTTATTTATTTATTTATTTATTTATTTCAGGTACTTATATAGCGCCGTCAATTTACGCAGCGCTTTACATATATATATTATACATTCACATCAGTCCCTATACCCTCAAGGAGCTTACAATCTAAGGTCCCTAACTCACATTCATACCTATACTAGGGCTGATTTAGACAGGATCCAATTAACCTACCAGCATTTTATCAATGTATTCCTTTAGAGCTGCTAATTCTTTCTCAGACAGTAGGAAGATCCGACCAAACCGAATAGCAGCCCCAGAAAGGAGCTCGATGGGGCAGTCGTAGGCCCTGTGTGGAGGTAGGGTGTCTGCTCCCTGCTTGCTGAATACATCAAGGAACTCGTGATAGGCCTCAGGCACCTTTTGGCATAGCTCAGCATCAACATCCATACACAACAGAGTGGTGGGTGCAACAGTGGGGTTGGACAGACAGTGCTTCTGGCAGTAAGATGATTGGTACTTGATACTGCCTGATTTCCAATCAACCACCGGATTATGGGCCTGTAGCCATGGTAGACCCAGAATGACAGGGTACAGAGGTGAAGAGATGGCGTCTAGATGCAAAAGTTCTTTATGGCCAGTAGGGGTAGTAGTCAGTAGTGGAGGGGTTTCCTGGGTCACCAATCTGGACTTTATACAAGAGCCGTCAGCCAAGAATACGTTAAATCCCTACTCCTTGGATTGAAGAGGGATACCTTGTTGGGCAGCAAATGCCAGGTCAATGAAGCAACCGCACGCCCCAGAATTGCAGCAGCTGACACGCTTCTCCTGGGAGCTGGAAGGTAACAGGAAGTGCCAATTGAGCAGAGGTTGCTGGCGGGACCGCCTGACTTGCTGGAGGAACAGAGGGGAATCCACGCCTCTTAGCAGGACAAGTCCGTACATAGTGACCCACCCCACTGCAATAGAGGCAGAAGTTGCCTTGAAGACGTCATGTGCATTCCTTAGGGGACAGTGACGGGCGAATTAGGCCTAGTCGTGTGGGTGTTACAGTCTCGAGTGCAGGAGAGGCCAACTTGACAGATGTTGCCCGAACAGGAACTGGAAGTTTAGGCATCATCCATACAGGTTGGGATGGAACTGCTGACTTCTCCCGCCTGCGCTCTCGCAGACGACGGTCAACCTGAATTGATAATGTAATTAAGTCCTCCAGGGAGCTTGGAGCACCCACACGAGCTAACTCGTCTTTCAAGTCTTCCGATAACCCCTGGCAGAATTGATGTCGCAGAG
The DNA here is from genome assembly GCF_042186555.1 of Aquarana catesbeiana. NCBI lineage: Eukaryota > Metazoa > Chordata > Amphibia > Anura > Ranidae > Aquarana > Aquarana catesbeiana. The sequence continues at coordinate 834,613,088 of NC_133324.1, read as the reverse complement.
CTGCGTTATTCCAGCCGGTATCTGCACTCAAGCACCTGAAGTCCATTATATAGTCCTTGACCGCTCTGCAGCCTTGTTGGAGTGCATGGAGAGAGGACTCGGCAGTAGTGGTTAGTAGAGGGTCCTCGTATAACTTGGACATTGCCTGGAAGAAAGAGGACGTGGTATTTAGTTGTATGTCCTTCTTTTCTAACAGACGATGAGCCCAGGTTTGGGGCTCACCTTGAAGCAGGGATATAATGAACCCCACCTTTGTAGTCTCTGTAGAAAAAGTCCATGGCTGGAGTGAAAAATAGAGCTGACAGGCATTGCGGAATGCTCTGAACTTAGTCCGGTCTCCAGAAAATCTGTCAGGGCTAGGCACTCGTGGTTCCGGGGATGTCATTACGGCAGCGGGAATGACAGAAGAGAGCTGGACTTGCACATGCTCCACAAGACGCATGTATTTCTCCTGCAGGGACTTGACCGCTTGAGTAAGGCCTGTGAGACACTGGCAGACTTCATGTAGGGGAGAGGTTCCTCCTGCGTGCTCAGTCTTGGCTGCTTGGTACTGTCACGTACCTGGTGGCGAGCCTGACGTGTAGAGGAAGGCCTCCCGTACAACTCCGGCTCTAGGGCTGCTGGTAGTGGGACAGCTGGCGCTGGAGCACGGTGGAGTAAGAGTGCCTAGGGAAAGCCCTGAAGTCTGTGTAGGTAGTTGCCGGGAACACACAGGTGGGCAGCTGGACTAAACTGGAAGCAGACAGGAGCATGGCTGGATCACTGGCAGGTCTCGGTAGCAGAGAGACAGATCAGATGGCAGGAACGTAGTTAGGTCATAGGCAGATTTGGCAATGGATAGGCAGATGAGGTACAACAGTAGGCAGGAGAGAAGTCGGGTCACAGGCAGGCTCGGCAGCAGGTAGGCAGATCAGGTACAAACGGCAGGCAGGAGAGAAGTCAGTCACAGGCAAGTTTGGCAGCAGGTAGGCATATCAGGTATAAACAGCAGGCAGGTAGACGTCAGGTCACAGGCAGGTTTGGCAGCAGATAGGCAGATCAGAAATAAACAGCAGGCAGGAGAGAAGTCGGGTAGCAGGCCGGAACGGTAATCAGGAGTCAACACAGGTAACAGGAATTCAGGTACACACTGTAGACCAAGCAGCAACCAGCTAGTACTGAGTCTGTGTTTAAATAGACGCCAGTCCTGATGACAGGTGTGCGCGCGGGCATTTACTGATGCGCCCGTGGCTGTTCTGTGAATACCCTGTTGGCGCCTGCGCACAGGTGTGCGCCTGAGAGCATCAGCTGTACTCTGCGGATGACTTCCCTGACACATCTTAAGGATCTTACACCATGAGGAGTTCTCTCTTTACTCATTACATGCCTGCACACCTTGGTCCAGGAGTGCTGCAATAGGAGGCAAATCACTACAGCGCGAATACCCAGCAGATATCGTGGTGGGATAGGTCCCCCCTAAGAGACCTAAAAGCACATCTGACCCCAATTTTTTATTTGTGAGTTTAACCAATAATATTTTGTGTTAATTCTTCATGGTCCATGTAACTGAGAGCGTGTCATGGGCACATGGGACCACAGGCCACACCCGCCCACCACCTTATTCCCCAGAAACAACCATATAGAGGAATAACTCACAAACACAGTATTTTGGCAGAAAATGGCCGTGGCACTTTATTGGTTTACAATTTTCATAACAAAATATATCAATCCAATGTTTGGATGAAATAAAACATCATAGCAGGCTTTGCCCAGTTGTCAGAACTCAAGCAGAGCTTAATCTTTATTAACCACTTCAGCCCCGGAAGGATTTACCCCCTTCCTGACCAGAGCACTTTTTACAATTTGGCACTGCGTCGCTTTAACTGACAATTGCGCGGTCATGCTGTACCCAAATGAAATTTGCGTCCTTTTCTTCCCACAAATAGAGCTTTCTTTTGATGGTATTTGATCACCTCTGCGGTATTTATTTTTTGCGCTATAAACGGAAAAAGACCGAAAATTTGGAAAAAAAATGATATTTTCTACTTTTTGTTATAAAAAAAATCCAATGAACTCAATTTTAGTCATACATTTAGGCCAAAATGTATTCGGCCACATGTCTTTGGTAAAAAAAAATGTCAATAAGTGTATATTTATTGGTTTGCGCAAAAGTTATAGCGTCTACAAGCTAGGGTACATTTTCTGGAATTTACACAGCTTTTAGTTTACGACTGCCTATGTCATTTCTTGAGGTGCTAAAATGGCAGGGCAGTGCCCCCAAATTACCCCATTTTGGAAAGTAGACACCCCAAGGAAATTGCTGAGAGGCATGTTGAGCCCATTGAATATTAATTTTTTTTGTCCCAAGTGATTGAATAATGACAAAAAAAAAAAAAAATTACAAAAAGTTGTCACTAAATGATATATTGCTCACACAGGCCATGGGCATATGTGGAATTGCACCCCAAAATACATTCAGCTGCTTCTCCCGAGTATGGGGATACCACATGTGTGGGACTCTTTGGGAGCCTAGCCGCGTATGGGGCCCCGAAAGCCAATCACTGCCTTCAGGATTTCTAAGGGTGTAAATTTTTGATTTCACTCTTCACTGCTTATCACAGTTTTGAGGGCCATGGAATGCCCAGGTGGCACAAACCCCCCCCCAAATGACCCAATTTTGGAAAGTAGACACCCCAAGCTATTTGCTGAGAGGCATGGTGAGTATTTTGCAGCTCTCATTTGTTTTTGAAAATGAAGAAAGACAAGAAAAAACTTTTTTTTTTCTTTTTTCAATTTTCAAAACTTTGCGACAAAAAGTGAGGTCTGCAAAATACTCACTATACCTCTCAGCAAATAGCTTGGGGTGTCTACTTTCCAAAATAGGGTAATTTGGGGGGGGGGGGGGTGTTTGTGCCATCTGGGCATTCCATGGCCTCCGAAACTGTGATAGGCAGTGAAGAGTGAAATCAAAAATTTACGCCCTTAGAAAGCCTGAAGGCGGTGCTTGGTTTTCGGGGTCCCGTACGCGGCTAGGCTCCCAAAAAGTCTCACACATGTGGTATCCCCGTACTCAGGAGAAGCAAAAGAATGTATTTTGGGGTGTAATTTCACATATTCCCATGGCATGTTTGAGCAATATATCATTTAGTGACAACTTTGTGCAAAAAAAAAAAAATTGTCTCTTTCCCGCAACTTGTGTCACAATATAAAATATTCCATGGACTTGACATGCCTCTCAGCAAATAGCTTGGGGTGTCTACGTTCCAAAATGGGGTAATTTGGGGGGTTTTGAACTGTCCTGGCATTTTATGCACAACATTTAGAAGCTTATGTCACACATCACCCACTCTTCTAACCACTTGAAGACAAAGCCCTTTCTGACACTTTTTGTTTACATGAAAAAATAATTTTTTTTTTAAAGAAAATTACTTTGAACCCCCAAACATGATATATTTTTTTAAAGCAAATGCCCTACAGATTAAAATGGTGGGTGTTTCATTTTTTTTTTTCACACAGTATTTGCGCAGCGATTTTTCAAACGCATTTTTTGGGGAAAAAACACACTTTTTTACATTTTAATGCACCAAAACACACTATATTGCCCAAATGTTTGATGTAATAAAAAAGATGATCTTAGGCCGAGTACATGGATACCAAACATGACATGCTTTAAAGTTGCGCACAAACGTGCAGTGGCAACAAAATAAATACATTTTTAAAAGCCTTTAAAAGCCTTTACAGGTTACCACTTTAGATTTACAGAGGATGTCTACTTCTAAAATGACTGCCCTCGATCTGACCTTCGTGGTGATACCTCACATGCATGGTGCAATTGCTGTTTACATTTGACGCCAGACCGACGCTTGCGTTCGCCTTAGCGCGAGAGCAGGGGGGGACAGGGGTGATTTTTTTTTTTTTTTTTTCCCTTTATTATTTTTTTGCTTTTTTATCTTATTTTTAAACTGTTCCTTTCATTTTTATTTTTTTTATCATTTTTATTGTTATCTCAGGGAATGTAAATATCCCCTGTGATAGCAATAGGCAGTGAGAGGTACTCTTTTTTGAAAAAATTGGGGTCTATTAGACTCTAGATCCCTCCTCTGCCCTCAAAGCATCTGACCACACCAAGATCGGTGTGATAAAATGCTTTCCCAATTTCCCAATGGCGCTGTTTACATCCGGCAAAATCTAAGTCATGAAATGCTCGTAGCTTCCGGTTTCTTAGGCCATAGAGATGTTTGGAGCCACTCTGGTCTCTGATCAGCTCTATGGTCAGCTGGCTGAATCACCGGCTGCATTCTCAGGTTCCCTGTTGAGACAGGAGAGCCACAGAAAAACACTGGAGACGGTGGGGGGGGGGGCATTCCCTCCCACTGCTTGTAAAAGCAGTCTAGAGGCTAATTAGCCGCTAGGATTGCTTTTACATGAAAGCTGACCGCTGGCTGAAAAGACTGATACCAAGATGATGCCTAAACCTGCAGGCATCATTCTGGTATAACCACTCAAAGTCGTGAATGGCGTACCTGAAGACAAAAAAATGGTTAACAATAAAACACAGTAAACGGTAAAGTATAAAAAATTGCATACCTGAAAAGCAAACATGATAAAACATAATAACAATAAAACATTGCAGAATAGAATACAGTAAAAAAGAGCAGAACAATAGAGAGAGAATATAGAGAGAGAGAACAATAAAACGACAACTATTTTTTTATTATATATATTATTTTTTTATTTTTTTTTACACTTTTTTTTGTAACTAACTTTTATAACTGTAACCGGTTCCAGGTTCGGGTCTCTCAAAATGCGATGGCATCTTGGGAGACTCTGTGAAAGTGTGCCTAGTCTGTGCAATGCTGTACCCTACGCTAATACTCAACTAGTGTATGGTAGCGTTCAAAACATTCACCAATGTAAAGATCAGGATTGTCAGGACAGGAGGGACAATAATAGCGGGTGTCACGCCTATATCCGCGCTTGCTGCAGACACAACATCTTTTTTGAGGGGGTTCGTTGGGTAGGGGTACTCGGGAGGACATAAAGAAAATGCCTCTCATGCAGCCGACTGCATTTGGTTGGGGATGTGAATGGGGAAAGTACGGGCGCTGCAGAAGTGGTGGGTTCCCAATTAGGATTGGCGAATGCAGCAGGAAGGGCACTATGGGCACGACTTTCCTGTGTTTGTCTTCTTCTTGGTGGCAGCAGGACACTACTTGTGCTTGCCACCTCACCAGCTTGAACTGCACTTATGGGACTCGCCACGTCACCAAGTGTTACTGCAGTGCTGGTTTGACTACAACCGTGGTGTACTAGGCCGCTGGTGCTTGCCAGTTCACCAAAACGCTACCAAAAAAACTGTTAGTGATCGCAGGGATCAGGCCTGACTCTGCGAATGCTGCAGTTATGTGTTTAGTGTTTTGTAAGTGACAGTGATTGATCGATACTGCACTTGGGTGGCCTGGGCCGGGCAGAGGGGCAGAACGCAGGTGCTAGCAGGTATCTGGACTGATCCCGCTAACACTGCGTTTTTGGGAACCCTAAACTGCTGGGGACGCTAGTATAGATCTGATCGGATCAGATATTGATCCGTTCAGATACTATACCACTAAGGGAGGTGTACGGTGCGTGCGTGCGTGTTAGTGGTACTGGCACTAACCTGACGCTGCCTGGGGCTGGTGCTTGCCAGTTCACCAAAACGCTACCAAAAAAACTGTTAGCGATCGCAGGGATCAGGCCTGACTCTGCGAATGCTGCAGTAATGCGTTTAGTGTTTTGTGAGTGACAGTGATCGATCGATACTGCACTTTTCCGGGCGGAGGGGCAAAACGCAGGTGCTAGCAGGTATCTGGGCTGATCCCTCTAACACTGTGTTTTTGGGAACCCTAAACTGCTGGGGACGCTAGTATAGATCTGATCGGATCAGATATTGATCCGTTCAGATACTATACCACTAAGGGAGGCGTATGCTGCATGCGTGGGTGTTAGCGATACTGGCGCTAATCTGACGCTGCCTGGGCAACGCATATCACCACCGGGCAATCAGGGGGCTAAACCTTTATTAGGTAATAAACGGCGGGTGCCCTGACACTATAAAAAATAAATGAACTAACCAGCGTCACCCGTAACGGTTATACGGTGATCAGTGGTGAAAGGGTTAACTAGGGGGCAATCAAGGGGTTAAAACATTTATCAGAAAAATGATCGCTTAGCGACACTGGCGACGGGGGGTGATCAAGGGGTTAAAACTTTATTAGGGGGGTTAGGGGGGTATCCTAAACCTAAAGGGGGCTACCACTAACTGCCCTACCACACTGTCACAAACTCACACCAATGCAGTAATCAGAAAAAAAAAAAAAAAAAACTGCTTGGTGTCAGTGTGACGGGGGGGGGGGAGGGGTGATCGGGGGGGATCGGGGGGTAAAGGGGGGTGTATTGTGTGCCTGGCATGTTCTACTGTGATGTGTGTGTGTTTGTGCACTCACATTGCAGTCTTCTCTCCTCGGCACCGGAACGGAAAATACAGAGCCGAGGAGAGATTACATCATTTCCTCTGCCTCTGTGTACTATACAGAGGCAGGGGAATGATCTGATTGGCTGGGAGCGATTGGGAGGGGGGGCCACGAATGGATGGCCTCCCCCTCACCTCCGATCGCCGGGGGACAATCGGACCCCCCACCCACGGGAGGCAGATCACGTACAGGTACGTGATTCTGCCTGCCCGTGCCATTCTGCCGATGTACATCGTGAGGCGGTCGGCAAGTGGTTAAACAAAGAAATAAGGCCCCCCCTCGGATTCCAGGGTGACCCAACCACACAAAATCCTTGCGACGGGGAGGGAGGGAGCGCTTTCCACCGTAGTAATGGCCGCTGCAATAGGAAGAAGTGACCCTCTGCAGCCCTTATATCACATATCAAGGGAACTCCAGAATCTTCCAGAAATTCTCAATGGACCCACCTAGATACTTAATTTAAATAAAGGGACAGTACTCCCAACCATTATTTACATTAATAAATATACAAATGACATAATTATTGAAACAAACAGGGCTGGATGGCCACCGTCCCAAGAAACTGGGCTCAAATGATCCCCCTTTGTACATTCTTTTACTATGTGTGTGCTAAAAGGTATCCCTCTTTTCCATCTCATAAAGTTGGGAGGTATACTTGCTGGGACTGTCTCACATGCACAAAGTCATGGTGGTCTACAGTGACTCAGTCACAAATGGCGATTAAAGGCTTAGTTCACCTCTCCCAAAAAATTGGCTATGCAGGTAAGGGATATCTGCAGATAATACCAACTGTGCAGATCTAACCAAAGTTGGATGATGACCTTATTATAGATGTAGGCCATTTACTTACCTCTGAATCCTGACTGAAAAACTTGCACGGATAGCATCATTTCATTATGTCTTGATGCGAGAACATTGCTAAGACGCTCCCAGCCATTACTACTCACCCTCACTATCACTATCACAGCTCTGTCCCTGCATGTGCGGTCCACTATCTACTCCATCTCAGCATCACTAAACTCAGAACTACTATTTAGAGAGAGAGAGAGAGAGAGAGAGAGAGAGAGCACGTGAGGGGATTTGAATTGCTGGAGTGTCTTAGCTACTTCCTAGCAACAATTCGGGACAGGATGATGCCATTTCTGGTAGTCTTTCAGTCAAGCTTCATGAACGTAGAAGGGATTTACAGACCTGAATGTGGTGCAAATTCACTGATCCTTAGGCTACAGGAACACTGGACATTTACCCCTGTGTGTGAAATCCTGGCCTTTTATTGTTCAAATCCTGCATTCTGGGCACATATCCCTAAATGCATATGATGCTAAATATGAGTACTACTTGGTACATTTGCAGCCGCAGCATAATATAGCCTATTGTAGACTTTGACAGGCTGCAGGCAGCAGGGCTGGACTTTGCACCTGTACCTACCAGCGCAGAAAAACACCGGGATTGGATGCACAGAGGCTTCTGTAAAGACCTTGCATGTGTACGTTGTGACAGTATGGAACAGGTTTTGTAGAAAACTGGCCCATTGATGGTCCAGGTGTGTGCTGGGTTCTTAGGGTAACCCGAACTAGGGCACAGGGTTTAACCCTCCCCATGAGTCTTTGTGTGTCTTTGTGTGTGCGCAAGGGAGCAGAGAGGTGTGCATGTTTGGGACAGGACAGACACAGGCCTGAGCCAAGAGACAGAGCATCAGGGAGCTGCAGGAAAGAGGCAGAGAGCTGACAGAGGTACAGCCGTTGTGCATGAACAGACGTGTTCGATGGTCAGGAGGACCAAGGCACACGGCATTAACAACGGTGTTGTCAAAGAGAGCCAGTAAGCTGAATATGTTAATTTTGGATTCATGGTGGAAATCCCTGCGAGGGAAGCTGATTGCTGTGAACTTTCCTTTCTGTTTTAAATTAAAGCGGGCCTACAATCGCTGAAAAGTCATATCTCGCATGGACTGAACTCACTGGTGAGTGCTACATTTAGGCTAAACAACCCCCAAGTGTAAAAGCACGTAAATGTGTGTATGCATATACATGCATAAAATTCTGCTTCATTCTCTTCTAATTGCCAGTGTTGCAGTATACAAACATATACCGTACATACTTATACACACGTATGCTTGTAAATCACCCAAACAGCTCTGTACTCATTGCTGATTTTCTTTTTTTTTGTAAACTTCTGTTTATTGAGTTTTTAAAGGGTATACAAAAATGTTCAGCCTACAAGCTGCCATAGAACAAGCATACAAAATTCAAAAAGAACAGTAAAAAAAAACAAAAAAAAAAAACACGTCAGGACACGGAATATATAGTCCATTACAGAACTTATGAAGAAACATCAGCGGAATATACCACAAATATACAGCTTAGCGCTTGAGCTCATATAGTAATTAGTCAGAAACAGTATCTGTAGAAGACAACCAACCACTCCACACTTTATCAAACTTGGTATATGCACCTCTACTTGCATAAGTGGCCTTATACAAAGGGAAAGTTTTGTTCACCAATGATTTCCATGCTGTCCCAGAGGGTTCTGATGATTTTTTCCAGGACAGTATAATCAACTTTCTGGCGTAAAACAACAATAGCATAAGGAGGGTACGTATAGCTACAGTAAGGGGCAGTGAGTCAAACAGGCTCTGGCAGAGACTAATCTGGTAAAGGGGACTTCCCAAACGTCCTCCCACTACTCCCAATCTAGGCCAGGAGCCACACCCTCCCACGTTGCCTTACAGAGGAAAAATATCTTTGTATAGAGTGGACAATGGCTTGACCAGGTCCCCATCCCATGACAATTCCATGTCACTAGCTTCTAGAAAAATATGCCCAGAGCCAGACTGAGCTTGAAAACAGTGTCGTAATTGTAAATACCTAAAAAAATGGTAATTAGGCAGTTGGTATAGTGCCTTTAACTCATGAAAGATTTTCAAAGAGCCCTGAGATGTAACCTGTTGCAGTGTTTTAATGCCATATTTCGTCCATACTATTTGGTCAGAGTGCACATAAAAATGGGACAGGTTTGGGTTTTTCCACATGTGGAGAGAACTTAGGGGGTCCCTTGGGTGCAGAGGCATGGACCACACCCCAAGCCTTCAGTTCAGAGCGCATGGAGCTAGTTAGACTATGTGGAGACTTAGGACCCCTGTATAAATAGGTGCTGTAAAGCCTCGTAGGAACCCAAACATGTTGCTTCTAGGGACACTGCAGCATCATTGTTCTGTCTCTGGGGCAGCTAGCTAAACCTTCTTATCCCAATAACTTCAGATACCATATTTCTTTGACCTTTATTTCTTTGATCTCAGTTTATTAGAACAAGCCAGATGAAACTACAAAATAACAGAAATAGACTTCAATAAGTACAATATCACATACAATACAGCATACGTTGCATAAACAACAATATACAGTACAAGATGAGATAATAAAAACTTACTTTTTAAGTTCTCTAAGGGGTGATGACGATAGAATGAGAAAGACATGACTTGCTTCCTACAATGTGTTGAAAAGAATGGTGGCTGGTTCACTTCCTGTTAAGATTCTACCCAGAATTCCCTGCTTGCTGACAACTTCCTTAATTACATATACATTAAACAAATAAACAGAACTACAGCAATACTAAAAAGGAACGCTAGATGGAGCCTGCACACCACATATGACTGTCTTAAGTAAATTACACATGTTGCATGTAAATTTAACAACACAGGTACAAATAAGGTACAAATAATCAGCAAGACATCTGGTGGACAGAACACTCCTCGCCTGACATCAAGTGATGTCACTAACAGAGTCCTCCGTAGAAAGCAACAGAATAAGTTTGGTCACTGGTCTCAAGAATACTTTAGCCTCATTCTGTTGAAAGATCTTGACTTCAACCTTACAGACACGATTATCCTTGCTTGGCAGTACTTTGGTGATCAAACCTAAAGGCCACATATTCCTTAGTGTCTGGCAATCTTTCATGAGCACAACATCACCAGGTTTAAGATTAGGCTTTTCATTGTACCACTTTCTCCTTACTTGTAGAGTAGATATATATTGTTCCCTTCACCAGTTCCAGAAGGTATTGGCAAGGGTTTGTCTCCATTGATGTTTGTAAAGGTCCTTCTCACAAAACTCTCCAGCTGGAGCACTGGCAAGACAAGTCTTTTGCGAGAGTATCATGGCAGGTGTGAGGACCACTGGCTTTTCAGAGTCATTTGAAATGGAAGTCAAAGGTCTGGCGTTAATGATAGCTGTAACCTCTGCCATAAATGTCACTAAACATTCGTGAGTAAGCCTTGCAGTTCCTACTTGTAGGAAGATAGAGTCAAGAATTCTGCGGCTATGCCTATTATCCTCTCCCAAACACCTCCCATGTGGGAAGAGTGAGGTGGGTTAAAGATCCACATGCAGTCTTGTTCACTCAAGTATCTTTCTACTCTAAGAACATCCAAGTTAGAATTAATTTGAAGTTCTTTTACTGCTCCTACAAAGTTAGACCCTCTGTCAGAGTGAATGAGTTTCACTGGGCCTCTGATTGTAATTAGTTCAGCTAGCTCTGTGGCTAATACTGCAGCACAAAGTTCCAGCCTGGGTATGGTGTGTTCGGGAAGTGGTGCAAGTTTTGCTTTCCCCATTACAAACCCTATGTGGCATTGTCCTTTAGTGTCTATGGTTTTCAGGTAAGCTTCAGCAGCAATTGCTTTAACAGAAGCATCTGAAAACACACAAAGTCTTTGCATCTGAACGTCTGCAGATGGCAGAGGAACATATGGGCGTGGAATATTAAGGTTGGATAGAGCTGTTAGTGACTCCTTCCACTCTAGCCATAGGTTCTTCTTGTCAGTGGGGAGAGGGTGGTCCCAATCTAGCGACTCACAGGTTAAGTCTCTCAGTAGTGCTTTACCCTGGATGGTGACAGGTGCTGCAAAGCCTAAGGGATCATACAAGCTGTTTATGGTAAACAGGATTCCTCTACGGGTAAAGGGTTTTTCTTCTGTGTTTACTTGGCCAAAGCAAACCAAGGCTGTGTTGCATGGGAAGTGAGTCTGTGCCTAGATCTAAGTCCTTTAACTCGTTAGAATGATCTTGGAAGGGAAAGGCTTCTAAAACTTCTCTACTGTTGGAAGCAATCTTGTGGAGCCTTAAGTTGGAACATGTAAGCATTGCCTGAGTTCTTTTGAGGAGACTGATTGCGGTTTCATTTGTGGGTAGTGATTTCAAACAATCGTCTACATAGAAATCCTTGTGCACAAACTGTCTGACATCTGACCCATACTCTAACTCTCCCACTCTAGCAGAGTGTCTGAGGCCATATATAGCAACTGCAGGGGAAGGACTGTTGCCAAATATGTGCACCCTCATGCTATATTCTGTGAAGTCTCCAGAGGGGTTGTTGTCCCTGAACCAGAGAAACTTCAGAAAGTTTTGGTGTTCTTCTTTAACAAGAAAGCAATAGAACATTGTTGTATGTCTGCATGAATGCGACTGAATCCTTGCGAAAGCGAAGAAGTACTCCTAATAGTCTGTTGTTAAGGTCAGGGCCAGAGAGAAGGACATCGTTTAGAGATACACCATCATGCTTGGCGCTAGAATCCAACACCACTCTAATCTGCCTTGGCTTCTTAGGGTGATAGACCCCAAATATGGGTAAGTACCAGCATTCCTCTGAGTTTTTGAGGTTTGGGGCTATCTCAGTATGACCATTCTGGAATATTTTCTCCATGAAGGAAAGGAAATGTTCTTTTATCTCTGGTTTCCTTTGAAGATTGTGTCTTAGGGAAGTGAGACGATTATATGCTAGTTCTCTATTGTTAGGCAAATGTCGTCTTTGTGGTCTAAAGGGAAGAGGTGCAACTCAGCTATAAGTCCCGTCTTTCTCCATACTCCTTTCCATAACTTCTAAGAAGAGCCTATCCTCAATGGATACTGCTACCTGGTTATCTTCCTTTGTTCTCTGGAACACTGTGCTTCCTAAGTCGCTTTGGTCATTGTCAAAGGTATTGCTGTCACAGAGGGGACGTAGGAAGGGAAGAGATACAGGGTTGTTGTGTGGTAGCTCCTTTATGAGGATGTGATTTTGACAGGGTTGGAAAAGAGAAGGACGACCATTCTCAAGGGTACTAGTGAGCAGGTTATTAACAGATGCCGGTTTGTGTGCACCTCCCAGGCAAACATCACCTATAATGACCCACCCGAGATCCAGTTTTTGGGCATATGGGGCATTTTTAGGACCGTTGATCAGTTTTCTTACTTTGTGGACTTGCAAGATATCTCTCCCTAGGAGTAAGATTATCTGAGCATGATTATCTAGTTCTGGTATGAGATGTGCTATGTGATTCAAGTGAGTCTGGTGAGCTGCTGCGTCTGGTGTGGGAATCTCTGATCTGTTGTCTGGCATCTGGTTGCACTCTATTATGGTCAGTAAGGGTAGGCATGTCTTACCATCCATAGATTCAATTTGTAGGCCGTCAGCTCTTCTCCCCGCCGTTTCCACTGTACCTGCACAAGTCCTAAGGGAGTAAGGACTGCTGGGGACTTTAAGGTTTAGAATGTCAAAAAACAGAGATCTAGCTAGTGACTTATTACTCTGATCATCCAAGATGACGCAGAGCTTGACTGCTTTGTCCCTGCGTCCTTTTGGATAAACTCTCACAAGACAGATTTTAGAGCAGGATCTGCCTCCTGTACTTCCTTTGCAGACTTCAGTGCACTGTGAAGTGATTGCTATGGCATCTGTACTAAAGTCTTTGGTGTCCCCGCCTTGCTCCTTGTCCCTATGAACAGGTGGGAAAGTTCTTGGAGTAGGCCTTGGGTGTAGAGCTGTGTTGTGCTCTATGCTGTCACATTCTGTACATTTGACACTGACCTTACAATCGTTGGCAAAGTGTGTGGATGAAGAGCAGCACTTGTAACAGATGTTGTTCTCTTTGAGGAAAGCTTTGTGATCCTGGATGGTCTTTGTCCTGAAGGCTCTGCATTTCAGAAGAGGATGTGGCATCTTATGTAGAGGGAAGAACTTAGTAGGGTCGCTGTCTTGATCCTCTGGCTGAGACTCTGCAAATCTGTGGAAGAAATGTTAGTTTTGTGCACTGCTACTGGAGCTCTGAGTTGTTTAGGGCCAGAAGAAGTGGTATAAGACACTGGAAAAATGAAGCTGGGGTCATCTTTCATTCCTGCTTGTCTGTCTACAAAGTCCACAAACTCACTAAAGGGTGGAAAAGGCATATTGTGTTTTCGTTTGTAGTTACAGCCATGAGTAATCCATCTTTCGTGTAACTCATAAGGAAGTTTTTGTGCTAAGGAGTTAATACCTCTAGCAGAGTCAAGATAAGAAAGGCCAGGTAAGTCTCCTTCTGCTTTAGCAACTTGTAACTCCATACACAGGTCACTGAATTCTCTGAGTCTTTGGTAACCTCTGCTAGGTATTTTTGGGAAGTCTTCTATCCTTTTAAACAGTGTACTCTCTATAGCCTCTGGTGAGCCATAACATCTATCCATTCTGTTCCAGATGTTTGTAAGGCCTATCTCAGGGTGGTTTATATTAATGTCTCTGATTCTTTTGGCGTGTTCAGCAGAATCATTGCCAAGCCACTTTATGAGGAGTTCTATCTGTTCCCTGCAGGATAGATCTAGACCTTGAATGACACTCTGGAAAGCAGATCGCCAGGCTCTGTAGTGTTGAGGGCGATCACTAAATTTGACAAGTCCTTGGGTAACTAACTCTCTTTTGGCCAGGAACTTGGCAAAGTCTACAGTAGCCTGATTGGCATTGGGGTAGGCTGCTGGTGTATTGTGGTGTGGTGTAAAGGCATACCTGGCAAAAGTCTCTTTTTTAGGCGCGCTGGGTTCAAACTTGCATAAGGTTGGCAGTTCGTACCTGTTTGTTGCATACCTTCTTGGAGTGAAGACAGGTGTTTGATGCTTGTATGAAGGCTGGGTACCTTGTGGAGTAGAAGGTTTGGTTGGAACTGGAAAGTCTGGAACTCTGTCAGATTTTCTTGCTTGTAGCGCTGGGGTCCCAGGTTGTCTTGTTGCTGCTTTATTTGATGTGACTCACTGACGTCATATTTAATTTCTTGTTGTGGGATGCTGCTTGGGTCCCAGTGCTGGTAGACATAATCTGACGTGCGTTGCGAAGAATCTTGTTGGTCCTCCTCTAGACCCGGTATGCTGCTGCCTACTCTTAGCTCATTGTAGATGGCTGCTTCTAAAGCTTCTGCTATGGCGGCGGCAGCGTCTCTTTCTACTGCCAGCTTTTCCATGTTAGCTTCTAAGATATCTTGCTGCAATTTCAGAGATGCTTCCTGTTGGGCTAGCTCTTCTTCCAGGCGTATTCTTTTCTTCTCTCTCTCTTGTTCCATGCGTACTCTTTCCTTCTCTCTCTCTTGCTCCAAGCGTACTCTTTCCTTCTCTCTCTCTTGCTCTAAGCGTACTCTTTCCTTTTCTCTCTCTCTCTTGTTCCTGTCTCATCTTTTCTGCATCAAGGCGGGCCTTTTCTTTTTTCATCTGCAACTCTTGGTCTGCAAATGCGGCCCTGGCTTTTGCTGCTTCAGCTTTTGAACGGGTGATAGCTGCTGCATTTGCGACAGATGACTTAGATGAGCTTGCTCGTGAACGTGTTTTGTAAGAAGATGTCCCACTGTGAGACATGGCTGCGGGGAAGAAGCTGTCTTGCTGTATAGAGACCGTTCTAGTGTCAACAACTAGCATGCGCCCTGATCAACACCAGATCTGCAGTCAAGCACAGGCTGGAAATCCACGACTTTATCATCGAAAACAACATTGACTGCCTCTTCATTACAGAAAGCTGGCTAACACCTGACTGCAACACCATCCTAACTGAATTGGTGCCCGAGAACTACAGTATCCTAACTGAGCATAGAATAGGAAAAAAAGGAGGAGGCCTAGCAGTGATTTTCAAATCGCACCTTGGGTTTACCAAACCAACTTTACAGAACTCAGTGCTTTTCATGGAAACACTCTCACTGCATCTTCAAACAACACCTCAAGACACCATTCACATACTACTATGCTACAGACCACCAGGACCAAAGACCAATTTCCTTACTCCACTCACTGAATTCTTCTCAATACACACCCTGAAAACCAAAAACCTTCTGGTACTTGGGGATTTTAACCTCTGGGCAAACTCTGCCCAAGACTTTATCGCAACCGCTTGCGTCAACCAAATGGAAGAACTAGGCCTTCAACAGCTGATAAATGATCCCACGCATGGTTCAGGACACACTCTAGACCTCATCTTCAAACAGAATATGGACATCAACATACTTGACAACACTCCACTACCGTGGACGGACCACCACGCTATCAAATTTAAAATCACCACCAACACCACCCTCCAAAAACAGAAACGCGCAACAACAACAAACTGGAATAGATCTCAGAAGAAACTACACTCCGAACTCTTCAAAACCACATTATCAAACAAAATACTTTTGCTAAACTCAAACCTCTCAATGGAACAAACACTCAACTCCCTAAACAAGATATTACTACAAACAGCAGACTCAGTGGCGCCAAAACGCAGAACACCCATCCGCAAAAAAAACTTGAGATGGTTTAATGGCACTCTCACCCTACTCAAGCAAGAACGTAGAAGAGCTGAAAGAGCATGGAGAAGAAATCCTACCAAGGAAAACCATACTAACTACAAAACACTCACTGTGAAATACCACAAGGCAATCTTCAAAGCCAAAAAAGAACATTTCTCGGACACCATCGCAACTGCCCTAAACCGTCCGCGGGAACTTTTCAAAATAGTCACTCAGTCAATGAACCCGACCTGCTTAGAGCCCCCAGCAAACGGTACTCAACAATTCTGCAATGAGTTATCAGACTTCTTCATCGACAAAATCGACAACATTCGGAAATCAATTCATCAGAAAAGAACAACCAACCTCACTCAACCAAAGCAAAAAGAGGATATCAGCACGAACATCACACAACCACCGAATTTCTCTTTGTCCCCACTCACCACTGACACGACTATAAACATCATCAGAAGCCTTCGAGACAGCACATCACCAAACGACATAATTCCCACAAAACTCCTGAAAGAATGTTCCGACATCTTGGCCCCTACCCTAACACACCTCATAATTTAATCATTCAAAGAAGGGACTGTGCCAACCTCCCTCAAGCAAGGCATCGTCAAACCCCTGCTAAAGAAACCCAATCTCGACCCTAAGGACCCTAACTGCCGCAGACCGATAATAAGCCTCAATACCATCTCCAAGATTATGGAGGAAGCAGTAGTACAGCAGCTACACCACCTGGACACACACCAACTCCTGGACCCTCTGCAATCAGGCTTCCGCCCGGGCCATGGCACAGAAACAGCACTCCTCAAAATATGGGACGACGCCCTTGAAGCAGCAGATGACAGAGA
The DNA here is from genome assembly GCF_042186555.1 of Aquarana catesbeiana. NCBI lineage: Eukaryota > Metazoa > Chordata > Amphibia > Anura > Ranidae > Aquarana > Aquarana catesbeiana. Next base: position 834,596,214 of record NC_133324.1, on the reverse strand, counting down.
ATCATGTCTCCTGGTACTGTTAGACCTCAGCGCAGCATTCGATACAGTGGACCACAATACTTTACTTGTCCGCCTCTCAGAAGCTGCAGGAGCTACAGTTCCTGCTCTAAAATGGTTTGCATCCTTCTTAGAGAATCGCTCTCAGATAGTGAAACTAGGAACATTCACCTCGGAAACCCGGGCAGTCTCCTGCAGAGTCCCTCAAGCTCAACGGTTCAAAAACAGAACTTCTTCTCTTACACGCTAACAAAATTCCAAAATTAAGACTCTGTGGACACCTCCCACCATCCTCGGACAGACCATCGCTCCAAGCACCAAAGCCAAGAGTCTCGGAGTCATCTTTGACTCAGGAATGACAATGGATGCACAAACAGGATCAGTAGTTAGCGGATCCCATCATCTCCTCCGCCTGCTACGTAGACTCATCCCCTTCATCCCAGAAGAGGACAAAGCGGCAGTTGTGGGAACAATCATCAATTCCCGACTCGAGTACGCAAATTCGCTCTACGTAGGACTACCCCAATATCAGCCTGCGCTCTTGCAACTCATCCAAAACACGGCGGCAAAACTGTTAACAGGAAAAAAACCCTGGGAATCTATTTCCCCATCCCTAAAGTGCCTACACTGGCTAACCGTAAAGAATCGGATCACATTCAAGACCCTCTGCCTCACCCACAAATGCATACAAGGAAACGCTCCGCTATATCTCCGGGAGAAAATAAAACACTACACACCTAATTGCAGTCTTCGATCAGCTAACCAAAACCTCCTCATCATTCCCAAATACCGCTACAAAGCAAAGGGAGAGCGAAGATTCGCAGTCCAAGGACCTCGACTATGGAACGCTCTTCCGACCCACATCCGCATGGAAGAAAACCATCAGGCCTTCAGGAAAACTAAAGACCTTCCTTTTCTAAAAAGCTGACAACAGAGAACGCATCTAGCGCCTTGAGGCGATTCAGTTCGCATTTGCAGCGCTCTACAAATCTTTCATTCATTCATAGTGTCGATGCTGCTTGACAGAGCATGCCTCTGTGTAGCGTGGCTGCTTGCTTCGCCTGCCGCAGGCCTGTTTCTTTAAGGCCTCTGACTGTATGGATACTGCGTAGCCCCGGGCTGTACAGACTTCTGAAGTCGGCTTATCTTCCCTTCAGAGCCCAGCTTAAAAATTTCACTGTTCTGTCTCTGGGACAGCTAGCTAAACCTTCTTATCCCAATAACTTCAGATACCATATTTCTTTGATCTCAGTTTATTAGAACAAGCCAGATGAAACTACAAAATAACAGAAATAGACTTCAATAAGTACAATATCACATACAATACAGCATACATTGCATAAACAATGATATACAGTACAAGATGAGATAATAAAAACTTACTTTTTAAGTTCTCCAAGGGGTGATGACGATAGATTGAGAAAAACATGACTTGCTTCCTGCAATGTGTTGAAAAGAATGGTGGCTGGTTCACTTCCTGATAAGATTCTCCCCAGAATTCCCTGCTTGCTGACAACTTCCTTAATTACACATACATTAAACAAATAAACAGAACTGCAACAATACCAAAAAGGAACGCTTGATGGGTCCTGCACACCACATATGATTGTCTTAAGTAAATTACACATTTTGCATGTAAATTTAACAACACAGGTACAAATAGCCAGTATAAAACATCTGGTGGACAGAACAATCATCAAGGGGGTGTTCAACCATCGATAAGCAAACACCAGCTGTCCGGCTAGAAAATACTTAAAGAAATTAGGAGCCGCTAGACCCCCCTCTCACCACGGCTGCTGTAAAATAGCCATTTTGAGGCAAGGTGTCCCTCCATGCCAAAAGAAACCTAAGAGGAGACTATCAATGGACTAAAAAACAGCTTTGGGAATCCACACTGGGGAATTTCTAAGGAAAAGAGGTAAAATCTTCATCTTAATAAGTGTAGCAGTACCCCCGTGAGGGCTGCTGATAGACTCTACCCCACTGGCTACCCCGGCTCTGCGGATCCTCTCTTACCTCTGACACCTTGGGTTGCATTCTGCAATGTGACGTTAGCAATGAGAAACTCATACAATATCACTGAACCACGCAGAAAAGTTTACTAAAATAAGTAATGGAACACAATGAAGAGCATGAATAAACACAAATTATAATTGACAATTGTTATCACTTAATGCACATATACAGAACTTACAACCTTATAATCGCTTTATTGAGTATATGTGAACGGGTGCACAGAGGGATAAGTACTCAATATCTTCAAAGCATATATTAAATACCTTCCCACTGAGGCCTCAACACACAGACCAAAATGCAGTATATATTCTTTACATTCAAGAACACAGTGTAAAGTCTAGCATATACTCAATGGCTCCCCTATACTATATTTCAGAGTTCGACTTATAAGTAGAGCAGCAATGCTTGGTAAAAGAGGAAAATGATAAAAGTTCTTTCAGCTCCGGATATCTTCAGCTAGCCTGATATTTAAACTGCAGTATTTGTAATCCACAATGACAAAGGAAAAGAAATGACTGTAGAACAAAGGATATGTTGATGACTGCTTAACTGAAGAAATATCACCACTTGTAGATTCCTCCTTATGTGTGAGTGTAATACAGTACTGACCTTACAGCACAGGGGAGAAAGACTAGGCCCCAAAGTCCAGCTGTATGATGCCTGTGAAGAAGTAGATTCGCTTCCGTGGAACTACAAGTCTCACCAGCAGTCTGTAGAAAGAACTCACTCAGCAATACTGTACTCTCTACTGGAATAACCAGGTGCCCTCTCACCACCGTGGACTCCAATGGCTGTTAGGCTCTATCCGGAACCCCCTCCTGGTGTCTCTGTCTGGTGAAGATGGTGCCGCCGTGCTGCAACTCCCGATGGGCTGAAGTGCAGGGGCTTCCAGTTGCTCTGAAGCGCAGGCAAGTCCGCTTGCTAGGATAGCAAGGCTGTACTCCCAGATCCCTCAGAGGCGGGCGATCCGGCTCTCCGCTGTATAGGCCGCAGTCTCTGACTCCTGGTCACACACAGACCTCCTGCTGGCAGGTGTTTAATGTTGATGACTCAGGATCGACATCTTCGTTCCTCCCAAGACCTCCTGCTCTCTAGCTCTGTCATAAACCAGATGTGACCAGAACTGTGTAACTGCGACAGAGTGAACCAGACATAAACAGGTGAAAGTAAATAAATTTATTAAAGTAAATGCATATAAATGTGAACACACCACCAATACAGAGTGAACAAACTGAAAAACCAAACAGTGATAATAAATGGAGTACCAGAATCGTAGTCAAGCCAAGCCAGGGTCATAAACAGGAGATCAGCAGATGGGGGGCCAGGAGTAAACAGACAGGGAACAAGATGGAAGGAATCAGGCTGCGGGGCAAGGATCCAGGGATACAGGAACAGAAACAAACAGGTTCAGGGTTCAGGATACAGGAATCAGGGTTCAGGTCCAAGATCAGGATAAACAGGCTGCAGGTCAGGGCACAAGGACAATACCAAGGCAAGGTGTGTGTGCACTTGCTGGGTATTTATACTATAGCTGCTATCAAAGTCAGGTGATGCCTAATTGCAGAAGGTAATGCCTGCTCCACACTGCCAGGATCCATCCGCTGGTGGACGCCAGTACTGCAGCCCAAAGATGACATAATACCAGCAGGAAAAAGCTCTGACAGTTCCAAACTGCCAGGAGACACCTGCTGGTGGACCTCAGTACTGCATGCTAAATGATAGATATTACCAGCAGAGGGAACCTTTCCTGACAAGCTCCCTCATTACCTCCTCCCATATCCGCCTCCAGGACTTCTCCCGAGCCTCGCCCATCCTCTGGAATTCGCTACCCCAATCTGTCAGAAGGTCTCCAAATGTATCCACTTTTAGGCTATCCCTGAAAACCTTCCTCTTCAGAGAGGCCTATCCTGCCTCAAACTGCACTATTTTCTCCATTAGCTCATCCCTCACAGCTATTACCCTTTTGTATAACTTGACCCTCCCTCCTAGATTTAAGCACTAACGAGCAGGGCTCTGATCCCCCCCTGTATTGAACTGTATTGTACTTGTACTGTCTGCCCTAATGTTGTAAAGCGCTGCGTAAACTGTTGGCGCTATATAAATCCTGTATAATAATAATAATAATGACTCCGAACTGGACATTCCAGCCTTCCGAGGAGAAAAAAGGAGAAAGTTTCAGCTGAGCTTCCCAAACTAGGAACGACAAATCATAACCAACGGGACAACATAACCACACTCTGCAGATTATGGTATCTTTCCAGAAGCTAGTGGGCCATCCAGAACTCAGGCGACAGTTTCCAGCCAGTCTGCAGCTTCGATTGGGGGAATCAAAGAATTTTGTGAAGCCATTATGCAGGACCCTGAGGCGGCTAGGGTAGAGCATACTGTAGGAAAGTCCTTTCTCCCTGAGTCTCCTACGCACATCTGTAAAGGAACGTCTCTTCTTCTGTAAATCAGGGGAAAAGTCAGGGTACAGGTGGACCACTGTATTTTCGTAGCGCAACCCCTATTGCGGGCTTCCGCCAGGATCGCATCTCTGTCCTTGAAAATGAGGAAGCGTACAAGGAAAGATCTGGGTGGTGCCCCTGCAGGTCTGGGTCCTGTAGGGACTCTATGAGCCCGTTGGACCACATATACTGGTGAGACATGTTGCAGGTTCAGCAGTTGCTTGAAGAATGAATCTGTGAACACTGCCACGTTTGAACCCTCTGCTCCTTCTGGGAGGCCCACCACCCGGACATTGTTGCAACGGAGGCGGTTTTCCGCATCCTCCGAGCAGGCCATCAGGATCTTGACTTTATTTTGAAGATCTGCTAAAATCTGGGAAGTGGAGGCTGTAGTGTCCTCCACTTCAGAGATGCGGGATTCTGCAGCAGATAGGCGACCCTTGAACTTATCGAGGTCCTGCCTTATCAGTCCACATTCCAGTGCTAGAGAGTCAATCTTGTTTACCATGGTGGATTTACTTGCCTCTATGGCTGCTAGTATTGCATCAGCCGCCTGTTCTTCAAGTGGCTTAGGATTCACTACAGGAGAAGAAGCATCCATCGCCGGATCCATCGCTGCAGCCATCCACAGGCAAGATGGCCACCACACGTGTGAGCGTCGCTGAGTTCCACGGCCCTGATGTGAATGATATCTTGCTCGACCTGCCTTTACCAGGCATGGGGAGAATCGGGATCACCCCCCAGAGAGGAGGCAGCAGCTTACTGAGCAGGATGGCGGGTGGAACCTGAGGTAGGAGAGTGTCAGGGCTGGGCTCAACCCTTCCTTCTCTGAGCTGGCTGCTCAGCTGTCGGCTAATTGCCAGCGCCTATCTCTCCACAGTTACTCAGCTGTTGATGATATCCTGCTCATCAGTCCTGCCTACTTAAGCTGTCCAGTCCAGAGGAGCTCTGCCTTCGCCTTGGCCACATCACAGAAACCATCTCCTGCGATCCTGTTCAAGAATTGCTTTGCTGACATCCCTTCTGGCTCCAGATCCTGCTTGCTGTTCCACTACATTGATCCCTGACTTCTGGCTTGGCTGACTATCCGTTCTGGTTACTGAACTTTGGCTATGTTTTGACTACGTTTGTTCTTTTTACTGTTATTATTAAACAAGTGTGATTTAACTGTACTTCTGTCTCGGCCTGATTTCATGGTTTCTGACAGAGAGGATGAACTGCACAGATACCGGGAGCTGGGCTGAGGCACGTCTTCTAACTCTTACATCTCAGCCAAGCCCCCTTATTGCTGATCTTTAGGCCCCAGCGATTAGAAATGTACATTCTTTTGCGTGTTTTTTTATGAGACTTGCATGGGGCAGCCCATTGACAGCAAATGTGGCAAAGTAGCTCATGGAGCTTTTTGCCGTGTTCCAGTTTGCACATTTTTACTATGCGCTTTTGCGAGTTTTGGGTGCAGCTAACAATGGCACTGCAAGTGCAACATGTGTTTTTGGTGCATTCTAGGAATGCACGCTAAAATGCACAGGTCTTATCAGAGTCTTAGGCCTCATTCACATTGGGGTAATGCGCGTAGGGCAGCACATGATTTTAATAGGCCACACTACGTGCGACAATTGTGGCAAAGTAGTTCATATTGCTTTTTGCCATGTTCTAGTTTGAGCATTTTTTGCTGCACATTTTTGTGCGTGTCAAAACGCATGCTTAGGGTGACATGAACAATTAATGGCAGTGCAAGTGCAACATGTGTTTTTTTGCGCATTCTGGGAAAGTGCATTGAAATGCGTGCTTCTGCCTGTGTTCCTGGAATGTGCAAATGTAAACGGAGCCTTAGGCCTCATTCACTTGGAGCATTTTAACCATTTGCCGACCAGCTCAGATATACTGTGGCAGGTTGGCTCTCCTGCGCAACCGACGTACTTATACGTCGGCCTGTGCAAGGAGGATAGCGGGCACGCACGTGCCACGGGAGCGTGGGTCCTGCGGACTCGATGTCAGCCGGAGACCCGCGATCGCGGTGAGGAGAGGCAGATTGGGGAACTGCCTATGTAAACAAGGCGATTCCCCGTTCTGCCAGATGACATGTCAGAGATCTTCTGTTCCCAATGTTTGAGAACAGCGATCTCTGTCATGTCCCTAGCAGCCCATCCCCCCTAGAGTTAGAACACAACCAGGGAACCCACTTAACCCCTTGATCGCCTCCTAGTGTTAACCCCTTCCCTGCCAGTGTCATTTTTACATTGATCAGTGCATTTTTATAGCACTGATCAATGTAATAATGTCACTGGTCCCCAAAAAGTGTCATTTGGGGTCAGATTTGTCCGCCACAATGTCGCAGTCCGCTAAAAATCGCAGATCGCCGCCATTACAAGTAAAGACAATAAAAATAAATAAAAGTCCCTAAATATATCCCGTAGTTTGTAGACACGATAACTTTTGCGCAAACCAATCAATATACACCTATTGCGTTTTTTTTTTTACCAAAAATATGTAGAAGAATACATATCGGCCTAAACTGATGAATACATTTTTTTTTTATATATATATTTTATTTTTTGGATATGTATAATAGCAGAAAGTAAAAAAAATTTTTTTTTTTTTATAATAAATTGTAGGTCTTTTTTTGTTTATAGCGCAAAAAATAAAAACCACAGAGGTGGTCAAATACCACCAAAAGAAAGTTCTATTTGTGGGAAAAAAAGGACATCAATTCTGTTTGGGTACAGCATCGCATGACCGCGCAATTGTCAGTTAAATCGATGCAGTGCTGTATCGCAAAAAAATGGCCTGGTCATTAAGCCTCGGTTCACACTGGGACGACTTGTCAGGCGACCTAGGTCGCCTGACAAGTAGCGTCCCGTTCAGTACAATGGAACCGTTCTAATCGGAGCGACGCAAGTCGCTCCGACTTAGAAAAAGGTTCCTGTACGACTTTGGGGGCGACTTGCATAGACTTCTATACAGAAGTCGTTTTGCAAGTCGCCCCGGCAGTCGTGTGCAGGTCGCCTCGGTGAGGCGACCTGCAAGTCGTGCCACCTCTGGTGTGAACCGAGGCTGAGGGGGCAAATCCTTCTGGGGCTGAAGTGTACATCTGTGGAGGACTGTGTTAACCCCCCAGAGGAATGCACAGCCGTTCCATGCATCTTGTCTCAATGATGTCAATTGGGATGCAGTGGCTGCATGAACACATATGCTGCTCCCAATGTGACATCCAGGGACGTTGTTGGGACTGAATGCATTGAACACCTGTGTATCCCTGTGCACAGAGAATGGGTGCAGGAACTCCCCCTTTCCAAGGCCCCCCTTGACTCCACCCCACCCACCTCTGAGCCCCATTCTTTGGTTCCACTCCCTCCCCACCTTCCAGGACCACCCCTTTTAGAGGATACAGAAGAGTGTAACATTTGTGGTGATAAGTAATTTGTATGGAACTTGTTAATGATAACAAAAACAGCAATAAAATAGATCCCCTGCAGCCAGCAACAATAGATCCCCCCAGTAACAACAGACCACCCACAACAAAATACTTCCCCAGCAACAACAGATCTCCCCGCAGCCATCACCAATAGACCCCACCCCCCACAACAATAGACTCCACCCCCAACAATAGATCACCTACAACAAAATACTTTCCTCAGCAAAAATAGACCCCCTGAAGCAACAACAGATCCCACAGCCAGCATCAATAGACCCTCCAGCAGCCAGCAACAATAGACCCCTCCCTCAACAGTAGATCCCTCCCAGTTATGGGTGGTGGGATGTGTAGGGATCAGTAGGTAGGGGGTGGTGGGATGTGTAGGGATCAGTAGGTAGGGGGTGGTGGGATGTGTAGGGATCAGTAGGTAGGGGGTGGTGGGATGTGTAGGGATCAGTAGGTAGGGTTGGAGGGATGTGTAGGGATTAGTAGGTAGGTGTTGGTGGGATGTGTAGGGATCAGTAGGTAGGGTTGGAGGGATGTGTAGGGTTTAGTAGGTAGGTGTTGGTGGGATGTGTAGGGATCAGTAGGTAGGGGTGGTGGGACATGTAGGGATCAGTAGATAGGGTTGGAGGGATGTGTAGGGATCAGTAGGTAGGGTTTGGTGGGATGTGTAGGGATCAGTAGGTAGGGGGTGGTGGGATGTGTGGGGATCAGTAAGCAGGGGGTGGTGGGATGTGTAGGGATCAGTAGGTAGGGGGTGGTGGGATGTGTAGGGATCAGTAGGTAGGGGGTGGAGGGATGTGTAGGGATCAGTAGGTAGGGGTTGGTGTAGGGATCAGTAGGTAGGGGTTGGTGTAGGGATCAGAAGGTAGGGGTTGGTGTAGGGATCAGTAGGTAGGGATCGGTAGGTAGGGGGTGGTGGGATGTGTAGGGATCAGTAGGTAGGGATCGGTAGGTAGGGGGTGGTGGGATGTGTGGGGATCAGTAGGTAGGTGTTGGTGTAGGGATCGGTAGGTAGGTGTTGATGGGATGTGTAGGGATCAGTAGGTAGGGATCGGTGGGATGTGTAGGGATCAGTAGGTAGGGATCGGTAGGCTGTGTAGGGATGAGTAGGTAGTGATCGGTGTAGGGATCGGTAGGCTGTATGGTGTCGGTCAGTGGCAGTGTGACATGTAATGAGCCATGTGATTAGACTCAGGGAGGGAGGGAGGGGAGGAGGGGGCGGCCCCGGTCGGATTTGCATGGAGTGAAGGTAGGAGCTGCAATCTTGGGATTATTTTTAGCTGGTGTGTGGCTCGGATCACGTTGCACGGAGCGGGGATTCTCTTCTCTCCATCACCGGGGAACGGCCAGGATTTGTGGGATCTCCGCCCGAGGACACTCCGAACATGGCCAGCCCTGCACTGGATGTGGAGGAGATCACCCCGGAATCCCCCCCGGAGGCGGCATGTACTGAGGCGCAGAAGTGGATCGAGGTACATGGAGGGAGAGGGGCACTGCCATCAGTCTGTATACTGGCACTGCCATCAGTCTGTATACTGGCACTGCCATCAGTCTGTATACTGGCACTGCCATCCATACCTTACTGCTGTGCCAGGATATACACCGCAACCACCATCCCTAGTGATGATTCTACGCTATCACTTTATATACTGACACTACTATTCGTAGGGATGATTATTCTGCTCTTATGAGTTGATAGTATTACAACCCCACTGCCATCCATATGATGATTGTGTTGTGTCAGGTTATATACTGCCAGCACCATCCATAGTGATCATTCTGTCACTACTATCCATATCCTTCTGATATGTCAGTCTATAATGTTACCCTGTCACCTCCATCCATAGTGATAATTCTACTGTATCGGTTTTATAGTCTTACATTGTCTTTACTATTCATGATGATGTTTGTTGTGTCCGTTTATAGTGTTACACTGCTATCCATACTAATGATCCCTCAGTTGTGTCATTCTACACTGTCAGTACTATCCATAGTCATTATTCTCTTGTGTAAATTTTATAGTGTTACACTCTCATTACTATTTGTAATAATGATGCTTCTGATATGCAAGTCTTTTACATTATCACTACTATTCGTGATGATTTTTGTGTCAGTTTATAGTGTTACACTGTCACTACTATCCATAGTGATGATTCCTCTGTTGTCATTCTGTAGTGTTACACTGCCAGTATTGCCCATGATAGTTCTTCTGGTGTGTTACTGTATAGTTCTGACCCCCATCCAGTGACCCAAGGCCCTTCAGTGGCCCTCAAACCCATCATTCTGTATAGGGAGCTACTGAATGATGGCAGTGATCTCCTAGCAGTCTCTTGTAATGTCCCTAATCTCTAACAGTCGCCATGCCACCAGTCCCTGACGGTCGCCATGCCACCAGTCCCTGGCGGTCTCCATGCGCCATTCCACCAGTCCCTGACGGTCGCCATGCCACCAGTCCCTGACGGTCGCCATGCCACCAGTCCCTGGCGGTCTCCATGCGCCATTCCACCAGTCCCTGACGGTCGCCATGCCACCAGACCCTAATGGTCTCCTACTCCATTGTATCTCCTGCAGCATGGTACCAGTCTCTGGTCATCTCCTGCAGTATGTCACCATTCTCTGACATTCCCCTCTAGTACTATATACTGAATATTTTGTGTGGCCCTCTGGGGGTCTCAGGGGCCACAGTTGACCACTGGTCTGCTATCCATGCTGCTGATTCTTCTCTAGTGCCCGTCTGTAGTGTTGCACTGGCATATTGTAGTGTTGCAGTGTCCTATAAATCTTGATGATTTTTCTGTTTCTTGTTCTCCATACACATATAGAAGAATCCTGGCTCTGTGTGCTATTCTATGCTGTGGTTATGTTTTGTCTGCGATGCTGTGACAGCTCCTCTCTGTGTCGGTTGCAGCGGCTCCCACTAGCACATGCTGCAATAGATGCTGTATGCAGTAGCTGAGCCTTCACATGTCAGTGACGGGCAGGAAGCCTGTGTTATTTTTCCAGCTGACACTGGAGATCAGACTGTTACATTGTTGCAGGATTAAAGCTGCTGAGCGCACATAATGACTTTTCCATACAAGCCCATCCTGTTATGTGATCATTGATTTTTATAGCTTAATATCTATGTGCTAAGTTGCCCAGCATGCTGCTAATAGATGATTCTAATGCTCAGGGTGGTTGGAGAAGTGACCTGCCTGTAGCATCGCAGCCAGCCATATACCTTTTTTCTTCTTCTGGATGCAAATATTGAATTGGTGACAGTTGGGGAACTGTTTCCAGTGTCTGGTTTCCCTTGTAAATGATAGTGCATACCTGCTGCGGCTCGCCTCCGAGCTGTCAGCTCCTGAACACAGAGCCCTATTCATCCCTATGTTTAGAATGGGAGAAGCGGTGAAAACGAGGGGTGCACAGACGCTTCCTGCCTGGAAATAGACTGATTTCTGTCCATTTCCATGCAAACCGTGCATTCTGCCTTTTTCCACTTGCGTGTCGCTCGCTCGCTCCTACCGTGCTGGTCGGGTTAAAATGACTCTGGGAAATTGAACTCCTTTCTGGGCCGAGCAACACAAGCATTATTGTGTGATTGATTGCAACGTCTGTTGTTAACTGGGACTCTGAAAAGCCTGCAGAAGTTTCCATTGCACAGCCAGTGTGAGGCCGCTCCAGCACCAGGCCCTTCATGGGACTGAATTGTTCCTTTTGTCTGGACGCTGGATGAATACATCAATGACTTGTATTTTTCTGCCATTAAAGTGGATGCAGTAGAATGCTTAGATTCATAGGCCTGAATGTGCCATACAGTGAGGAGTAAGTAGTAAACCGTAATGTATGCGCATTTCTTGACTTGTCTGTGCGGTACGTATATCCGTATATGAACAGCGCTTATTCATTTTGTTTTCTTTTTTACTTTTTAAAGTGACAACAAACGATATAATTCATACACATCCTCTACCTACGGGCCCTGTAACGTGTAGCGTTATCCATGAGCTCCCAAACCTCTCCCTTTCCTCGTTCTTTGTTTGGAAAGAGCAGAGCATGTTCATTGCGATCATGTGCACTCCTCTATGCACACTACACATTCTATAGTGCCACGTGCCCGCCGGGAAGCTGACACTCCGCAGCGCTAATCACAGGCAGTGAGACGTCTCCTAATCTGTGCAGCCGCAGAAATGTCTCGCTGCGTGTGATTAGCGCTGCGGAGTGTCCGCTTCCTGGCGGGCACGTGGCATTGTGAACACGCCTGAGCTCATCCTTACTAGGGACTATAAGATGTGTAGTGTGCATAGAGCAGTGCACATCCTATTGTCCCTAGTAAGGATGAGCTCAGGCGTGTTCGCAACTCCTCGTGCCCGCTAGGAATCAGACACTCCGCAGCGCTAATCACAGGCAGTGCGACATTTCCGCGGCTGCACAGATCAGGAAATGTCTCGCTGTGTGTGATTAGCGCTGCAGAGTGTCCACTTCCTGGCGGGCATGCGTGTAATTATGAACAGACCTGAACTCATCCTTGGTATCTAGTCTGAATGCCAACCACAGCACTACCTGCCTGGAGTTGTCATATTCTCCCTGTGCCTGCGTAGGTTTCCCCCTGGTACTCTGGTTTCCTCCCACACTCCAAAGACCTGTTGGTAGGTTAATTGGCTCCTGTGTAAATTGGCCGTAGTATATGTATGAATGTGAGTTAGAGACCTTAGATTGTAAGCTCCTTGAGGACAGGGACTGATGTGAATGTACAATATATATGTATAAATTGACGGCACTATAGAAGTATCTATAATAAATGCATAGTCAATCTCGGGAGCGAGCAAGAGAGGGTGGCTACATTTCCATATACAGTGGGACCATGGAGTAGGAATGTAGCCACCCTCTACCAGGAAATTGGATCACAGTAACCCAAAAAAGGAATTTGGAGGCGCAAAGCAAGTGTGTGTGTGTGTGTATATGTGTATATATATATATATATATATATATATATATATATATATATATATATATATATATATATATATATATATATATATATACATTTTTTTTTCACCTGACACTAAAACTGTGGGAAAACCTGTAGGGCTTACTGCCCTGTGAAAAGCGCTCTGTGGTTTTGCTTTTCAGAGGGTGGTATAGCGACAGTGGGCAGGCGTTGAGGAGGTGATTCTGATGCCTCCTGAATGCCTGCATTTCTGTGTTTTTGTTTGTTTTTTTTTTTTTTCTTTAATTTAAGGGGAATTTTATATTAAAATACTGCACCGCTGCTGCAAGGCAAGTGTTTGGCTCGTGATTGCAGCTTGCTCCCATTGACTGCAGTGGGCAAGTTTGGCAGACGTTACGGAGTTAAAATTGCTTTGGTCATGACATGTTTCCAGCCCTGTCTATTTGTAATGTTAGGCCCCATTCACAAGAAGGGTCCGACCAGGTCCACGGAAGGTGATCCATCCTCTTCTGTTTAGGCAGAATGTATTGGAGGACAGTCAAGTGTAAATGGGCAGCGGATTTTGTTTACACCTGGCGGCCACCCATAGAGCAGAGTGAGCTCTGTCCAAGTCTTCTCTACAGAAAATGAGCAGACACAGATCCTATCATCTGCCCGCTCTTCTCTGATCAATGGGGGATCAGCAGACCCATCCCCTGCTGATCAAAACAGAGCCTGTCCCGTGTCAAAGGGGCCTTAGAATTTAGGTGGATAACTGGGGAAGGTGGTGGTGGGGCAGCAGAAAAACTATGGCTCAGCTACCCATGTCAACCTGACCCCAGCCACCTGTGGGAAAGAGGCACAGCACTGAACCTTATGGCAGTAGAAGGCCTGTAACCCAGAAGCAGATGAGGGTATCAGCACTGATGAATGACCTTGCATTATTCTGATTGTTGCAGAGGAGTATTGTGGGTTTTAGTTCTACTTTAAGTAGAAACTGAACGCTGGAATTTGTACCCCCCCCCCCCCCCCCAAAAAAAGAAAAAAAAAAAAAAGCAGCTAATCACTTACCTATGACTAACCTACCATGCCTTGTTCTGCGCTGTGTCTCAATGTAAAGTTGGCCATCTTGGTAGAGCCAGATCCTTATTTCCTTGTGACAGTCTCCAGTAAAGTGAGTAGTGAGCAGCACAGAAGTGACTTATCCAAATCTGCTGGAGATAGCCATCAGAGACAGCAGTTCCTGAGGTCTCACACTGCAGATACAGTTATGAGACTGAACCATCAGGAGTGTGTAGGCACACTCGCATACCAGGAAGTAAGCAAGGGTGGGTTATAACCCGGTATGATTTTATTTATTTATTTTATTTTTATTTTTTGCCATACGTGTCAATTTCTGAGATTTCCCTTCACTTCTTGTGCCAGAGCCAAACAGGAAGTATGAGAGAATCCCTGCAAATTGAGGGAATCCCTTGGGGATCCCCAGGTTGCCAGAAATAGTGTCCACATTGGAAGATTTCCCCTCTATTGCTTTTCTGGGGACAACTCAAAATGTGGGTGATAATGGTAAACGGGACAAATAGGGGGGATTCTTCCACCCTAACGGCTCAGGTAGCAATAGAAACTGACAAGTATTCTAATCACTCTCCATTATATCCAAATCTAAAAAAAAAAAAAGTTCTTGCCTTTAGCTATACTTTAACATCTCTAGAACATTTCTTTGAAACATGGCAAATCGTGCGAGTTCTTTTCAAACCCCAATTTCATTGCGAGTTCAGGGGCGATTCGAAAGACATCTGTGCAGGTTCATCCACAGATGTCTATTGAAATCGCCCCCAAAATCGTCAAAAGTAGTGCAGAAACTACTTTTGGAAATCGGTGCAGCGCCGCAAAGTCGGCGGCGCACCGATTCAGACATGCCATTGCCGGTAATGAGCTCCGATTTGGTATGCGATTTGACATGTCAAATCGGTTTGATGTGAATGGGGGCTAAAGGAGACCTTCACCCTACCGAGGATGATTCTGCCTCTACACCCCTCCTCCTTCCTCCTGCAGGAATAGGGCATTTTTTAATTTAAAGTCCACCCCACCTCCCAATGCACGTCAGACACCTTAGGTGAATGACGTGCACACTGTGCTTCATGGGATATTTACGTCAAATATCCCAGGAGGCATAAACTGTCATTCAAGAGGCCCGCTCGCTGAACTCAGAAGAGCCGGCGCGCCTCTCGATGACCTCAGAGAGAACATGGCGACGCAGGACACAGCTGTGGTCAGGCATGAGAGGATCTCAGCAGGTCAGCCCTGGATCCACTGGATGGGGGGAGTATCTGAAATGTGCAGATACCACCATCAGGTAAGTGGAGCCAAAAAAAAAATATGGGGAGGTCGGCTTGAGTTCCTTTTTTAAGGACTCATTCCGTTTTTTTAGGCAGCTCCATACTTCTTTCTGTATGTGACTACATAGGAGTATACTGTACAACCTTGGCCAGCGTTTTGCCTGCGGCCCATACTATTTTGGCATACGATTTGATCATCTATACAATTGCAATATTCTACTTTAACAAGAGCGATCTGTTCAACAATCAAAACCTTCTTCTCACAAGAACCATGTCTGACAACTGATAGAAATAGGAGGTGACAGTTATGTTTTTCAGCCTTCTTAGAAAAGAATTCTCTGCTGATGATTGATTTGTATTTTATAAATACAAATGATTGATTAGGGTACATGACAATTACACACTATAGATATTTATTCTTTTCCAAGGCTGAATAATGACATTCACTCTAAATGTGTACAAAAACGCATAGAACCGTTGCAGAACAGCTAGTTATTGTTCAGTCACTTATGATCATTAAGGGGAAGGGATTATGTTGAATTTTCATTGAAAAATAATCCCCCAGGTGTATCTAGCCTTAGTCAGCCTATTGTTTGGCGCTCGTTCAAACCAAGTAACGGGATACATAATAGAGGAATCCTCCACACCGCTAAACAAGAAGGAAAACTGCATACTATACATAGACGTCCGTGGTCGGTCTACGTTCTGTGATCCGTTATTTGGATGTGCTGGTACACATGTACATAGAAGATGTAGAATTTAGAATCTACATTTGTTTCATGATGTGTGCAGAGTCGCTGTGTGTTCTCTACAGTCACTGTCCTTGTATGCTCATTAGCATTGCTATAAGTCATCCACTTTGAATAGCTGTCGGAGAAGTCACAGCACAGGTTCATTTGGCTATATTTGTGATCCGTATGACCGTGGTCTGTGCCTGTAAATAGTCAAGAACGTGGCCTGGTCAGTGTGGTGTCAGGGAGAAGGTTGCAGTAGTATTTTTGGTTAACCACAGACGGGAATCTAGTGCAGGAGGCCAGGAACAGTTGGCTTCATTGTATACATTTTGGGTATAGACTTTATAATATGTACACTCTTTTAAGAGAATAGAAAACATAATGTTTTATGTTAATTCTTAATGGCACCTTGCTAATGGGAGCGCAAAATCGTGTCAAACCGCATTATACCAATGTACGGCATGATTTTCAAAAATTTTAATTTATTTTCCATATGCAGAGTAGCCCATTGCAATGAATGAGCTGCCCTAATGTGACACACACAAAAAAACCTGCAAAAAAAATGCATGTGCATAGATGTTAACGGAACCTTACAAGCTGGATTAAAGTAGAACTAAACCTGAAACCTGTCAAAAACTGCTAGCAGATGGATATGTATGGTAGGGTCCCCTTTCACACGAAGGGTCTGAGCAGGTCAGCCTGTCAGTTTTTCAGGCGGATCTGATTGGATGGTTCGTTTAACTCCTATGGACTAGCGGGTGTAAACAGACTTGTGTCTGTTTACACCCACCTACCTCCGATCCGGTCCGCCAAAAAAGAAAGTAAGAGGATCCACCCCCCTATGTCTAGGTGGATCGGATTGGAGGGTTATCGGGTGTAAATGGACAGCAGAGTCTGTTTACACCTGCCTGTCCATAGAGCAGAGTGGGCTTGGTCTGTATCTGTTCTGTATAAACTGAGTGGACACGGACCTGCCATCTGCCTGCTTATATCAGCAGGAGATCTGTCATCTGATCGGAGTCAGCCCCATGTGAAAGGGGCCTTAAAGAGAATCTGCAGTCTGCTCACATACTTTGTAATAAAAACATCTTTGCCACTCTGCAGTTTCCCTTCAACCACTTTGCATATTATTTTATATATACTGTGATTCTGTACTTGCCAAATATGCTGCAGAAATCTCCCTCCACTAAGTCTGGCTGCATCCATTTTAACTGTGGGCAGCAGAAGCTGCTGCCTGTTCACTTGCTGGATTTACACAGTCACACCTCCAGCTCTGCAGCTTTCATTGGCCCTCTTAGAGAGAGAGAGAGAGAGAGAGATATGATGTCATAAGCCTAGGCTTATTACCAGACAAGAAACAGGAAGTGCACTGTATAAGGTAACTGGCGGAAAAAAAAAAATGACCGAAGGCCCGCTTTAAAGAGGCTCTTCTGCCATAAAATCTTCCCACCCCTAACTGCTAACAGTTTTCTACAAGTTGTAAACTGATGGCTGCACATGCACAGCTTGGTGTACAATACCGACATACAGTGATGTAAACGCTGGGGGACAGGATGTATACGGGCAGATTAAGAATTATTTTGCACTATTTTGGTCTGACTTTCATGCAACTTGAGGGCCATAGACTTCAATGTTAACCCTCAAAAGTTGCATGAGAAGTCCTACTTGAATGTTTTACATGGAACAATTGTCCATTATCTTTGGTCGATGCCAAAGTCGCATCCAAGTCATACCCATCCAAAGCTGCATCAAATTCAAGCTACTTTGGAGTTTGGAGCCAAAGGCCCCTTTCACAGATCCACCCCATGTGAAAAAGGCCTTCTTGTCAAAGCTTAATTGGAAAAGCTGAAGTTAGTAGCTGGTTGCTATGCACAGCTGCACCAGATTATGTGTGCACTAGTTTTAGTAAATCTCCCCTAATGCATCCTAGCGTAGAATCTTCTCTACATTCTAGCAGTGTCATATATGAGCTGGTTCAGACTAGTGCGACTTCTGATGTGACTTGAGTCGCATGACAAGGGGAAAACCCATTATATTCAATGCTGTGTGTTCTCATCAATGTGACTCAGCCAGGTGTGACTTTGGAAAAGTTTCCTGTACTGCTTTGGTACAATATTTTTTTTTTTTTTTTTTTTTTTAGTGCGATTTGGCCATAAAATATGCAAGGTCACGTTGGAGTCGCACTATGTAATCGCTCTGAATATTGTGTCAAAATCACATTGCAGCAGTGTGAAACGAGCCTTCGTTTTGTTTTTCTTGAACTAGGAATATTTGATTAGACATAATTGGCGTTACTTTACAATTTTGTATGTTGGCAGCAGCGAGGAAAAGTAGTGTGGGTTTTTTTTTTTTTTTTTGTCAGGCGTTCGTTTATAAACAAAGCGATGACCTCTTTCCCCGGAGATTTTATGAGGATGGAATTTAAAAGTATCATATCTCCGTTTTGTGTGGGGTAGAATGGGCTCATTGTTCTCCCCTTCTAGCTGCTACTAACCATATCAAACTTCATCTTCCACAAGCCACGCTGTGTAAAAACAGGATTAGGACTGGAGGTTTTGCTAAGTTTTATGTAAGGGATTCTCCTGTGTGTTGACATAAGGACAGGAACTGGGATAGAGTGCGACGTTCTGAGCGCTCAGACCTCCGGCGCTCTGCATCGCGCCTTTCTCTATTGTAACGCTCTACATTATTAACAGGCTGGATCGCCTTACAAAAGTCAGGTATAGGTTTCATGAGGAGCACATCAGCTATGCAGGTGCTTTATATCCTACCCCCAGAGTAAATGTTTGTTTTTTCTTTCTCTAATATTTCTTGATGGCTATGAGAAAAAAAAATGGCCTCCGAACTGTCAGACCAATTAAAAGTGAACCTGTTGGCTACACATACCTGCAGTGAACCTCCCCCTTCCTCCTCCTTTTTTTTTTTTTTGTTTGTTTTTTAGAGACTTGGTATATAACGCAATGTGTTTTTTGTGCTGTGTTATGGTTGTATAGGACTTCTGTACATTCTGAACTTTTTGTTGGCTGTATGTATATAAACATTCATCACATAGCCGCCTATTAGCACAGAGATCCTCATCCATTGCCTGGAAGAATTGGAGTTTCTTGATTGACAGAAGTCTCTTCATTCAGCCACTGCGATGTTTGCTGATGGGTGTACCTTAGTCTTTAAAGCAGGGGTAGGCAACCCCCGGCACTGGTGCCGGCACTCTCTAATCCTCTTTTGCCGGAACTCTAAGCCTCTTTTGCCGGAACTCTAAGCCTCTTTTGCCGGCACTTGACTCCCTCCCCATCAGCAGAGCAGCACAGGGAAGTGTCAGTGAGACACTAATGCATTCCAATTTCAGAGTTCTCAACACCGCACCTGCACTGAGGGGGAGGCACTGTGCCCCCACACATTGTAAAAGATGAGAAACATTGTTTGGTTCTCTAATATGGCTGTAGCTGCGATCGTCAGCTTTTGTGATGGGGAAGAGATTGGGTGCAGTTCTGCTGGGGGAGGGGGTGGGGTTGGGTGGCAGTCCCTGTTTCCAGGAGGAGGAGGACTGTCATTGGCCACTGCTAAACCAATTACAGTCCACCACCTGGAGGAAGATGACTCACTTGGTTGCCACTACCAATCTCAAAGAAGGGATTTCACAGTGATTGAGAAAACCACAATCAGGTGACAGTTTGTGGAATTACTGTTGAGCTTCTGGGAACTTTGTTGAAATTATTCCTGAACCTTTGTGTCACTTACTACTGACCCCCTGCACTCTGTATCCCTTTTAAAGTGGTTGTAAACCCTGTACAACCACTTTCACCTACAAGTAAGCTTAGATTAAGGCTTACCTGTAGGTGCTGGTAATATCTCCTAAACCTACACGGTTTAGGGGACATTTACAATTCCCCGTACGATGAGTTGTTCTGCTCATGTGCCGATGTACCGTCTCTAGCTGGGGCCATGCCGTGACTGGCGGCTCCCGTGCACGATGTCACGCGACTCCGGCCAGTCGCAGAGCCAGTTTGCGGCCCCAGAAGGAAGAAGGGCGAAGATGGACGCTTCCAGCCAGCGGGGACATCGGAGACTTCTGTGTCAGGTAAGTGACACATAATGGGCTACTATGCGATGCATAGTAGCCTATTGTGCTTTACCTTTGCAGGGAAACAAAGAGGAAGTAAAACCCATCAGAGTTTACTTCCTCTTTAAGCCACAGCCAGCCAATGGAAATCTCACCCAACTTTTGCTGTGGCGCTTCGTGCCACACTTTTCCTCAGCTGCAGGGGCCCAACTTATGTTCTTGCACACAGGCCCACTGCTTTTAGAAAATGCCACTGACCTGAGCTCATCATTGTGCATCCATTCCATATGCTTGTATGTGACATCACATACAAGCACATGGGCTGGATGTGAGAGGTGGATCAGCAGCATGAGTGTGCCAGGACAGGTAGATTTGTCTCATCTCTGCTTCCTTTCATCACTCTGCATATTGTGCATATCATAGATGAGAAGAGGTTACAGCGGTGGAGCAGATGAGCAGGAAGATACAGCGGTGGGGAAAATGAGCAGGAGGGTTTCAGTGGTGGGGCAGATGTGCAGGGGGGTACAGTAGTGGGGCAGGTGAATTGGGGCTGATCTGAGGTATGAATTATTGCTGATCTGAGGCGTGAGAGTGCAGGATGTTAATTTCTCACTACTATTCTAGTAGTTTAAAGCACTTACTTTATAAAAAATTCTTTTTGTGATTGAGAGTGTGAAGTTGACTTTTTTTTTTTTTTTTGTAATAAAACCGGCATGCTCAATTTCTTTGAAATTTTTGAAAACATTGAAACATTTTTTGGCACACTGTGCTCAAAAGGTTGCCTACCCCTGCTTTAAAGGGTTGCTTGGAGGTATTGGATTTCACCAACAGAGGAAAGGTGGGGGACAGAATGAGATACGCAGAAGAATAGGAAACAGTCAGGACAAGAAAGATTTATAGAGCTAGACAGGGAGAGAGGACAAAACCTGTGGGTTAGATGGTATTCCAGGATGGTCCGGAATACCCAAGCTGGCAGGGGGGAGAGTGGGGACCCAAGTGGCCCATGGGTTTCACACTTTGAGGAATTTAGCATGAGAGTCATGAAGTATACTGGTCATTTTCTTATAAAGCAGGAGGGTAGTGAGAATGCTTTTCACCTCTGCAAACTCAAGCCCTGGCAATGGCATGCTTTGCTGCAATGAAAAAGTAGGTGGCCAGCTTCTGCTGGAAAGACAAGAGGCTTGGAAGAGGGCAGTAGAGAAGTGCACATGAAGGGTGCATGAAAAAGTGTTGAGAAGGCTGTTGACCCTGGACCAAAAGCCCACCAAATGGGGGCAAGACCACCAAATATGGTTCTCGTTTCCACAGTGGCCACAGCCCCTGAAGCATCTATGACTATGTGACAGGTTCGAATGAGCTATGCGGGCCGGGACCCAATATCAGCGGAGGAGAATGTTATAGGCCGCCTCCATGGTGGCTGTATTTAAAGAGCATTTGGCTACGGGTGACCAGGCTTTGCTTCACTCCTGTAGTCTAGATTTATGGAGACTGCCATGTCTCACTTCCATTTGGAGATGTACGGGTGAGGGTGAGAGCATGGGTGGAGTCCGCCAGCAGATCCACCTGTTCAGCTGGGATTTTGTCTGCTGATTCCTGCTGAGCAGGCGGATGACAGGTCTGTGTATGCTCTACTTTCCTCCTTGGGCGGTCAGATGTAAACGGACTGCCTGTCATTTACATCTGGCTGTCATTCAATCCACCTGTTTTTGGTGGATAAGATTGGATATCGGCGGGTGTAAACAGACACATGTCCGTTTACATCTGCCGCTGCATAGAGGACAATAGATGGTATGATCGGATCCGCCTATAGAAACCTGATCGGTCCGCCTGTGTGAAGGCACCCACAACTTTCTTTCTGGGGGCCTAAGAGCTCTTTTGATCTTTGCATGACAACACCACACATGTCAAAAGCAAAGAGATCACCAGACCCTCTGATGCCCCTGGCAATGCTAGTGTACGTGAATGAGGTTAGACCCAGCTATCTCAGGTAGATGTGTCTGAGTTTTAAATAATAATATAGGTCCCACCTGCATTCTCTAAGGAGGTTCTAATCATTGGCTGGAAAACCAGATTCAAATTTAATGGCTTTGAAGTGGTGGTAAATGTAGGGATGAACTGACTTTGTCTGATAAATATGCACTTTTGCTAATTTTAGATCATGACATTTAATACATCATGTTAACTTTTTAAATGTACTTTTGTTCAAGTATATCACCTTTACTTTTACCTGTAGGCATTATTTGAGGCTCCATTAACATCAATGCAGTTTGCTTTTGTGTTTTTGAACACGCAATTTTACAGCGATTTGCATTTTGCTGAAGCTTTATCACCAATCTTTATTCCCACCCCCCCCCCAAATGTTCCAGGGGTGTTAACCCTTCCCTATGCTATCCAAAAAACTTTTGGCTGGAGCTACAAAAAAAAAAAAAAAAATTACTCCGACTTTAAAAACGAATTCAACTTGAGAACAAACCTACAGACCCCATCTTGTTTGTAACCCGGGGATTGCCTGTACATGCTATATGCAGCTTCTCCATTGAAGTCTAGTTAACCAAAAACGCAGAGGCACAAAAAATGCATTGATGTGAACATGTTCCATAGGAACCCATGCTAAAATTAATGTCCTGTGTTTCTGCAAAAACCATGAAAAAAATGCATTGGTGTGAATGGAGCCTGAATCAAGAAATGTGCCTGTTTAAATATGTTGAAAGTGCATTTCCATGGAGTGTACTTCATATAACTGAAGGTGAAGTGCTGTTGAGCCAAATCAGTTGTCACAGACATTGTTTTCACACTTAGAAATTCAAAGCTGGAAATTGGAATGTAGAAGTACATTTAAAGGCCGTAGAATGTATACATTCATACACACCTCACAGCTGCCCCTGATTTCGAGGGACTGTCCCTGACTTGAAGCAAAGTCCCTCTGTCCCTCTTTCCTCCTCATTTGTCCCTCATTTTGATCTGATCTCTATAGTTGTATATAAAATGCACTCTTTATCTTTCAAAAGGTGTTTCCCAGTGCTAAACCTTTTAATCTGGTTTCTAAATTGCTGCATCTGTAAAATTCCAAAAGCCAATATAAAGGAATAGTAGTGGTAAAAAAAAAAAGCACTTGTGGGTTTAACCAAGCTTGTGTGGTTTTTTTTTTTTTTGTACAATTCTCTTAAGCTGACAGACAAACACTACTGCATAACCATGATACTTACATGTACCTTTTCTATTGAACTGTACTGTAGTCGTGTTATCCCCCCTATACATTGTAAAGCGCTGCGTAAACTGTTGGCTCTATATAAATCGTGAATAATAATATAAAAAAAAAGTTGGGCAGCAGTAACATGAAAATGTTCTCATATATTCCTAGGATTGTGATGTTTTATATACTGTGGGTCTCTATCAACCACTGTTCTTATTTTCTTCAAGCTCCTGCAATTGGTCATTACAGAATGGAAGCCCAGGGTAAATAAAAATAGGCTACTTACCTCCATAGGCAGAGGTGTCTTCCAACCTTCACATTGATTGTTCTGGGCCCAATCCAGCATCACATGTATGAAGTGCAATAGGAATTTTCATATATGTAAACTCTGTTTCTTCCTCCGTTGTGGTTGTTCTTGGTTGTCATAGTAGAGAACAATTTATATACGAATTGCTGTTGGTCTGAAATATGAATCCTCACGTTATTTTTATTTAGGGTGCTAGTACAGCATTCTGCACCCCCCACAATTTACATAGGTGTCAGTGGTAAGAACTGTCTTTATACACACCTTATCATATGGAGCAGTATATAATTCTATGTATAGACAAGTAAAAAAAAAAAAAATGTGTATTTAAATGAGAGAATGGCAACATTAAAATGATATATAAAAATGACGTCTAGCCTGAGACATCTGTGAGTGCAGCTGTTGTTTTTACAGCCACCTCAGTGTAAAGTTATTATAAGAATTCAGAAATTCCAGCTGTGATGTAAAGCCTGATAACTTGAAGCTGATGTGGTTTAAAATAAAAATCCATCTTTAGTGCCCAAATTCACCT